>NC_065597.1:65426734-66127359 GCF_024542745.1 Macaca thibetana thibetana | reverse complement strand
CCAGATCCCTGCAGACTCAGGATTCCCCACTGCAGCCTGTAACCAACCTGCTGGATTGGGGCTGCTGGGTAACACCTTTTTTTTTTTTTTCCTTAAAAACAGAAAAGAAAGGTTTTTCTTAGATGGGCTCACTTGCTGAAGAACTCTCAGAAATCCATTAACTCTAGTATTACTAAACATCTGAATGCAATTTGCGGGCTATAATAACATCTCTCTAGTTAGCAAATGTTTATGCCTCTCTATAATTTTCTTTTCCATATGAAAATAGACCTGTCATACTAACGCGGTAGGCCAGCTGCCTCTGTAATATCGTTAAAAGGCGGGAAGGGCTGTAGGTCCTACAGTCTGATGGGCTTGAGATGCATTTCTGTTCCAGAGTGGGCTCAAGGACGGGTGGGGTTTCAGCTCTGGGGTCTACTTCACACGTGGTGCTTAACAGGTAGAAAATACATGACGCTAGAATAAAGGAATTAGGAGACACCAGGCCTGCTCTCATCTGTCAGGGAAATGAGTGAGTAGAACAAACATTTTTAGAGTCCCTGCTTTGTGCCAAGCAATAGGCTGGGCTTTATATATATTTCAGTGGTATTCTAACTTGTCAAGGTCCCCCATGGAGATTATCATAAAAACAGATTCCTGGGCCTCACCCCATACTTGGTGAATTAGAATCCCAGTGGGTAGTGCCTGAACATCGAATTTTTAATGTTTCTTTGACCACCTAGTGGTTTCCATGCATTTCAGGACTTGGAGGGCGGGGGGCTAAATCCTTACAGCACAGAGGAAAATAAAACTATATTTCAGGGAAAATATTCCTTTTACATGGCAGATATGGATCATTTAAGCTTCCCCTAAAGGTTTATTTCCTTTTCAAATAATTGGATAATTTAGATCCTCCACCCAAACCAGCCTCCTAATTGAGTTATCTGGTACATCAATTCAGCAAACATTTTCCGAGTGCCTACTATGTGCACAGGTGTTTGTGAATGAAACATTAGAAAAACAGAGACACCACACTGTTCCTATAGAGGTTAGTCTCTAGCGGAAGAGCTGGGCGTGAGCACAGATGACTATAAGAGTATAAATATTACAGCAAATGGAGAAATGGGAACCCTGAGAAGAGCTACTGACTTAGTATTGAGGGTCCAGGAAAGACCGTCAAGAGGTAATGATAGCTCAGCTGAGATGAGAGGAACAGCAGAAGCCAGCCATGGGAAGCAAGCAGAGTGTGTGCTGCACAGAGGGAACACCACACGGCTTGAGTCCTGGGGCTAGAAGGGACTTGGAGAGGCAGAAGGACTCCAGAAGTTTCTGCCTGGCTGCAATGTAGAATGAGAGGTAGAAAATTTGGAAAAATGAGATGAGGCTGGAGAGGGCAGTTGCATGCCAGGCTGTGGAGTAGAGACTTTATCCTGAGGGCAGTGGGGAGCCGTCGGAGGGCGCAATGCAAGGGCATAACACAGTCATATTCACGTTATAAAGATCACTCTGGCTGCTACGTGAGATGCAAAGTAGAGGGGGGGAGTGGACCTCAGGGCTGGAAGACCAGTTGGGAGAATGTTGCTGTTGTTCGGGTGAATGGGGATGGTCATTTAGACCAAGAGATTGGCAGTAGAGATGGGGTCCAGTTGACAGGCTCAAGACTCTGTCCAGTGAGTGAATGGATACCAGACAATCTAGAGAGTTATTAAGGTGCAGAATAAACAATTCGTCCTGAAGTCCAGCCCCAAGGAAATTATTATTATTACTACTGATTTGAATTATTTATAGTTTACTTTATGTTCTGGGATACATGTGCAGAACGTGCAGGTTTGTTACATATGTATACGTGTGCCATGGTGGTTTGCTGCACCTATCAACCCATCATCTAGGTTTTAAGGCCTGCATGCATTAGGTATTTGTCCTAATGCTCTCCCTCCCCTTGACCCCCACCTCCTGACAGGCCCCGGTATGTGATGTTCCCCTCTCTGCATCCGTGTGTTCTCATTGTTCACCTGCCAGTTATGAGTGAGAACATACGGTGTTTGGTTTTCTGTTCTTGTGTTAGTTTGCTGAGAATGACAGCTTCCAGCTTCATCCATGTCTCTGCAAAGGACATTAACTCATTCTTTTTTTATGGCTGCATAGTATTCCAGTAGTTCTTCTTACTATTACTTTTTTTTTCAGATAGAGTCTTGCTCTGTCACGCAGGCTGGAGTGCAGTGGTGCGATCTTGGCTCACTGCAACCTCCACCTTCCAGGTTCAAACGATTCACCTGCCTCAGCCTCCTGAGTAGCTGGGATTACAGGCATGCACCACCATGCCTGGCTAATTTTTGTATTTTTAGTAGAGAGAGGGTTTTACCATTTGGCCATGATGGTCTCTAACTCTTGCCCTCAAGCAGTCCACCTACTTGGCCTCCCAAAGTGAGCCACTGCTCCCGACCCCTGATTTTTTTTTTTTTCATTTAACATTGTATCACACACATTTCCTATACCATGACTAACTTTTCATAAACCTTATTGAGTGAGACTGGCTACACACAATATGCTACTGTCTGGATGCACCATAATTTATTGAAACAATCCTTATTGCTGGACACTGAAGTTGTTCACATAAGTTTTTACCATTATTAAAAATGCTAGTTATAATACTTTGACTTAAAGCTTTTCCGATATTTTAGACTTTTTTGAGAATAATTATTAGAGTATACTAGAGGATTTTCTAAAGAGGGGTAGCCCCAAAGGAAGACTCAGCACTGATTTCACTGGACAGGTGCCTTCTCCTTTCTGGTCAGTTTCCTTATCTGTGAAATGGGCTCTAGGTGTGATGATCTCTGTCACTATCATCCTCTGAGTCTGCTCTGACTTTGAGCAGAGGGTAACTGCCCACCCTGACCCTGAGTTGAGCCTCTTGGGTGGTCATCCCAGCTAATCCTGTACTGCTTTGGAGGGAGCACCAACGGAGGAGAGCCTTTCTAGGATTCAAAATAGCAGCATGGTTGCTAGCATGAGCTCTGAACTCAGACAGGCATGGATCTGAATCCACTTACTAGCTGTAAACCTGGGTCAGGCTATTTATCCTCTGTATGCCTCTGTTTTCTCGTCTGTAAATGGTGATAATGATAGGGTGTAGCTTATTGGGTTATAATAAGGACTGATGAGGTAGAACATGTAAGGCATTTGGCTGAACTTAAGCAGCAAGAGAATATTCAGCCTTCTTACTACTTTTCTATTCTTAGAGAACCTATGATTTTAAGTAGGAGAGTCAGTATGGTGTTGTATTGAAGAGTGTATGCCCTGGGGCCTGATTGTCTGGGTCCCATCTACCATCGTTCTACAACTGCTAGCTCTGTGACCTTGGACAACTTCTCTGAGCCTCAGTTTCCTCATTTGTAAAATGAAGATAATACTATGCCCATATCAAAGGGTTGCCGTGAGTATGTACATGAATTAATCTACGTGAAGGAATGAGAACAGTGCCTGGCACATGGTGAATGCTGGAGGAGTGTCAAAAAAGAACGTGCATTTTCTCCAGCTAATACGGAAGTCACCTTGGTACCGGCTAGTCTTTGTTGAGTGCCCACCACGTGTCAGGCGTATCTCAGGACACCTCACATGTGCGGTACTCACACCTCCCACAGCAATGAGTCAAGGCAGAAATGATGATTCATCCTACTTTACAGACTGGGAAGGTGAAGGTTCAGGGTGGCTCCCTCACATGCCTGAGATGCTGGTTTCCGCAGGAAGAGTTCTGTCTCCTTGCACACTCCGTGCCCTGCCCATGACATCGTGCGGTATGCTCTTGATGATTTTGGACCATTGACTATGAAGGCGATTGGAAAGCTGCAAGAAAAATGGTGTCCTTGAAGCTGTGATGAAAAATGATCACTTTTCACAGTCCAAAGAGCTTCTAATTAAATTACCAGCTCCCTTTGCCCAAGGCTGGCCCAAAGAATATTGACTTGATAGGGTACCCTCTCTAAAGGAGGGTCAATTTTAGGCTTGGAATCTGTTATATTTTTTTGAATCAGATCCAATGGTCTGATTTGCTGTCATGACCCTCCTAATAAATGAACTGGTTTGCTCAATTTCCCTTGAGGTTGCCAGGATTGGGATAAGGGAGGAAAGAAAAATCATGGGAGGCCGAGGCAGTGGATCACTTGAGGTCAGGAGTTTAAGACCAACCTGGTCAACATGGTGAAACCCTGTCTCTACTAAAAATACAAAAATTAGCCAGGCCTGGTGATGGGTGCCTGTAGTCACGAGAATCACTTGAATGGGAGGTGGAGTTTGCAGTGAGCCGAGATCATGCCACTGCGTGGCAGAGCAAGATTCTGTCTCAAAAAGAAAGAGAGGAAGAGAGGAAGAGAGGAAGGAAGGAAGGAAGGAAGGAAGGAAGGAAGGAAGGAAGGAAGAAGTGATGAGTTGAAAAAGTGCCAGGTGACCAGTCACACTCCTTCTCTACTGATTCTGATTCATTTGCTCTGAAAAGGTGCCTAAATGTTGGTTATTTTTAAAAGCCCCTTAGAGGCGTTATAGTGGACTGGCAAGGTTGAGAACTATAGGCTTAAAGAAATGTGTTGTGATGGACAGGGAGTGGCTTCAAAGTCCAGCTGACCTGGGTCTGGGTCCTGTCTTGACTTCCAGATTGCTAATTCCCTGAACCTGTTTCGTCTGCAAAGATGCAAGTTATAGTATCTACCACATCAGGGCTATTGTTAAAAAATCACATTAGGTCACATTAGTGATGCACGTGGGCTTGAGATTTATTAGGTGCTAAATAAACTACTATTATTATTATAAAGAGTAGATGCCAAAATTAACTGTAAATGATTAAAAGAGCCATTAAATTATAAGGTAATGAGATTTTTCTGCCATTATTCTCAGACACTGGACTTTGTGGGGGTAGGAAGGGGAAAGAGGAAGGATGCAATGTTACCTAGATAATTATTTTCTCTACTTATCAATGTGTTTATATCATCAAGTCTAAAATAAAATTGATTGAGATCACAGTAGGTGATAATTCCTCTCAATTACAAACCAAAAAAAAAAAAAAAAAAAAAAAACTGCTTCTCTCATAAAGGCCCTCAAAGTTTTCTTTTGTGTCTTTGGGAAACAAACAAACAAACAACAACAAACAAGCAAAGTGGTCTAGGACGCCTTGGCACGTGCAGTTGGGTTGTATTTTATGGCATTGAGATCTGGCTGCTGTTGTTGTTGCTTTGGTCCACTCTGGCCTCTAAGGAGCTGAATTTAATTCATGGCCTTTCTCAAATCATTATATCCCATAGTCAGTGGCAATAAATCTGACAAATTAAGTTTACCCAATGGCTTTCAATTATTTTTTGTCTTTATTTTTCCTCCACCTCCATTTTCTCATCAATCCATGCATTCATTTGCATGTATTCATGTGTGCATTCTCTTCTTTCATTGCATGATTTCCTGTAAGCTGCTTCGAGGTAACGTTGCTGCTATTACCTGGGGCTCTGGGGTCAGACCCTGTGGATTTGTCCCCAGTTCTGTCTTTTTCTGGATGTGTAGCATCAATTTTTTTTTTTTTTTAAATCTCTCTGTGCCTTGATTTCTTAATCTCTACAATGAGGATTTTAACAGTGTCTGCCTTGTGGGCTAGTTGGAGGATTCAATGAGATAGTACATTTATGAAGACTTTAGCATAGTCATGAAGTTAATCCTGAGAAATGATAGCACCTCATCCTCAGATCGGATAGAATCCTTTGGGCTCTGAGACTCTGTGATCACCTTTCCTGGGCATGCTTCTTCTTCTTAGCCATTTGGGGACAACACCTCTTTGGACAGTTGCCCTACAAAGCATCATTTCTTCCTCTGAGAAACTGGGTTTGGTGTCCTGAATTATTTGGCTGCTTTCAATCTCTCTCACCCAGTGGAGCACAGCAGTGTCTACACCAGAGACCCTGTCCATGCCGCCTGGGTGGGTAGTGCTGCAACTGGGAACCTCTCGCCCTGACCTTTTGAATGTCGCTCTCCCAATTTTAATTTTTTAAAGATCTCCTTTTCCTTTTGTTTGAGTGGCAAATGCATTTCTCATACCACTTACTGCAAGTGCTCAGAATTTTCTCCAAGTGGTGGCCAAGGCAGTCTCATTTGAGATTCATCTTCATGTAAAGTCAGTACACAGACACACACCCAGCACCTGCATTGTCAGGAATGTCAGTGCTTTACACTTAGCATCTCACTTAAATCTTAAAACAACCCGCATGAAATGGGCATTTTATTAATCCTGTTTTTAAAGGTAAGAAAACAGGCATAAGAAGTCAATAAACTTTTCCAAAAGCCACAGAGCTAATATGTTTTAGATCAGATTTGAACTAGGCATCTCACCCCAGAACTGAGGTTCTTAACTATTGTGTTGAACTGCCTCTTTATAACAATTATCTTTTTTTCAAACCTCCTAGTTTAACAAAGGAGGCAATAACTTTTCAGAGAGGGGCTGTGTCCTGCCCAAGTCCCAGAGAGAGAGAGGTGGATACAGAACCAAGACTACAATCCAGGTCTCACAGTCTTGCATTTTCGCCCCCCGTGACACAATTTTGTAGTTAAGTTCCAAAGCGATGCACCTTCTGCTTGCAGTCAACATCTTCCGGAAGTTTCCTAGATTACTCCAGACCACAGTAGGCCCCCTTCCTCCTGTGATCTATTCTCTGTATGCCATAATAGGGCCAACCTCAGATCCATAACCTTATCTTTGGGATTCTAGCTCATCTTTCTAGAACTCTTTCTACATTGGAGTCAACCTCCACATGTATTGAGCACCTGTGGGATACAGGGCTCTAACCAGATGTCATTTGAGAGTTCTCTCTTCTGTGAGGCTTTCTCTTGGTTCCTCAGGTACAGAGTAGTATTCAGGGCAATGCTAGCTGTGATAACAAATAGATCTGAAGTATATGTTAGTTGCAACTCAATAGAAGTTTGTTCTTCTCATTTAATAGTCCAAAGAGACTCCAGGTCAGTGAGGGAGGCTCTATTTCATGCTGTCACTCAGAGACTCAGGTCAATGGAAGTTCTGCTATCTTCGACATGGTATTCCGAAGTCATTATTGATAATAAAATTCAGCTGGTGGAAGGAAAAGACTACAGGGAATTATGCATGACCACTTTTGAAATAGGTAGGAAAAAAGGGCATACATTCATCACTCCTGCTCACATTCCATAGATCAAAACTCGGCCCCACAGCCACATGCATCTTCCAGAGAGGCTGGGAGACATAATCTGTATACCTAGAAAGAAGACAACATAGGTTTTGATGGACAGGACTCTGTCTCTGCTGTAGAGAACTAACATATTTCTTCTCTTCTGAATCCTAACTCCCTTCCTGATCTCTGAACATTCCCCTGTTTTAATATCCCCTGTTCCCAACCCCAGGATCCTAGGTGGGTTTTCAGAATCAGGATCTTTTGCCTCATCTTTGCTGATTTTCTTCTTCTCATGAGTATTTCATTCTCTAGAAATTGACAGAGGCAAGATTCTGGCTTCAGGTTTTCAGAATCAGGATCTTCTGCCTCATCTTTGCTGATTTTCTTCTTCTCATGAGTATTTCATTCTCTAGAAATTGCCAGAGGCAAGATTCTGGCTTCAGGGTGGTGGTGGCCGGGAGAGCCTCAAAAGCTTTTGGGCTAAGTCATGTGCTCTGGCTGTAATCACCAGAGGGAAACTACTGAGTACCTAAGAGAATCACCAGGGGCTCAGTGTTTTGGAGCAGGATTTGGGTATTCCATTGGGTATTCCATGTTCCCACCACTCACCACATCCTAGATAGTAATTACTAGAGTGATTAGCAGCCTATACTCATGGATTCACATGCCACCCCCATTGTTTGAGAGATGTGAGAACTTGGGTAAGACACTCACCTGTGTTACACCTTGGTTTCCCTGTGTACACATGGAGATAATAACAGTACCAACCTTTTAGGCCTATGTTGAGGATTCAGTAAGAATATGCTTAGTAGGGGGATTGGACTGTAGTAAGTAATAAAAGCTGGCTATTTATTTTTAGCAATAACATGAACAGTTTGCAGGCTTTGAAGGATATAGACAGAAAAGCTCCTTGGAGGGCTGGGCTTGTGTCTTCCCTTGTATCATTCTAGCACCCAGGCCTTGACAGCATGCTGTCATGGAAAAATATGATCATTCTTTCCTGTACTTAAAAAATAAATTTGTCTGAAGAGCAACTTTATGAGAAGTATGTGCATCTTTGCATTTTATGACTTGGATTTTCTTCTCCTGTCTGTTGCCTGAGTTTCATAAAAGCACAACTATAATAGGACAGCATCTGGACAAGCTGAGGAGGGGTTTAACTTTTAAGAATAAACCTAGCATCTTTGAGCATCAGCCTTGGAGTACAAATGGGCAGCAATCTGCCACAGCCGCTGTAACTGTGCCTCTGCTTCCTACCAGACCCGCTCTTCTCCCTGGCTTTGAGGGGAGGAACACTCAGATGTAGCACAACTTTCCAGGTACTCAAAGCTCCAGGGGAGAGAAACAGTAATACCAATTCAAAGGATAGCTAAACACACAGAGACCTGTCATTAAAGCAGAATTAGACATGAACTCAGATGAAAACCTCAACTCCCCCAGCGTCCCCCAGTCTCTGGCAAGCCTGATAGATCGAATGTCTGTGCCTTCCTGTAGTAGATTTCTTTTGTTCTTCCTACTGCCCAAATTAATTGTTTTAGAGACCCCTGCTACGACAGGTATTCTGAGAAGACCCAATCCACTGATTTGTAAATTTTAGCTAATGTACCTCTTCAAAGACTATTCCAATCTTAAAAAATTTCATAGGATGAGAAAAAGCCATTGGGCAAGACGTTATCAGAAATTTGTCCCCTTACTCTCTGTGTTCTATGGTGACAGAAGGGGATGGAGTGAAGAAGTTACATAATTTTTGTGCTTATTCAACTTTGTTAAAGCTTTTCTATCTCAGTTTAGAACATCTCATCCCTGCAGCATGGGAGATACGCTATAGCCTCCTAAACCTGGCAAGTGTGCTTTGTATAATTTGAAGCTACCCTAGGGCAGCAATAGGAGGGGGGTGTGCTGGCCACTGTAACATCCAGAAGCAAAGGCCACAGCATCGAAGGTCATGGACTACAATCTCTGTCATTCACAAAAATAATTTCCACAGGATTTTCGTATTTAAGGATGTCAGGTGCAAACCCCAGCCTCAACTTCCAATAGATAAGGCATTCAGGATTTCATTAAACCCAAAGTACATTGTATCCAGAGCCTTAAACACTGTCTTATGTGCAGGAAATTGTATTGCTAGGAACAGGAGTGTCCATCTCCTCTTCTAACTGGAACATTCCCGATTCTTCACGATTGAGCTCAGGCCAAGAACATTATCTGAAATCCACAAATCATCCTCTAGTCTTATTAGATCATTCCATTTACATCTTCCCATTGCCCAGAGACTGATTATTACACAGAATTACATAAATCATAATAAAATGAAATTCTACATAGTCATGCCTAGAAAAGTTTCCTTTGAAGTTATTTTATGTTTACTCATTTTTATTTATTGAAACACTTTGTGAAGAAGTAAAAATAGAGACAGCTTAAGTTTCAGGGCTTCATAAAGGATCTCCTGATTCCCACTCTGGGGCATTTCACACAGGCTTCTCCTTATAGCACATATCATGTTATGTTTGTATTTTTCCACTTTCATCTCCTCTACTGTTTGTGAACTTTAGTGCAGACCCTGAACTAATTGCTTTTCAAAGAGCAATTTGTCTTAGCTACTCTCATGAATAATTAGAGTGCTCACATAAGAATCTTACTGATATCTGAGCTTCAACAGAGGAGGAAACTGGGAGTGGTATAGCTTAGTATCCTTCCAACAAAAGCTACAGTTGGACTGCCTGATTCAAATCCTAGGGCCATCACTTACCAGCTGTATGATCTTGGGCAAGCTACCTTGCCTCTCTGAGCCTCAGTTCTTTCACTTGTAAAATAGGGATAATAATAGGTACACAATTTTGGTCTAGGAAATGTATGAGAAGATACAAGAAGTATGTTAGCTAAAATGTACATCTTTCTCATGGTAAGTATTTATCTGCAAAATGTTAGCTGTTATTGAAACACTTTGTTAAGAAGTAAAAATAGAGACAGCTTAAGTTTCAGGGCTTCATAAAGTATCCCCCGATTCCCACTCTGGGGCATTTCACGCAATTGTCCCCATCAACCTTGGTGCATGTTAATACTGAATGACACTCAACAGACATGAAAGAAAATCATGGAACCATCTTTACATGGGACTCTAAAGGTCACTTGTTCCCGGTTCCTAACCTCTTTCCACATAACCTTGTTGTCTGCCTTCATTTTAACGATAGAAGCATCAAATGACTACATTTTACTGGATGAGAACTAAAATTTCCTGAGTATCTGCTCTGTGATAGGCACCCTACTGGGCAATTTTAAATTCACTATCTCATTAAATATCCCCCAATGCCATGAATGGTAGGTGTTATTATTATTATATTTGCCAACAAGGAGACTGAGGCACACAGCTTTCCAAAGGTCACACAGCTTGTAAGCAGCACATCTGAGACCAAATCCCAGGCCTCTCTGCCTTCAAAGCCCTTGTGTCTTTCATTATATCCCATTGCCTTCAGAAAAATAAAATGAGTTTTCCAAGCTGAATAATAGCCTTTCTTCCTTCTAGAAAGGCAGGTACAGTAGTCAGAGCTCGGATTTCAGTAGAATGTTGTTTTTAATGCCCTCTTCTGACCCCATTTAAAACCTCTCTCCTACACTCTCTACTTCCCCAAAGGCCAAAGGAGTAGTTCATAAAGCAGCATTATCGTGTGTGACACCTTCCTCAATGTAAGGATCAAAATCCTTCGTCCCTAGAAAATAACCTTATAAAGCAAGTCTCCCTCTGAAACCCAGTGGATAATAAATGACCTTTCATCCATTCTTTTCAGCTCCTGCCTCAGTTTCAGTCAAATGGCAACTGCTCCTGGCCAGGGTCTTCTGGAACCTGCTCTGAGTCTACCCGTTTCTTTCGGTAGGAGATAAGGATGCCCGGAGAAGAGAATGTAGACATTTGAGTCAAGAGGACTTCAGTTCCGGCTTTATTGCTTTTGGTCTATGCAACCTTGGAAAAGTCACTTGTGTTCTGTGAGCTTTATCTGCAGCTTTAGGGATCACTTTATTTCCAGCATAGGCTTATTAAAACCTACCAGGTGTCAGTGCTCTGCTTGGTGGTGAGTGAATACAGTCCTTGTCCTATTTGAAAGATCCCCTTTGCTCATTATAGTAGAGTTAGGAAGAAGAGGAGGAAGAATCACATTATTGAGCAACTAAAATTACAACTGAGCTAAGTCCCTCAGATAGAAGTCACATCATGCCTTGCGAATGCATAATAGGAAGAGCTGATTAGGTCTGGAGGATTAGTTAAGATCCTAAGGATGATTGAGAGTTAGCCAGAACAAGGTAGAAAGCATTCCAGGTCAAGGAAATGGCATGTGGAAAGGCCCTTTCTTGAAGGGTCATCTGTGAAAGAGATGAAATGACACATAGAGCACCTAGTACAGATTTTGAGAATAACAGGCTTTTATTTGTCTTATTTCCCTTGGTCCACAGCCTTCCCTTCCTTCATATCAGAACAGACATAAGTCCTCCTGATGCTCTGCCATTGGGATGAAGTCATTCCAGCATGGGATGCCATATACCTTTAAGGAAATTAAGGTTTTGTTTTGCTTCTCTTTACTGTTATCCTCTTATCACACAAACGTGGAGACATACTTTTTTAAAATGTGGTTTTGGAGGGTATATTTGGAACGGATTTTACTTACAGTAGGTGATGTGGCATATAGGGAATTTTCCGTGGAGGATATGATATGGGGGGACATCTCAAAGGGTTAGTCAACCATCAGATAAACGGAGACTGACACATAACCAGAGGACATGTCTGTTGATTAGGGGAGATACATCATATGTACTAAAATGCCAGGGACCAAGGTCGCAACTGTGGTTTCCAATATGAACATCCAATTGTAAGTATCTCAGAAGGGCAGGCGTCTACAATTGCAGGGGCTCATTTGTGATTTAGCTGCTTCTCACTAGGGCAACTCTACACAGCAAATTTCAAGACATGGAGCAGTAGGTGTTTATTTTTTTCATAATCATTTGCCGTAGGCATTGTAGCTAATTATGAATGTGTCATAGCCAAAAATATATTAACTCATTTATTCAACAAATATTTGACTATCTAATATGGGCCAATTTGAATCTGTGTTGAATGTAAAGGATGCAGAGATAAAAAGATACTGTCCCTATCTCCCAGGAGAAAACAGTCTAGTAGATAATGAAGGCATTTATCACCTATAAAAAGTGGATGCCAGGCTGGAAAAAAATGCCTTTTCCACAATGGAAAAAAGGGATTTCACAGACAAGTGTAGTTCCCTGTGTCTGTGAATTGGTGCCAGGTTAGGTCCAGTAGAGTCAACCTGAGACTTTGCTAAACACAAACAGTAGAGATTCCTTGACATTACCTCCTAGAAATTCTCATTCAGTAGTACTGAGATGGGTTCCAGCCATCCATATATTTGACAACTTTTTTACACGTAGCTAGGTTTGGGAATCATAGTTGAGCCTTGCTCTTGTAGACTATTATGTTGAAAGACCAATGGATTTACGGTCAGATTGACTGGAATTCAAATCTCACTCTATTCACATGTGCAGTTAGAAAACAGTCCACAAGACTGCCCTCACTGTGATGCCAACTACAGTGTTTAGGAGTCCCTGAGACCAACCTTCCTTCTGATACCAATTGCAGTTTCCGAGATCTGCAAGACTACTGTCAGGATAATTTGCCAGGAAGACTCAAAGGACTCTGAACGTTGTTATGCTCACAATTTTGAGTTGTCATCATGAAAGGATACAGATCAAAACTAGACAAAGGAGGAAATGCAGAGCCCATAGCACAGGCAAGTTCCAAATATGGAGTTTCCAGTTGTCCTCTCTCTGTAAGATCATGGACAGAATGACTTTTCCCGGCAACAATGCTTGACCATACACATGGAGTATTACCAGCCAGGGAAACTCTCTCAAGCTGCCATGTCCAGAGTTTTTACTGAAGCTCAATAGCATAGGCCTGGTTGACTGCCCATGTGACTGATCTCAGTCCCTAGCCACATCTGGAGGTTGAGCTGATACTGTGTGACTCAAAGCCTCCACACTAAATTACATTATTAGAATAGTGGCTAGTTTCCACCCTAAAGCACATTGTGTGACTGAGGTCCCCAGGCAAAGAAAGATACTCCTGTCATGCATGACATTCCAAGGGCCTAGAGGTCCTCTCCCAGAAGAAAAGGGAAAAGGCCATACCTCTTTTCAGGCAACGGTAAATTCTATTTATTTTTAATTAATTAATCAATTTTTTTTGAGACAGGTTACACAGCTTTCCAAAGGCCACATAGCTTATAAACAGCACATCTGAGACCAAATCCCAGGCCTCTCTGCCTTCAAAGCCCTTGTGTCTTTCATTATATCCCATTGCCTTCAGGCTGGGGTGCAGTGGCACTATCTTGGCTCACTGTAACCTCTTCCTCCTGGGCTCAAGCAATCCTCCCACCTCAGCCTTCTGAGTAGTTGGGACTACAGACCTGTGTCACCATGACCTGCTAATTTTTGTATTTTTTTTTGTAGAGATGGGGTGTCTCCAGGCTGCCCAGGCTGGTCT
This sequence comes from Macaca thibetana thibetana, assembly GCF_024542745.1. Classification (NCBI taxonomy): domain Eukaryota; kingdom Metazoa; phylum Chordata; class Mammalia; order Primates; family Cercopithecidae; genus Macaca; species Macaca thibetana. Next base: position 66,113,661 of record NC_065597.1, on the reverse strand, counting down.
TGAACTCCTAGACTCAAGTAATCCACCCACCTTGGCCTCCAAAATTTTAATTAAAAAAAAAAAAATAGAGACGGCTAGGCATGGTGGCTCATGCCTATAATCCCAGCACTTTGGGAGGCCAAGGCAGGCGGATCACCTGACGTCAGGAGTTTGAGACAAGCCTGACCAATACGGTGAAACCCCGACTCTGCCAAAAATACAAAAATTATCTGGTCATGGTGACGGGTGCCTGTAATCCCAGCTACTCAGAAGGCTGAGGCAGGAGAATCAATTGAACCTGAGAGGAAGAGGCAGTGAGCCAAAATCATACCACGGCACTCCAGCACATGTGACAGAGTGAGACCTCGTCTCAAAAAAAAAAAAAAAAAAAAAAAAAAAATAGAGACAAGGTCTTGCTATATTGCCCCTGGGTGGTCTCAAACTCCTGGGCTCAAGCAATCCACCCTCCTCGGCCTCCCAAAGTGCTGGGATTACAGGTGAGAGCCACCACGACCAGCCCAGGTAAGATGAAATTCTTTATAACATACCATATGACTAATGATAATTTCCTTAGCTCCTTGGAGCTTCAGTTTACCTACCTATAAAATAAACATAGCACCTCACCTGACTCAGAGTAATAACATGAGATAGTGGATGCTTAGTCCCAGCACATGATAATTGCTTCAAATGGTATCCATGACCATGAGGCTGATGACAATGATGAGGAGGAAGAAATGATGGAGGTGCTAATGATGTTGCTTAGAAAGTTTTAGAGTGAGGAAGGATACTGGGTAGAAGGCACATTTTCACCACTCCATCTCTATCCTTCTTTGTACAACATTCTAAAAATCCTTCTCGTAGCCACTGCCAGGAGGCTGTTCAGAAAGCTTCCCTCTTTATCTTCACTTTACATAACTCTGTCCCCAGAAACCATTTGCTTATCATGTTTCCCCTCCTCATATTTCAATGACGGCTCATGCAACAAAGGCTGTCTCAGAGAAACATCATCTTGCACTTCTCATAGAAATTTTGTTCCCTTTCACCAGCCTAGGCTATCAAACCCCATTATTCAGGCCTACACAAAGGAAGCCTTAATGGGACGCACTTGGCAGAGGGATTTTTTGTCTGAATAGTGTCTTTCTGTTGTTTTAAATGGGCCTCAGGAACAGTTTCAAAGCTTCTCATTCACTGACATGAACAGGCTCGAAGACAGTCTCTGTCTCAGCTGTTCCAGTCTTTTCTCCAATGAGAGTAAAACCCTATCAACTTCTAACACACCTTCCTTGTGGCCCACAGGAGGCCCAGAACTCTGACCAGAGAGTAGAGCCCCAGCTGAGACAAATGAACCCCACACACACAATGCCCTTACACTGCAGAGAACAGCTCCACAAACAAGAAGAAGCCCTCCAGAGAAAGGAGAAGGGCATAGAGGAGACACGACCAGCTTTGGAGTTCAGACAGGGCTGGCTTCCTAACCAAGTTCTCCAAATAACTCACTGTGTGTTATGGCCAGATCCCTTCAGCTTTCTGAGACTCAGTTTCTCCATCTGTCATATAGCATAGTTCATAGCATTGTGCTAAATGCTTTCCATGGATGATCTCATTTGATCCTCACACCAGATCTATGATGAGGCAGGTAATATCGCCACCTTCGTTTTATAGATGAAGACTTTGGGGCTGAGAAGTTAAATGATTTTCCCAAAGTCACAACTCGTTACTGGTGGAATCAAAATTTGAACCCAGGACTGTGAGATTCAATACTCTTTAGTTCCCACCTTCACCCATTTTTTTTCATAATCTATGACTTTTGTCAGTTCTTAGAGATTATATAGTAATATTGGGCCTGGTCATCAACTGGAATATACTACCCAAACCCCATTTTAGGCTCTGAACCTACAGGGCTTTTGATCAAGGCCAATAGGAACACCAAAAAGAAGACAAAGAAAAATTTTGATGTTAACCAGCATGTCCAAACAGAAGATTCTCAAACTGACTTTATGTTTCTATATTAATCAGCATAATTAAAGTTAGCTGTTACATCAGATCAAACCTGAGATCTCAGTGGCTTAACACAATAAAATTTTATTTCTTATTGACAAAACAAGATGTTCCATGATCCACAGCCTCCGTGGTTGCTGTGGCAGAGCAAGGAAGTGTTATGAAGGTCACCTTGCTCTTAAATGCTGTAACCCAGAAGTGATGGACGTCAGAACTGCAACCTAGCAATATTCTCACATTTCACTGGCCAACACAAGTCACACGGCCCACCCTGGCCACATGGGAGGATAGGAAATGCAGAAGGAGGCACAGATATTCGTGGTCACTAACAGATTTGGTCCTGAGCTCCAAGGAAGTCCTTTGATTCTGTCATAACCTGGCTTGTCTTGAGCCTTCAACTCAGCTAGCATTTTTATTCTCTGTATTATTTGGAACCTGGTGGAGGGAGCCCTTGGTGCTGAGATGTCCTTCAAAAGAGTTAAACTGCACATAAGAATGTCACAGTAGGTTATACAAGGCCTCTAGCTCAGGAGGGATGTTCAGTCCAGAGCAGCCTAACTCAGCCGCTGGGATTTCTGGAAGACTGGTTCCTCTTGGAGCAAGTCCCAGCAGCGTGTGCTCCCATCCATATCCTTAGATACGTGCCTGCCTGTCATCTGGCCCCTATATGCTCTCTAGGTGGTGGTAGCAGAATGGGAATCAGAATTGGGAAACAGGAAGAGAGGTGGACACTTTTATTAGAAATGAATTGCATGGCTCCACCTCCCTACCACTCCGAACACCTGAACACACCCAATCTCGTCTGATCTCAGAAGCTAAGCAGGGTCGGGCCTGGTTAGTACTTGGATTGGAGATATGAGTTGCACGCATCTTTACTCACTGTGAGAGTTGGAAGAGTCTTGTTTTTTTCAGAGGCCCCCAGGAAGAGGAGATTCTCATGCCCACAAAACCCTGGCCCTCTGTGGTTGATTGCGTGGCTTGCCCTAGTACTCACATATCATTCTGAAAGAAGCAGCCCAAAGCTGACAGCATTTCTTAAGGAAACAACAAGACCAAGGTGACAGCTGGATAATTGCACCCCAAGTCCACCTTCAGAGTTCTTCCCTTCTACAAGCAAAGACAGACAGAGGGTCAAGCGAGGGCTGAAAAAAGCACTTGGAGACCCCGTTTGGGGACCTTGGTCTTGTTCTTTTGGATATAAAAATCCAAGGAAAGAGGGGCATAAAAGCATGCCAGCTGGGCTTCTGTTGTCAGGAGACTGACAATTGGGAAGTCTTTTTGTTTTCCCAAATTTTTAGGATTCTTTCTTTTAGCCAAGGGCAAACGATTCGCATTAAAAGAAGAAAAAATAAGAAAATACGATTTATAGCAACTATCAGACTCTCCATAGGGACATACATTTTTATAAACTTTCTGGAAAGCCGTTTGAAATACATATCCAGAGCTCTAGAAATGTTCTCACCTGTTGATGTAGTAGTTTTACTTCCAAATATTTATCATAAGGCAATCATCACAAATGAAAACAAATTAGGCCTATATAAGCATGTTCAAGAAATAATTGTTTGTATTAATAAGACTTTGGAAATAATCTACATGTCCAATAGGAGAATAAAATGCTAATTATGGCATATCCATATGACAGTATTATGTAGCTGTTGGAAATAATGTTTTGGATCCTTTTTATGATGTCGGCAATGCTCACCCGAGCCTTGCAACTTATGAGCTGTGTAAAAAGCACATGAGAATGAAACAGGATGGCAATAACAGCATTCAAATGGTAACAATAATACATGGAAAGATTGTGGTTTATGTTTTATTTCATTCCTTCTGTTTGTCCTTATCTTCCAAGTTTTTTTCCAATAAAGATACATTGCTTTTATAATATTAAGAAAGAACCAATAAAACCCACACTTTTTTGGATTGGATGAACCTCCTTAACTGGAAAAGACAAATTCTTATTTTGGATCTTTAAGTTTCAAAAGTAATGGATGCTTCTGCAACCAAGGGGCTGATTGCACAAAAGAAGATTCCCTTTGAAAGTGACGCTGAGATGTTTTGGCAAGAATGGCTGGGAGCAGAGAATGGGCATAGGATTTTTCTCTTCTCTTCTAAGTAACAGACTAACCTAGCTGGGCTGAAGGACTGACATTGTGGCTCAGGTTTTCTTATATCCACTTACAAACTCAACAATGTGTATTTAGCATCTGCTATGTGCCAGATTTTGCCTAAGCCTCTGAATTTCAAGTAAGCCATAGACAGGTTGCCTTTGTCCCTAATAATAAAGTGACTTGTGCATTCCCCATGAGGTTACTTAATCAATTATACGGCCCAGTACAATTATTTTTGTGCACTTCACTTAGTCAATTAATGTTCATTTTGGGGGTCACTGTAGCACAGTGTTCTCAAACATTAGAGTACATAGTGCTCACTTAGTAAATGCTAAAAATCTGTATTGCTGAGCTAGGTTTTTTGAGACCTGGATTTAGGGGCTGTGGGTAGCTTGGAAAGCCCCTTTTAGACGAGCACCCCAGGTGAGTGATGTGAGTTGTCCTGAACCATAGCTGAGAAACTCTACACTGAATAGGCTGAAAAAACAGAAACAAATAGAACCTTCCCTGTAGAAGCTTGTAGTCTAGAGGGGCATATGAGCTACTGCTGATGTGTTAGAAAAATTTTAATAATATGGAAATAACCACAGCACAAAAACAATAAAATGACAGCTATCTTGAAGACTTACTATGAACCAGGGATTACATGAAACTCTTTAATTATTCCATTTAATCCTGGTAACTGCTCTGTAAGGTAGGTGTTATGACTCCCATTTTAAAAATGAAGAATAAATTAACTTACCCAGGGTACACAGTCGATATATGGTGTATCCAAGATACAACCTCAAGGTTTTAATGCAAAAGCTTGTGTTCCTGCCTGCACTGCAGATGCACTATGGTGATGAATGATTCTTATTAGCCATTCCAAGAGCATGGGAGAATCTGAGGGCCCTGGGGGAGACTTTAGGAGAATGTGTCAAATACCTGGGCTGAGACTTGAAGATGTGTTAAGGCCTAGAAGGGAGAGCCCAGGTGTGAAACAGTCACAGAGCCTGGCCTATGTTTGGGAGGCTGCCAGAACTTGGAGATGGCTGTACAGCAATGAATGCAGTGTGGATGCAGAAAACGGAACCTGGAAGATGTGGTAGGATCACAAAGGGTTTTCTATTCCTCCTTAGAAGGTTTCGATTTTGTACTACAGACAATGGGAGCAGGAGAGTGGAAATCAGTAGTTTTGCGTTTTTGAAGGATCACTTTATTTGGAAAGAAGGCACAGAATCATCATTGTTTATAGGCAATATGATTATCTAGCCCATGAAAGGCACCTGAAGAAATCTTAGAACTAATGAAAAAGGGCACCAAAATAGCTACACAAAAAATAAATAGAAAAAATCAACGTATTTCTTATATGCCAGCAATAAGCAGTTACAAAATATAGTGGAAAAATAATCCTCTTCTCCCATAGTAGCAAAATAGTTTTTTAAACCCTTAGGGAATAAACTTAACTGCCTGAAGAAAAAAAAAAAATCTACAAAATTTTACTGCAGAACATTAAAAAATACCTTGGTTTAATGTAGAAACATATCATGTCCTTAAAAGGCAAGACGCAATATTATAAATAGGTTCTCTCTCAATTAATTTACTGGTTTAATGCAATTGCAATATCAATCCTAGTAGGACATTTTTGGGAAACTTGACAAAGCGAGTCTAAAACGCATTTGGACAAATAAATAGGTGAAAAAAAAAAGCCAAGAAAAGAAAATTTAAGAACGTTAAAAAAGTGAGATTATAATATGTTTAATATCTGAGAGTGCTAGGGGAGCAATTCATTTAAAAGTGTGGCACTATTTCAAAAAGAGACAGATTAATGGAATAGAAGAGAGACTAGCAACAGATGCAATATCACACCCACACACACACGAAGGTAGCAAATGCATGATAAAGGTGCCTTTTTAACTGGTGTGGAGCATAAGCGTTCTTTAATCTATACTGCTTGGACAACTAGTTAAGTATTGGGAGAAAAAACCAGATAGCTCCCTACTTTCAGCAAAACACCAAGCAAAATCACTAGGGACTGAACTTGCTGTCCTCTCTTATAACTCACTTCCTCCAGCCATCTGTGTTTAGTGCAACTGTCAACAGCATTCATTAAGTGATGTAATTTCCTATTTATCTGTCTTCACAATCAGACCATGAACTCTTCCGAGACCAGCAACTTTGCTTATTCTATATGCATCCCCTAAGATATAGTAAGTGCTCAAGAAATGTTGTCGTTTGAAAGGGCAAATGGACTTTTGTACATTTGCCTCTTTCTGCTTCAGAAAGTCTATGAGGCCAGGATGGCTTATGATCACCATTCTCAAATCCTGGGAATCATGCTTCAAATGTAACCCTCAACAAATATTAGCGGAGTGCAATAATTACTATCACAGTAACAGTTGTTTCCATTTTCCCCAACTTAAGCTTTTCTGTGTTTTTAAAAAAATCTCAGCTCTTGCTCTTTTGTTTCTTGGGTGCACTTTAATTACATCCAGGAGGCACTGGAGGAGAAACCATTTCAGCATCTCAGAAACATTCATTTATTCTTTTATTCAGCAAATATACATGGAGCACCTGTATGTGCTAAGCAGTGTTGCAAAGCCCAATGTGTGGCCTACGTTTGGGCAGCTTTCCGTGTATTATTTCAGGTCTTTCTCTGTTTTCTGACTTCAGACAGTTGCTAGTATTCTTGAGTCATCTCTATGTCGTTGTTGTTGTTTCTTCTTCTTGGAGCCATGAGAAAGAAGGCGATCACTAGAGAACTTCTCCACGCAACAGTAATCTCCACTCGAAATGGCCTTGTCTAGAAATTGCCTTGGTGAGTCTGAAGAGATTTTTCTCCTTCAGCTGGACAAATGCTATTGATCAAAGCCGAAGACTCAGGTGGGAAATGACAGTCCAGACAAAGTGAGATTGGTTCCTACTCTCTCCTTTTTCTCACTCTGTCACCAGGCTGGCGTGCAGTGGCGCAGCCTCAGCTCACTGTAACCTCCGCTCTTGGGTTCAAGCTATTCTTTTGCCTCAGTCTCCCGAGTAGCTGGGATTACAGCTGCTCGACACTATGCCTGGCTAATTTTTGTGTTTTTAGTAGAGACAGGCTTTTACCATGTTAGCCAGGCTGTCTCAAACTCCTGACCTCAGGTGATCCACCCACCTCAGCCTCCCAAAGTGTTGGGATTATAAGTGTGAGCCACCACACTCAGCGATGCTACCTTTTAATCTGGTGAATATTTAACCTTCTTCTCCCCATTCCCACCTGTAAATATTTAAAAAATTTTTGCTTTCTGTGATACTTGACTCTGCATTTTAAATATAGACCTTTAATTATAATTATTCACCCATGATATATTTATATTGATATAGTATTTCTGATATGAATTCTATCAAATCAATTTATGTCATCAATTTCCTACATATTGCAGTTCTTTTTCTCTCCTTTATTGATTGATTGATTGACTGGCACAAGTTGTTGCTCTGTCATGCAGACTGGAGTGCAGTGGCGAAATCACAGCTCACTGCAGCCTCGACCTTCTGGGCTCAAGTGATTCTCCAGCCTCAGCCTCTCAAGTAGCTGGGACAACAGACATACACTACCAAATTTGGCTGATTTTTTATTTTTTATTTTTTTGTAGAGATAGGGTCTTGCTGTGTTCCCCAGACTGGTCTCAAACTCCTGGCCTGAAGCAATCTTCCTTCCTCAGCCTCCCAAAGCTCTGAGATTACAGGCAGAAGCCATTGCTCTGGCCTTTTTTTCTCTTAAAATTAGTTTGCCTCCCTTTCCTTCCCTACTTTTTCTTTCTCCTTCTTCTCCCTTTCTCCCTCTCTCCCTCCTTTCCTTCCTTCCTTTCCCCTTCCTTCCTTCTCTCTTTCCCTTACTCTATCTCTGCCTCTTTTCCTCCTCCCCTGCCTCTCATACTCCCTCTCTTCCTCAAGACATTAGTTTGGACAAGCTGAGCAGGCAAGTGGTGAGGGGACAGCAGCCCTTGTGTCGGTAGAGCCCAGAGAGCGTGGGAGACAGTAATGGCAGGAGATTGGTGATGGGACATGGTTAGGACAACTGGCAATATTTGAATGGGATCCATGGATTAGACAGCAGAAATGCATCAGTGTTAATTTCCTGATTTTGATAGTTGTACTACAGTTATTTAGGAGAATATATTTGTTGTGGGAAATACCAAAATATTTGGGAATAATGGGGCATCGTGTCTTCAGTTCATTCACAAATGATTCAAAAAGTTTTATCAAACTATTTCTTCATTTTTCCTGTGTTAAAAATTATTTTGGCCAGGTGCAGTGGTTCATGCCTACAATCCCAGAACTTTGGGAAGCTGAGGCGAGAGGATCACTTGAGGCCAGGAGTTTGAGACTGGTTGGGCAATATAGGGAGATTCCATCTGTACAAAAAATTTAAAGAGAAAATTATTTCGAAATATAAGGTACAAAAATATTTTATTTTTCTAGAGACTGAGGCAGGAATCGCTTGAACCTGGGAGGTGGAGGTTGCGGTGAGCCGAGATCGTGCCACTGCACTCCAGCCTGGGCAACAGAGTGAGACTCTGTCTCAAAAATATATATATTTTATTTTAATTGTTAAATTAAGGTGCATGGTAAAAATAAACATTGAAAAGCACAAACACTGTAACCAAATTTCCTGGGTTCAGTTTAACCATCTTTTTTTTTTTTTGAAACAGAGTCTCACATTGTTGCCAGGGCTGGAGTGCAATGGCACAATCTGGGCTCATAGCAACCTCTGTCTCCTGAGTTCAAGCAATTCTCTTGCCTCAGCCTCCCAAATATCTGGGATTACAGGTGCCCACCACCAGGCCCAGGTAATTTTTTGTGTTTTTTTAGTAGAGACAGGGTTTCACTATGTTGGCCAGGCTGGTCTCAAACTCCTGACCTCGTGATCCACCCACCTTGGCCTCCCAAAGTGCTGGGATTACAGTCATGAGCTAATGCACCGGGCTTTAACCATCATTTTTATTTGCTGCCTGATCCATGTGGGCAACTTCCATACCTTTCTTTACTTCAGTTTTTTTCAACTATAAAGTGAGAGTAACATTAATGTCAATCTCCAAATCTTTCTTAAGTATTAATAAAATAAACCATAGGAAGCATTTATCATACTGGCTGATGCAGAGAAAGCTCTGATTAGTGGTAGCCAGTTAAAAGCTGTCATTACTAATGTTTTCTACCAAATCAAATTTTTCCAGGTAGAATTTTGCATGTCTAAACTTTGTCAAGAATATTTTATTCTTCCCACAATTTTTAGTCATCAATAGGCTTTACCATGTACCGTTTTAGCAGCTGTCAGTTTTATTTTCTGTTAAGCATTATACCAAGTCTAATTTTTTCTTTGGATGATTTTTTTCTTTTTGTAGATTTCAGTATTGTCAAAATGCTGTGACTTTTTTCAGTCAGTTTTCCTGCTATAACAAATTTTACTCTGTGCACATTTAACAGTTGTCAGTCTCAGTTTGTGGCTGTGTATTTCTATGAGTAATAAGTATTATGAATTAGGACAAAGACTAATGGTGTTTTAGCCATCGCTCTTGCATTGGAAAACACTCAGCTGAAAGCCAGATGTGTAGACAAGGGTTTACATAAGACTCACAGTGGGCCAGGTGCGGTGGCTCACGCCTGTAATCCCAGCACTTTGGGAGGCCGAGGTGGGTGGATCACCTGAGGTCAGGAGTTCGAGACCAGCCTGGCCAACATAGTGAAACCCCCATCTCTACTAAAAGTACAAAAATTAGCCAAGCATAGTGGTGTGCACCTGTAATCCCAGCTACTCGGGAGACTGAGGCAGGAGAACCACTTGAACCCCGGAGGCGGAGGTTGCAGTGAGCCAAGATTGTGCCACTGCACCTCAGCCTGTTCTACAGAGCAAAACTGTGTCTTAAAAAAAATAAAAATAAAAATAAAAAAAGAAAGACAGAAAGAGAGAAAAAAAGAAGGAAAAAAAAAAAGAATCACATTGATAAGGCATGAAACTTGCCCTGAATCCAACTATTCACCTGTGATGTAGAGTAGAGAGCTTCAGTACTGGGTGAGTTACTTACCTTCAAGGCTCCTTCAATCCAAATACTTTAGATGCCTATAGTAAAGTCCATGCAAATGTAGCAACACTTCAGTGAGAGGAAATTGATTACTATGGAAAGAGCCCTGGCTTAGAATCCAATAGCCTTGGTCTTAGATCCCAGCTCTGTCTACCAAGCCCAAGCAAAATGGCAATGGGTAAGTTACTTGATCCTTCAAAGATCTAATACCCTCAGTTGCAAAATGGGAGCATTGAGGAAGATAATACTTGAAATGTGTCCTTTCTGGTACTGGGCAATAAGTGTTCAACAACTGAAAAGTCCTTGAATAAGAAAACACCCTGAACAGTCACAGTGATGGGGCTGAGTGACGTAATACTGATGACTAAAAGCCCTGGACCCACTGTCTTCAATAGCACTTTCTGTGATGATAGAAATGCTCTGTCTTGCCATTGTCTAATACTGTTTCCACCAGTCACGTAAGGCTATTAAGCACTTGAAATGTGGCTAGTGTGAATGAGGAATTAACATTTTAATTTAAATTAAATTAATTGAAATTTAAGTAGCACAATAGGTTTTGGCTTCAGCATTAAACCACACAGTCAAAGCTATTTATTTCCAAATCTCCCTCCAATACACTTATATCAATACCCCCATATTTACTCATGCTGAACCACATGGACCCTGCTGGTTTGAATCAAAAGTGCTGGCCAGACGCCAAAACTCAGGACTCAAATGCTTTCATGAAATACCTACAATCTTACTTTTCTGTTTTCCATAAATGACAATATTTTGTGTTCTAGGCTTGCCAGGCCTGGCACAACAGCCAGAGGATGGTAAAAATCAACTCCTAAATGGATGCTCTCCAGGGTATTACAGTAGATATCCCAGTTCCCAAGTCTTTGCAATCCCTAACAACTGTCTTTCTCTGATTTCAGACAACACCCTTTTGCATTCCTAGTCTCAAGTATTATGCACTGATTGACTGACTGATTGATTTAGTCATTTATTGGTCAAACATTTATCGAGAGTCTACTATGTCTCAGGCAGAGCAAGTGAGCATTGGAAATAAATCAGAAAAATCACTAAAAGACAGCCCCTCCATCATTAAACTTACAGTCTACTGGGGAACTTGGCTTTTACCAAGTGCCACTGATGCCTCAATTCCATGTGTAGTCATGGTTTAATTACTATGGCTGACAAGCAAATCACCCCAAAACTTAGTGGCTTAAGGTTCTAATCTATGAGCTTTCTTGGTTACTCTAGATCAGGAATTAGAGAGAAGCTTGGTTGGGCCATCTGGCTTGGGCTCCCTCATGAAGTTACAGTCAGGTGGTGACTGGGGTGGGGCTCATTCTGAAGAGTCCTTCACTATCTATCTCTCTCTAGAGATTATTCCATATGATGAGTCGGGGGAGAGAAAGAGAGAGAGAGAAAGAGACCCAGTTGGAATCCATTTTGCTTTTTATGATCTTGCTTTGGAAATATTGGCCAGGCGTGGTGGCTCATGCCTGTAATCCCAGCACTTTGGGAGGCCGAGGCGGGCGGATCACAAGGTCAGGAGATCGAGACCACGGTGAAACCCCGTCTCTACTAAAAAAAAAATTAGCTGGGCGCAGTGATGGGCACTACTCGGGAGGCTGAGGCAGGAGAATGGCGTGAACCCAGGAGGCGGAGCTTGCAGTGAGCCGAGATCATGCCACTGCACTCTAGCCTGGGCGACAGAGCGACACTCGGTCTCAAAAAAAGAAAAAAAAAAGGAAAAAAAGAAAAAAAGAAAAGGAAATTTCAAGGAAGGGAATATAGACCCCATTGCTTGAGGCAGGAATATCAACGTCACATCATAAGAAGAACATGTAGGATTGGACCTATATTGGTGTGGCCATCTTTAGAAAATACAGTCTGCCATGGCTCCTTATTTCAGCTACAGCTATGATGGACAGCTCTCTGTGACCCTGGACTCTCCTTGTGTTGAAGACATCCCACCTCAAGAGTTCACCATGTGTTTTTCTGATTTCTGATTTCCAGATCCTTCTCTGATGCTGTACGAAACTGCCTGGCCCATGTACAAGGAGAGTCTGGAAGTACAGGGAGTTAACACTTCTAGGTGAAACCCTCAACCATTGCAGTGTTGAATGAAGGGAGGTGGATAAATGTCCCAATCTTTCTTTCTGAGAAGCATTCTCTAGAGTCCTCAGAAAGTCTTGGTGGAACCATGACCCTCTGCTCTCAGTGGTGGCTCAATGACACAATTCACTTTTTTAAAACCACCTTATTAAGCTATGGTTGACAAACAAAAAGCTGAAGATGTTTACTGTATACAGTTGATGTTTTTGAAAATAAGTAAATATCCATGAAACCATCATCACAATCAATGCCATAAACATCTCCATCAACTCCAAAAGTTTCCTCCTGCTCCCCTTCTTTGTGTATTGTTTTCTTTTTGTGGTGACATCACTTGACAGAAGATCTGCCCTCTTAGCAAATAATTCAGTATACAATTCAGCATTGTTAACCATATGCCCCATGTTATACAGTAAATATCTAGAACTTATTTACGTTGTATAACATTCTTATATTTTACTCTTTTGCCATCCCAAATAAGCCAGCTGTATTCAGGCTCCGATTTTAAGGGAACCCATACAAAGACACAGCCATTGAACGAATAATTGCTGAAATAATAATTAATTAAAACTGTGGGATGAACTCACGAGAAAATGTGCATGGCCCTCTGAAAATGTATGACATGAGTCTGAGAAGTGGGGAAAACTGAAACCTGAAGGATGAGGAGGCAGGGAAGCATGTTCCAGGATGAGGACACAGCATGGGCAAAGGCCCTGGGGTCAGGTCAGGAAGAACTTGCTGTTTTCTAGAGCTAGGGAATGTGATGGAGCCCTTTATGATGGAGGAGAGTGGCCAAGGTAAGAATGGAAAGGATGGTAGGGCCAAGGTTTGTCCTTCACTGAATGGGCCATGGGAAGCCATGGATACGCAGAAAAATGACATGAATGTATTTTTATATTAAAATGTGATCTCAAAGACAGATCTAGACTTGACCCTGGGATATCATGCAGAATTGTTCCCCAAATGGGCCAATTTTTAACTAATGAAGCTATGACAAGTTTCGCATACACACACAAAAAAAGTTTGTTGAATGAATGGATGGATGACTTATGGTCAAAGCCACCCTATCGCAGTGAGCAGACAGTGTCATGGGAGCCAAGTAAACCTCCAAAGTTCTTCCTGTTGAATCCAGAATGGATCCCATTCAAATGGTGTCCAGTGGGCAAAGATGTGGGTGAAGAACAAGGCACACATGACGAAAGTCACTTTCTCCATAATGCTTGCAACAGCAGGCAGACCATGCCAGGGGTCGGGGGGATTCCTGTCACTTCCGGGGCCCTGAAGTGGAGGTCAGACATGAAAGGGAAGCATAGCCACTGACCCACTCCGTCTGGGTGTTGGGAAGCCCATGGACATCATCAGGCTGCCCAGAAGTGTTTAGGAGCTATTCAGCTCACTGTCATTCCAGAAGGCCAGCAGCAGGAGCCTCAATAGAGCACTTGAAAAGAAATCCCACTCATCTTATCAAAACATTACATCAGCAGACCCCTTACGGTGACAGGATGGAGTCTCTGTAGTTTATAATAATAATAGTTCGTACTTATTGAGCACTTATTATACACTCAACACTGTGCTGAGCACGATACGTAGACTAATTTAATCATCAAAACAAACCTGTAAGTGAGCTAATTTTCTTGCCCTCATTTTACAAATAAGACAGGCTCAGAGCCTTGAAGCAGCTTGCCCAAGGCCACACAGCTGGTCAGAGTAGAGCTGGAATTAAAAGTAGGGTCTTGGGAGTTTGGCAGACATGGGTTCGGACTCCAGTTTTGTCATTTTCTAGCTGGGTAACCATCACCAAGCCATGTTACCTCTTTAAGCCTCAGCCTCCTCATCGGTTAAATGGAGATGGTAAGATTATCTACTTCATTGGGTTGCTGGCAGATCAAATGGGATGCTGCTTGAAAAGTCCTTTGCACAATTCTTGGCCCGTAATAGTTTTACAAATGACTGCTGCTGTGATATGCAGCATCCCTGCCATTGTCTCTTGCAGTAAGTCAAGGTCAGCATCCATGACCACTAGAAAAAAGCAAACTCTCCTTCCTGACTCCCAGAGCTCAGAGAAGCAGGAAGGGGGTGGCTAGCTCACAGGAATGACCTCTAAATCAAATTGGAAACTTGAGGTGGCAACATCAGCCCTCCCACCCTAGTGCCCTTCTGCTTGCTGAGAAGGAAAAACATTTCTGTAAAGATAAGAGAAAGAGAATTTAGTATCCACTCTGATATGCTCACTCTCATGGTTTTATAAATACATTCTTTTATGGTAAGCAGTAGTTTATCACAGTGCCTGGATTTGACAAACTCTAAGTAGCTGATTTATCAGATGATGCCTTCTGCATGAGCAACATTTAATATTCTGCTATAAGAATGGCGAGTCTTCCTTTCAAGCATTCATATAACTTGAGCAGATTTTAAAACCCCATATTTTAAAAGGCCTTGCTATCGGCCAAACTGAAGTGGGTTGGGGGCTGGTGGCCAGTGTTGCATCCAAATCCCAGACGTTCTCTGTGAGATCGGTGACCTCGGGTAAATCACATGGCAACTAAGTCACATGATTTAGTGAAATGACCAATATACGCTTTGGAAACAGGAAGGGCCAGTTCAAGTCTTGAATTTACCACATTCCAACTGTATGACCCTGGGCAAATTATACAGCTCTTTGAACCTCACATTTGTCATTGGTAAGTGGAGAATTAAGAAAACCAGCCTAGTAATTCATAATTTAGTTAAAAGTGCTATAGCTTCAATTACCTTTCCCTTTCTCCTTGTCTCTCAGTTTCTTCATCTTAAAAGTGTGGTCATTGAATTTAATGGTTTCCAAGTTTCCTTTCAGCCCAAAATCATTCTGGTTAATGCCTGGGGCTAAGCACTAGGGTTTGAGTCCTGTAGATGGAAAGCCACTAGAAACCTGTTCACCTGAACAGGCATCAGGTGTGAAGGTGAAAGATGGCAGCGAAATCAGAAGAATGGCTTATAAGTGAATAGGATTTAAGATATGCTAGAGTAGTGACCGTTCTTTTATGGGATAAAATGAGTTCCTTAGCTGAGGAATTTCAGAGCTAGAGAAATCAGGTAAAATAGTGAGTCCAGTGGATTCATAACTAATGTGCTAAACACAGGCAGAGTTGGGCAACGTCTACATCCTTCCTCTGTATAGTGTTGCAAAGGGAGACTTGTTCACACAAAGACTACAGGGGTAGGGAGGCATAAGAACAGATGGCTTTCTGGTGTGCTTGTGTGAGGCCATGTTCTAAGCACATTATATGTGTTAACTCATTCCTGAAAGTCACCTTATGATGCAAGCACCAGTATTATCTCGGGTATAGGAAACTAATTGGCCCAATGTCACTGAGCTAATAAAAGGGTGGGGACTCAGATGGTTTGCCTCCAAGGACCTAGCTCTTAGTCCATGCTTCTGCAAGGCATGGGAAGGACTTGTGTGACTCGTGTAGGTACCCAGCGATATTCAGTAAATGGCTCAGGAAAGATGTTGCTGACTGCACAAAGATCTGAGCAGTGACCCTCTTGCTTAAGTTGGCCTGGGAGGCCAACAAACTGGAAATCTGTAAATGTATCTTGCCTCTGACTACATTCTATGGAGGGGGAAGCTACTCATGGTACCCAGTTCATAGTAGTTAGTTCTAGGTAGGGGGTAATCTCGAACAGAATCAGAGATAGCAATCTGCTCCCCATGTGAGTCCAGTTTCCAAAGAAACAGTCATTACTGTGACAGCATAAATTATACCAATATCTAGATGTGAATCCTACTCTCAATAAAACTCAAAATTCCCACCAGTGACTAAAGAGGATGATCTTCCTATAAATTTTACATCCTTTCTGAGAAAGATTTTATGGGATTAGAGGCAAAACGAAAAATGCAATTTCAAAAAGCTAAAATAATTTGAGTCCTAAGCAGTGGGTTTGAGTTCTGGTTTCATTTTTTTCTTTTAGCCCCATGACCTTGCTTACACAACAGGAGCAGTTCGTGACTCAACTGATCACACACACAAGTTGTTATAGAACTCAGCAGGTACTGCAGGGGCTGAGGTCAGCAGCAAGAAGCCACGCCAGCCACCCTAAGCCTCTCCCATCAACCCCCTGACTCTAGCAGAGCTAAATCACTTCCCTCAGTTTAGATTTCCTTTGAAAACAAAGTCTTAAGCTAAACCCTTAAAACAGATTGGAAAAGTGATAGATTTCAACACAGATTGTAAATGCTCCCGCAGTGCTTCCTAAAGTTTAATATGCATTTGGATCACCTGGGGATTTGTTAAAATGCAGATTCTGATTCAGCAAGTGTATTAATTTCCTAGGGCTGCCATAACAAATTGCCACAAATGAGGTGGCTTAAAAAAACAAAAATGTATTCTCTTGCAGTTCTGGAGGTCAGGAGTCTAAAATCGAAGTGTCTACCAATTGGTTCCTTCTGCAGGTTCCAGCGGAGAATCTATTCTATGCCTTTCTCCTGGCTTCTGGTAGATGTCAGCCTCTGCTTGTAGACACCTTACTCCCACCCCTGCCTCTATCTTCACTTGTGTCTCTTCCCCGTGTGTCTCTGCGTCCTCTTCTCTGCTATAAGGACGGCAGCATGCATGAATTCACCCCTAGATCCTTACATTATTTACATCTGCAAAGGTTCTTTTTCCAAATAAAGTCACCTTCTAAGGTACTAAGTGGATGTATCTTTTGGGAGACACAGTTCTACCCAGTAGAGCAAGCCTAGGGTAGGGCCTGAGACTGCATTTCTAATAAACCCTCAGGTGCTGCTGGGCCACAGACCACACTTTAAGAATCAAGGCTCTAAAAGGCCCACAGGATTAATTATTTGCAGCATTTCAGGTAGATTATATACGATACTGATGCATGCCAAGACTTACTATAGATGGCACGTATTATTAGCCAGAAATCTGAAACTTTATTTTATTTTTTAAACAGGGTCTTTCTCTGTCACCCACGCTGGAGTGCAGTAGTGTGAACACGGCTCACTGCAATCGCTTGAGACTGCATGAGTCCCAGTCTCAAGCGATTCTCCCACCTCAGCCTCTTGAGTAGCTGGGACTACAGGCTTGTACCACCACACATGGCTAATTTTTTATTTTTATTTTTTGAAAAACAGGGTCTCAATATGTTGCCCAGGCTGGTCTCAAACTCCTGAGCTCAAGTCGTTCTCCCACCTTGGTCTTCCACATTGCTGGAATTACAGGTGTGAGCCACTGTGCCCGGCCTGAAACTTTTCAAGAGTGCAACGTGACCACATAAGCAGGAACAGTCATAATATGGCCCAGACAGAAATTTACTGGGTCCCTGATCCCCTAACATGACATTTGTCTATTAATGACAATGTCTGGACGGGTAGGTCACTGCCAGAATATGAAAACAGCACGGTCATTTCTGTGCTATCGTCTTGTTATTTTTGGGTCTTACAGAACTCCCCCCGCTTCCCAGAATAACTTGCACTAATAATGCATGTGCTTCTATTTTAGGGAACGTTTATAAACATCTGAGTCTCCTTGTTCCTTAAACTCTTCTCAGCAAGGCTGGGTTTTCAACCGAGAGAGAGGTCAGAATCAGTGCGCCACTGTCTCTACACTAGCGTTCACTGCCTGGCTCTGAATCCTAGCTCTGCTACTTATTAGCTGTGTGACCTTGGGCACGTTTTTTGCCTTCTCTATTTTGGTTTCCTCATCTGGAAAAACATCTAGAAAATAATAGCACTTATTTCACAGAATTGTTTTGAAGATTTAAGAGCTCATATAGAGAAAGCACTTGGAGTCATATCTAGTGCAGAGTAAACCTTCAAAAACCATAGCCATTGTTAATATTATATTTACTAATATTATGATGTCCCTGTAGTCCACTCATGATTCTGATTTAATACCACCTTCTTATCTGGCTGTTTTTTAATAGAGAGTTTGGTCAAGGGAGCGTGATAATAGAATCCATTTCCTCATACGCTTTAAGATTTCATTTTACTTTTCATCCGTTGATTTAATTTTATCCCTCAATTTAGCCTCAGAAGGATAGGAGACAAACAAGACTGACTATTTAGGGCCTTCTCTTGATTGTTTTCTGACCTTATCTCTTTGCATGTGTGAAATGCCCATAGACGTTTCATCTTGGAAAGTGCTACACAGACAAGATTATAATGTCTCCGAGTCCTCGGGCTGACAGTGAGAAATGGAAGAAAAATGACCGCTGATCTCCCGAGAGCTGGTAGAGATGAGGATGCAATGACAGGCCTTGCCTGGAAATCTGTCTTCAGAGGAGTATGTTGTTAAGTGACAATGAGGAAGAAATCTTTCTGCAACCAGAAGTATCTAGAAGACATCCCCAGGTCTCACCAAAATCTCTCCTTCCCTCTTTGGTAAAGGCTATCTTAAAAGTGTAAAGTTTTCTGTTCACTTCAAATTCTTGCTTCCAGATACAAGTCTTCGTGGGGGATAAACAATGACCCATTTATTAAACATTAACAACTTATAAACAGAAACAATTTTATCATAATAAAATCCCACTTTAGGAGGCCAAGGTGGGTGGATCACATGAGGCCAGGAGTTCAAGAACAGCCTGGCCAACCTGAAACCTGTATGTACTAAAAACACAAAAATTAGCTGGGCGTGCTGGCTGGCGCCTGTAGTCCCAGCTACTCAGGAGGCTGAGACAAGAGAGTTGCTTGAACCCAGGCGGCGGAGGTTGCAGCGAGCCGAGATTGTGCCACTGCACTCCAGCCTGGGCAACAGAGTGAGACTCTGTCTAAAATATTAATAATAATAATAGTATCCTATATTTATGGAGCACACATTGTTTATTAGGCACAACACCAGGCATCTTATATGTAGTTTCACATTTAATCCTCACAATAACCCTGTGAATTTGGCATCATTGTCCTCATTTTACAAGATAAATACATTTGAGAGAGGATACATAAATTTTCCAAAGTCACAGAATTAGCATACAGCCAAACTTGTTTTAACCTATGCTGTCTGACTCAAAAAACTTTATATGGTAATACATAATAAAATATATAATTTTCAATATTTACTGTATAATATATACAATGCAGCATTTATATAGTGTTTTTGAGGATAGAGGAACTACAGGTAATTTTATACACTTTATATGATTGTGAATATTTCACATTTACAATAATGTATATTTTCTGATTAAACTGTATATTACTACATATTCATAGGTATGATTACTTTTTAAAATACTTTAAAGCAACTAACACAAGGCCAACTTGACAGGAGATGATGATAAAAGATCTAGTTTTTCATAAAATTCAGAGCAAATGAATCTGAACTCATTTATGGATTCTAGAAATAATCTGAACAGACCATTGAGTTTCATGGTCTGCTTAAAGTCAGCCTCACGATGTATGATGGATGCTTTTAGATATTTCTTGCATATGAGAAATCTGTACCTAACTGGTAAGAAAATTACCTGTCAGTTTCCTGAAAGAACAGACATCGATAAGCAAATCATACTGTTAAACAAATTGTACCAACTAGAACTTACTGGACATATTTCGGGCAGTTACCTTCCCTTGGAGCTAGAAGTTTTTATTTAAGCAATTTTTGATTCGCTTAATTAGGTGAACAAGAAAGAAGGAAAGAAACATAGTAACTACTTTTTACTGAGTTTTTATGCTGGACACTGCATTTACTTCCCACAAAAGACCCATTAGTGAGGGTATCATTCTAATCTGTGTTTTAGATATGAGAACACTGAGGCATAGTGAGTATACTGAATATTCCCTTTTTGTCCCTCCAGATTTATTTCCACACTTCTCCACTCTGCTCTGTGACCTGGAGACTGGACTCTATGGCTGTTTCAATCAGGTTTCCTGGCCACCTGGTTTCTGGATGGGTTCAGCCAATGAGAGGACCAGCAAGAGACTGGGTTATGGGAGGGAAGAACGATTTAGGTACTTCTTCTGCCTCCATCACTGGTGGGTTGTGAGTTGCAGGGACTGGGTTCCGCTACTTAAACCCATTTATGCCTACTGTTCCATTAGTGGAACACTAAGCATGTGGGTGTTATTTATGCCCTACTGCTCAAGGTCATTGCCAAGGTCTGATTGCAAAAATTCAATGCTGGAAGTTGCAAAAATTGCAACTTCCAGCACAAATGAGTTAAGGCTATACTGTCTATTAGGTGGTTCGCTCTCATAGCTCTTGCTGAAGTCTGGTAAATTCTCCCTCTTCCTGCACTTGGGAGTTATGTTAACTCTGTAGTTCCTAGCCCAGGGTGCTTCAACCTTCTCATCAGTTTTCCTAAGCCTGCCCATACGTTTGCACAGAATTCCATCAAAAAACTCTTTGCAAAGGCTATCTTTTTCTGGCCGTGACCCTGACAGGTAATGTTGGCTTCAGAAACCTTCTGAACCTGACAGGTAATGTTGGCTTCAGAGCCTTGGAAAGGATATTAAAATGATGGGCTCCTACAGGGTCCTGAAAGCCTTGAGAAGAGAAGATGTAAAAGAAGGAGTGAGTGATTGAGTATAATTGCCCTAAGAAGTTAAGTACAATAGAGATTGAAAAGTTGTATTAGATTTTCTTTTTATTGTGGTAAAATCACATAGCATGACACTAATCATTTTGGCCGTTTTAAAGAGTACAATTCAGTGGCATTTAAGTATATTCATGATGTTGTGCAGCCCTCACTACTATCATGTTTCAGAACATTTTTATCACCCTAAGCAGAATTCTGTACCCATTAGGCAGTTACTCCCAATTCTCCTCTCTCACTCATCTGGCCTTCCAACCACTCATCTGCTTTCTGTCTCTACAAATTCACCTGTTCTGGAAAATTCGTATGAGTGAAATTATGCAATATGTGGTTTTCCATTATATTTCATAACAAGGAAAATTAAATCTAATTCTAAATAACTTGACTCGTTACTATATTTGTGAAGTCAAGAACTTCCATTGGGGAAAACAATGTGATGTCTTGGGCTAGTCTCAGAGGAACTATTTTGACCCAAGCTTATATTGATCATGGAAATAACAAGGAGTCTGTCAGTGGGGAATGTTAACAAATCTTAAGTTTAGTTACAGATAGCAAAAAAAAAAAAAAAAAAAAAAAAAAAAAAAAAAAAAAAAAAATTAATCCTAGGGGATTAGCAGTTGACTTAAGGCAGAAGCATTTAAATGCCCAAATATCTCAATACACCTTCTTTTGGTTCCTTCCATTCATGAAGCTAGTTGCTTCAGGACATCTTCATATGGGTCCTTCTTGTCTCCAACCTCTTAATTCGCTGCAGGAATCTAGAATCCCCTCAGGTCTGAAAGAGCTAGAAAATTTAAGATCTTTAAAGTCAGAGATGCGGGTGTTGGACCAGGAAAGAAGAAAAATTGAGTGACCCATGGAGATTCTGAGCTCCAAACAAATGTGTCCCAAAACAGTGTTTCTTAAGCTATCTTTGGAAAAGGAGTATTTTCCTCTAATACTTCACAGGCCAATGCTTGCAAAAAAAATTACAATAACAGTGAATTACTAGAAAAATGGAATCAAAACAAGTCCTTTTATTAGATTTATTAGACTCAAAATTATTTTGCAAATTGCCATAAAAGCTTTTAAGCACTGACTCTCAATACCTGCAGTCACCTCATTGTGGTGCAATGTTTTATGTTTAATGCCTTAATGACTTCAACATTCTAGGACTGTATGAAATACAGTTATCTAAGCCTACCTTCTTGATATAACCTGGATTTCCATGATCAATACAAACTTGGGTCAAAATAGTTCTTCTGAGACTAGCCCAAGACATCACATTGCTTTCCCTGATGGAAGTTCTTGACTTCACAAATATAGTTACAAGTCAAGTTATTTAGAAGTAGATTTAATTTTCTCCGTTTAAGGTCGCAACAGGACCAGAAAAGTTTTTCTTGGGAAGGATCCCTGAACTATAGAAAATGACAGAATTTAACGGAAGTAATGGAGCAGAAGCCAGATTACCAGGAGTAGGTGGGTGAACAGGTGTGGGGAATCAGAGACCCTGAGATTGTTACAGGCTACCATTGGGCAATAAGAGAAGAGACAAATGTGACATTCAGGGAATTTGACATTTTATTTTGTTTGCTTACTTGTTTTGTTTATTTTGTTACTCCTGTTTTAAGATGGGAGAGACTTGAACTTGCTTTTAAAATGATACAATGGACCAGAAAAGAGAGAGAGAGAGAGGCTTAAGGGAAAGAAGGAAGGGTTACTAGTGGATGTAGGTGGGAGATAATGAGATTCTGAGCACAGGGATGTGTGTTAGTCCGTTTTCACACTGCTGTAAAGAACTACCCGAGACTGGGTAATTTATGAAGAAAAGAGGTTTAATTGCCTCACAGTTCTGCAGGCTTAACAGAAAACATGACTGGGAGGCCTCAGGAAACTTTCAACCACGGTGGAACGCAAAGCGGAAGCAAGGACCTTCTTCACATGGTGGCAGGAGAGAGAGACAGGGGAAGTGCCACACACTTTTAAACCATTAAATCTCGTGAGGACTCACTCACTATCACGAGAATAGCAAGGGGAAAATATGCCTCCATGATCCCATCACCTCCCTGCAAGCCCCTCCTCCAATTTGACATGAGATTTGGGTAGGGACACAAATCCAAACCATATCATATATTGGAAGATAGATAAGATAGGAGGAGGAAGGGATGCAGAAGTGCACCAGTCGGGAGCTGTGCACTTTATGTTGGAACCTGAATTTCATAGCAGAAGAAGTAGGGAAGGGAAGATGGATGTAAAATAGAGGAAATAAAAAACAAGCTGGAACCCAAAGGCATGAGTGGAGCCCCACAAGGACAGACTGGAGACTTGCATCAGGGTTTTTGTTTTTTGTTTGTTTGTTTTTGTCTCTGATATTAATGATATGAGTGTCCTGCAAAAGCCAGGGGCCCTCAGGCAAACATAGGTACTGACCCATGAGCCAAAGGCAATGAAAGAGGATTCAGGGAAAGGAACTGTTGCAATTCCAGCTGCTGCCACTTGCCAGGATGAGTCAGCAGATCAACAGCAACATGTGTGACCACACAATGACCCGTGCTCCAGCTCTTCCTTCAGATCTCTCCTGAGGCCCAACTGGGAGCAGCTAGGGAAGGGGATTCTACACTTAGCTTAATTACAAAGCCACCATAGTGTGAATACCAGTCAGTTTTAGAAAAAAAAAAATCTTGAGGTTTTTCTCACCTGCGTCTAATTTCTTTTTAGGGGATGAAGTAATGTGCTGGGAGTGAGGAGGCTACGGGTGGTGATGGTGATGTCATTACTGGTTGAAATAGCAATAGTGAATAATGGACCTAGCTCTATTCACTCCTATTCAACCTTGTGCTGGAATTTCTGGCCAGTGCAATAAGACAAACAAAATAAATGAAATGCGTAAGTTCAGAAGGGAAGAAGTAAAACTGTATCTATTTTCAGATGGTATGATTAGTTAAGAGAAAAATCCGATGGCATCAATAAAACAACTAGTGGAACTAATAAATGAATTTAGCATGATCATATGATCAATGTCAGTACACAAAATAATTATAATTTTACATTCTTGCAGCAATTAGAAATTGAAATAAGAATCTTCCACTTACAGTGACACCTAAAATGTAAAATATCTCAGGCTAAATTTAATGAAAACAATGTATAAGACCTCTACTGAAAACCATAAGCTATTGCTGATTAAAATTAAAAATCACCTAAATAAATGTGGAAATATATCATGTTCATAGATTTACATTTTTAAAATGTCGGTGATTCCTAATTTGATCTATAGATTCAATTCACTTCCAATCATAATTCCAGTAGCCTTTATTAAACAAATAAATTGATAAAATCTGCTTTTAATATGTAAATGGGTGCCAGGTGTGGTGGCTCACACCTGTAATCTCAGCAATATGGTAGGCTGAGGCAGGTAGATTGCTTGAGCCCAGGAGTTGGAGACCAGCTTGGGCAACGTGTTGAAACTTCATCTCTACAAAAAATATCTTAAATTTTAGCCAGGCATGGTAGCGTAAACCTGTAGTCCTAGCTACTCAGGAGACTGAAGTGGGAGGATCACCTGGGCCTGGGAAGTTGAAGCTGAAGTGAGCCAAGATCACCCTACTGCACTCCAAACTGGGCAACAGAGAGAGACCCTGAAAAAAAAGAAAGAAAGAGAGATAGAGAGAGAGAGAGAGAGAGAGAGAGAGAGAGAGAGAGAGAGAGAGAGAGAGAGAGAGGAGAGAGACAGAGAGACAGAGGAGAGGAGAGAGAAAGAAGAAAGAAAGAAAGAAAGAAAGAAAGAAAGAAAGAAAGAAAGAAAGAAAGAAAGAAAGAAAGAAAGAAAAAAGAAAGAAAGAGAAAGAAAGAAAAAGAAAGAAAGAAAGAAAGAAAGAAAAGAAAGAAAGAAAGAAAAAGAAAGAAAAGAAAAGAAAAGAAAAGAAAAGAAAAGAAAAGAAAGAAAAGAAAGAAAGGAAGGAAGGAAGGAAGGAAGGGTGGAAAGAAGGAAGGAAGGAGGGAAGGAAGGAAGGGAGGAAAAGAAAGAAAGAAAGAAAAGAAAGAAAGGAAAGAAAGAAAGAGAGAAGGAAGGAAGGAAGGAAATTGAAAGTGGCAGTGCAAAGAAGATAGAATATGTAAGCAATTTTGATGAAGTGAACAGCTTTGGAGAACTAATGCTACCTTACTGATCTGACTTCTCATAAAGCTACTTTATCAAGAAAGTGTGACGTGTGCACAGTGAAGGACAACTGAATCAGTGGAAAAGCCTAGGGCAGTGGTCCCCAAACTTTTTGACACCAGGGGCCAGTTTCATGAAAGACAATTTTTCCACAGATCACAATGGGGTGGGGAATGGTTTCAGGATGATTCAAATGCATTACATTTATTGTGCACTTGATTTCAATTATTATTACATTGTAATATCCAGTGAAATAATTATACAACTCACCATAATGTAGAATCAGTGGGAGCCCTGAGCTTGTTTCCGTGCACCTAGATGGTCCCATCCAGGAGTGATGGGAGGCAGTGACAGATCATCAGGCATTAGATTCTCATAAGGAGCACACAACCTAGATCCCTTGCATAGGGTTCATGCTCCTATGAGAATCTAATGCCACTGGTGATCTGACAGGAGGCAGAGTCCAGCGGGAATGTAAACGATGAGGTGTGGCTGTAAATACAGATGAAGCTTCACTTACTCACCTGCCACTCACCTCCTGCTGTGTGGCCCAGTTCCTAACAGGCCACAGATTGGTAGCCATCTGTGGCCCCCGAGTTGGGCACCCCTCAGCATAGAGAGTCCAGCAGTAGACTCAAGCTTACATAGCCAAATGATTTTAGACAAAGATACCGAAAGCAGTTCACTGGGGAAAGAAAAATGAACTCGGTATCTTTCTTACGGCATACACAAAAATCATTTTGAGGTGGAGCATAAACCTAAGCATAAAAGTCAAAAATATAAAGTTTCAGAAGAAAATATCAGTGAATATCCATACAACCTGAGAGTAGTTAAACATTTCTTAGGTAGGACACAAAAACAGAAAGAAAAAAAATAATAAATTAGATTTTGTCACAATTAAGCATTTTTCCTCATCAAAAGTCATCAGTAAGAAAATATACCAAGAAGCCACAGATTATTTTAAAAAATGAGAAAGATGTACCTGACAAATGACTTCATGACAATACATAGAGCGAGAACTCCTATAAATCAATATTAAAAAGATGAGAAATCCAATTAAAAATAAAGCTTTGACTATCCTCTTGCAAACAAAGACACAGAAATTTTGAATAAGCACATAAATATGTGCTCAACACCATTAGTCATCACAAAAATGCAAAATCAAAGCCACAATGGCATGTCACCACACCTTCATTTGGATTGCTAAAACTAACAGACTGACAATACCAAATGTTGGCAAGGATACAGAGCAACCAAGACTCTCCCACAATGCTGGTGGGTGTATATAAATGGCATGACAACATTTAAAAAAGGATTGGCAGCTTCTATCCAACAACCTAGCAATTTTACTCCTAGAAATATATCAAAGAGAAATGAACAGATATGCCCACCAAAGACCTGTACAAGCTGATAGCAGCTTCTTTATAATAGCCCCAATTGGAAACAACCAAAATAGTCATTAACAGAAAGGTGTGTAAGCAACTTGTAGCATATTTATACCCTAGAATAACAACTCAGAAACAAATAGGAATAGACTACTTATACATGTAATATAATGAATAAATCACTTGGATATCGGCCGGGCGCCGTGGCGTATGCCTGTAATCCCAGCACTTTGGGAGGCCGAGGCAGGCGCATCACAAGGTCAGGAGATCCAGACCATTCTGGCTAACAGGGTGAAAGCCCGTCTCTACTAAAAATGCAAAAAATTACCCGGGCGTGGCGGCATGCACCTGTAGTCCCAGCTGCTCAGGAGGCTGAGGCAGGAGAATCGCTTGAACCCAGGAGGCCGAGCTTGCAGTGAGCCAAGATCGCACCACTGCACTCCAGTCTGGGCGACAGAGTGAGGCTCCGTCTCAAAAGACAACAACAACAACACAAAAAATCACTAGGATATCATGCTGGGTGGAAGAAGTCAGGCACGAAGGAGAACTTAATGTGTGAATCTACTTACATAAAATTTTAAAAATAGGTAAAACTTGTCTATGGTGGAAAACATCAGACAAATAGTTGTCTCTTTTTGGGAATTGACTGGGACCTGAGTTTAAGGGGACTTTTTGGTGTGGTGGAAATGTGGCTACATCCACTGACAGGATTGTGGGTTACATGGACATACACATTTTGCAAAACTCGTGAACTATATATTTAAGATGCATGCATTTTATTTTATACATATTTTGCCTTAAGAAACATTTTTAAAAATTTTGAACTCCAGTAAATTGGTTTGCTTTTCACAGTGGAATGAATCGGCAATTCTGAAACTATTTTTTGTGTATCCTGGGCTTTAGCATAAGTGTAAATATTTTGAAGATAATGAGATCTAGCTTTTTCATTGTTAGAAAATGTAGTTACAAATATGGAAAGAGAAAAAAACTAGAATGTTCCCTATGATGTTGGATTGAAATTAAATGTATCAGTATAAACTCATGGTTTTTAATATAGGGGTGTATGTGTGTGTGTGTGTGTGTGTGTAGACATGTATGTGTAACTTAGTCTATCTGCTGAGAGGGTCTAGAAGCAATGATATAGTAACAGCAATGAGTACATCTAGACCCAGATATTGATTTCTAAATATCAGTTTCCTCTGAAAGGAATTGTAATTCCTTGGAGAAAAGGCCAAACCTAGAGCTGGGGAAGAAAGAGTATTCATTGAGCCTGAGACTCCTTTTTGTGCCAGAAAGTAAGGAAGTGATGAAGAGCAATGTGGATATATCAAATGCACACAGGACCAAGATGAAGGAGCTCCCACTGGTTTCGGCTGATACAGTTTGAGTATTAAAACAAATAATGATAGTAGATTATAACTCATTGACTAAAATAAGAATCTGTGAGTTTGTAATGACAAATGAGTGAGTAAATGGAGAAGACAAGCTCTTCCTTACAGAATATCAACTATTAATAATAAATATAGAAGGATTAATGGAGTTGGAAAAGCATCAAGTAATACTAAACCATGCTATGAAAGTTTCATTAAGGAACAGGATACATACAGCTTCAATGTATCTATGCACAAGTTATTTATTATTATGAAGGAAAAGCAGTGACTTCACAGTGGAGAAACCTGACAGACACCACATCAACCAAGTGATTTTGAGGCACATTCAATGAAATAACTGATATAGTTTGGATATTTGTCTCTGCCCCAATCTCATTTTGGGAATTGTAATCCCCAGTGCTGAGGTGGGACCTGGTGGGAAGTGTCTGGGTCATGGGGGCGGATCCCTCATGGCTTGATGCTATCTTCGTGATAGTGAGTTCTCACAAGATCTGGTCATTTAAAAGTATGTGACACTCCCTGCCAACTCTCTCTCTCTCACACACACACACACTCTCACATACACTTTCTCCTGCCTTCACCATGGGAACTGCCTTCTCCTACTTCGCCTTCTGCCATGATTGTAAGCTTCCTGAGAACTCTCCAGAAGCTGATGCCAGACCTATGCTTGCTGTACAGCCTGCAGAACCATGAGCCAATTAAACCTCTTTTTTTTTTTTTTTTAATAAATTATCTAGTCTCAGGTATTTCTTTATAGCAATGCAAGAATGGCCTTATACAATAACCAATTGGGGCTCTTTAAAAATATCAAGGTAAAAACAACAACAACAACAACAAAAAACAAAACAAGAAAAGGTTGGGGAACATTCTAGGTGAAAGAAGACTACAGGCATAGCAACTAAATGCAGAGGTATGAGGGTTGCTTAAGATGAGAAATTAGAGGATGCAGTAAGCTATGATCATGCCACTGCACTCTAGCCTGGGCAACAGAGTGAGATACTGTTTCAAAAAGAAAAGTATACACCAAAGTTAATAATCCAGGGGTATGGCATCTCCAATTTCTCAAATGTTTCATAAAAATACTTATGTAGAATGATGAATCAAATGAGGAAAAAATATTAATAATTTGTGAATGTTAATAAAAGATATTGACATTCTCTTGCAGTCATCTTGCAGCTTTTCCGTAAGTTGGAATTTTATAAAAATCAAAAATTGAGAGACAGAGAAAGAGGAGAGCCCAGGATGTGATTCCTGATGAACAGGGCTGCTGGCCAGGCTGTTAAGGTTCGTAAGTTCCTGGCTAAACAAGCCGAGGCTGTGCCTGGGTTGGCAGGCACTGACGGGCAGAAACTGATTATTACAAGTCTGTAAATCAGAGAGCTGGTTTAGACCATAAAATTGGAAGTTAAAAAAACGCATGTTGCGCTGTAGGCAATTTAATTCCTTTGCATATGTTATTCGGAAAGTTACTTTATAATTACAAGCATAACTAATACAAAGTTACATACTTTGTAATTAAAGATCTTGTGGGGTAAGGAAAACACATTAGGAACTGGAACTCATTTTTTTTTTGTTTGTTTGAGACAGGGTCTCGCTGTCACCTAGGTTGGAGTGAAGTGGCACGAACACAGCTCACTGGAGCCTTTACTTCCTGGGCTCAAGGGATCCTCCTGCTTCACCCGCTCAAGTAGCTGGCACACAGTTGCATGCCACCATGCCTGGTTATTATTTTTTGTTGTTGTTGACATGGCGTCTCACTATATTGCCCAGGCTGGTCTTGAATTCCTGGCCTCAAACAATCCTCCTGCCTCAGCCTCCCAAAACCCTGGGATTACTGCACCTGGCTTTGAAACTGGCATTTCCATGCATGTGTGTGTGCCAGGCACTGGTCCCAGGGTACCTCCCTGGATCTTCCCAATAACCCCCACTACCACACTGAGGTAGATGTGATCATCTACATTTTACAGAAGAGGCAACTGAGGTATTACACATTTGTCTTGGCTAGGCGCAGTGGCTCACACCTGTAATCCCAACTCTCTGGAGACTGTGCTGGGAAGATCACTTGAGCCCACGTGTTTGAGACCAGCCTAGGCAACATAGTGAGAGCCCATCTCCACAAAAAATAATTAAAAATTAGCTGGGCATGGTGGCATGTGCCTATAATTCCAGTGACTCTGAAGGCTGAGGTGAGAGGATCTCTTGAGCCCAGGAGTTTGAGGCTGCAGTGATCTGTGATCGTGCCACTGCACTCCAGCCAGCCAGGGTAACAGATGGAGACTCTTTCTCTAAAAAAAAAAGGAAAATTTGTCTTATCCAAGGTCACATGACTAGAAAGTGTTTCAGGAAGGAGGGGTCCTGCAGAGAGAATGAAACAAAAAAAAGATGACTTTCAACCTCATTACCCTCTGAAAGATAACCCCCAGGAAGGTAGGGATCTTCGTCTATTTTGTTCAGACTTTTATGCCCGAACCTGAAACAAACACTGATAAAAAAAAATGCTCACTTTATAGCTGTTGAATGAATAAATAAATTTCTTACCGTCTTTGACGAGATCTAGGTTATTGGGAATAGTCATTACTGTGGTGGACTGGAGACAAAAGGCAGGTAGGAGCAAGCAAAGTGCTGGGATTACAGGCATGAGCCACCACACCTGGCAGATTATGTGCTTTACAGATAAATTATATCTGAATTAAAATATATGCCTTCTCTGAGAACATGATTTTGTGGAGCAGGATGAACACTCAGGGAAAAAGTAGAGGAGGGAGGAGTCTCCTGCAAGGAAGACACTGGATGGAGGGAGGTGGGTGTGGGAAGAGCCGATAGGGTCTGCAATAGAGAGGGATAAGAAAGGCTCTCTGCTGATTACTGGGCACTCACAGGAGCCTGGGTTCCTGCTTGCAGGGGTAGCTGACTCAGCTTGATCACTGGCGAGGCTGTTGTCAGACTGAGCACCTGGCTGGGAGAGCTCTACTTGGCTCTGTGTTCCTCTAAGTTGCTGGAGCTGGAGTGGGCTAGGCACATGGAGCCCTACCGAAAGCCTGTCCAGGTTAAGATGTATGTTTGCATTTGATTGCCCTCGCTCCTAGGAACCTTACTCAGAATCGGTTGCATCAAATGTTTGCCCCCGATATCCATCCTCTCTCTCATCCTCTCCCCATCCTTCATCACTTGGTAATCCAAGGCTGTTGTGGATAGAGTTTTAGTTGAGCTCTCTCTTCTTCTACTGATTAGAGCTATTATTTGTGATTTAATTAAGGAATATTTTTCACGGGACATTTCAAACAAAATCATGGGCTGTACTCGCAACCTATGCAAGGGAGGGAAGTGAGAGAAGGAGAAGGGAGGAGGAAGGGGGAAAAAGAAAATAAAACAAGGAGATGACAGTGAGAGGAAATGAGACACAGTGAGAGAATGAAATGGCAAGATAGGAAGGAGGGAAGTGGGGGGAATAGATATAAATGCAAGATATGCTTTCTTCTTTGTCCAGATCCTCTCCCCATTTCTCACTCTGACCTCAGCATCCTCACCTCCATTAGAGAAGGTTGCCAGGAAACAGGGAAGAAAGAGGGCCAAAGAAAAGGGACCACTAGACTAATCCCAGGGAAATGCGTCATCATCCACGGACTGGTCTGTGATTGCTGGAGGAAAGAGGTTTGGAATCAATGAAAAATATGAACCATATAATGTATTTTAGAAGAGATAAATTATAACTTTCAGGTAGACAGAGACATTCAATGGAGGATCAATTCTTCTTAGTCAGAGGTCATGGGAACCTCCAGAAATGAATGAACTAAAGGCACATTCAAGTCTGTCTGTGAAACTTACTTGGTGTCTTTCTTCCAGGTAAGTTAAGTCTGGAAGGAAGACGACAGTGACATCCCTAAGCACTGTTTCTGCTTCTAGTTCTCCCTCCTCCAGGATGAATAACAATATGCAGTATATTGGGCACTTACTATATGCAGTTGTGTTATTTCTACTATTAACCTATTAATATTTACCATGAATACTAAAATCGCAGAGCATTATCTATCAAGGTAATATTAATTACCTATCAAGGTAATATTAATATTAGTACAAGGATGCCATTGTGATAATACTCACTTTTTATTTTTGCACTTGCTGTCTGTCAGATGCTGGCTGAGGCACTGCACATATATTAATGTTCTCAGTAGCCCAAGGACATTTTTCTACCCATTTACTAGATGAGCTAACTGATGGTGGTCAGAGAGGTGAATAATTTATCAGTAACAAATTTATCAATTTGTTATTGATAAAACAGAGATTCTAAGCTAATTCTGATTGCCAGATCTGTGCTCTTAACTACCAGGAGAATTCACCACTTTTTAAAATATATTTCCTTATTTGATTCTGATGGTAGTTAGGTCTCCTTATGCCTATTTCAGAGATGAGGAAACTGAGGCACAGAGACATACAATAACTTGTTCTAGTTTACGGGAGTGTCTCCTAAGACCCCTCATTTCTATTCATAACCTATCAGATATTTAGCATCCACTGATTTATCTAATTACAGATGCTTCTAAAGTGCTTGTAACCTGCTCTAAGTGGGAACAGCATGCATGTGCAACCTCATTTACACTGTTAATTTGGTAAACTTCCTTCAGCCTCCATCCAACATGTCACAGATTCCAGTCTTAATGAAACTTAATGAGATTAGGTTATAAATGTATGGAGGTAACGGCTTGTATAACATTGTAATGTTCCTTGAATTTTTGACCATATTTGCTAGGGTTTCTGGACAGGAAACTTTTCCATCTCTTTAGAGGAGAGAAAAAGAAAAAGATGAAAACCTCAGGCTATTTCACTGTCACAGTTCCTAGAAACTAAGGAATAAATGGCCCAATTTTACCTTAAAATTCTGTCTTCTAATTGATGCTGAGCACTTCCCTGTGTTTACAAAAGTTAGTTGATTACCGACTGTATACAGAGTTCTGATGTTTCACTATGAAGAGGTACAAAAAAAGAATAAATACACATAACTACATATGTACCTATTATGAAAATAAATATAAATAAGAGATATATTTATTATAAAGCAAAAACCCCTTATAAAAATTGTCTTTAAAATCTAAGTTATGCTGCTTGTAAATGTCTTAAATGGCAAAGGTGGCAGATTTTGAAAAGCAAATAAACATCAGGAAAAAATGTAAAAAGGAAAGAGAGCATAGTTGGCCATATTACAATTGAAGTCAAAGCAGTGTGACATAGTGAAAAGAATTTTGGCTTTGGACTTAGACCTGAGTTTATATCTTAACCTTGAATGATCATCAACTACCCTATTGAAAAATTTGGGATTAAATAATACCTTTATTACAGGGTGATTATGATAGTTAAAATAAATGATCCAGCATGTGTTCATAACTCATTAAATATCCTGGCTCATGGCAGGTAACTCAATATAGAGTAATAATTCTTGTTATTTTTATTATCACTATATTACAATAGATATCTGCTCTATATAGGAAATATAAAATTGATGATTTGAAAATATAAGTCCTGAAATGCTTATGGATCCCTAAATTCACATATAGCAACAACGAGGTGACTGTTTCTCATCGATTATAGATCTTCCCGACTGCTCACAAATGGAGCAAACCTCATACTGATAAGACTTTGCGTGATATGGGGCTAATTGAAATTGACCATCTAGACTAGGGTCTCAAAAATCAAATCCATACAAAGATCAAGCTGGCAATGAAAATCAGTGAAGCACGCTGGGTATCCTAAGATGTATGCTTCGGACACGGACGAGAAAGGAGCACCAGACAATACTTACATTTGTATTAAAACAGATCGGATATTTTTCAATTCTATAATTCTGAATTTTCTGGAAATATGTGGTCCTCTCAGTCTATATTTGATTTTCTTACATTTGATTCAGGTGGGTATAATAAATATTTTACTGCTTTTATAATTATCCTAAAAGAAGAATAACCCAAATTTAATTACAAATGTCAAGGATTATTTGGATTCAGACTCAAAGAGGTAATGGGGAGTGGTGGGGAGTGCTGCAAATCAGAGAATACAGATATTGTCAGCTCCAATGTATGGTTGCCAAGTGGACCTGGTATTGCAAGATTTCCCAGTCTTTCCAAAGTCACAAAAAATATCTGGATTTTATGGGGGTATATTCTAATATTTAAATGTTGACAACTTAAAAAAAAAAACAAAAAACATGATATGGGCTGATGTTCTATGGGCCAAACAAAACACATTTGTGGACATGTGATTGGCAAGGGACTCTAAGCAAAATCACCTGACCATGGAATCAATTGATAAAAGTCACACAGTGATTAATTTATTCCACCCATGTCCACTGCCTACTGTGTCCAAAGCATTCATGGCATACATTGGAAGAAATCCAAGAAGAGTACGATGTTTGCAACTATGGGATTTGAAATCAGATATCCTTGGTTTAAATCCCAGCTCTGCAACCTTCTAGCTTTGTAAAATCATCAGTAAAATGGGGATGATTTCTAACTCTCAGGGTTGTCATGAGAATGAAATGACATAATGCATTGGTTGTTCATAGTGAACATGTATTTGCTGATCGTTCACCGGCTGGCACAAATAAAGGTTAACTCTTATGATCACTGACAGCCCACTGCTATGGTCCTGGCATTCTGTTCTCCAAGTTCATAACCTTCGTCCCCAGCCAGCTTCCTGTAAGTTCTGTCTGGTGCTCCTTTGTTGATAATGTCCTCCCATACAGCTACCACCCAAATGAACACAACAGATGTGGATATAGATGCTCTTCTCCCCACATTTCAGCTGTCATGTTGAATTATGTGGCTTCAACCTTACTGAGACACAGTACCTTGTAAGACACCATTACATCTAATACCATGAATCACCCAGTCCTGTTAGACCCAATTTATGTCCAGCTGCACAGCTGTATTTTCTTATGCCATGTCTTGTTATACATGTCCTTACTGACTGGCTGAGGCAGTGGCTGCAAAGTCTCCTAATTTCAGAGTCCTGGACTGTGCTGCCATATCAAAGAGCCTCGTGGTGCTACCTGAGATTTCCTTCCTACCCCTTTGTGTCTATTCTCATCCTCTCTGAAGACTCCACACTGTTCCTACCATAAAGTTTACTTCCTAATATCTCCTCATTCAGGCTACTTGGCTTTTCTGCCTTAAGACTTCTCCAAATGCTCATCAAATCTGCTTATTCATCTTTGATAAAGAATTGACGCCGGCTGAACTCCAGACAGTATATACCATTATATCCTCTCAAATCGTCTCTTCTGCCCTTGTGCATTTTTCCTCTCATTTAATTCTGAGGACTTCCAAAACTCTGCTTTGATGACATCTGCCACCATGGGGTTAATTATCACTTACATACAGAATGATTGCTATGGACTAAATTTTTGTGTTGGCTCCAAATTCGTATGTTGAAAACTAATCTCCAATGTGATGATATTTGGAAGTGAGGCCTTTGGGAGGTGATCAGGTCGTGGGAGTGGAGCCCTCAAGAATGAGATCAGTACTCTTATAAGGGGCTGAGACTGAAGTTCCCCCTTCCACATGACACAATGAGAAGGTACCTTCTATGAGCCAGGAAATTGGCCCTCACCAGACATGGAATCTGCTGGTACAATGATATTGGACTTCCAGCCTCTAGAACCTTGAGAAATAAATGTCTGTTGTTTATAAGCTACTCAGTCTATGGCATTTTGTTATAGCAGCCCAAAAGGACTAAGATAATGGTGTCAAGAAAAGACTAGTCTTTAGGGTCAGGTGGTGTGCATTTGAGCACCGCTTACCTGTCAGATATGTAACTGTTGGCTATTCTCTTTCCCCTGTGAGCTAAGTTTCCTTACATATTAAATGAGGTTATTAATGATACCTGATTTACATGAAGATAGAGAATGAGCAGATAATGACAGTGGCTATCACCATTTCTGGCACACAGTCAGCACTCGACAAATGTTTGTTCCTTCATCATATCAGGAAAAAAAATGTTCATCGAATTCCTCAGGGTAAGGACTGTGTCTTTATCATTTCTGAACCTTCAGGAGAGTCATGGTGACTGAGGTTTGAAGGACAGAGGTGAACATTTGGGGGCGAGGCACTGCTAGAAGAGATGTGTCCATAATACATGTTTCTTACTTCCTGAAGTGAATAGAGTTCTGAAACCCACTATACTAGTCCATTTTCATGCTGCTGATAAAGACATACCTGAGACTGGGCAATTTACAAAAGCAAAAGGTTTAATGGACTCACAGTTCCATGTTGCTGGGGAGACATCACAATCATGATGGAAGGTAAAAGGCACATCTCACATGGCGGCAGACAAGAGAAGAGAATGAGCCAAGTAAAAGGGGTTTCCCCTTGTAAA
This sequence comes from Macaca thibetana thibetana, assembly GCF_024542745.1. Lineage (NCBI taxonomy): Eukaryota > Metazoa > Chordata > Mammalia > Primates > Cercopithecidae > Macaca > Macaca thibetana. The sequence continues at coordinate 66,077,655 of NC_065597.1, read as the reverse complement.
ACCATCCGATCTCAGGAGACTTATTCACTGCCATGAGAACAGTATGGTGGAAATGGTCCCCATGATTCAGTTATCTCCCACTGGGTTCTTCCCACAACACATTGGAATTATGGGAGCTACAATTCAAGATGAGGTTTGTGTGTGGAGACAGCCAAACCATATCACCCACTCACCGCACCCAGGAACTTTCCCTCCATGCCTGGGTTGATTCCTTGCAGCACTTAGACTACAGAGAGCCTAATCACCTGGAGGTCATCAGAATTACCCAGAAGGCTTGTTTAAACACAGATTAAGGGGCCTTGCTTCCAGTTTTGGATGAGGCCTAGTAATTTGCATTTCTAACATGTTCCCAGATGATGCTGATGCTGCCTGTCTAGGGACCACACTGTTGACTTTGTGTATAACTGAAGTAGAAGGTGGGACTTGACTCCAGAGGTGGGGCTCAGACACTGGACCAAATTGAAGACTAGCTAAAACAGGGACAGGGCAGAAGCAGCTTTCCATAAGACACACCCACCAGTATGCCATGTCAGTTTACCATTGCCATGGCAACACCCAGGGGTTACTACCCCTTTCCATGGCAATGCCCTGACAGCCCAGAAGTTACTACCCTTTTCCTAGATATTTCTGTATAAACCACCCCTTAATGAGACTGCAGAACTGCTGTGAGCTGCTACTCTCAGCACACTGCCTATGGGGTCACCCTGCTCTGCAGGAGCAGTCATGGAGCTGTAACAGTGTAGCTGGAGCTGTAACAGTGTAGCTGGAGCTGTAACACAGCTGCTTCAATAAAGCTGTTTTCTTCTACTCTACCATCAGCTTGCCCTGGAATTCTTTCCTGGGTGAAGCCAAGAACCCTCATGGGCTAAGCCCCAATTTGGGGCTGTCCTGCCCTGCATCATAACCACTCTACTCTATCTCAGCAGTTCTCAACTAGAGGGCCAATTTTGTGCCTCTCAGGGGACGTCTGGCCATGTTTAGATACTTTTGGTTGTCCCAGCCAGGTTGGGGAGGATGCAACTGGCATCTAGTGGGTAGGGAGCAGGGATGCTGTTAAGCATCCTACATTGCACAGGACAGCTCTTAACAAAATGATTATGCAGCCCCAAATTCAATAGTGCTCAGGATGAGAGGCCCTGCTCTTCCTCCCCCAAATCCCAGCAAGTATTCAGAATGATGATGTCTATCTGCCCATCAGGAAGTCAGCAGGACGTCACTGCTGTGTTTCCCCTCCCTTCCTGCTTCACTGAAACAGATGAACGGGTCTCAGGCCACACCAGGGCTCCTCTACTCTGAAGGCAGAGCTGCCTGACTACATCACTGCCTGCTTGAACCCTCCTTGGCTCCTCATTGCCCCTTTAACAAAGACCAAGGTCCTTCCCATGCCTCCAGGACTTGCCTGTCCGTCTCTCTAGCTTCCTGTCCTGCATCCACCCTACTGCCCACCCTCCAGCTGCTCACATCTGCTGTCAGTTTCCTGACATTGCCAAACTCTCTCTCACTGTGGACCTAGGCTCATGTTTTTCCACTGGTCTAGGGCTGCTATACAAAACACTGCAGACCGGGAGGCTTAAACAATAGAAGTTACCTCCTCACAGTTCTGGAGGGTAGAAATCCAAGGTTGTGTGGCCCTACATGGTCTTCATGTGTGTGCATGCGCCTGTGTTCAAATTTCCTGCTTTTATAAGGACACCAGTTATACTGGTTGAGGGTCCACCCTAAAAATCTCATTTTTAATTTCCTCTTTAAAGGCCTCGTCTCCAAATATAGTCTCATTCTGAGATATTGGGAGATATAAATTCAGCCTATGAATTTGGGTAGGAGACACAATTCAGCTGATGACATCTGGGAAATCCCCACTCAACCTTTAGGTATGAGGCTGAATGTTGTCACCTCTGGGAAACCTTCTCTGGTTCCTTCCTCCATCCTCATTTACCACTATGGACTATCCTTATTACACAAAGCACCTCTCACGATGCATTGTGTCAATTCACCTATCAGCAGCCCCTGGAGATCAAAGCTCTAAGGGGTAGGCACCGTGGTTGTCTTGTTGAATCCTATATCCCCAGAGCTAGCACCACTCTTGACAAAAAGAAGATTTTCAGTATATATTGCGTAAGTAGCTTAAAGAGCCGCAAGCGCATCTGTCCTAGATTTTAGATACAAGATTTAATGTCATGTGATATCTTGTTCAATAAAGAAAATTCATTGAATCACTAAATTTATTTTATCCTGAGTTTGGTCCTGGCAATAAATTCACAGCACAGATTTTATTTTTGTGGCCAGATTACACTCCTTCATGAAAATGAACAGAACATGGTTAAACATGACCTCTAAGTGAGGGAGTGTTACACATAGGATTGCAAACTCTGATATGTCTCTACCAGTTTTCAAAGATGCTCTTGAATTCCATTTGTCATTTCCTTTTCCAGGGAAAACTCACTTGAACAAAAGTGACACTCAAGTCAGAATGCATAGCAAGATGAGGTCAGTCAAGGTGATGTTTGTGCTAACTTGCATCAGCTCTTTCCCCCAGGGTTGAGCTCTTCCTACATAATCCTGGCTTGGCATTTATGGATTTGAAGTTTTCAACATTCCATATAACTAGGGCCACTGTGGGTGGTTGTTTAGGTTGCATTCGGCACAATTGTAGGCTCCAACCCCTATTTGCCACTCCAGACTTCAAGAACTCATCTTTTCAGGGGGGTTATCTAAAAGACCCTGGGAGGTTTGGATGGTTCAGGAGACTCTCTTTAATGTCTTACCTCTAATGGGAAGATTTTAGTGGCTAAATAAATTCTTTGTGCTCACTATGTGACCCACGTCTCTACAAAGAGGTTTGAGCAGGCCTAGAAAGGTTTGATTCACTCTGGAAAAAAAAATGAGTTTGACTGCCTGCCTACATGCTCAGAGTTCTCAGATCAAGTCAACACATTTACTGTCTATTACATTCATGGCACCATGCCCAGTGTTGAACTATAACCTAGGACCAGCCACGGCTGCTCATGCTGTAATCCCAGCATTTTGGGAGGCTGAGGTGGGTGGATGACCTGAGGTCAGGAGTTTGAGACTAGCCTGACCAACAGGGTGAAACTCCGTAGAGACTAAAAATGCAAAAATTAGCCGGGCATGGTGATGTATGCATGTAATCCCAGCTACTCAGGAGGCTCAGGCAGCAGAATCGCTTGAACCCAGGAGGCAGAGGTTGCAGTGAGCTGAGATTGTGCCACTGTACTCCAGCCTGGGCGACAGAGTAAGACTTCATCTCAAAAAAAAAAAAAAAAAAAGAAAAGAAAAAGAAAAAAGAAAGAAATATAACCTAGACTGGGCGCAGTGGCTCACACCTGTAATCCCAGCACTTTGGGAGGCCAAGGCGGGTGGATCACTTGAGGTCAGGAGTTCAAGACCAGCCTGACCAACATGAGGAAACCCTATCTCTACTAAAAACACAAAAATTAGCTGGGTGTGGTGGTGCTTGCATGTAATCCCAGCTACTTGGGAGACTGAGGCAGAAGAATCACTTGAACCCAGGAGGTAGAGGTTGCAGTGAGCCAAGTTTGCACCACTGCACCCCAGCCTGGGCAACAAGAGCAAAACTCCATCTAAAAAAAAAAAAAAAAAAAAAAAGGAAAAGAAATGTAACCCAAAGGTTGTCATTTCTTATAGCTGGAACATAGCAGGTGAGTGAGTGTATTAATTTGCTAAGGCTTCCATAACAAAGTACTACAGACTGGGTGGCTTAACCAACAGAAATTTACTTCCTCACAGCTCTGAGGCTAGAAGTCTGAGATCAAGGTGTTGGCAGGGTTAGTTTTGTTGTTGCTGTTGTTGTTGTTTTCCAAGTCTCACTTGGGCTTGTAGATGACCATCTTTTTCCTTGTATCTTCCGCATGGTCTTCCCTTTGTGCATGTCATTGTCCTAATCTCCTCTTCTTATAAAAACACCAGTCATATTGAATGAGGGTACACCCTAATGATCTCACTTTAATTTAATCTCCTCTTTTTTTATTATTATTATACTTTAAGTTTTAGGGTACATGTGCATAACGTGCAGGTTTGTTACATATGTATACTTGTGCCATGTTGGTGTGCTGCACCCATCACCTCGTCAGCACCCATCAACTCGTCATTTACATCAGGTATAACTCCCAAAGCAATCCCTCCCCCCTCCTCCCTCCCCGTGATACGCCCCGGTGTTTAATCTCCTCTTTAAAGACTTTATTTCCAAGTACAGTTACATCTGAAGTGCTGGGGGTTAGGACTTCAGGATATGAATCTGGGGAGGAGGACAAATGAGTACCCAAAATTCTGACTTGCAAGTATTAGGCCACTCTCGCACTGCTATCAAGAAATACCTAAGACTGGGTAACTTATAAAGAAAAGAGATTTAATTGGCTCATGGTTATGCAGCCTATACAAGAAGCATAGTGGCTTTGCTTCTGGGGAGGCCTCACCAGGAAGCTTCCAATCATGGTGGAAGGCAAAGGGGGCACAAGCTTCTTACATAGCAGGAGGAGGAGCAAGGGAGAGAGAAAGGGGAGGGGTGCAACACACTCTTAAATAACCAGATCTCATGAGAACTCACTATCTCCAGGACAGTACCAAGGAGATGGTGCTAAACCATTCATGTGAAATCCACACTCCCACAATCCAATCACCTCCTACCGGGCCCCACATTCAACACTGGGGATTACAATTCGACATGAGATTTGGTGGCGACACAGATTTAAACCATATTCGTCCTCATCTCTCAAATAGGGAAGATGATACCTACCTCAGTGCAGGGAAAGCCCTTAGTACAGAGTAAGGGTTTGATTAATAAAAATATTCTTTCTAGTACCAGCTCAATGGCCTGCCATTAATCCAGTTTCTGTTCTGGAGGCTGGTGAGGGGAAGAGAGATGACGCCCTCAGCCACCGGTCTGGTCTGGAATCTCTCAGCTCAGAGCATGGTCCCCAACCGACCAGCATCACTTGTGAGCTTTTGGGAAATGCCGAATCTCGGACCCCACGCCAGATCTACACTGAGTCAGAAGCTCAGGTCCTTAGGTGATTCACACACAGGTTAAAACTGAGAATCAGGCCAGGCGCAGCGGCTCACACCTGTAATCCCAGCACTTTGGGAAGCCAAAGTGGGTGGATCATGAGGTCACCCACTGGCCAACATGGCAAAACCCCATCTCTACTAAAAATACTAAAATTAGCCAGGTGTGGTGGCGCGTGCCTGTAATCCCAGCTACTTGGGAGGCTGAGGCAGGAGAATCGCTTGAATCCGGGAGGCACAGGTTACAGTAAGCTGAGATCACACCACTGCAATCCAGCCTGGTGACAGAGCAAGACACTGCCTCAAAAAAAAATAAAAATGAAAATAAAAATAAAATTGACAAGCACCAGTATAAACATGGAGTGACTCAGTTGTCCCCTTCTGCCACCTGCCTCTCCAGCGCAGACAGCATCTCTAGAACTAAATAATCTGCCCTGCCCCTTTTATCATGCTTCTCAAGTCTGTATAGTCCTTCCCAATGTCATTTTCACCAGCAGACAAGAGGGGGAAACATTTTCTCAGAAAGCTAAGTTTCAGTCTTGACATTTAACCTCTGTAGTTTGTAACCTGTCAGTCAAGAGAATAGCGAAGGTCATTTACCTGATCTTCAAGCAGTTCAGGCTTCCCTGACTGCTCTTAAGAAGCTCATCAGGTCCAGCTCTGAATCTATGCAGCAGAGAAGCAAAACCATTGTGATGGGTCATTAACAAGCGTCATGCAGACAGTGTGGGTGGGAAATCATAGTCCAGAATGTCAAATGGCTCTTAGACCTACCAGGAGAGATGCTCGATTAATTCTGTCCTTTAACACCTCCCTGAAAAGTTCTGCACATAAGAGCAACTCCCTTTATCGGCTCTTGGAGCTCACCTCTTTGTTACTGGCTTTAACCTCAGCCCCCTAAAATCCGATGCCACTCCATCCAAACAAACCAAGAACATCCTACTGTGGATCCCATGTTTTCAGCTGTGTTCATGCATTTGGAAGCGGAAGAGCTTCTAGCCCGAGTAAAAAGAGTGCATCATTTTACACCATGGCTTCCATCCCACTATTCAACAGGGCTGCTCAGCTTTCTCAAGCATAGCTAATACCACAAAGCCCATTAGTATCTCAGCCTGCTACCTTCTTCTTCCCAGACTGCGGTCTGCAATCCTGACCCAGCCTCGGGGACAGCAGCCACACATGGAGCCCTTAGGGGACAGTAACACCATTTCGTGTTCCTGTCCACGGGATTCTTATCAGTCTGGATGAATGGCTGAACAATTTTCTAGGCTCTTTGGTCTACTGCTCAGACACCTGGGAGTCCCATCCCCATGTCCTTTGCAATGCCTGATTTCTGGTAATTTATAACACATTCACTGTTAAATATCCATCACAGAATGTCAGCTAGGCCTGTGCCCAGGATCTATGTAACAGTGTTTCATTCTGTCCACCTCTTTAGGCACAGAAATAGCCCCACTGACCCAGAAGAAGCAGTCCTATGGTTTGCATCTGGTTCTTGGGAGATGCTGGTATCAGAGAATGATGCTCCAAATAGCCATCATGGACTAGTTATATATCACAATTTATTTTATTTTATTTTTTCCGAGACGGAGTCCTGCTCTCTCACCCAGGCGGGAGTGCAGTGGTACGATCTCGGCTCACTGCAACCTCCACCTCCCAGATTCAAGTGATTCTCCTGCATCAGCCTCCTGCGCAGTAGGGATTACAGGCACATGCCACCATGCCCAGCAAATTTTTGCATGTTTAGTAGAGATGGCATTTCACCATGTTGGCCAGGCTGGTCTTGAACTCTTGGCCTCAAGTGATCTGTCTGCCTTAGCCTCCCAAAGTGCTGGGATTACAGGCGTGAGCCACTATACTCAGCCTCATGTATCACAAATTTTGATATGATGCATTTTCATTTTATTCAGTGTAATGTTTTAAAATGCTCCTTGACACTTTCTATTTGAACTTTGAATTACTTAGAAAGGGGTTGCTTACTTTTCAATTGTTTGGAGATTTTCCTGTTAATGATTTCTAGTTTAACTTCATTGTGATTGAAAAACACAACTGTAACAATTAATTCTTGCTCAGTTACTGGAGGGGTTATTTTAAAGCCCAAGACATGGTCTTGTTAGAATATGTTCCATAGCACTGGGGAAAAATGTGTATTCTGTTGCTGGTGGTGGAACGTTCTATTAATGGTGATTAGATCTGATTGGTTGCTGGTGTTGTATTCCTCTGTATCCTTGCACAGCTTCTTTCTACTTGCTCTGTCAATTGTTGAGAGGGGGTGTTGAAGTCTCCAAGTGTAGTTGTGCATTTGTCTACTTCTTTCATTTCCAACAGTTTCTGCTTTATATATTTTGCAGGTTTATTTTTTGGTGCATTTACATTTAGGATTACTATGTCTTCTTATTTTGTTGACACTTTCATTTTTGTATAATGTTTATCTCTGTTTCTATTTTTTCCTATAAAGTCTGATTTATTGCATATGAATATTGCCATTCCTCCTTTTTACTTTTACTAATGTTTATATCGTATATATTTTCCAAACTTTTTTTTTAGACAGGGTCTCACTCTGCTGCCCAAGCAATGGTGTGATCATAGCTCACTATAACCTTGAACCCCTAGGTTCAAACAATCCTCCCACCTGGTAGTTGGGACTGCAGGTGTATACCACTGTGCTTTGTTAATTTTTTAATTTTTATTTGTGTAGAGGTGGGTGTCTCTCCATGTTGCCCAGGCTGGTCTTGAACTCCTGGCCTCAAGCAATCCTCCTGCCTTGGCCTCCCAAGGCACTAGAATTACAGGCATGAACCACCACTCCCAGACAAAACTTTTACTTTCAATCCATCTATACTGATATATTCAAAATGTGTTTCTTGTAGATAGGATATATTTGGGTTATGTTTATAATCCACTCTGGAAATATGTTTTTAAATCGATATATTTACACCATTTACACTTAGTGTAACTATTGATATGTTAGGGCTTAGGCTTGTGTGGTTATTTTTTAAACTTGTTCTCTCTGCTTTGTCATTTCTATGTTTTATTTTTATTGCCCTTCTCTGGGTTAGTTCAACATTTATAATTCCATTTTAATTTATCCATAGAAATTTTGAGTGCCAAAGTGCTCCTTTACTTATGATGGAGTTAAGTCATGATAAACATAAGTTGAAAATATTGTAAACCGACAATGCATTTAATACACTCAACCTACCAAACATCGTAGCTTAGCCTAGCTTACCTTAAATGTGCTCAGAATACTTACGTTAGTCTCAAATTGGGCAAAATCACCTAACACAAACCCTTTTGTATGCTAAAGCTTTGAATACCTCATGTAATTTATTGAATACAGTACTGAAAGTAAAAAACAGAATGGTTGTATTTACAGCATTATATTCCATTATATGGGTATACTACATTCAGTTTATCAATTCATCCATCAATGTATGTTCAGCTTACTTCCACTCTTGTCAATTATGAACAATGCTACTGTGAACATTCATGTACAAGCTTTTTTTGTGTGGATATATATTTTCATTGTTCTTTGGTAAATACTTAGCAGTAGAATTGCTGGGTCATGTGGCATCTCTAGGTTTCACATTTTGAGGAATCACCAAACTATTTTCCAAAGCAGTTGCACCATTTTATAATACTATCAGTGACATCTGAGGGTTTTATCGTTTTTTTAACATCTCCAAAATTGAGTTGTCTTTGATGTACTTTGCAATTACAAATGGCTATGTTTCTTTTACTTTTTTGTGACACATAAAAATGGTGGATTTTACAGTCCATAGCATCTTGAATTTAATTATATGTGGTTATTGTTTACCATCATATAAATACTCTCAGTCTTGACAGTAACTTAAAAGCACAGATGACAGAAATTAAGAAGTAGAAGAGGAAGGGGTGGGGTCAAAGGATTGAGTTCAGATCTTGTGTCTAGCTGAAAGGACAGGAAAAGAAGATATTTAAGAAACATTTACAGCAGAGGAATTTACAAATGTGATGCATCTGAGAGGAGGAGAGAGGCTAGGTAGTTTAAGTGAAGTAATTATTCATCTACCATAGAAAGAAATCAATAGGTAATGTACTCAGAATACGTACATTATTTAGAAATATGGAATTAACTATTAGAAGAAACAATGAAAGAAGATAAGGTCATTTTTGAAGTTGTGTGTTCTAGGAAATGAAAAAGATGTCGAGGTGGTGACGTGCAGGGCACTAGCCATTTATGAGCCCTTTTGTTCTGTGTGGTGTTTAACCATGTATAGGGCTTTGATAAAAATTTGTAAAAGACATACAAAAGTAACATTTAAAGTACATGCTTTATGAAACTAAACTCTTGTGGTGAATGCTTTGAGTGAGATAAGAATATAGGATACAGACTCTGAATAAGATTAAAAAAAAAAAAAAGGAGATAATGCCGGACAATGAGTTGATAAAAATTTTCTGCTTCTCAGATGCTATTTATTCAACATGAGGTTCGTTTTATGCATTACTTATGCCATTTCTCTAAAATTCAAAGATAGCAGAAGCTCAAGAGGAAAAAAGGAGAGAAAAAGCTTATTTTTAGTTTTATGACATATAAGTGGCTGTAAGTTTTAAGATGAAGGGAAGTTAATATTGGGATTCTGATTCCATTTCCAATACTTTGCAGGGTATGACAGAACTAAGCTATTTAATCTCCTGGTGACTCAGTTTTCTCAACCCTAAAATGGGAATAATACTTTTTTATCCCACAAGACTGTCATAAAAATTAGATAAAATCAGAATATAAAGATTCTTTGAAACATATAAAATGTAGGTAAATGTTTTCTACTAAGGCTTTTTGCACATTAGCAAAACAGGAGTTTGAAATTATAACATAGGACTCCTCACATTATCCCACCAATAATGAATATTTGACAACAACATTTAAGATATGAAATTTTCAGTTTTATGTTCTACTCATCTTTCAAAATATTAAATATTAAGATTCAAAACATTCATAAATCTTCCTTGTAGGAATCATGATGTCAAATGTCTATCTGTTACCTATCAGATATAAAATGTGAATCTAAGGTCTTGTGCAATCTTTCACGGACCAGAAAACATCATTTCTGCATGTGTGATATATTTTAAGGTGGTAAATGACCTAAGGGCTTCTATTGATGTATGGATTTTAGAATTCCCATCTGGTTCTTTCATTTCAATCCAAATAGACATGAAACATCACAAGCAATTCACAATTATCCACAGTAAGACTGAAAGTACATACTAGATTATGATTATTTATTTGCCTTTTAGAAACATTTTTCATATATTAGAACAGAGTAAGTCCTCTCTCCATCCCTTTCAGGAAGATTAAGAATAAATGTTTGTTGATATGTGGAGTGTTTACAATGAGCCTTGGCATTCGGCTAAATGCTGGGCATACATTCTATGATCTACCTCTTGTACAAATTTAAGGGATGGTGCTATCGTCATCCCCATCTTACAGATGAGGAAGCAGGCTTACAGAGATTGGCCAATATTATCCTAAGCGAATTAATGCAGGAACAGAAAGCCAAATTTATTGCACTTTCACTTAGAAGTGGGAGCCAAACACTGGGTACTCATGGACATAAAGATGGCAACACAGACACTGGGGACTACTAGAACAGGGAGGGAGGGAGGGGAGCGAGGGTTGAAAAATGAACTGTTGGATACAATGCTCAGTACCTGGGTGACATGATCATTTATACCCCAAACCTCAGCATTACGCAATATATCCAGGTAACAAACCTGCACATGTACCCTCTGAATCTAAGTTTTATTTATTTATGTATGTTTGAGACGGAGTTTCGCTCTTGTCGCCCAGGCTGGAGTGCAATGGCACGATCTCGGCTCACTGCAACCTCCGCCTCCCAGGTTCAAGTGATGACTCTTCTGCCTCAGCCTCCTGAGTAGCTGGGATTACAGGTGCCCCTACCATGGCCAGCTAATTTTTATATTTGTAGTAGAGACGGGGTTTTGCCATGTTGCCCAGGCTGGTCTTGAACTCCTGACCTCAGGCAATCCACCTGCCTCGGCCTCCCAAAGTGCTGGGATTACAGGCGTGAGTCACCGTGCCTGCCTGTATTATTTATTTTTAAATTTGTTTTGAGACAGGGTCTCACTCTGTCATCCAGGCTGAGTACAATGGTGCCATCACAGGTCACTGCAGCCTTGACCTCCAAGGCTCGAGCAATCCTCCCACCTCAGCCTCCCAAGCAGTTGGGACTACAGGAGCATACAACCACGCCTGGCTAATTTTTTTTTTTTAAGTTGGTTTTTGTTGTTGTTGTTCTTGATTTTTTAGTAGAGACAGGGTATTGCTATGTTTCCCCAGCTGGTCTTGAACCTCTGGCTCAAGCAATCCTCCTGCTCGGCCTCCCAAAGTGCTGGGATTGCAAGCATGGGCTACTGCACCTGGCTCTGAATGTAAAAAATATTGAAAAAAAAAAACAAAAAGAGAGAGATTGGCCAAATTACTCAGAGGCACTGAGCTACAAAGGGGAAAAAAAATGAACTCAAATCGTGCATTGAAAGTCTCAGCTCTTAATCACGATGTTATACACTTCTGTTGTACCTATGAGGAACTAATACAGAAGATACAAAGGAAGGAGGCCTATAATCACCAGAACTTATCTGTCAGGCATCTCCATAGGCATTCTATTTAATCTTTGCAGCAATCCTATGGGACTGATTTTATTTTCAGTATTATTCTTTCCTTCTTACCAATGAGAAAATAAAGAAGCACAGAGGTCAGGAGCAGAGGAGGGTGGTAAAACAGAGGTAGTGTCAGAACTGATGGCCACACAGCATGTAGGAGTGCAGAGGAAAGATGGGGAACAGTCTGTTGGTGGGAAGAAGCTGAAGGGGTGTGGAGAATCCCGGGTCAATGATCCACTTTCTTATGATGTGCTGTGGCTTGAATGTATCATGAGCCAACTTAATTGTAGTGAAACCTAGAGCTGCCCCTGGGCTACTAAGCTACAAGAAAGTAAACCTAATGCCAGTTACCTCTTTATCATCATCTGGGAAGCTGGTAGTGAAACCAGAGTCCAGGATACCAGAGCCAAGAGGCGGAAAGTGAATAATTCCTACTGATACCATTTCAGCACCTGGATCTAGCTATACCTGAGGCCATCATTGGACTTTGTTATATTGGCCAGTATCATTCTCTGTTGTGCATAAAGCTGTTAGAGATACATTTCCATAAGTCTTAGTACCAAGATTCCTGAAAACAGATACCAATAGCTTTTTATAGCACAAATATTCAACTTTTCTATCCACAGGACCACAATATATCTGGAAAGCAAGGTTGACATGAGAGATTTTCCCCAGATGACACAGCTAGTGAACACTGAGGCTGAGATTAAAGACTTCAAATTAAAATCCTGACCTCCCCATTCCTGGTTAGGACAAAACAAGTTGACATTTTATGTAATTGTTCAGCACACTGAGTTTTATAAAATTCTATTTTAGATAATACTTCAGACCATGTTTCATAACCACAGCTTCACAAGAAACTGAAGGATAGTTTCTATTTGTGGTACCTGTTGAAATACTTTTGGGGAATAAAAGGATGAGAAAAAGAATTAAAAAGGAAACAAGCATTTATTGAATACTCCTTATTGTCTAGCACTGTGAAGGCATTTTGGCATGGATTATCTCATTTATTCCTCAAAATAAGTCTTAGAAGTGATTATCCTCATTTCCACTGTGTGGATAAAAAAAAACTGAGTCCAAACTCAGCCATCTGCCTTCATGTCCCATACTTTTAACAGTGGCAGTATTGGGTCTTTCTATACACAGTCAACGAGGAGAGAGGGTCTCTGTCCTCAAGGGGCTTATGCTTCTTCTGTGGGATTTGTAGCAGGAAGAGCATCTATCCTTGAGATGAAGCCCAGCACCTTCACCTCTGAGCTGTGACCTTGGACAAGTTGCTTTATTTCTCTGAACCCCATTTCCTATCTGTAAATTCAGGATAATACAACGTGACCTGCTGGAATGTCGTGAGAATTGTTAACTAAATATGCATGTGAAACAGAAGATACTAGAGGCTGGAAAGGGTGGGTGGAAACCAGGGAAGGATGAGAAGAGATTTGCAAAAGGATACAAAATTGCAGCTAGATAGGAAGAATAAGTTCTAGTGTTCTGTAGCACTGTAGGATAACTATAGTTGACAATAATATATTGTTTCAAATAGCTAGAAGGAGGGTACTGAATGTTCCCAACACAAAGAAATGATAAATGTTGGGAGCTGATGGAAATGCTAATTACATTGACCTGGTCACTATACATTATATGTATCAAAACATCATCATGTACCCCTTGAATATGTACAATTATTGGTCAGTTAAAAAACTAAATTAAAATAAAATTTTAAAACACATGTATGACATACAGAAGGATTTCAGCACCAAATTTAATGGATGACTTTTTATGTTTTTTTTAATCACCCTCAGAGAGGTATCATCTCTGATTAATCCCTCCCTACTTCTCAGCACACTTCTCTCAGTTCTGAGATGCTGAATTTTTTGACTGTTCTCCTCCAACTCTCTGGCTTCCTCTTTGCCACCTCTGCCCTCTCTCCTCGGCCTCTCTGAGGTAGAGGTACCCAGGGCACAGTCCTGGGCTTTCTTATCTCTGAACATTGTTCCAAGGTGGTCTTATTTATATGTGTGGTTTCAAATATCATCTACTCACTGAAGGCACCCAAATCTATGTTCCTTGCACTCACCAGTCCCCTGACTGCCAGAATCATAACTCTGCCTGCCTACCCAACATCGCCAATAGGGAGTCTAGACGGCATCTCAAATCTACCGTGCTCCGAAACAACCCCAACTCAGTTTTGTCCTCTCCAGGTCAAAATGGCACCTCCATCCACTCCGTTGCTTTTATTAAAATCTCCCAAATCCATTCTTAATATCTTTATATCCTTCAAGCCTGTATGCCCTTCATCCAGTTTCTAAAGGAACCATCTTGGTTCCTTTCCCTAAACCATTACAATTGTGCACTTTTCTCCATAAAAGTTGGTGTCATCCTAGGCCAACCCGCCATCATCCATTATCACCTGGATGACCTTAAGAGCCTCCCGATTGGTCTCCTTGCTTCTCGTCTCGTTGCTCAATAATCCATTCTTGACACAGCAGAGAGAATAACTTCTAAAAACACAACTCAGATCATGCTGCCCCATGCTTAGCATCTTTTAACAGTGCACATTACACACAATGTAAGCCCAAATTTCTTAGCATGACCTACAAAGCCATACATTCCTCTCTACCCATGCTGTAACCACACTGGCTTTCCTTCTATTCCATAACTCACTGAGCACACTCCCTTCTTATGGCTTCTAATGATTAATCTTATTAATCCTTTCTTCTTTTTAGGATATTCCTCATGGCTAGTCCCTTCTTTTTATTCTGATCTTGGCTCAAATTTTACCTCCCCAGGTAAAATTTTACCTACTCTGGTAACTAAAGAAAACTTCCATTCAATATCCTTGCTTTATTATCTTCATATCCTTATAGCCTTCTAAAAGCACCTCCGTTATTCATACATTTTCCTCATATTATCTGTGTTCTACTAAAATGTAAGCTCCATGAAGACAGATAACTTGGGGCCGGGCGCGGTGGCTCAAGCCTGTAATCCCAGCACTTTGGGAGGCCGAGACGGGTGGATCACGAGGTCAGGAGATCGAGACCACCCTGGCTAACACGGTGAAACCCCGTCTCTACTAAAAAATACAAAAAACTAGCCGGGCGAGGTGCCGGGCACCTGTAGTCCCAGCTACCAGGGAGGCTGAGGCAGGAGAATGGTGTGAACCTGGGAGGTGGAGCTTGCAATGAGCTGAGATCTGGCCACTGCACTCCAGCCTGGGTGACAGAGCGAGACTCCGTCTCAAAAAAAAAAAAAAAAAGACAGAGAACTTAGCTGTCTTGTTATCACTATATCTATAGCACTGAAATATTACCCAGTGCATGTTAATTATTCAATAAATATTTATAAGATTAATTAATTAGGTGCTTAACTAATACATAGAATATACAATTAACTTATATGGCATAGAAGCACATATAATCACTAACAATACCAACAATAATTCATGCTACTTTTTGGGGCTAATCAACAATCCATGAAAAATCCCTCTATTTCAGTGACATCAGAGCAAACAACTTTCTCAGAGTTCATAGAATTGCCCACCTTTCAGTGAACTCAGGAACACTATTTTATTTGAGAGTTACCCAAGGCAATTCTTGACTTGAGCTGATGTCAAATGCTGTAAAAACTCACAGTTGATTCTTAATTGAATTAAATTCATTGCATATTTACTGAACACCTATCGTGTATCGGTTGCAGTGCTAGACCTTGCAGAGAGAGGTTAATAATAAGGGGTATTTGGCGGTGCATTTATATTTTCTTTTACATATGTTTGCAGCAATAATCAAGGCTGAGATTAAGGTGGAATTCAGTCCTGCCTCTTCATGTCTGCTGGAGTGATATGGTAAGGTCCACAGATGCCTTAATTGTAGGTAGAAAGGAGGTCTCTGAGTAGAAAGAAATGTTATGCTCAAATAAGCTGACAAGCTGTACTGCCTTGATACCCTTCCCACATCTTGCTTCTAAAAGTGGGGTCTGCAGACAAGCAGCATTGGCCTCACCTGGTGGTACAGAACCTCAGGTGCTACCCCAGGCCTGATGAATCAGAATACCCATTTAAGGAAAACCCCCAGGTAATCTGTGTTCATATTAAAGTTTGAGTAGTACTTCATTAACAATGTCACATAAATGGGCTCAAGGCATTCTCTTTTCTGGTGCCCCAATCGGGTCTCACTTCCCTACAGACCACTGGGCAAGCAAAGACTGTGGTGGTGTTCTGGGAGCACCACCCAGGTGGGGATCCCTGGTTGGGAGTACACTTGTTCATGGAACATCAGCCCTGAGGATTCCCAGACGTATCTGAACAGCCCTGGGCAGGAGGTGTGAGATGGGACAACAGGCAGTGGTGTCCAACTTATTATGGTAGCTAAGGAAATGCCTAAGGGAACTCTAGTGACCTATGTGAAGTGTCAAGGATAGATTTTGACAGTTCCATTTATTTATTCAATAACACTTATGGAACATCTCCTATACACCAATAGAGGGAGGCAGAGAGCATGGTGAATGCAACATTGCGTAAGCAACATTAATGTTGGGAAAATGATTCCGATTTCAAGGAAGCTGACAGCCAAGCTCTGTAATTTCCTAGCTGGGTAACTTTGGGTAAATTACTCAACATCTTTAGATTTTATTTTCCTTCAGTGCAAAATCAGGGTAACAATAGTTGCTGTCTTTTAGAATGGCTGCATAACTGAATGAAACAATGCATACAAATGGCAAAGCACAGTACCTGAGCCACATTATAAAGGATCAATAAATATTAGCTGCTGCTGTCACCAGCACTACAAACCCTCGATGCTAGATGCTAGGGCAGTGGTTCTCAACCTTGGCTGAGTGAATGTCAAAGTTACCTGGGGAACGCAGTACACTGTTGGTAGGAATGTAAATTAGTGCAGCTGTAAATTAGTGCAGCTGCTAATGGAAAATAGTGTGGAAGATCCTCAGAAAACTAGAAACAGATCTATCACTTGATCCAGGAATCCCATTGCTGGGTAAATATCCAAAAGGAAGGAAATCAGCATGTCAAAGAGATATCCACACTCCCATGTTTGTTACAGCACTATTCACAGTAACCAGGACATGGAATCAACCTAAGTGTCCATCAATGGATGAATGGATGAAGAAAATATAACATATGTATTGAATGGAATATGATTCAGCCATTGAAAGAATGAAACCCTGTCATTTTCAACAATATGGATGAAATCAGAGGTCATTACATTAACAGAAATAAGCCAGGCCCAGAGAGACGAATAGTATATGTTCTCACTTATACATGGGAGCTAAAATGGTGGTCTCATGGAGGTAGAGGGTAGAATTATGGTTACCAAAGATAGGAAGTAAACAAGAAAGGAGGGATGAAGAGAAATTGGTTAATGGGTACAAAGATACAGTTAGATAGAGGACATAAGTTCTGATGTTTGATAGCACAGCAGGATGACTATAGTACATAATTTACTGTATATTTCAAAATATCTAGAAGATTTGGAATGTTCCCAGCACAAGGAAGTGATAAATGTTTGAGGCGATGGAGTTCCTAATTACCCTGTTTTGATCATAACACATCGCATGCAGGTATCAAAATATCACAAGTACTCCATAAATATATACAACTATTATATATCAATTAAAAGTAGAAAGAAAAGCAATCGAAGTTATTTGGGAGCTTTTAACATTTGCTGATTCTTAGCCACATCCCAGGCCAACTAAATCATAATCTTTGGGGATAGAAGCCAGGCATCAGTATTTTTTAAAGCTCCTCAGTTGATTCTGTAATCAAGTTCAAGTCCAGCTGCTCACTGCTCAAATGCCAAAATGTAAGAAGTGAGGTGCAGTGAAAGGAAAGAAGCTTTATTCGAGCACCAGCACTTGGGAGATGCTTGGACTCAAGCGCCAAATAAACCATCTCAATATTTTAGGCAAGGGAGCAGATTTAAGAAGGGAAACTTGACATGGAAAGCACGCAGGTGTGGTGCAGAGTCCGTGTGCCTTGTTCCAAAGGCCATCTTGCATTACTGTCCACCTGGAGTGAGGCCTGGTTCCATCTTGACAATGGTTGGGTTGTAATAATAGTTTAATCACTTTGAGGTAATCTCTAGATGGGGAGAATTCCACAGCTGGGTCTTCCCGTTTGGTTTAAGATTAGCCCCTGGAATTTCTAAGCAAGCACATCATTAGATAAGCATGCACTGTGAAAGAGAGTGCCTGGTGGGAAAAGACAGAAAGAGTTTCAAAATATTTCAAGGCTCAGGCAAGAAGAGAGAGAAAAAATGTTCTTTACAATGCATTCTAAAGCCATGCCCCTCAGATACAATTCCAAGGTGTAGCCAAGGTATGTCTTGTACCATGGAATCTAAGATGATTTTAGGGAAGTTCGCCTTCTCTCTGGGGCGCTCACAGTCTTCCAGAGATCAATATGCAAAGAGATAATGATAATTCTATGTTCCAAATATGTGCAAGGAGATATGAAAAAAGGACAGCAGGACTGCTCAGTCTAAAAGCCATGTGAAGTAGCAGGAAAAAAGTACCTCATACTATTTTTCTTGTTTTTTATATAAAAGAAAGTGACTGCCCATGCATGACACATAGTCGGGGGGGGGGGGTGGAAAATGGTGATTACAGCAAAATGTAAGTAGGTCATTGCAACCCAGACTGACCCCAGACACTAGCAGTTCTAAAGAGGTCGTGGATGTTCATTAACCTCTGGGTATCTCAGCTTACTCCTTTGTGAGATAAGTGGGTGATGGTGATGCTCTCTAAGGACCCACCAGAGGGTGAAAAGAAGAGTCACCATTACCCGCCCCAAAGAGGCGTTAAAAGATTCAGTTAGATGCAGAAACCTGGAGATGCTCTGCAGTCCAGGAAAGGTACGTGAGATAGGTATGACCCCTTGCCCGTCAGCAGTGCAGCACACCAGCAATCCATGATTCCTCTAAGTGCTTTTGGTCAAAGAGTCTTCATAAGTCAATCCCCCAATTCAGAGTTCACACCAAGAACAAAGAAACCTGAAAAAACTGGTTTGACAGCCGGGTGTAGTGGCTCACACCTGTAATCCCAGCACTTTGGGAGGCTGAAGCAGGTGGATCACAAGGTCTGGAGATCGAGAACATCCCGGCCAACATGGTGAAACCCCGTCTCTACTAAAAACAGAGGTGCATGCCTGTAGTCCCAGCTACTCAGGAGACTGAGGCAGGAGAATCTCTTGAACCTGGGAGGCACAGGTTGCAGTGAGCTGAGATTCTGCCACTGTACTCCAGCCTGGCGACAGAGCGAGACTCCGTCTCAAACAAACAGACAAACAAACAAAAAACTGGTTTGACTGGTTGAACTGTGTCCATTCCAAAAGATACGTCCCAGTTCTAAACCTCCGTACCTGTGAATGAGACCTTCTTTGGAAATATGGTCTTTGTGGATGTAATTAAGTTAAAATGAGATCATACTGGATTAGAATGGGCTCTAAATCCAACGACCTGTGCCCTTATAAGGAGAGAGAGATACAGAGAAAGGGAAGAAGGCATGTGATGACTGATGCAGGAATTGGGGCCATGGAGTTACAAACCCAGGGGCACCCAGTATTGCTGAACCAGACGCCAGAAAGAGGCAAGAAATGATCTTCTCCTAGAGCCTCTAGGGAGAGCGTGGTTCTGCTAATACCTTGATTTCTGGACTTCCGGCCTCTAAAACCGTGAGATAACATGTTTCCATTTTAAATCATTTTGTTTGTGGTAATTTGTTACTGCAGCTCTGGGATACTAATACGACTGGTGATCTGTCCTTTCTCAAATAATAATGGGAGATCACTTAGGGCCATGAACTCTGATTTGAAAGCAGCCAAACAGACAAATCACTATCCACCAGGGATTGAATCTGGGTGCCCTGACTCTCACTAGCCAAAGTCCCAGAGGTCCAAAGCTTCATGAGTGCTTTGTAAAGCGTTCATGGCTTTATTTTGCTCAAGGCAAAGACAAAATCTGACTTAGGTAAACTTTGTTGAAATCCATTGGATTTTAAAATATTTAAGTGAAGATTTCCAATTGTGTTGGATTTATCTGGTCGCATGGGCACCAGTACCAGGACCCTGCCCCACAGACATAATTCTTATTCAAATATACAAGGGGAATGGTCCAGGTCAAAGAACTTTAGATTCTTTTAGCTTCCTGAGAGCTGACCATATTTGGTTTCAAGCCAGAGTCATCCAACATTGCAATATTGTCTTTATGGTTTCTTCCCAATCTTGCCTCCTTCCATAATTATAATGCATTAGGCCATTCTTGCAATGCTATAGATAAATACTTGAGACTGGGTAATTTATAAGAAAAGAGGTTTAATTAGCTCATTGCTCAGGAAGCTTCCAATCACGGTGGAAGGCAAAGGGAGAGCAGATGCTTCACACGGCAAGAGCTTCACATAGCAGGAGCAGGAGCAAGAGAAGAGAGCAAATCGGGGGATGGGGGAATGTGTTACACACTTTTAAATGACCAGAATCTCGTGTGAACTCAGAGTGAGGACTCACTTATCACCAAGGGGATGGCCCAAGCCACTCATGAGGGATCCGCCCTCACTATCCAAACACTTCCCAGCGGGTCCCACCTCCAACCCTGGGGATTACATTTCAACATGAGATTTGGGTGGGGACAAATATTCAAACTATATCATGTAATATATACCTCCAGGGGTTCCTCACAAAATAGATCCCAGTTTTCACCTTTCCAGGACCTCCAGACTTCGGGGCATGTAGATTTCCCCACTCACCCCCGTAATTTTCTAAGAGCTGTTGGTCTACCTATGGCTAAAGCACTCATATTGATCTGTTTAGTGATCTTTATGCTGTCTCTTCTCTGTGCCTGGAGTTGGTCTAGATGCTGGGGAGGGAACAGGAAACAGAAAAGACAAGGTCCCTGCCCTCTAGGAACTCAGGTGCAGCATTATTAAAAAAAAAAAAAAATTCCTACATTATGGAAACTTGAAAGAGCAAAGAGGTGAAATTGAGGCCCCTGTCAAGAGAGCTTTAGCATAGTAGATAAGAGAAGAAGCATAGAAGGTAAAATGTATTTTAAAGCACTTAGCCAGGAAAGCAAAGAGAAAAGATGAATCAATTATGGAAATAAAAGGATTAGTTCAGGAGAAACAGCGATGCTTGTTGCAACACAAAGATAGAGAGAAAACTGATTTTTTTTTTTGTCCTTTAGCTTAAGTCACTTCATTATGCTTGAATATTAAGCCCCTGACTGGGTAATGGTATCAGCACAACTATAAATGGCTGATTTTCATCCTGAGGAATAGTTCGGAGTGGGCAATAAAGGCCACCCTGCCAGCCATACAATTTTGACATTTTCCCTAACCTCTGCATACCTTGGTTTTCTCATCTTATACGTATTTTTCAAAAGGATAATGACATCTATCACCTATGGCAGCTGGGAAGAATTAAATGAGATAATGCAAACAAAATGCATCTCAAGTAGTTGGCAAACACTGTTAGATATTATTTTCATAAACTATATGTGAAATGTTTACTAAATAGAGTACTCCTATTTGACAGCTTTGTTTACCATGCTTGGATTCACAAGCCCCTAATTTGTTTTCCTTGCAGAAGCCAAACGCTGCCTTTCATTTCTTTTCTCACCCTAAATTTAGAATTTGAGATGGTCAGCTCCTTCTGCAGGGCTAACTGTGGCTCTTCCGTGCTTTGTTTATCCAATGAATATTGATTTAGTGCTTCCTCCTAGTGCAGGGGACATAGCAGTGAACTAAAGAAAGTCTCTGTCCTCTTGCAGCTTACATTCCAGTGACAAAGAAAATGAAATAAGGACAGGTAGTGTCAAATGTTTGAAGGATATACAAAGTCAAATTAATAATAATTGTTGAACATCTATTAGGCATCACGGCTGTGGAGGGTGGGGTCGCAGCTGCACACACAGAAGTGGCATTGCCAGCTGGACTAATGCTGTAATGTCAAGTAATGAGCAATCTCTGGAAGAGCAAAGCTATCACAGAACTAAGCATGCTGATTAATGCTAGCAAGGATATGCTGACCGATGCTAGTATGAGTGTGCTGATCAATGCTAGTGTAGGGATGCTGATCAATGCTAGTATGGGCGTGCTGATCAAAGCTAATATAAGTATGCTGATCAATGCTATCATGGGCGTGCTGATCAATGTTTGTATGGGTGTTCTTATCAATGCCAGTATAAGCCTGCTGATCAATGCTAGTATGGGCATGATGACCAATACTAGTATGGGCGTGCCGATCAATGCTAGCATGACTGTGCTGATCAATGCTAGTATAAACCTGCTGATGAATGCTAGTATGAGCGTGCTGAACAATGCTAATATGGGCATGCTGGTCAATGCTAGCATAGGCGTGCTGATCAATAAGCAAAGTGAACACATGCTGAAGTTGAGGGCTTTAACAATAACTTTTGTAAATACTACCCCCTAATCCCCAGTTAAGTTTACTACCTTCATCCTAAACCCGAGATGTAAGTTTGCAAGGAGAAGGAGAAGGAGAGGAAGGAAGGAAAAGAGGAGGAAGAGGAGAAGGAGGCCATTGGAATAAATATACAGGAACAAAACTTACTTTGATCTTTCTAAAAGGTTAACGTTGGATTTTAATTTCTTCTTTAAGCAGGAAAAAGAAGTAGAGTTTGCCTAAAATAATTTGAGACTATTTCATCTTCATTTAATTAGGAAATTCCTCCAGAACTGTTTTCACCTAAAAGTTTGGTTAAGTAAAAATAAAAACAAAAGCATGCAGATTCCAACAGGGAAGAGGAAATCCAAAGCTCGGGCCTGGAGGGAGCTTCTCAATTTTCTTGGAAGACTCCCCAGTGATCACCTCTACCTCCTCCCTTTAGGAAGCTCTGCCCTTACAATAACTGTCCTCTCTTAGCCAGGTGGAGGGACAAAGAGGTTTTAGCAAAACATCACCTCCGAGGGTGGTCAGTCCTGTTGGACATTTTAATCAGCACTTGGGAAAGCACTGCCCTGGTACTGACAGCTGAAGCATCCTTCCTCCCTACCCTCTTTGTACCCCATGGCAACTACAAATTGCTCCTGCCCCGGGGGACAGTGAGCAGTGAAAAGCTTCAAAGTCAGAAAAATGTGGGCGTGGTCACCTCCTCTGTCAATTGCCAGTAGTGTGTCTTCGGGCAGTAAGCTGAACTTCTCTGATGGTGTTTCTCCTTCTACAGTCTGCATATAGGGATTAAACACCAGCATGGATGTCAATCATCTGGCCGATACTAAGTGTTCAATGGATGGTCTCCACGGCCTTTTTTTACTGACCTCAGATAATGAAAGTCCTCTTAGAGCCTGTGGGTCCTGAAAGCGGAGAGGGATTCACAGCTTGGCCAGCGATGGAAAGATAAGCAGAATGGAAAGATGAGAGATGTATAATCGGGAAATTTCAGTCCTTCTCTGTTTCTCTAGCTTCCTGTGTCCATTCACAAAAGCGATTTTAGCCCCTATTCACTTATTCTCATATGTAAAATGAGGACTTGAACAAGTCTCTTCTTCCCTGAGCCAACCATCTGAAGCTCACTGGTACCATAGGGCTAACCTTGAAGTTCGATTAAAACAGTGACCTTCAAAGCCGTACTTTTCAGGTTGCAGGGAAATTTTTCACATGTATCATTTCATTTGATGATCACATTTTGTTTTCTGAATTTTTATTTTCCAGATGATCCAGAACTGAGATCCAGAGCCACAAAGGGCTTGTGCCAGACCTAAGGGAGATGCAGAGTTGGCCTTAAACCCAATTTTCATGACCAGTGGTGATTGTGATGATGATGATGGTGATTCTGATGATGATGATGATGATGATAATGGATTTTTCTTCACAATGTCTAGCAGTATTCCTGGCACATAATATGCATGGATCTTTGCTGGAACTAAATGAGTGAATATCTGTAAAGGGTCCTATGAGGCAAGCTCCAGAGACACAGAAGGCGGCCATACAGCAATAACATGAAACACAGCTTTGAGGTCCTGGGGCCAGGGAAGGGCACAAGGTGTGGCTGAGGGGATGCTCATGTCTGCTTACCTGCTCTTTTCTCGAGGAGGTTTCCGTTTGGAGCAGCCGCCGCATTCCATGGCTTCTTTCTCTGCCTTTTGCTTTGATTAATTGCACCTTTCATGATTCATATCGCCTAATTGCCTTCCAAATGGGTTATTCCTGGGTGGTAACCTTATGAGGGTAGGTTTGTGGGTCTCTGGAGCATCTTAAGTATGATGTTGCAGTCATAACTAAATGAGGTATGATCTCTTGATGGCACAAGACATGCAGGGAGGGTATACCTTGTTCTCTAAAGCAGCGCTATTCCATAGAACTTTCTCTGCTGATAGAACTATGCTGTATCTACACTATCCAATATTGTAGCCACTAGCCACATGTTGCTATTGAACACTTCAAATGTGACTAGTGCGACTTGTAACTGAGTTCTTAATTTTATTGAATTCAAATTAATTTAACTTTATGTGTAAGTAGCCACCTAGGATAGTCTTGTGGCTACCAAATTCGACAGTGCCATCTCTAGAGTAATCAAAAATCTTAGGATTCAGCAGGATGAGGTTTAAATGCCACTACAGTCACTCAGTGCCTGCATGACCTTGGATATGTCAGCTAAGCTCTCTGAGCTTCAGTGTTCTCTTCCATAAAGTAGGTTTAGTAATTTATTTTCCTTCTAGTTGTTGTAACAATTTCATAGTGTACTGTGCGTTTACTGTCTAGAACAGGGTCAGGTGCATAAAATGGAAACCCATTAAGTTGAAAGCTATTAATACTATATGTCTACCTGGAGATCCAAACCACATCTTACAGAGAGGAAACTTCACTGGCAACATTTCCTTCTTGTAAGCTTTCATGGGGGAAAATGGGAATCTAGGACCAATTTACCTGAGATTTATGCATCCAGAATTATCTTCATTCCTATTGGTATTATGGAGACAGGCTTACAGGAAAATGTTCACCTACTTAGAATATACATTGTAGAGTGTGTTGAGGTCCAGGAAGCTGCTGTGGCCAGAATGTACCTTGGGGACATTCTGAGGGATCACCAGTTCTGCTCTCATATCCTTGACCAGCCTTTGTGCCAGGTCATGTAGCTCCCTGAATGCTTCTTCTGGGTCTGGAGCTCCATGCTATTCTTCTTCTTGGAATGTTATCCTGCACTCAAAACAGCACCCCTTTGTCTGCCTTACTAATTTGCTCTCCTCTTGGACATTCCTATGGCATCATTCAAACATTGTTCCTCTTGGAGTCTTCGGTTACCTCTTCTCTGTGCCCCTTGAACAAACCTTTGTTGCAGCACCATTGAGAGGTCTGCATGCCCAACTTCCTGTTAAAGGATTGTATCTTTCAATCTCTAGAAATTCTCAGAGCCTAGTACAGAACCTGGTATGTAACAGGATCTATAAATGTTTGACAAGACAATAATAATAACAACAAAGATGAGAATATGGTGGGATGATAGTGATGATGGTGATAATAATGTTGATGGTAATAATGATGGTGAATCATGGGGACAATAGGGATGATGATGGTGTTGATGTTGATGGTGATGATGATGATGATGATTATAATGACAGTAAACATTGACACAGTGGTTAGCACACACCAGACACTGTTGTAAATGCTCTCTCTCTCTCTCTCTATATATATATATAAAAAATATGTTATATATATATTATATGTAATATATATAAAACATTATATTTATTTAATTCTCATAACAAGTCTACAAAGTAGCTATTATTTTGTCCCTTTTTCACAGATAAGTAGAATAAGGCTCAGTGAATTTAAATAATGTTTTAGAAGTAGATTTAAATAATGATCTTAGAAGTAGATTTCTACCTCTTCATCAAAGTGGCCACCTTTCCAAGAGCCCACCCTACAAGGCTGCTGAAGGATCTCTCCCAAGAGACCTGGCTCCCAACATCTTTTTGCATTGACCCCACTATGAGAACAAATGTTGCTCTGAGTCCTATTGATTTGGGAGCTAAATAACCAAACCCCTTGCTTTTCAGCATAAGTTGCCAAGCCTTGGAAACAGCCCATATGGCTCCTGAGGATGGGAGCACATAACCCATCCCTTCCCAATTCCCAGGCACTTCTTACTCGGACAGCTGCAATGGAATGATTTACAGCCACTTGGTGTTTTCCAGCAGGAAGCTAAAAAAGACCACATACTGTGAAATACCAATTGCAGAGCCTCTCACAGAAAGCAGTAGCTGGTGACTTTCTGCGGAACTGCTTCCCTTCATCCCCAGCCCTCCAGCCCCCGACTTTTTAATGAAGGGTTCGGCTGGTCTTATGGCAGTCCTGCCTTAACTTGGCTCTCAGCAGCTGGGGGGAAAGACACTGAAATCAGGGCTGAGTGAGATAAAAGGTATACATTGGTGAGTTTTATGAGTAGTGAAATCTCTCCATGTCTCCACTGAGCTTCAGAGTTTTCTTTTCCTTCACATTCTCCTTTTTATCTATAACAAATTGGCTCATTTAACAAATATTTATTGAGCTCTTTCATGTGCTGAGACATGTGCAAGATGCTGGGGACACTGGGCTGGAAGAATATCCAGCTACTGCCCCAGGAAGCTTCTCAGGCTAGTGGGGTGGTGGGTAAAGGTAAATATTTGCTATGCAGTGTGATAAATGCTATGACAGACTGAGCCTGGGGAACGCTTCAGAAGCACAAAGGAGGAGGATCTCACTCCGTGTGAGGAAATCAGGGAAGGCTTTACAAAGGGGAGTGTGTGATGGGCATTTGGACTGTGCCTCCAGGAATGGCATGAATAAGAAGGCTGGGAGGGAAGCCCAGGAGAGCAAACAGCTTGCCCAAAGGTATGGTGGCATGAGAAGAGGTTGTGATGATTGGTTTCATGTGTTTACTGGTCTAGGTTGTAGTCCACAGCTATTTAATCAAACAAAAATCTAGGTGTTGCTGTGAAGGAATCTTATTGATGTAGTTAATATTTATAATCAGTTGATTTTAAGAAAAGATTACGCTTTAGAATATGGGTGGGCCTCCCTCAATCAGGTGAAGAACTTCAGAGCAAAACTCAGATTTCCTGGAGAAGGAGAAATTCTGCTTCAAGTCTGCAGCACAAAAGCCAGCCTGAGTTGTCAGCCTGGTGGTGATAATTAGCTGATCAAGTAACCTACCAGTGTGGGGGCAATAAGGTACCCTTAAAGGAGAAAACAAAACTGCTTTTCTCTCTACTCATACTCAACACACTCCACTTCAATCACTAACATGTGCGGGATTTTTTTTTTTCCTCCGCATAACAAGAAATTTTCCAGCGAACACAAACTTGCCATCCTATAATTCAATTAAATTCAATCCTGATGCCATCTACCTGGATTAGTGTCAGATTCCACAGGTTAGGGGCTCCATTGCACAAGACTACCTCTACTTCACAAGCCAACGGCAGGTCCCACATTGTGACCCCTGCTTCTGATCAACCAGCTATAAATTAGGGTTCCCACAACCCCTTCACAGTCAGGCTCAGTGGCTCACACCTGTAATCTCAGTAGTTTGGGAGGCCAAGGGCAGGTGGATCCCTTGAGCCCAGAAGTTCGAGACTAGCCTTGGCAACATGGTGAAACCTCATCTCTACCAAAAGTACAAAAATTAGCCAGTTTCATAACCTGATCTCAACCACTTGCTGGCCTGCACAATCATGTAAGCCGATTCCTTGAAGTAAATCTCTTAGTATGCATATACGTATAGGTATAGCTATCTTCTTGGTTGTGTGTCTTTGGAGACCCCTGACTGTGTGTAGGAAATGGGCGGTGTTTCTGGGTGGCCGGAGGATAGCGAATATGGTTGGGAGTGGAGGAAGATGCAGCTTGTGAAGGAGCAGGAAGATGACAGCTTTTTCCTGAGGATGTTGAGGAGCCATGAAAATGGAGTGTGAGTTTGATTCTGGTGTATGTTTCAGAAAAGTCATTTCATAGCTAAGGACTATGGTCCTGTTACCTTCGCTGTGTGTCCTGTGTTTTCCCTGTCTCATTCCCGTTCTCATGGGATCATCCCAGGGATGCTAAACACAGCCAGGGGTCATGGTCTGTCTACGCACAAGCAGGGGTCATGGTCTGTCTACGCACAAGCAGGGGTCATGGTCTGTCTACACACAAGCAGAGGTCATGGTCTCTAACAGAAATAATTATGAGCATGAGTTCCCAAATCAGACAGACCCAGGTTTGGATACCAGCTCTGCTGCTTACCTGATGTGCGACTTGGTTGAGGTTCCTAAGTTCTCAGAGTCTTTTCTCAGTCCCTTCATGTGGCAGCTAAGGGGACAACAGTCCTCACCTATAGGGTTGTAGCAAAGATGAAATAAAAGTGCTGTAATCCCAGCACTTTGGGAGGCTGAGGCGGGCGGATCACCTGAGGTCAGGAGTTCAAGACCAGCCTGACCAACGTGGAGAAACCCCGTCTCTACTAAAAATGCAAAAAAAAAAAAAAAAAAAAAAAATTAGCCAGGCGTGGTGGTGCATGTCTGTAATCCCAGCTACTTGGGAGGCTGAGGCAGGAGAATCACTTAAACCAGGAGGTCGACATTGCGGTGGGTGGAGATGGTGCCACTGCACTCCAGCCTGGGCAACAAGAGCAAAACTCCGTCTCAGAAAAAAAAAAAAAAAAGGCACCTACGTGGTTGGGCTGTGTATGCCCTTAATGCTTCTGCATTCATCTGTTCTCACGCTGCTAATAAAGACATACACCCAAGATGGGGTAATTTATAAAGGAAAGAGGTTTAATGGACTCACAGTTCCACGTGGCTGAAGAGGCCTCCGAATCATGGCGGAAGAGTAAGGGACATCTTACATGACGGGAGGCAAGAGAGAGTTTGTGCAGGGGAAGTCCCTTTATAAAACCGTCAGATCTCATGAGACTTATTCACTATCGGGAGAACAGCACGGAAAAGACCAGCCCCCATGATTCAATTACTTCCCACTGGGTCCCTCCCACGACAGGTGGGAATTATGGGAGCTACGATTCAAGATGAGATTTGGGTGGGGACATAGCCAAACCATAGCAGCTTCTTAATCCTCTCTGTGCTCCATAAGCGGAAACCTCTTCCACTGCATTATTCCTGGATTCCCTGTCCCTCCGGTTCCCAGTTGGGTTGGGTCCATGGGATGCACGGTAGAGAGTAGGAAGTGGGTATTGCTCACCTGCTGTTTTCTGCACCACCCTGAGAAAAAAGCCCCTGTTCTCTCCTAAAGCCCCTGTTCCTCTTGAGTTCCCTTCACTCTCGTAGGATGAGTGGTTTCCTGCTCTTGCTAGCCCTGGTAGTACTTCATCACATCCCTTAATCTGACCCACACCTTTGTAAATAGAATCCTTATTCAACTCTCTTCCATTAGCTCTTTGGCGTGTGCCCATCACATACTAGGAATTCAACGCATGTTATTTATGGTGAGCTATGATTAGCTCTAATAAAACTGAAATACGAAGAGACCGTATTGACTTGCTTAAGGTCGTACAAACGGTTTTCGCTTAGCAAGAACCCTGTGTACAGCAGCTGCTTTACACACACAATAAACTTCAGCAGTCACTATTATTATCAACTCCATCAGCAGGTGAGAAAACTGACGCACAGAAAGGTGAGACACTTGTCAGCGTTTGCACGGTTTATATAAGGCAGACCCTGGATTCAAACCCAGAACCTTGGGACTTGCACTGTCCCACAGTGATGACCCCTTTTTTTCTGTCCAACCCTAAAATCCCACAGCTGGTGCTCTACCCTGTGTCGCCTATGCTCTTACTTAATGAACCAATACATCTATCTCTGTTTCGAGTCACAGCCGCCCCCGCCTTCCGAGTAGATAAAATCAAACTGGAAGTTTGTCTGCAGAAGCAAAGAGGGATTGGGATGTGGGGTGGGGATGGGCCAATCTCAGCCAAATGTGTAATTTGTTGCCAGAAGCCCCTGGAATCAAATCAGAACTCTGTCTTTAGATCTGCCAGAAAACCACCCCCGCCTGCCCTCAATCATTTTGGATTCTGGGGAGGATTTGTCAGGCAGTGAGAGATGTCGACTCCCCAGGATTGAGGCTCACAGGATAGGCTTGCCTGGGCCCTCTGCTGGCTCCTTGAAAGCCCCAGTTGACAGCCTCAGAAACTCAGTTTCTTTTGCAGAATAGTCTGGGTCAGTACGGCGCTGCCATCAATTACAGTGCAAGGCTGGGGAGCTGGCCATCCATCATGTCTTCACAAGCCTGCTCAAATCAAATTGTCTGGACCCTGCAGCCTATTCTTCCAGTTTAGAGCTGAGATCTCACACTCAGAATTAAAAGGCACCTGTTCTATCCTCTAATTTGAAATGTCTGCATCAGAATTGTTGGTATTTGTCGGCTGTAGCCTCATGAGTATTTGATGTCAGGATAATAGGACTCTGAAGTTCAGCAATTCGTTTAGTTTCATTTCAGTTTCTTTTTCTTCCAGTTCTACTCTTCTTTTACTTTCTTCTTCTATCCAGTAAAAAAATTAATTCAATACTATATTTCAAAAAGAATCAGGATGCTACGATCCTGTTTTTGTAATCTTATTTCTATCTGTTGATCCTGCTTCTATTAGGATACAAGCATAAGATGTCTGTCTGGAATGATCTTCATCCAATGCTAGCCATCGTTATTTCTAGATGGTGGAATTTCTAGATGGTGGAATTTGGGGTAAGTTTTTTTTACTCTTTCTTTGCACTTTTCTGAATTATTTAAGTGTTAATTACTTCTTTTGTTTTGCTTTTATTTTTGATTTTTGAGACAGAGTCTTGCTCTGTTGTCCAGGCTAGAGTGCAGTGGTGCCATCATGGTTCACTGCAGCCTCAACCTCCCAGGCTCAAGCAATCCTGCCTCAGCCTCCTGAGTAGCTGGGACCATAGGCATGCATCACATGGCCAGCTAATTTTTTAGAGAGATGGAGTCTCCCTATGTTGCCCAGGCTGGTCTTGAACTCCTGGGCTGAAGAGATCCTCCCACTTTGGCTTCCCAAAGTGCTGGGATTATAGGCATGAGCCACCGTGCCTGAACTTATTTAAATGTTTTATGTCATGCATTTAAGTGATAATCATGTATTGATGTATTGTTTCCACAAAGACAGTCATAATTCTCTTATGAGAGAGAAAGAGAGTATTGAACCTCGGAACTAAGAAGAGGACTCTCAAGATTTTCAAATCTACACATCTGTAATACAGAAGAAGAAATGGAGACTCAGAGGGGACTAGAGATTTACCTAAGGTCACATAGTCATTTGATTGTTGAAGCAAGACTAGAATCAAGATATGAATCTCTGCCTGGGTTTTCCCCCAATATTTACTTGATCATCAAAAATTTAGTGAAAACATCCTTGGAAATGAGTCTAGTGCACTTCCTGCCCTTGAAAGGACAGAGAGTGTAATCAGGCTGACAGAATCATCAGTGAACTTATGGAGACCACAGGAGACTGTGTGAGAGCAGAGGAGAGAAGGGACACATCCCAAATTTATAAGATATGTGTTACTATTAAGCTCATTTTACAGATAAAGAAATTGAGGCCTGGAGAATTTAGTAACTTGTCTATGTTCCCAAAGAAAATAGTGGAGCTAGGGTTCAATCCCAGATAGTCTGAATATAGATCTACGCTTTTGAGCTCTAACACTTATAGGTTACTTGTCTCTGTACAAATTGTAAAATGTATAAATATATAAATATAAAATGTATAAATATCTTAGCCCAAAGAAATAATTAAGAATGGGAAATTTGTGCATTATGCCAAGCAAGGAATACTGGAATCCTCAGGCCTTGCAAGTGACAGCTATTGCTATCCTTAAGTAGAGTCTTTCATATGGTTGAGAATGAGTAAGAGTAAATTTTATTTTTTTCTAATCTTCCTTACGGTGGACCTCTCTCATTCACTTTAATATCTGCCACCAAAGTTGTCATGAAGCCAATCAACATGCTAGCGAAAGAGATCAACAGTTGAGTGATGAAGAATGGCTAGTTTCCTGTTGTGGTACCCAGGAGGGGACAAGATAAATGAGATCTAGGGATGACTATGATTATCTGGAAAGGAACATGAATAATCATCTGGACTTCACCAGCCCCTGGGCTCCCTCTTTGTTGGAAAGTCCAGCTCCTGGTACTAATACAGCAAATCTGTGCAGCTGGTGTGAACAGGCTGGACTTAAACTTGGAGGCGACAATCATCTGCCCAGGGAATCTGCAACATTTTCATATTGTGCTTGGTCTGGCTTGGGAAAAGGGAGGTCAGAGGGGAAAGAGACATGCCTAAAGCCACAGGTTGTGAGGTCAGAGGGGAGACACGCCTAAAGCCACGGGTAAGAACAGAACCCCCTTCAGCCTCATCCTTTGTCACTCAGCTCATCACCTATTCCCAAAAGCAACTGGTGAAAGAAAAGTACATCCTGGGAAGGGGAGCTGGGCCAAGGGGCATAGAGTGGTCACAGAGCTCTGGACCCGAACAGCTGGGGTGAAAGCCCTGACTTGGTCACTTTTAACAGGGTGACACCAGGAAAGTGTGTTAACCATTTTGCACCTGTTTCTGTTTTGTCTGAGTTTTAAATTGAAGGTGCTTAGCAGAGTGTCTGGTACACAGTACAAAGTTAATTATGTTAGCTGTGGTGGTCGTAATCATAATCATAAAAATTGTTTCAATTCCAAGAAGCATCTTCTTCACATTTTGAAGTTCAGAATGCATCTTTAAATTGATGTGTTTTCTGTAAATCTAAAATCACCCAAATAAAAAGTCCACTTAAAAAATCAGTGTAGGCCAGGTGAGGTGGTTCACCCCTGTAATCCCAGCACTTTGGGATGCCAAGGTGGGTGGATCACCTGAGGTCAGGAGTTTGATACCAGCCTGACCAACATGGTGAAACCCTGTCTACTAAAAATGCAAAAGTTAGCCAGGTGTGATGGTGCTCTCCAGTAATCCCAGCTACTTGGGAGGCTGACATGGGAGAATTGCTTGAACCCAGGAGATGGAGGCTGCAGTGAGCCAAGATCGCACCACTGCACTCCAGCCTGAGTGACAGAGCGAGACCCCATCTAAAAAAAAAAAAAAAAAAAAAATAATGTAGTAATTGAATGTGGTAGCAAAGCTCTCACCATTTTTTTGTTTATATTTTCAATTAAAAAAAAACAATGTTAACAAACCAGTGGGATAACACAATCATTGACACCTTAGAATCAAGGTAACTAGATATTAGGGGACCCAAATCTGTGCTGTAACTGAAGACAGAGTGATGGATTTTGAACTGTAGCTGGATGCCCACTGAACGAAGTTACACTGGTTTTTGCCAGTCCTTTCTAGGCACAACACTCTTGCTGCCACAGGGCCTTTGCACATGCTGTTCTTTAAAGTTCTCCATCCTTCTTTCTTCACCTAGTTCATGCCTCATCATCCTTTAGTATCCAGTTCTAATATCATTAGAGCTTTCTTCATGGAAGTCTTCCCAACCTTTCTGTCTAGGTTAATACTTTCTAGTATCATTTGGTATGCATTATACCCCTTGTCACGGTTGCAATTTTATGTGTATTATGCAAACTGATTACTATCTATCTGTCTCTTCCAATAAACTCTAAGCTCCATGGGAGAAAGAAGATGCATCTTCTTTTACTCATCACATTATCTGCAGAACCCAGCACGGAGTATGGTTTATAATAGGAGCAGAATAAATAACCTCTGTAAGGATGGGCTGGGCACAGTGGCTTATGCCTGTAATCCCAACATTTTGGGAGGCCAAGGCGGGTGGATTACCTGAGGTCAGGAGTTTGAGACCAGCCCGGTCAACATGGTGAAACCCCATCTCTACTAAAAATACAAAAATTAGCCAGGTGTGGTGGCAGGCACCTGTAATCGCAGCTACCTGGGGGCTGAGACACGAGAATCGCTTGAACCTGGGAGGCAGAGGTTGCAGTGAGCTGAGATCAGCCTGCTGCACTCCAGCCTGGGCAACAGAGTGAGACTCTATCCCAAAACAAAAACAAATACAAATATATCTTTTGTAAGAATTAACAACTAAATGAATGAATTTTGAAGTCACCACAGACACAGTTGGAAAGTTCGGTAGTACAATTTTTCCATTTGAATGGAAACTTTGATTCATGTCTCTTAAATTTCACTGCAACCTAAGCTCCATGAGGACAAAGTTCTTGTCCTCTTGGATTTATTTTAATCTAGACTGTCATATTTTATATTGTATTGTAATTATTTCTGTCTCTGCCACACCTTGTTTCCACCACCTCTGAGAGTCATAAAAGCCGGAATTATATTCTGATCCCTTGTACAATGATGACTCATAAATCTGCAGCCAAAGCTCAGATTGGTTTCCCAAGCTTCAGCTCTGCATATCCAGCTACCTATTGAGCAGTGCCCCTTGGCTCCTCACACAGACAATTTAACAAGCACATATTCAAAGCTGGACCCGCCCTCCCCCTAAATCCACATGGAGCTCTCTCATTGAATAAGTGCATAAATGCATGTTCCTCTAGTACCCAAGGATATTCCTCACTATATCACAGATGATTTGTAAGAAGGCATCACCTCCCGGCTGCCACTGTACTGTCAGCCGGGAGAGGGTAGAGACGGCAGGCAGCATGGAAGGGTGCAAAGAGTGTGGGCTGGGAGATCAGCTGGTCTGAGTTCAAGCTCCAACTGTTTTTCTTAGAAAGAAAAAGGAGCAAATGGAGAAGGAATTATTAAGCAGTATATTTGACATTGTCTTTTTATATAAATGTTCCACTGAATTGATAATAAATCCATGGAGTGAGCATTACTATACCATTTTAATAACTAGGAAATGTAGACTCAGAGAGGAGAAACAACAAGGTCACCCAGCTACTAAGTAACAGAACAGAGATAAGAACTCAGAACTATCTGACCTCAGAATGGACCTCTTTCCTTTATACCATCTTATCTTATAGAGTGGCGGTGTGACCTTGAACAAACCGCTGAGCTTCTCTGGTTCTTCATTTGCTCATGTATAACCAAGATGATTGCCACACTTACCTCCAATGACTGCCCTGAGGGTACAATGCTAACGCATATTAAGGTGGTCTATAAGTGCCAGCTATTACTTAACTCAATATTCACAAACAGCGCATGAGAAATAAATTCTTTCATTGGTCTGTTTAAGACAGATGAGAGCTCTTATTATTCCCGAAAGAGTTATCACAGCTGGAGGAGCAGCAATACAATTCTTGCAATAAAAGAGGTGGGATGTGAAATCAAAAGGCAATGCAACTCTCTTTCTTCCAACCCAACATATTTTTATTTTTACTGGAATACGATTTCAGATTAGGTTGCTTATTCTTCGGCTGAGGTATGAGCATTTATAGCTCAGCTGTTCAGAGCAAGAGCTGAGCAGTTAAATACTGCTCTGTGCCCTGGTCCTCCGCCAGCCGCCCAGCAGACAACGCAGCATGCCGAGCCCAGAGGAGCACTGTTTCCCCCTCAAGTGCTGCTTCTGCCTCTGTGTTGTTTCCTGTGTTTCCCCACATGCCCTGCCTTTCCCTGTACAGGTGCTGTTTCCATAAGAATATGTTGTTCAATTCTCCGTGTGGTCACCTGTTGAAATGGTCCATCATAGCCACCAAAGCAGCAGTAGGCATGAGATCCTGGCTGGTCCCTGAATGGTGGCAATCTTACTGCAGTTGCAGCCTCCCACGTTGGCTCCACTCCCATTGGCTGAGATTTGCTTCTGGATGAGTGTCTCCCATGATGAGACTGGAGATGTTGATGCTCAGTGTTCAGAAACCCAGTTATCTCTTTGCAGTGAGGGAAGGAAAAAGAGTAACTAATAAACACTGAGGAAACAGAAAAAAAAAAAAAAGCCATATTCACTGCCCTCAAAGAGCCTAAAGTTTACAAGGAGACAGGTATGGGAATGAATAAAATAACAATAAACAAACGCTTATGGCGCATTCATGTGTCAGGCACTGCTCCAAGTGTGTTAGATAATTTAATACATTTAAACCTCACAACAATTCCAAGAGGAAGATACACTATTATTATTAATATCTCAAATTTTACAGATGAGAAAACTGAGGCTAATTTGTCCAAGATCACAGGGGTAATAAATGGTAGAATCGGAATGCTGAACTTCCAGAATTTGTGTTCTCAAAGCTTGTCTCAGATGATGACAGTGTAGTGTAGGCTTAATAGAGGAAGAGTTTTTAAAAGATTGTTCATGGACGAAAGTGTCCTACGCAACACAATTATAGGTGCAGAGGTGCCAAAGAAACAGTACCCACAGGGAACAAAAAAAAATAACTCACTACAGTTGAAGCATGACAAAGAATGGAAGAAACGAGGAGGTAGAGAAACAAGGAAGCATCGTCATTAGAAAGGTGGGGAAGAGACGTGTGGTGGCTCACGCCTGTAATTCCAACAGTTCAAGAGGCTGAAGTGAGATTGCTTGTGGTTAGAAATTCGAGACCAACCTGGACAACATAGTGAGACCCCATCTCAAAATAAATTAAAATTAATTATATTATTATTATTTTTTGAGACAGAGTCTCACTCAGTCACCAGGCTGGAGTGTAATCTCCGCCTCCCGGGTTCAAGTCATTCTCCTGCCTCAGCCCCCCAAGTAACTGGGATTACAGGTGTGTGCCACCACGCCCAGCTAATTTTTATATTTTTAGTAGAGACAGGTTTTCCCCATGTTGGCCAGGATGGTCTCAATCTCCTGACCTCATGATCCGCCTACCTTGGCTTCCCCAAAACCCTGGGATTACAGGTGTGAGCCACCGTGCCCAGCCTTAAAAAATTTTTAAAACAACAGGTGGGTTCTGGATGGGCTGGAAGTAGCCCAGAAGCCAACTTGAAAACCTTGGACTCTGAACTATAAAATGAGGACCCACTGACATTTACAAAGAGTGACATCAGTAGCTTAAATTGAGAATACCCTAGCAGGAGCTGAGAAGGGGTATAAAAGGGACACTGGAGGCTGGGCATGGTAGATCACCTGAGGTCAGGAGTTCTAAACCAGCCTGGCCAACATGGAAAAACCCTGTCTCTACTAAAAATACAAAGATTAGCCGGGCATGGTGGCAGGCACCTGTAGTCTCAGCTACTTGGGAGGCTGAAGCAGGAGAATCACTCGAACTCGGGAGGTGGAGGTTGCAGTGAGCCAAGATTGTGCCACTGCATTCCAGCCTGGGCAACAAAGCGAGACTCCCCACCCCCCCCCAAAAAAAGAGGGAGACTACAGGAGAAAGGAAGGATGAAGGAGGCTGTACTGGGTGGCAGGGGAGAGTCACCATCTCCTCTGTCTCCTGCTTTTGGAGGGAAATGGGCCATTAAGCATCCTCTCAATTGAATCCATTGACCTGTCCCTGTGTCTTGGCAGTAGCATGCTACTATGTCACCAACATCTGCTTATAACTTGCATTGTAAGTCTTCCAAGGAATATGATTTGGCCAATGACACCATCGACAGAGCCAGTGTGTCCTTCCAAGTCTGAAAAGTCTAATGACATAGTCCATTTTCTGGACACGTGAAAAAGATAGGGACCCATTCATAGTTGAAAAGAACCGTGCAGGGCATCTGCCTACCTTGTAGAAACTGTTCATCCTCCACAGACAGTGAACCTGATAGCACCTGCTGTCCCACCTCCCTGCAGCTGCAAGGGTGACCTGGATACAGCCAGTCGTAGAACTGCATTTTCCCAGCTGTAATTGGCCAAGGGGGTAGAGTGTGCAGGTTAGTGGGAGCAATGAAGAATTCTCTTATGAAATTTGACATATGGAGCCTAAGGCTGAGAAGGGCACTGCTTGTAGCCAGAATTCTTGAAATGTAGAGAATGTGTACAAAAAACCTGAAGCAACATAAAGGAAAACAGGACCAGAGATGGGGAATGACAGATTCTTGTTTATGCAATTGATCCTCTGGATATAGCTGAACCTAAGGTCAATCAGATCTATTCACAACTTAGACACTTCTCCAACATTTAGGAAAAAGTGGAACTGATTCTCACTGGCTTACTCCCGAGTCAATCACTGAGGTCATGAAGATAGAATATGGTAATTGGCCAGGTCTGAATTACAGGGTCCCTCTTGGTGCCTAGGGCTGGGGTGTAGGTTGGGGGACAACATCAGAATTACATGGACTTTAAGTTGGAGTGGGTGTCTTCCCAGGCAAAATCAATGTCCTATTACCAGAAGAAAGAAAAACGGTTGCCAGGCAGGCAGAAAATAATACATGTGCTCTACAACCTTTTGCAATACAAATGTTAATATTACTACATCAATCTTTTGAAACTCATTAGTCCTTGAGCTGGGTTATTTAGGGCATAATTCCAGCAAAGTGAGAGCTCTTGGGATAAAAGGTACATGGTAAGTGACTCTCTTCATTTCAATCTGTTTCTAACTCCATGTCCTGGTCTCTCTGCCCCTCCAGGAGCCATTGGGTCAGCTAAAACACAACGTTTGTCTCTATAAGCCTGAAGCCTCTGCTTCTAACTTCTCACAACTCTCCCCTCACATTAGCATTCCTGAACTCAAACTGTCAGAGAGTCTCAGATAATTAGAGGCGATAAACAAATGCTAATTAGCACTCTGGCTGTACCCAGAGGATGCCACAAGCATAGACCTAAGCCCAGTGTTTGTGTTTCCAGGATTCCTTGAATTCCCACATCTAAGAACGCTTTATGAAGCTTCTTTATGAAAGAAAGAGAACAGAGACAGTGTAGCATTTGGTTAAAGGCAAGGCCCTTTCACTTTCGCAGACTTGGGGGCTCAACCCCAGCTCTGCCACTTAGCAGTGCTGTGACTCTAGGGAAGTTACTTAACCTGTCTGAACCTCAGTTTTTTCATCCATAAAATGGGAACAATAATAACCTCTACCTTAATATGTTTTTACTATGTGAATCAAATGATGAATGCAATGTGTACAGCACTTGGGACATGATAAATGTTTAATGAGTTTCCTATGAATTTGTGTTATAGGGAAGGGGGAATAATAGCAGGTCAAACATGAAAGACTGGAGTATAGGTTCCTTTCTGTTTTATTCATTCCCATCACTGCTACTGGGCATAATGGCCGGAGCAGGAGGAGGACAGAGGGAGAGAGAGAGAGTGGGGAGGGGCTACACACTTTTAAACAACCAGATCTTGGGTGAGCAATTACGCACTATCACTATCACGAGAGCAGCAGCCAGGAGGAAATCTGCCCCCATGATCCAATTGCTTCCCACAAGCCCCCAATATAGGGGATTACAATTCGACATGAGATTTGGGGGCGGGGGGACACAGATCCAAACCGTATCATCATCCTTATATCCGTAATAGCACTGATCATCTAGCAGATGGTTAGCATTTAAAAACAAAATATTAGAAAGCCTAAGTTGAAAAAAATATAACAGTTCCAATATGCCAAAAGAAGATACAGGCCGGGCACGGTGGCTCACACCTGTAGTCTCAGCACTTTGGGAGGCTGAAGTGGGGGGAATCAGTTGAGGTCAGGAGTTCGAGACCAGCCTAGCCAACATGGTGAAACCCCGTCTCTACTAAAAATACAAAAATCAGTTGGGCATGGTGGCGTGCACCTGTGGTCCCAACTACTCAGGAGGCTGAGGCAGGAGAGTCGCTTGAACCTGGGAGGCAGAGGTTGCAGTGAGCTGAAATCATGCCACTGCATTCCAGCCTAGGAGACAGAGGGAGACTCCATCTCAAAAAGTAAAATAAAATAAGATAAAAATTTTAAAAGAAGATATAATCCCTATACTGGAGGAGAAAAAAATTTCATCTACTCTTAACTATGCCCCGTCACCTGCTAGTACATCTCATATTTCTGCCATTAGCATGATCCATTAGGGTCATTAGGGCACTTACTGTGTGCCAAGCGTTTTCTATCAGGGGTGATTTTGTCTCTCTTCCGGGAGATATTTGCCAATATCTGGAGACATTTTTGATTGTCACAGCTGTAGTAGGAGAGGGAATGCTACTGGCATCTAGGGGTAAAGGTCAGGGATGCTTCTAAACATCCTACGGTGCACAGGACTGTTCCCCTCCCAGGGCCAGTGGTGCTGAGGCGGAGAAGCTGTGTTGTGTGTACACCTTGGGCCGATCACCTTATAAACTTGAAACTGTGCATTTGTAACAGCCTATGGCACTGGACTGCCTCGACTGGAAAGAGATTTGCCAATGTACTCTTTACTTGTTTAGCCTGCTACCACTATCATTGTTCAATTCAACCAGGCTTTGCTAGATTCATGGTGGACATTATGTTTGAAGCAACACATAGGATCAGAGGTGGACCCAATCCTTAAAGAACTCTTTTAGAAATATTTCATAGCGGGCAGGGCCTGGAGAATGGGATAGAAGACTGATAAGTTTGGAAGGAAGAAATAAAAACAACAGACAATAATGATAAACTGTTTTCTGGGTACCCAGCTGCACAAACATCAATTTGTGGGGTTTAATCCTTAGAATAGCCCTTGGAAGGGCTGGAAATGAGAATTCCCTTCTATAATAGATCAGAAAGGATTTCCATTGCTCCTGCACTGGATGGGTCCTGGTAGGTGGTATTATCAGGGCTCAAATAATGGGGGAGCAAGAGGACAGAGAAAATGACAGCATTCAAGTTTTCTAGGAGCTGGTTCTGTTACTAATCCTGACTCTGTCACCACTAGCTGTGTGACTGTCAGAAACTTGCTTGACTTCCCTGTGCCCAAGAGTCCTTGGCTGTAAGAGTGGACTTATGAGTACTTCTCCCAAGGGGAGAGGAATACCGTAGGTCCTCAGCATCATTGTTTCCCCTTTTCCTTCCTTTTCTCAAAGTGAGAAGAGCAGCAGCAGAAGCACAGACAGTGAACAGGATCCCCGCTAAAACTTAAGAAAATTATGAATGAATGGAAAATGACTTTTAAAATTCACCTTTAAGCCAATGTTCAAGTAATGTTTAAGTCGTTTTCTGGGCCAACCAATAGCACTGATTAGAATTGGGAATGGAAGGCAGAAAGTTTTATGAAACACAAACTATTTAACTCTATTAAAAACTCCTATGTGCATTTTTTTAATGCAGAGAAATTAAGTCCAACAGTTGGACGTTAATATATGATCAAAGCTGGGCTCCAGCAACTTGGGGTATTGGAATCGAAAACTTTGCAAACTGCAGAAAGTTCACACCGCAGCAAAGGCATTCTTCTCGCCTCTAGCAACACACAAGTATGTGTGCATGATTGTTTGGGGACTTGGCAGCAAGAAGCAGTGGAAATAATTCTTTGGAAATGATGAGAATCAGCAAAACATGAGGGGAAAAAAAAACAGACAAAAGAAGAGAGCAAACAGAACAAGAGAAAGACGATCGGGGATGGGCCGATTTTCTCTGCCTCACGCGGTTTTGGTGGCTTGCAGTAAATGAGTTTCTAATGATGTTTTTAAAGAGCCGTTTTTATTTAGTGAGGCTGACGCAGCTCCTGCTGCTTCTTGGGCTGTGTCCTGGGGAACCAGATGAAAGCAGGAGGGAGAAGTCTTGAAGCTGAGGTTGCTGATCTCCTTGTCCTTTTGGGAAGGACCCCCGCCATTAACTCTTCCCTTTGCCACTCCCTGCATCGAGCATTCAATGAGTCCTACTACACGCCCACAACTCTGACCTTTGAGTATCACAGTATTATGTGGGAGAGAAACACAGAAAGTGATAACTCTGTGATAATATTGATATAGGAGCTAGAAAGAAATTATTTAGGCAATAGTGAGGGTAAAGGAGTCCTCAGTAAGGCTTCCCTTTTAACAAAATGCAGCCCCCAAATCATTTCTTTTTAACAAAGAGCAGCCTGAAAAATCAAGCTGCAAACATGCAAGCTAGAAGCCGGCACAGGTGAATGCTGGCAGCTGGACCAGTAGGAAAGGGCTACCTGGGAGCCAGGCATATTCAATATGGAGGATCCATCTTCCCTTTTCTTTGTCACTACGTGTACAGTAAAAAAGCAGGCG
Source organism: Macaca thibetana thibetana (assembly GCF_024542745.1). Lineage (NCBI taxonomy): Eukaryota > Metazoa > Chordata > Mammalia > Primates > Cercopithecidae > Macaca > Macaca thibetana. The sequence continues at coordinate 66,036,023 of NC_065597.1, read as the reverse complement.
ACATGGCACTGGCCAGGTAGAGAACTCATCTGCATAATAAAAGATAAGGGTGAGTGGCCAGCTTCTTCACACACTATGCAAATGGCACACCCAGTCTTAACCAGTTCTTCGCATGCTATGCAAATTGCACACCTGGTCCGACCAATCTTTTGTGCCCCATGTAAATCAGACACCGCCTTCTCAAGCTCATCTATAAAACCTCCTGCACTTCACCATGGGCCAGAGGACCCGCTCGGGACCCGTCTCTGCAGGAGAGAGCTTTTATCTTTCTTTCACCTATTAACCTCCATTCTTAACCTCACTCCTTGTGTGTCCGCATTCTTGATTTCCTTGGCATGGGAAATCTTTGTGCTTCTTTGAGTGTGAACTGTGTGCTGGGCATAATACATTTTGAGTGAATGAATGAATGAATTTATGAAACGCAGGCGCTCTGTGGTCTCAGAGACAGAACGTCCCCACCTTTGAGGGGAGAAGGGAAGAGAAGGCTTCTTGGAGGAGGCGATGCCTATACTGAGTCTTGAAGAATGAGCAGGAGAACTCAGGAAAAGGCACAACAGGGCTTTGAGGCTTTGGAGCCTCAAAAGGCCTTTGAAGGGAAGGTGTGAGCAGAGAACTGCCAGAAAGCACATTTTAGTCCAGAGACGTTCAAGTCATTGGATTTAAGCGGAGGATTTCAGAGGCAAGCGATGGAAGATGATAATGACAACCCTGTTGAGAGCACTTACTGTGTGCCAAGGGTTTTCTATCGGGGTGATTTTGTCTCTCTTCCAGGACATATTTGCCAATATCTGGAGACATTTTTGGTTGTCACAGCTGTGGTAGGAGAGGGAATGCTACTGGCATCTAGGGGTAAAGGTCAGGGATGCTTCTAAACATCCTATGGTGCACAGGACTGTTCCCCTCCCAGGGCCAGTGGTGCTGAGCTGGAGAAGCTCTGCTGTGTGTACCCCTTAGGCCGATCACCTTATAAACTTGAAACCGCTTTATCTTCATTATAACTCTGTGAGATAGTGGTTTCAGCCTTTGTCTCAGACAAGGAAAATGAGGCTCTGAGAGGCTAAGCCACTTAAGATCAAAGAGCTAGCAAGAGACATGGTGGATTTGAACTCAGCCAGCCGATCTCCAGCTCTCTGACACTAATGACGGCAGGAGGCAAATCCATTGTCCACGTGATAAAGGTTTTTAGATGCTAAGTTACAAAGTTGGGTCTTATACATGTTGTGCAACAGCAACACCCGAATATCTTTAATCTGCAGATTTTTCATTTCTTCATTTGCTGGGCACATTCACCCAAAGAACCAAATATCGGAGTCAAATTAAATTTCTGTCTGTAAGCAGAAAGACTAAGTGAAGGATTTTCCAATGCACTCATCATATCATCCCCGTCTTTCCATGTCGGGCAAGCTCTGGCCTACTATTAAATACAATTGCAAGAACAACTGCCCTTTTTTATTCAGAAACTGCCTTATAATATAATGAAGTCCCCTCATATGGCTTCTGATTTTCTCTCCTCTGCAGTAGGAATGCTGAACCTAGCGTGGCCTATTCTTACGTGACTTCCTTGAAACTCTAATCATGTGCACAGCAATTCCTCTGCAGTTCCGTATGGAGGTGCAGTATTCTCAAGGCATACTTGTCAGTTCAGTTTTCCTCCCAAAGAAGGCACAGAGGCCGGCTTCCCAGAACTTCATTGGCTGCTGCAGCGCAGAGAAGAGGAAGCTGGCCCCGGCCTCACAGCAGCAGAGTGGAGCTATGTGTTTGCAAGCAGACTTCAGAAAACCGGAGCTTAAGAAAGTGATCACCTCTGGCTGCAGCCCTTAACTGGGTGCAGACGACAGACTACAGAGCAGGACCAGCACACGCTGACACATCCCCAGGTTTCCCCACAGCCAGTGAGGCAGGAAATAACCAACGCATTGTACGGAGGAGAGGAGGAAAACAAAGCTCAAAGAACCGGAGTCGTAAACTGCAGAGCAGAAATTCAAACCCAGATACTTAGCACAATGTGTAATGAAATAATAAACTTGTTTGTTTGTTTGTTTTGAGATGGAGTTTCGCTCTGTCGCCCGGGCTGGAGTGTAGTGATACGATCTTGGCTGGTTGCAACCTCCGCCTCCCAGGTTCAAGCAATTCTTGTGCTGCAGCCTCCCAAGTAGCTGGGATTACTGGCTCCCGGCACCACACCCAGCTGATTTTTGTATTTTCAGTAGAGACAGGGTTTCACCATGTTGGCCAGGCTGTTCTCAAACTCCTGACCGCAAGGGATCCTCCCACCTTGGCCTCCCAAAGTGCTGGGATTACAGGCATGAGCCACTGTGCCCGGCCCGTATATTTATTTCTTTAATGGCTTTAGGGAAGAAGCTCCTTCTGGTTTTGTTCATTGTTGTGCCCCATACTTCCTACGGTGCCCTTGCTCAATAAAGATTAACTCAGCCATGCAAAACACACATATTGCAGACAAATAATCCCCCCACAGGGAAGTTCTTGCTAGGATTTTGTTATTTTCTCTAAATTACTCTAATAGGGTGATAGCTTACAGTGGGGGCCCTCCATTTGCAACTCATTAAGAAGAACAGAAGCTCTAGAGAGGGTGAGATTTGGGTTTGAATCTCAGCTCTGCCTCTCATTGGCTGAGGAACCTAGGGCAAGTGGTGCACCTCTCTGAGTCTTTGTTCTCTCCCTAGTAATGTTGAGAAAGTAACACCCACTTCACAAAGTTGCTGTGAGATTGCATGAGTAAACAGCAAAGGAAATTCTTGTATTGAACGCTTAGTACACTTAAGAGGTGATCACTGCATTCACTAATCATGTTTTTAAAATACTCTTCCTCATTTCAACACTAAAGTTAGATAAGTTAGGCTTAGAGAGGTTAAGCAACTTGCTTGGAGTCACACAGATAGAGAAGGCACATCTGGGATTTGACTGCAGAATAGTAAAACTCCAAGTTTGTCTCTTTCTGATATACCTCATTGCTTTTTAGCAGGGGATGAAAATCTGGAATGTTGCTTTACAATTTAGGGTTTTTTTTTTGTTTTTTTGTTTTTGGCTGGGGCGCAGGGGAGAAGGAGGAAGAGGAAAATGTTTAAAATGTATGGGAAGTAAAGAGGAGAAACCTTTCTTTTGAAAGTGAGCACTGATGGGTCTAGGGTTTTACTCTCTTGAGGCAGTCACTGTGTCACATTGATTTCCTTCTCTTATGGGAAAGGATTAGGCAACAAAAAAAAAAAGGACAGACAAGGTGAAAAGGAGGGTATGAATCTACAGGAACGAAACACTGGTAAAGCAACCCAGAGGCAAAGTTGAGGCTGAGGGTTTAAATGGCCAGTCTATCGGAATGTGTACCCAGTATTTGAGGAATTCTTACAGATGAAGAAGAAGACACATAACCTGATTTAGAAATTGGCAAAGGATTTAAAGAGGCATTTCTCCAAAGACAACATACCGATGACCAATAAGCACATGAAAAGATGCTTAACATCATTAGCTAGCAGGGAAATGCAAATCAAAACCACAGCGAGATACCACTTCATACCCATGAGGGGGGCCAGAATGAAAAAAACAGACAATAACAAGTGTTGGGGAGGATGTGGAGAAATTAGAACCCACACACATTGCTGGTGGGGGTATAAAATGACATAGCCACTTTGAGAAATAGTTTGGAAGTTTTTCAAGATATTAAACATGGCACCACCACAGGACCCAGAAACATCACTCCTAGATATATACCCAGGAGAACTGAAAACATATGTCCAAGCAAAAACTCATATAGGAATGTTCATAGCAGCATTATTCATAACAACCAAAAAGTGGAAATGACCTAAATGTTTATCAACTGATGATGAGATAAACAAAATGTGGTACATCAATATAATGGAATATTATTCAGCCATGAAAAAGAATGAAGTATTGATACATGCTACAACATGGATGAACCTCAAAATAATATGCAAAGAGAAAAAAGTTGGGCACAGAAAGACCACAATTGTATCATTCTACTTATATTAATTTTCCAGAAAAGACAAATTTATCAAAACAAAAAATAGATTAGTGATTGCTTAAGGGATGGTCTAGGGTGGGGAGATGGGAAGTGACTGCAAATGGGGATAAGGTTTCCTTTGGGGTTTGAGACAGGAATCATACAGGGTGATCTCAGGAGAAGAGGAAATTTCAGGCAGCAGCTTCACATGACTAGTAAAAGGAAACTATTGAAACAGTTGCAGAAGCTAGAGACTGTTAAGATCCTGAAAAACCAGGGTGTGAATCAAGCTGGCTAAGACTGACTGGACGCAACATGGCACAGGATTTGACCTAGGTTTTATGTAGGACCTCATTATATGCTCATTAACATACTAAATCAAACAATCACTGGAATGACAGTTCCAGGAACACCCATATTTCTTTTAAAAATGGGCAACACCACACTTCTGGGAAATCTCCAGATTTTTCCAGGAATCTTCATGAATATTCCACCCCTTGGTTAAAGAGACCCATAAAGATAGAAACCCCAAATCCAAACCCACAGTGTGACTCTTTTTTCTTGAGTGTGTACTTCTTGGTTTACAATACATCTCTGTACTTTCACTGTTTTCTGGCTTATCTTTGAACTCTTTCTCATGATGCCGTCAAGAGCCTAGACACTGGCTGGGGTTGAGGTCCCAACAGTATCTGGGGAACTCCCCCAGACCCCAGAATCAGGGTGAGAAACATATTCTAAAATTAGGTTTGGTGATGTTTACACAATTCTGTAAATAGACTGAATGTCATTGAATAAATAGTGAATTGTATGGCATGTAAGTTGTATCTTCATAAAGCTTTAAAAGGTGAGTGGTCTCTTGTCCCATTTAGTGAATGATAACCACTGGACTCCAAGGAGTCCGACCCCAGACCCCACTTTTTTATCCACTACACAGCACAGCCATACTTTAGCATGAACATAAACCCCAAACTTCCTACTTTACTTTTTTTTTCTCAAAGGCCCCAGGAACCCTCCTTGGGAAAAGCCAGGAATGACCAGTCCCCAGCTTTGGTGCTAGTAGAGGCAGCTCCTGCAATCGCTCTCAGAGCAGCTCCAGCCATCAGCCATCCCAGAGGCAAGGGCGGGGGTACTCAAATCCAGCAACGTCTCAAATGTGATTAAGTCAGCAGTGTGTCCAACATGTTCACTAGATTTGCATCATGGCTCCAGAGCCTAGCCAGGCATTCATCTGGAACAAACTCTGCAGAACTCGGCAGCCAACTAATTAATTGTTGTATCAATAAAACCAGGGTTTGACTATCTCATGATGAATTACATTGTTTAAAAGAACTTAACAGCTACATTAAATAAAGAAAACAACGGAGATCGATACTAGAAAATTTCTTTAGCCAAAGAGTCAGCATTTCTCATTGACTAGAGATCAGTGGTGAGGAGAGGGCTTATTCGCAGAGCAGAGATGATGTTTCTCTCTGACAAGGCTATACTTAGTTAATATGCAGGATTTTAAAACAGGAAAAGCAGAATACTGGAACCCCGGAAACGGTTAGGATGTAGTTGGCACAAAACTCAAAACTTTGGAGTTGGTGAGGCTTGTGTTCAAACACCAGGTACTTCACTTTCTAGCCATGGGTCTGGGCAAGTCACATAACCTGGGGCCCAGTTTCCCTCATCTGTAAAAAGGGGGTGTAATAAACCAACAGTAAAATTCTAAACCCTCCAAATGACTAAATGGACCTCCTCTCAGCCAATGGTGCCTGAAAAACTAATTCTGGCCATGCCAGGAAGGAGAAGTCAGACATGCCTCATCATCTCCTCCTCCCTTTGGTGTTCAGGTACACAACTGATCAGCATTAACATTAAAATAGAAATCCTAAGACTGACAGAACAGATTCTTTGTAGCAATAAGATATCAAATTCCAACCCGACTCTAGTATAGCATCACATGACAGCAGGGCTTTGAAAGAAACCGAAGTATTTTACCCCATACTATATTTCTTTGACATATTTTGAAATGGCACTGCAAAGCTGTCTCTTGTGGGAGAAATTTGCATTCTACAGCAAATCCCCTTTGCTTTCTAGGTCTGTTTCTGATCCTGAAGATATTGGTTGAGAGTCTAGTGCCTTTTAAGGGTCTGAGTCAGAGACATTTGCCATATATCACCTCTAGGGATGATCACCTATGAGATTTCATCTACATAATAAAAACCATGGTCTCCTCAACTCTTTGTCTTAACCCAGATAGTCCTTTCTATTGATTCCAGGTCTTTTTTTTTTTGTGATGGAGTTTTGCTCCTGTCACCCAAGCTGGAGTGCAATGGCACAATCTCAGCTCACTGCAACCCTCCTGGGTTCAGGCCATTCTCATGCCTCAGCCACAGGAGTAGCTGGGATTACAGGTGCCCGCCACCGTGCCCAGCTAATTTTTGTATTTTTAGTAGAGATAGGGTTTCACCATGTTACCCAGGCTGGTCTCAAGCTCTTGGCCTCAGGTGATCCACCTGCCTTGGCCTCTCAAAGTGCTGAGATTACAAGTCTGAGCCACTACATATGGCCTCATTCCAGGTCTTTAGATAATAACTCTTTCAACCATTTACCAATCATAAAATCTTTGAAACCACCCATGACCTCCAAGCCTCACCACCCCTTCAAGCTGTCCCACCTTTCTGGACCAAACCAATGTATGCCTGACATGTATTGATTAATGTTTCGTCTCTCCCTAAAACATAGAAAACCAAGCTATAGCCCAACTACCCTGAGCACATGTTCTCAGGACTTCCTGAGGCTGTGTCACAGGTCAAGACCCAACACTTTAGCCAAAAAAAAAAAAATCTAAATTGATTAAAAATTTTAGAAAAATTAGAAACAGGAAGTATCTGTCTCAGATACTTTTTGGCTTACAGGGGATAATAACAAAATGACTCTCCTAGTGTTGTTAGGAGGATTAAATTGGATAAAATGGAGTAATATTGCAGAGCTTACTAAATCAGTGCCCAATAAATATTTGCTCTTAATCACATAACATTTTTCTCTTGTTAAGACGTTTTCAGAATCAGGAGCATCATTTCCATCCTCCTCCATAGAAGGTGACATCATCAGGGTTAAAAAAAATTTTAAATTAACATATGCTAAAATGGACTTTTTTGATACACAGTTCTATGAATTTTAACACATGTATAAATTTGTATAACACACACTATAATCAGTATACAGAACAATTCCATCACTTGCCCAAAATTCTCTCATGCTACCCATTTACAGTCACAGCCCACCCTCTCTCTACCTCTAACTCCTGGCAGCCACAGAACTGTTCTCATCCCTATAGCTTTGTAGTTTAGAGAATGTCATATAAATGGAATCATAGAGTATGTATTAATAACATTCTGAAACTGGCTTATTGCATGTACTGGTGGTTTGCTTCTTTTCACTGCTGAGTAGTATCCCAGTGTGTGGATGTACCACACATTTTATCTGTTCACTCACTGAAGGACATTTGTGGTTGTTCAGCTTTTGGAGATTATTAAACTACTATAAATGTACATGTGCAGGTTTTCATGTGAGCATAATTTTTCATTTTCCCAGGGTAACTACCCAGGAGTGGGAATGCTCAGTTATGTACTAAGCATATGTTTAATTCATTAAAAACTGCCAAATTGTTTTCCAGAATGGCTGTATCATTCTCATTTGCAACAGCAAAGTATGACAGTTCTAATTAGTCTGTCTGCATCCCTTACTTACTTAGGTATTGGCAGTATTTTCTACTTTAGCCATCTGAATAGATGTTTAGTAGTACCTCATCATGGTTTTAAGTTGAATTTCCCTAATAGCTAATGGCATTAAACATCTTTTAATGTTCTTATTTGCCTTCCATCTACCCTCCATGGCAAAGTGTCTATTGAAGTTTGTTTGTTTTTGGCCCATTTTGTAACTTCATTGTCTTCTGACAGTTGAGTTTGAGAGTTTCTTTATATGTACTCTGGATACAAGTCCTTGGTTGGATATGTGATTTGCAAACATTTTCACCCAGTCTACTGTTTGTCTTTTCACTTTTTTAAACAGCATTTTTCTTTTTTTCTTTTTTCTTCTTCTTTTTTTTTGAGACGGAGTCTCACTCTTATTGCCCAGGCTGGAGTACAGTGGCACGATCTCGGCTCACTGCAACCTCCACCTCCTGGGTTGAAGCAATTCTCCTGCCTCAGCCTCCCGAGTGGCTGGGATTACAGGCATGCACCACCATGCCCTGCTAATTTTGTATTTTTAGTAGAGATGGGGTTTCTCCATGTTGGTCAGGCTGGTCTCGAATCCCCGACCTCAAGTGATCCGCCTGCCTCCGCCTCCCAAAGTGCGGGGATTACAGGCATGAGCCACCGCGCCTGGCCCAACAGTATCTTTCATAGAAAAAAAAGTTTTATGTTTTGGTAAAGTTCAATTTATCCATTTGTTTCTTGTAGAGTATGCTTTTAGTGTCACATCACATAACTCTTTGCCCTACCCAAGTCACACACATTTTCTCTTATATTTTCCTCTACAAGTTTTGTAGTTTTGCTTTTTACATCTAGATCTATAGTCTACGTTGACTTCATTTTTGCATTAAGTGTGAGGTGTTGATCAAGGACCTATTTGTTTTTGTTTTTTGCATGTGAATGTCCAATTGTTTCAACATTATTTGTTGAAAAGAATATCTTTCTCCCATGAATTGCCTTTGCACCTTTCCAAAAATCAACTGAACACATTTATCTGGGTCTTATGTCTGGACTCTCTATTCTCCTTCATTTAACTACTTCTATCAATTCCTTTGGCAACCCCATACTGTACTGATTATTGTGATTTTTATAGTTAAATTTTAAAACTAATTGGTATGACTCCTCTAATTTTATTGTTTTCATATTATTTTGGCCATTCTATGTCTCTTGACTTTCCACACAAAGTTTGGTTGAGAATTTTGGTTGAGAGATTATTTCTGGACGGCTTTAAAGTATTAATTCAATGTATTTTATAAATCTAAGTCTACTGGGGCTATCTATTTCATCTTGATGAATTTGGTACTTTCAATGAATTGGTTTGTTTCATCTAAGTATATTTATAGAATTGTTTGTAGAGTTTCTTCATTAGTCCATTAATATCTGCAGGGTCTGTAGTATTATCTTTTACTCATTCCTAACATTGGTGATTTATTTCTTCTCAGTTTTCTTTACCAGTTTTGCCAGAGGCTGATAAAATGCATTGGTCTTTTCAAAGAACCAGTATATTTTGGTTTCATTGATTTTTTTCATATTGCTTTTCTGGTCTCAAGTCAATTTACTAGTACTCTTCTCTTAATCATTTCCTTGTTAAAAACAAATATAATAACATTGTTCTATTTTGGGGGGATTTTTGCTCATTATTTTTAGATTTCTTAAGGGAGAAGCTTAAAGTGTTGACTTAAAGCTTTCTTCTTTTTGAATGGAAGTAATTAATTCTAATGTAAGTAAATTAATTATAAATTTACCACTAAGCACTACTTTATTTCTATTTCACCAATTTTGATATGCTGTATTTTATTTTCATTCAGTTTATTTTCTAATTTTCCTCAAAATTTCCTTTTTGATTAATGGATTATTAAAGAATGTGCTGTTTAATTGCCAAGTTGTAAAATATTTTTCTGTTGTCTTTCCGCTATTCATTTATAATCAAATTATATTGTGATTAGATGCATAGTTTGTCTAGGTTCAATTTTTTAAAACTGGTGAAGGTTTGTTTTATAACCCAAGATATAGTTTATCTTGGTAAATATGTCATGTGCACTTGGGTAAGTGTGCTATTCTTGGGTGGACTATTCTATAAAGATCCATTTGATTCGGGTTTTTTAAATGATATTGTTCATTTCTTCCATGTCCTTGTCGATCGATCAGCAAGTTCTATCTATGGTTGAGAGAAGCGTTGAAATATTTAACTACGATTATGGATTTGTCTATTTCCCCTTTCAGTTCTGTCAGCATGTGTTTGATATATTTTGAAGCTCTGTTGGATGCATACGCATTTAGTATTGTTATATCACCTTGGTGAATTTACTTTTTATCATTAAATAGTATTTGTCTTTATTCATGACAATTTTCTTTGCTACGTAGTCTACTTTGCTTGATATTAATATAGCCACCCAGCTTTTCTTTTTTTGTTTACAAGTTAAAGCTTTTTTGTTCCTTTTAACCTACCTATATCATTATATTTGAAGTTAGTTTCTTATAGACAACATATAAGATCATGACGTTTAATGCATTTTCACAATCACTGCTTTTAATTGGCGTGTTAGAGCATTTACACTAGTTGCAATTATTGGCATATTTGGAAACAGATGATGTACCACTTTATTATTTGTTTGTTCCTGCTGTTTTTTGACCCTTTGTGTCCTTTTGTCTGCCTTCTTTTCTGTTATGTGAACCTTTTTCTAATATCCCATTTTAACTCATATGTAGGGTTTTCACTATGTCTCTTTGTACAGCTTTTTTTTGTAGTGGTTGCTCTAAAAATACTTAGTTTTTCAGTCTATAATATACCACTTCAAGTAGAATATGAAACTATTGCCATCATAGGTCTTTTTTCCCTCCCTCTTTGTGTTAGTGTTGTCTTATAATTCTATATAAATGTATTTAAAATTTCATTGGACAATTGTATTATATTTGCTATTGCTATTATATTTGTTGAAGCTATTCTAAAATCTCAAGAGAAGAAGAATAGTCTATGATACTTACCCAGATATTTATAATTTCTGTTGCTCTCCCTTCATCATCAATGTTCCAAATTACTTTCTGGCACTGTTTTGCTTTTGTCTAAAGAATTTCCTTTAGCAATTCCTTTTTTTTTTTTTTTTTTGAGACGGAGTTTCACTCCTGTTGCCCAAGCTGGAGTGCAACAGTGCAATCTCAGCTCACCGCAACCTCCGCCTTCCAGGTTCAAGCGATTCTCCTGCCTTAGCCTCCTGAATAGCTGGGATTAACGGCATGCGCCACCACACCCAGCTAATTTTTTGTAGTTTTACTAGAGTTGGGGCTTCTCCATGTTGGCCAGGCTGCTCTCGAACTCCCGACCTCAGGTGATCCACCTGCCTCAGCCTCCCAAAGTGCTAGGATTACAGGCACGAGCCATGGCACCGGCCTAGCAATTCTTTTAGAGTACATGCTAGCAACAAATTCTCTTGCTTTTTCTTTGTGTGAGAATGTTTATACCTTACCTTAATTCCTGAAGAATATTTTCTTTGTATATCAAATTGTGAGCTGACAATTATTTTTTTTCACATCAAAAATATTGTTGCACTTCATTTTGGCTTCCAGAGTTTCTGATGAGAAATGCATAGTCTCTAAAATTGTTGTTCCCTTATAAATAATACACTTTCCTCCTCTGCCCCTTTGGGTGCGTTCAGTATCTTCCTTGGTCTTTAATTTTCTGGAGTTTGATTATGATATATCTTAGCATAAAGTTTTGAGGTTTATCCCATTTGGGGCTCACTAAGCTTCTAGGCTTATGAAGTTTTTGGCCAAACTTGGGAAGTTAGCAATTATTAATAAAAGCATTTTTTCTGCCTCACATTCTTCTGTTTTTCATAACATAAACAGGTCTTTTACTATTATCTCTGAGACTGTGTTCCGTTTTTGAAAGTTTTTTCTCTCTCTGTTGTTCAACTTGGATACTTTCTACTGACCTAAAAGTTTACTGTTTTCCTCTGTTATTTCATTATGCTATTGCATCATTCTAGTCGGTTTTTATTTGTGTTGCATTTTTCTGCCCTAAATTTTATATTCGAATCTTTGTTTTATTTTCTATTTCTTTGCAAAATGTTTAATATATCATCCCAAAAATATTTGTCCTTTGGAACATTTTTGTCATCAGTGTTTTAATCTTTTTTTCATATAATTTCCACATCTGTGCCATCTTGGTGTTGACATTTGTTGGATTGCCTTTTTCTGTGCAAATTGAATTTTCCGATTCTTCATATGCTGGATGATACTGGATTTTATCCTAATATAACAAGACTTTGGATGTTGTTTAAATCCTGTTGAAAATGTAGGTATTCTTGTTTTAGTGGGGACTTGATCCACTGAGTTTGGTTCACAGTTTCTACCATCTTTTTCTAGGTCGTAGTTTCAGTGTTACCTCTACTCTTAAAGGCTTTTCAGTGCTATTTGGATTTGACTCTTTCAGGAGACACTCATTAGTCAGTTGGGAACTTGCTGGTGTCTATTTCTTAGTTCAGTTCTTAAAGTCTTTGGTACTATATTAGTCCATTTTCACACTGCTGTAAAGAATCACCTGAGACTGCGTAATTTATGAACAAAATGTTTAATTGACTCTCAGGTCCACATGGCTGGGGAGGCCTCAGGAAACTTACAATCATGGCAGAAAGTGAAAGGGAAGCAAGCGCCTACTTCACAAGGCAGCAGGAGAGAGAGAAAGAGCACAGAGGGGAAGTGTCACACTTTTAAACCATCAGATCTCATGAGCACTCACTCTCACGAGAACAGCATGGGGGAAACCCCCATAATCCATTCACCTCCCATCAGGTCCCTCCCTCGACACACGGGGATTACAATTCGAGATGCGATTTGGGTGGGGACACAGAGCCAAACCACATCAGATACTTTGAAAAGGACCATACCCACACAAGTTCACCTCAGGGGTGAGCGCCGTAGATTATGAACAGCATTATGGAGGCATTTTCTTGAGCTCCTACCTGTCCATGACCTTCCTTATACCTTTTAAAATTTCCTGGTTCACCTCTTTTTAGTCCTCTAGCCAGGGAGCTGGGCTTATTTCCCTCACTTGGCTGTGCACTACCATGAATGTGCCCATGTATGGGGCCAAGTCATATGAGGACAGAGGCAATAAGAGGAAATTTTGCGTATCCTCTTGGAAACGTAGCTTCTTCAGTTAGAAAGTTTCCTTCCCTTAGATCTTTAGGTCCCTTGTCGCTGCTGCTGTCACTACCAGAATATTCCTTTCCTGCTCCTTGAGCCTGAACTAAAAGGACTTTTGGATCTCTGATTCCACTGATGCCCACTTCTCGTGTTTTCTACTACGTCGAGTCCAGGTTGCGGATACCAGACGGAAAAAATGCTAAACTTACTCATGAGTCTGTGACACTTTAGCATCTTTCCCCCCATTCTGCCTGTTACTTTTTACTTTCCAGAGTTTTCTAATAGCTGATCCATACATTATGCTTAGGTTTTACATCTCTACTCAGTGGGAGAGGAAAGATGTGAACTCATTTCATATCATCCAGAATTGAAATAATCTGGCTAGTTTTAAGGCATGACATTATCCTTATAATGAATATAATGAATTCTAGAGTAGGAATAATTAAAGATTTATTTATTAAAGACAGAGTAGCTTAAGGGTCTCACCTTATAGATTTTCCCCCAACTTGCAAAATAAGTATTATCCCCTTTTATGAGGGCTTATAAATTCCTTCAACAGCACACAACTGGTAACATAAGCAGGATTTGAACTCAGTTTTGCTAGCTCTAAGGCCCATTATTCTTCCAGTATCATGTGCTGATTTCAGATAATAATCTTATTACCTGCAAGCATAAAGCTTATGTTTTCCTTTCTTGGATAATGGTGATTGATGGCAGCCCTTAAATGCTGGAATTGGATCATCAAGTCCCAATACAATTTTGTTTAATAAAACAATAACAACCTAAGACAATTCATTGCTTTCTAAGCCTTTGTTCTTTCCCAGTGATTTGTGAAGGGGATGGCCACCTTCTATGACTTGCAGCCCTGTCCTTTGGCAACACATCTGCCTTAGAAACCTGACCCCTCACTCCAATTTTGCACGTGATTATGTTGGAAAAGAGACGGAGTTGAGGCTACTCATGTTAAATGCAGTAACATAGTTAAGGAAAAACAATCCATTCTGTACTCGTGAGAATGAAGGACACACAGCTAGCAGCTGAGATCCACAGAGGAATCTAGTGATGACTGTCACGCTACTCCTGAAAGAAACCTGCCCAATAACTGGTTGGAGCCAAAGGACCTGATATACGTAGGTCATTTTTAGAATAAAAAATGTTAACTCACCCAAGCATCTTTGTGTCCCATTTGGTGATACCTTTGCATCTGTTTGTTTTTTGAGATGAAGTCTCATTCACTCTGTCTTCTGGGCTGGAGTGCAGTGGTGCAATCTCAGCTCACTACAACCTTCATCTCCTAGGTTCAAGAGAGTCTCCTGCCTCAGTTTCCCAAGTAGTGGAATTACAGGTGTGTGCCATCACGCCCAACTAATTTTTGTATTTTTACTAGAGATGGGGTTTCACCATGTTGGACAGACTGGTCTCGAGCTCTTGACCTCAAGTGATCCACCTGCCTTGGCCTCCCAAAGTGCTGGGATTATAGGCGTGAGCCAATGCGCCCATACTCCTTTGCATCTGATGTCAAGAAAGACCTAATGTATTCAGACTATAGAGAAAGGGATGAATAAGACGAAGAGTATAAGATGGAAGGTTTTAACATTCTTGCAGAAGATACTAGGGCTCTGAAATCTCTGTCAATAATTTAAAAAATCAAGGTGCAATGTATGGAGCACTACAACAGAAGTCAGGAGACCATATCAATTAGAATTCGCTCACTGAGTGGCGTCAGAAACCATCTCAAATTGGGTTAAAGAGAGGAACAAAAATGTACTGACTTAACAAAATATATTGGCTATGTTTCCTCAAATTCTAGGAAGTAACTAGCTTCAGGTGTGGCTTGATCAAGCACACAGTAACATTAGGAATCTCTTCCTCTACATACTTTCCTCTGTATTAGCTTTTTCCTCAACATGGTTCCCTATGCTTGATGGCAATGATGGTTACCAGCAGCTCCTGGTTTCCATCCTAACTAAGTAGTGCCCCTACCAAGAAGATGACACCTCTTTCTCAATAATCCCAGAATAAGCTTTAAGTCTGATTCTCATTGACTATTATTGACCCTACTTTAATTATATGCCTATTTCAACCATCTCTGCGGTCATGAAGATTCATTTCTCTCTCTGGACATGCCTGGATCATTCGACTATTTCTGTACCTCCCTGGGAGAGACCAGCTTACCCTAAATTATAAGGACTGAGAGGAAAGACGAGGTGTCATCCAAAGGAAAATTAAGGTCTTATTGCCAACTAAATGGAGAGGGGAAGGGATTCTAGTTATGAACTAGTTAGGAAAAGAAAACAAGGGAAAAAATAGAAAGAAAGAAAAAATAAAAATGTCTGCTGCATCTGCTGTCCAATACCAGCTCTGCTACTTACTAGTTCTGTGACCTTAAACAAATCCTTTTCTTTCTCTGATCTTTTGTTTCTTCATGTACCAAAGAGAAAGATGTGAACAGTAGGTTTAAGATCCTTTCCAGCTGTAAATATTCTTTGACTATGGATCATGTACACACAGATGCTCCTCAAATCCTGTATCACAAACACTATCTTTACACCTAGAGCCTAAAGGAGGTAGTTTTAGAAAAAATGTGAGGAAAGGCTTCTTCCTAGAATTTATTGTTTGAAGAACATGGACTCTGAAGCTGACAGCTCAGGCTTTAGTGCCAGATTTCCAACATGTACTGCACTGTCTCATACAAATTGTGGTGCTTGATATGAACAACAGGGATCATAACAATACCTCCCTTTGAGAGTTGTGATGGAGAGTATGGCAGACAGAATTGCAAGATGGTCCCATGATTCCCACTGCCAGGCATCCTTGCCCTGTCTGATCCTTCCAAATTTCTTTAGGTGACTTGGTAGAATTCCTTGAGTGAGGAGAAACCTGTGACTTGCTTCTAGCCAATGGAAAATGGCAAAGATGATGGGATAATCACTCCTGTGTTTGTATTACATTATCTAAGGCTCCATCTTAGCCCACTGGAGCAAAAGATCCTTGCTATCATCTTGAAGAATGAAGTTGTCATGTTATGAGAGGCGGGGACAAATCACAGGGACTTGAGCCTGCAAATAAACAGGAATCCTAGTCCTTCAACTATAAGGACATGAATTCTGCCAAGTCACTGAAAGGAATTTGAAGGTGGATGTTTCCCCAGTGTCTTAGCCTGTTTTCTGTTGCTTATAACAGAATACCTGACACTGGGAAATCTATGAGAAATAAACTTCATTTCTTATGGTTCTGGAGGCTGAGAAGTCCAAGATCAAAGGGGGACATCTGATGAGAGCCTTCTTGCTGGTGGAACTCTAAGCCAAGTCATGGTGACACAGAGCATCATCACGAGGTGGCACAGGGCATTGCAAGGTGGCACAGGGTGTCATGAGGTGGCACATGGCGTCCCATGATGAGTAACTGAGCATGCTAGCTCAGGTCTGTCTTCCTCTTCTTATAAAGCCACCAGTCTCACTCCCATGATAACCCATTAATCCAACAACCCGCTAATCCATTAATTCGTGAATGGATCAATCCATTCTTGGAGGTAGAGGCTCTCATGACCCAATCACCTTTTAAGGGCACCACCTTTTAATCCTGCCACATTGGGCATCAAGTTTCAACACGAGTTTTGGAGGGGACACACATTTAAACCATAGCACCCCATCAATCCTCCAAATCGGAATGCAGCCTGGCTAATACCTTGAGTGTGGCCTTATGAAACCTTGAAGAGGAAAACCAGCTAAGCTCTGCCTGGAACTCTAACCCATGGAAAATGAGAGGTAGTACATGTTTGCTATTTTAAGATGCTAAGTTTGTGGTGATTTGTTATGCATTAGTAGAAAATTAATACAAAGGGTTAATAAGATAATGCATGTAAAGTGAATACCTTAGCAAGGTGCCTGGCTAAATGTTCAATATTAGCTATTCTTCTTATTATAATGACAGAGTTCGGCATTACAGGTACAAGACAACACAAGACTATAAATCTCTCTACGCCCTTCAGAGACAGCTTTCTGGGCTGGATGGACCACTCTTGCAGACATCTATACAGCCAAATGATGATCAAGCTGATGAGCCATTTACGTGAAATACAATTTACTATCATCTAGTTTCAGTGGAAACTAGTTTATAGTATAATGGAAACTGATCCAGAGTATTAGTATTGGAAAGGCACTAAACTTATACAACAAGAAAGGAGATTGGGTGAGAAAGAACAGGTGTTTCTAACAACTTGTTTTTTAAAATATCTAAAATTGGGTTCATCTAGGCTCTGAAAGTTAAGAGAAAAGAAAATAACATTTATTGAGCACCTGCCAGATGGTCTTGACTGCATTACTGTCTTTAATGTGAATAGTTTACAGGGAAGAAATTATCCTCTTTATTTCACAAGTGAAGAGGGTGAGCTCAAAGGTAGGTGACACACTCAGGGTCACCCAGGTCTAATCCACACCTCTTACTGACTTTGATAACTGGGAGAGTCCTAGGAATCTACCATAATGGGACTACAATATTTGTATTGAAAGGAATCTAGCCCATGAAAGAGGAAAATGAGAATGAATTAATAGGAATAAGAGCTAAAAAACCTTGATGTGAAAACTTTGACATTTGTCTCAACTCAGACCAATAATAGGTTTTCAAGAAAATAAACTTTAAAGGAGACAACAGCAAGATATATCCACTTCTGAAGCCCCTAGTGGAAGCAGATCTTTCATTTTTAAAGAGTGAACATTCATCATTTTCTTGGGAGCCCCTATATTGATTTTTTTTCTTCCAAATTTTTTACATTGACCACTGAAAATTGAAATGACAGAGGGTTTCTTTCTTTCTTTCTTTCTTTTTCTTTCTTTCTTTCTCTAATCTTGTATTAGAATGTTTTTACTCTAGCTTGTTCCAAACAGGACTTGAAGCAGTTATCAAAGATATATGGAATAGTTCAGGAATTATAATTAATTCATTAAGAAGATGCAAATAAAAAATCCAAACTACAAACAATAGAGTGAGAGAAGCAAGACTTGTTACACATAATCTGTGCCACAGGGTCCTGGACACTTGCTGGTGGTCAGCTGCAAATTTTCCTCTGTACTTCCTGGTATCCAATGGGAAGAGACAAAGACAGTAAATTGTAGGGAAAGAAAGATTTTTTTTTCAATCTTTATAAATTCTTAATTGGAATGAATTCCTATAACGAAAGACAAATTAACAAGAGAAAAACAAATGGAAGTGTATTAACATATATATTTCACATAGACATGGGAAATACCCAGGGAATGAGGAGTATTTAGACAGGTGTCTTTGAATTCCAGCTTAAATGGCATCTTCAACAAAAAAAAGCCAGTTTTTTTTTTCCATCTGAAAAAAAAACTCATGTATTAAAATATTAAACTTGTTTAGAATATTGGAAAAAGGTGCCTAGTTCATATGTTCTCATTTGTTTATCTTGTGTCCAAAGTGTCTTATCATCCCAGGCCACTCTAATTCTTGTGTATTAATAAACAGTTTGAGGTACAGTAAGTCCTCCAGATCAGATAAGTAAAATGAAGATAGTCACAGTTCCCAAAAGGCAGGCACAGCATAGTTAGACAGGGCCAGGGCGGAGCCAGCAGGGTTGGTCAGCAGGCAGAGGGAGGGGTACTCCGAGTGAGAACCTTTCCTGTGCTGCCTGACATGCACTGGTGTCCTCCAATATCTGCTCGTTCAGCACACATTCACTGCATGCTGGGCCTGTTCCAGAAACCAAAGCACACCAAGGGGAGGAGCAGGCAGAGATCTCCATTTCAACGGGCTGACAGCCCGCCAAGATGCCGGCAGCCCCACCCCTCAGAGAACAGTAAGGTTTTAGAGAAATGGCAAGACAAAGAAAAAGAATATTGAGTCTCTACAGGAAGGTAAGTAGATGGCACATACAGGCTAGTTCGCAAAGCTTGTTAATGTAGATTCCTCTGGTACCATCTCCAGGCCAATAAGGGTCATAGGTATCTTCAGTGATTTACCTTTGTTCTCCCTGGTTGAGAGGGGGAGTGGGACAATTTGTCTTCATAACTCTATGCCATGCTTTTGGTCAAACAGAAGGAGGGCAGAGAGCTTTTCTGCATTTGCCTTTTCTTAGTTGCTTTCACCTCAACAATCTTTCCTGTTTGGAGATGGTGTATGTTGATCTCTGACATATCCATGAGTTGCATAGCCATTTACAAAAACAAACAACACTGGCAACTACCATTCACTGATCACAAACTAAATACCAGGCCTCTACATAGATTATCTCATCTCATCTTCACAACAGCCCTGGAAGCTAGGTATTATCTTACAAGTTTGCAGATGAAAGAGAGGCCCACGTTTGCAGAGCTATCACATGGTAAAAATGGAATTCATTCCCAGGTCCGATTCTTCCAAGACCTGCCCCCTTTCCCATTGCACTTTGTGGCAGTCATCATCTGTCAGCTGCTCTGGAGAAGCACTGCTGTTTCTCATACTAAAATCCAAAATTTTCTCCAAGGGCTCCTCAGAGGGAGGGCCCTGTGTAAGATAATGAGCATTCCAACAGCCTTAGAGCAAACACAAAAACAAATTAAAGGGTAATTTCTCGGCCAGGTGCGGTGGCTCACGCCTGTAATCCCAGCACTTTGGGAGGCCGAGGCGGGTGGATCACGAGGTCAGGAGTTCAAGACCAGCCTGACCAAGATGGTGAAACCCTGTCTCTACTAAAAATCCAAAAAGAATTAGCCAGGCATAGTGGCAGGCACCTGTAAACCCAGCTACTTGGGAGGTTGAGGCAGAGAATTACTTGAACCTGGGAGGCGGAGATTACAGTGAGCCGAGATTGCT
Source organism: Macaca thibetana thibetana (assembly GCF_024542745.1). Classification (NCBI taxonomy): domain Eukaryota; kingdom Metazoa; phylum Chordata; class Mammalia; order Primates; family Cercopithecidae; genus Macaca; species Macaca thibetana. The sequence goes on along the minus strand of NC_065597.1, from coordinate 66,016,352 downwards.
TCATTGCACTCCAGCCTGGGTGACAGAGTGAGACTCCGTCTCAAATAAAAAAAAAAGGGTTGGGGGGGGTGGTGGTTTCTCACTTGGCTGCTACATACAGGTGGGTAGCATCATGCCAAGGTGAAGTTTGGCAAGAAGGCATCCTACAGGGATGGGTAGTTATGACCTGATGGGTCGTTACTATTTTTCTTTTAAACATGCCAGTATAAAACTATTCAGAGAGACTTCTAGTCTATAGCGCTCGGAGGCCTTAGCAACTGGAGTCCAGGTTCTACCTCTGGCATCTGACTAATGAACTCCTAAGAGGTCAGGTCTGCTTTGGTTAACACCTGCAGGGAGCTAATGAGCTGCAGCTTGGACTGAAGTAATTACCCAGGTTAGAGACAGAGGGAGGCTGAGCGGGACCCATGTCAGCCAGACAAGGGGCTGTCGAGAACAAGGACTAACAAAACGGGTGGTGACAGGGCGGTGGTAGTGAGATGTGTTTGGGAGGCTGTGAATTTCTATCAAGCACATTTTTAATTAGGACTAAAACAGCTAAAAAATAACCAACACAAAACCCAAAACTTCATGTACAGTACTCCCATAAATATGAGGCACGTACAGTGAAGTATATTCACAATCTTGCCTTGATCCTAGATTCTGGTACTTTTTAATCATGTATTTATGAAATGCCTACTATGCAAGCAGGACTAGGTTCTGGGACATAGTGTGAGTCCTGCCATCATGGACTCTTCCCTTCCTGGGTTGTCTGGGCTCTGCCTCTCATCTGAGCTGTGGAAAATGAATCTCAGGAAGGGAGAGGGGAACCTCACTTTGCCCCAGTGGATGAAGATTACAGTGCCAAGCTTTCTTGCGTGCTGTGTAATTGACATCCATAAGCCTATTCCCTTGAAATTCTGAGGATGAGAGACTATCACCCCAGTGATGCTGGTGGGTAACTAAGGCTGGAACTAAAATTCAGTTCTCTCTGACTGTAAACCCAATTTATTCCACAGTAGCTCTCAGCTTCTTGACTTCCTGAAAGTCAAGAGGCCCAAGTCATTGGTCCATTAAGTGCATTAAAATGTTTATCTTGAGTTGTTTGTAACCTTCTCCTTTTTGGGGGCACATCTCAAATGAAATTGTAAACTAAAAATAAAATCCTAAGCCCCGCATCCAACTGAACAGACCTCGCTCTTGGTCAAGGGGTCCCCAGAAAAACCTTAAAAACTGAATTCCCAGTCATGACCAGAAGGTTGGTTGGATATGCCTCATTAAACCCCCTTTTTGTGGAGTTTAAGCACAACTGACCAGCATTGATGTTAAAATAGAGATCATAAGACCGACAGAATAGACTCTTTGTGGTAATAAGATACCAGATTATAAAGAAGACCTAAGACCATGAGAGGAAAGGGTTAAGTCATGCCCTACAAACCATAAAATCTTGTTAAATGTTTTGTTTTTTCTTAAGTCTAGTATAATGTGGCTTACTTTTTAACCTGACGCTGTTATACCATCACATGATAGATAGCAGGCCTCCTTATCTTAATTCAAGCATTCCTTTGTACTGACTTCAAGTCTTTAGACAAAGCTGAACTCTTTCAAACAACTGCAAATTGAAGAATCTCTGAATCCACCTAGAACTGTAAGCCTCTGCTTCAAGATATCCTGTCTTTCAGGCCAAACCAACGTATGCTTTCTCTATTGATTTATGTCTTTGTCTGCAACTCCTGCCTCCTTAAAATGCATAAAACTAAACTGTAATCTGACCATCTCGGGCACAGTTTTTCAAGGCTTCTTAGGTTGTGTTTTCTCATATTGACTCAAAATAAACCTCTTTAAAATATTTTTGAGTTTGGTTTTTCTGTTAACAAAATAAAGCACCTGATCTTTGTTATACATATGCAATGTATCGCTGGTATACCAGTGGTTACTTTTGCAGCTACCTTGTCTCTCTTAATCCCCAGTGAGAAGTAGAGATTGAGATAGCAACCTTGATGTCAAAATACAACAGAAGCTCCAGAAGCAATGTTGCCGCATTGCTCAAAGCAAATGCAAGCCTCTGAAGTCTGTATTGGAGGCAAATTTTCTTGCGTTGTTTGCACAACTAAAAGACGACACCGAGGAGAAGCACAAGGCAACAGATGGGTGAAAGGGCAGCCTACGGCCCCACTGTGGAGAGCTCAGGAAACAAAAGAGCAGACAGAGCTCAAAAAGATCATTATCCCTGAAAGACAGCCCCACTCAGCCCTAGATATTTCAAAACCTCCTAGTACCATTGAACTTGGTGAGGTTCCCAGAGGTGCCATTGCTGAGGAATATTAATAAGTCAGCATTACCTGGGCATAGCATTAATCATATCAAGGTTCAATATTACTAAAACAGGATTCGTATAGGGAAAAATTTTATTTTTCCTGCAACGTTTCCCCCTACTCACCAACATTCTTAGATATTTGACATTATCTCAAGGAAAATGGCAGAGAATGGGCATGCATTGACATATCTTTATTTTACTTTCACTCCTTTGGGCATTTCTATTGCTCCAACTAATTGCTTAAAAATACCTGTGCTATTTCCATTCATTTTTCAGATGAGCACGTAGCCCACTGATACAAAACAACAGAGCTTAACAAGACGTCTTCAAAGCTGAGTGCTGAAGATAGTGGTGGTGCTTCAAACTTTTGGAGCATCAAAGGAGAGCTTACCTGTGATCTCTTTTTTACATGGGTTGCCATAGTGATGAGAGGGCTTGGCTTGAGAGGAAACTGGATAATAATAAGGATACCATTTTCAAAGAATTTACTGTATGCTAGACACTGTGCTTTTGCCCTGAATCCTCAGAGATTTCACCGTCTGCCTTTTACAGATGAGGAAGCTGAGGCATAGGGGGTTAAGTATCTTGAAAAGGCTTCCATCTAGAGAATGGCACAAACCAGGATTCAAATCCAGGCAGTCTGACTCCAGAGCTGTCTCTAAAGCATCAATATTAACTGCCTGGAAAAGGTGGTGAAATATGGAGATGCTTAAATATACATATTTTTTGAGATGGCATCTCCCTCTGTTGCCCATGCTAGAGTGCAGTGGCGTGATTTTGGCTCACTGGAACCTCCACCTACTGGGTTCAAGCGATTCTCCTGCCTCAACCTCCCGAGTGGCTGTGGCTACAGGCATGCACCACCACACCCAGCTAATTTTTGTATTTTTTGTAGACACGGGGTTTCACTATGTTGATCAGGCTGGTCTCGAACTCCTGACCTCGTAATCCACCTGCCTCGGCCACCCAAAGTGCTAGGATTATAGGCGTGAGCCACCACGCCTGGCTGATGGTTATAATATTAATGCATATTTGTTTTTCTGACTTCCATCACAGGATAAATATTCAATGAGCTTGTCCCTACCTTTGGAGGCAAAGGCAGTCTCTTATAAAGTTACCTTGGAATCATGAAGGAGCAGCTGTGACTGAGGATGGCTCCAAGTACATACAACATCCTGCATCATGAAGAAAAGCTGGATTCTTCTTTGTTTCTGAAGGCAGAAAATCAGCAGGGCAGAAACTGGTTGGGCAGAGAGGACAGTTGATGGAAGGATGAAGAAAAAGAGAATAAATGTTTTAGTTCCATGATAAACACATGTAAACATCCAACAACTATACGTAGAGGTTCACATGCATCATCTTTTTCTACAACTCAATGTCTGATTATTCAGGATCTATTCAAAAGTAATACTGTACCATATAACACAACCATTCTACTTCTAGGTATTTACCTAAGAAAAATAAAGCTTGAGGAATAAAAATAAAATTCTAAGCCCCCCCAACCAACTGAATGGACTCCCTCTTGGCCAAAGAGACTCCTGAGAAACCTTAAAAACTGAATACCTGGTTGTGATGGGATAGAAGGTTGAACATGCATTGTTACACTTTCTCCCTTGCTAACCACCATTAGGCTTTCTTTCCCAAGGGTTAAGCAGACACCAGCTCTTTCAAAAGACTTGCTGGACTCTACTCGCTTTTTGTGGTTTTGACACAACCACCAAGCAGCATTCCTTCCTGATAAGAGACCACAGACCACGGACTCGTTCTGGCTGGTTTACAGGATGACTCTGTGTCCTCCATTTTACCTTTTGATGTTTAAAGCCTAATTTTAATGCATTTAAATGTTAAGTCTCCACCCCAGTGTGAAAATGGGACATATGTAGCACGCATATTTCCTTACTACGCATGTGCACCCCCCCTTTGTAAATATTCATAGCTCCTCCTATGACCTTTTGAATATGTGTAACCAGCCAACTTGTTCAGCATAAATTCCTATCCCATCTTTCCTTCCTCAACATGCCTGCTTTTGGTTTCTATCAAAGGCTACATTTCCCAGCCTATGAAACAGCCATGAGGTCAGGAGATCAAGATCATCCTGGCCAACATGGTGAAAACCCGTCTCTACTAAAAATACAAAAATTAGCTGGGTGTGGTGGTGCATGCCTGTAATCCCAGCTACACAGGAGACTGAGGCAGGAGAACTGCTTGAACCCAGGAGGTGGAGGTTGCAGTGAGCTGAGATCGTGCCACTGCACTCCAGCCTGGTGACAGAGAGAAACTGCATCTCAAAAACACAAACAACAAACAAAAGAAATAAAGTTCTCTTCTCCAAAGTTATAAACCTTGTGATTCTTCAGTTGACAAGATCTATGTCTATATAAAGACTTTACATGAATTTCTATAGCAGCTTTATTTATAATAGCCTCAGACTGAAAATAACCCAAATGTCCATCAACAAGTGACTGGATTAACACATTGTGTATCTATTATCCATCCAATGGAATGCTGTACAGCAATAAAAGGAATGAATTGTTGATACCCATAACAACATGGATAAATCTCAAAATAATCATGCAAAGTGAAAGAAGCCAGAAAGAAAAGAGCACATGCCTTAGGACTCTATTGATATAAAATTCTACAAAATGCAAACTGACCTGTAATGACAGAAAGGCAACCCACAATTTGTTCAGGGATGGGAGACAGGGAAGGTGGGGAGAATTATAAAGGGGCAAGAGGAAACTTTTTGAACTGATGCCTATGTTCATTACCTGGATTATGGTGATGGATTCACAAGTATGTATGCATGTCAAAACTTTTTATATTGTGCACTTGAAACAATGTAGTGTATTGTGTGTCCATTACACCTCAATAAGCTGTTTAAAAAAGAAAGAGCAAATGAACCTTTTGTTAGAGGAAAGCTGCTTGTCAAGGCAAGGAGTTATGAAACCCCACATTACAATGGCAGAGCTTTAATTCAGAATGATAAGGCGAGAGGAAATAGTCCCACCAAGATGGGTGCATGATCAGCAAATCACAAAGGGTCTTGCAAACTCACCTACAGTATTCTGATTTTATCCCGCAGCTTCGAGGAGCTACTAAAGAGAGTGATGTTCTCAGATTTGTCATTGTTATGGGATGCATTGTGCCTCCCTGGAATTCATACGTTGAAGTCCTGATCTTTAATTTACCTCAGAATGTCAATGTATTTGGAGATAGGGTTACTAAAGAGGTTAAGTATGGTGAAGTAGTTATATGGGTGGACCTAAATACAATATGACTGGTGTTCTTAGAAGCAGAGATTAGGACATAGACATGCACAGAAAAATGACCACATGGAGATCTAGGGAGAAGACAGCCATCAACAAGCCAAGGAGAGGGGGCCTCGGAAAAAAACAACTCTGGTCGACACTTTATCTCGGGCTTCCAGAACTGTGAGAAAACACATTTCTGTTGTTTAACCCACCCAGTCTGTGGTACTTTGTTATGGCAGCCCTAGCAAACTAATACAGTCATCTAGGGAGGTCATGATGGCTGTGATGGGTAAAACAATAGGTCATGATGGCTGTCTCAGTAATCCTGCTGAGCTAGGGAGACCCAACCTGGACTGAGGGGTTTGAGAGTTTTTCCTTTTAGGTACTTAATCTAGGAGATGATGGCAAGGGAGGTACTGATAATGACTCCCAAATTTCTGGCTTGATTGACTAAGAAGAACTCCATGCCAGAATCATGACTGCATGAGGAAGAGTAGGTTTTGAATGAAATAGACCATGATCGATTTTTGCCACATTCAGTTTGAGGCAGCCACAGAATTTTCCCACTGGAGAGGCACAGTCAGTACTTGGAGACATGAACCTGGAGCCTGGCAGTCTAATCCAGCCTCGAGAGATAGACAAGGAATCTTCCAGCTAAGAGCTTAGGATTGTAATCTATAGGCAGCAGGGAACACTCCAGGGAGGTGGTCAGATTTGTGCTTTGGGGAGTTCATTTTTAATGATGTAGAGAAAAAATCAGAACAAAGGAAAAAGGTCAGACAGAGGGCCATAGCAGTAATCTAGTTGAAAGATGCTAAACACTGAACTAAGCCAGTGGCCATGGGGAAGCAAAAGGAGATAAAAGTCAAGAGGCAGAGTTCAGATGTGAGCAGTAAGGAGAAGTCAGATGAGAGGCAAAGAGTACACTGCCATGGGGTTGGGGCGGGGGGCAGTGTGAAAATGCCCTCTGGGTTCAAAAGTTTCCACTGAAAACTCTTCACAGCCAATGAGAGCTAGGTCAGAAGGCCAGAAGGTCTGGCTGCTGGGACAAAAGGCATGCTGGAAGTTTTGCAGCAAAACTCAAGAGTTCTTTTTCTTCTTTTCTCATAGTGGAATTTCTGTGTCCTTTAGCTGGGTAGTGTAGGCTGCCAAGGGTCACCTGAGCAGCGAGAATACACATGCACTCACCAATAATTCAGTCAGCATGCTACTCTTCAGATGATGTAATTCCACAGTCTCTTTAAGATCCTGCATTTACAACTCAGAGATCGTTTCAAAGTCTCTTGCCACCCTCCTGCCTTCTGGGTTCTCAGTTTAATATACGCTGCTTTCTTCCCTTGGAAAGTCTCCTTTATAAAGCAATCAGGAAACTGTCAGTTACTCACCAGACATGAAGGAGACCAAGAGAGCAGGCTGAGAGTGTTCGGTACTCCTGGGTAAGTGCCCCTTCTCCTTCTCCTGGAAGGAAACAGAAGCTCAGTATACCTGCTACACACATTGCCACACGAAAGAAACTCTGCGAGAAGCTTCCTAAAGCCACCATTTTAAGGATGTGTCTCCCTAACTAGAGGCAAATGGATCTAATGAATGTGAAATGGACATACAGCTCACATAGGACTCTTCATTGAGCAATGGCCAAGCAGGATTACAGAACGCTGGTTTGCTCAAAAGGAGAAAAATGTAACCCTGTCTTGTCTGTTATCAAAACAGAGAGTTTGCATTTCTTTCTTGGGTTTCTAGAGCAAGGACAGATTTTTAAATTTTATCTTCAAAGGCACTGCATTTTATTTATTTTTTATTGATGCAAGTGTATGGGGTACATGAGAAAATTCATTACGTGTATATGATGTGCAGTGATCGAGTCAGGGTATTCAGAGCATTCATCACCTAAGTACAATACTTTTCGGCTAAGCATAGTCATCCTATTCTGCTACCAAACCTTGAATTTATTCCTTTTACCTCACTGTATGCTTCTGCCCTTTTTTAAACATTTATTTTAAGTTCAAGGGTACAGAGGCTGGTTTGTTACACAGGTAAATGTGTGCCATGGGGGTTTGTATTATGGATTATTTCATTACTCAGGTATTAAGTCTTATACTTGTTAGTTATTTTTCCTGATCCTCTCCCTCTTCCCATCTTCCACCATCTACACAGGCCCCAAAGGGTGTTGTTCCTCTCTACGTGTCCATGTGTTCTCATCATTTAGCTCCCACTTATAAGCGAGAACATGCAGTATTTTGTTTTCTGTGCCTGCGTTTGCTAAGGAAAATGGCCTCCAGCTCCATCCATGTCCCTGCAGAGGACATGATCTTGTACGTTTTTATGGCTGCATAGTATTCCATGGTGTTAAAAACTCTCTCAATAAACTAGGTATTAAAGGAACACACCTCAAAATAATAAGAGCCATATATGACAAACCCACAGCCAACATCATATTGAATGGGCAAAAGCTGGAAGCATTCCCCTTGAAAACTGGCATAAGACAAGGATGCCCTCTCTTACCACTCCTATTGTAGTATTGGAAGTTCTGGCCAGGGCAATCAGGCAAGAGAAAGAAATAAATGGCATTCTAATAGGAAGAGAGGAAGTAAAACTATCCCTGTTTGCCGATAACATGATTATGTATCTAGAAAACCCCCATAGTCTCAGCCCAAAAGCTTCTTAAGCTGAGGAAGGATTTTTGACATAATCTGTCAAATCATCAACCAGTACAAGGCAAGGGGTTACAGGATCTCATGGTGGCACTTCAATTCTGTGGCATAGAGAAGATGGAGAGAGTCAGAGAGGTGGGCAGACCCCAAACCACAAAAAGGGTAATGTGCTCACCTGAAGACATCTTAATTTTATCCTGAAAGCTTTAAAGAGAAGGTCGTGGTAGCTGACATGGGTCAGATGAAGTCAGCCGAAAGGCAGGGAGACTTTAAAGTTCCAGGGGCTGAATCAAGGTGACAGGGAGGATTAGGGGTGAAGAAAGGGCTAGTATGGGTATGGAAGGGTTGTCTCTCTGAGGTCAGTCTCTCTAACCCACTCACCTTCATGGCTTGGTTCTGAGCCTGCAGCTCATATTGCCTGCTAGTGGTCCTTGGCTGAACCCCAAGAAGTTCACCTTGCTAATGTTTTTTGGTTCTTGTTTTGTTTGTTTGTTTGAGACGGGGTCTTGCTCTGTCACCCAGCTGAGGTGCAGTGGCATGATCATGGCTTACTGAAACCTCTTGGGCTCAAGCAATCTTCCCACCTCAGCCTCCCCAGTAGCTGGGACTACAGGTGCACATCACCATGGCCAGCTAATTTGTGTATTTTTTGTAAAGAAAGGATCTCACTATGTTGCCCAGGCTGGTCTCAAACTCTCGGGTTCAAGCAATGCACCTGCTTCAGTCTCTCAAAGTGCTGGGATTATAGGCATGAGCCACCTTGCCCTGCCAACACCTCTCTAACATTATCCTGTGACCTAGGCCCTATCAGTACTAATACAACTCTACTAACTATTTCATTCCTCAAAGCACCAAGTTTGTTTCTGCCTCAGGGCCTTTGCACATGCTGCTATCTCTGCCTAGAATGCACTTCTACTTCAATCTTCCTCTGCAAATGCTGCCTCATCCTTCAAGGCTCAGCGTATATTGCATGTTTAAAGCGGGTATTCCTGCCCCTACTCCCCCAGCCAAATTAGAGCCTCCCTCTTGTTTTTCTTTTTTTTTCTTTTTTTTTTTTTTGAGACGGAGTCTCGCTCTGCTGCCCACGCTGGAGTGCAGTGGCCGGATCTTAGCTCACTGCAAGCTCCGCCTCCTGGGTTTATGCCATTCTCCTGCCTCAGCCTCCCGAGTAGCTGGGACTACAGGCGCCCACCACCTTGCCCAGCTAGTTTTTTTGTATTTTTTAGTTGAGACGGGGGTTTCACTGTGTTAGCCAGGATGGTCTCGATCTCCTGACCTCGTGATCCGCCCATCTAGGCCTCCCAAAGTGCTGGGATTACAGGCTTGAGCCACCGTGCCCAGCCTCTTGTTTTTCTTAATAGCACATTTGGCAATTTAAAATGAAATAATTCACCCTATGTTTAACAACAGTCCTTGCGCTGGACTCCACAGGGCAGGGGCTGTGTCTGTTTTGGTCCACACTGAATTGCTAGCATTTATCTCAGTGCTTGGCATGGAGTCCGTGCCCAATAAATATTTGTATGAACACTTGAGACCACGTATAAGAAATGTCCTCAAAGGATCTCTGGAGTATTAGAACAACTCTATTAGAAAGTGAACTTTTGGGTTCCGCAAGACCTTGGTTCAAATTCCAGCCCTACCCCTGAGTGGCTGTGGGGCTCCAGGAATGTTACCCAAGCTATGAACTTCGGGTTTCTCATGCAAATATTTGCTTTATTTATACAGCTTTTCGGAGATTCAAACAAAAACACAGTATATATCCATCTCTAGTATAGTCCCTGACAACGGTTAAGAACTTGGTAAAGGTAAGTCCTCTTCCCAGCCACAAAGCAAAAGCTGTAGTTGCATGGGAGATGGCTTCAACCTATGTAATTGTATTACTCTGTTCTCGCATTGCTATAAGAAACTATCTGAAACTGGGTAATTTATGAAGACAAGAGGTTTAACTGACTTACAGTTCTTCAGGCTGCACAGGAAACATGGCTGGGGAGGCCTCAGGAAACTTACAATCACAGTGAAAGGTGAAGGGGAAGCAGACATATCTTCACACGGTGGAGCAGGAGAGAGAGCAAAGGGGAACGTGCTACACACTTTTAGACAACTAGATCTCGTGAGAACTCACTATCACAAGAAGAGCAAGGGGAAGTTCCCCCATGATTCAATCACCTCCCACCCTTCTCCAACATTGAGGATTACAATTTGACATGAGATTTGTGTGGGGACACAGAGCCAAACCATATGAGCAATATTGTCCTCGAAGCTTGGAGCCTGACTGTCTTGGTTTGAAACCCAAATCTACCACTCTGAAGGGTGTCAAGAAATTTACTCAGCTTCTCTGAGCCTCAGTTTCCTCAAACGCAAAATGTAGATGTTCATGGACCCTCATAAGGCTACTATAGAATGCAGTACATGTATTTATATACCAAGCACTTGAAGCAGCATCTGACACATGACAAATGCTATGTAAGTTTCAGTGATGATTATTAATATGCTTAGAACAATGCCTGGTATATTATAAGTATGTACTCATGTTATCTATGATTGATCAAATTTGCTTGAGTCTATTCAATGGGATTTACGTGAGAAGTAAATGAGAAGTGTCAGGATGAGGGGGGTCTCTGGCAGCTGGTGTTTGGAACCCTGACAATTCAGCACCCCAGCAGGTGCTGGCAGGGTGCTGTTGCATTAAGAAGATATCAAAGATGCTTTTCCTTTAAAACCGAAAAATTAATGAGAACTGAGGCTTGGGATTCAGATTTATACCTTTTACTTGATGTGAGATGTTCTAATCTTGCAAATTGTAAGCACATCTCCCCTTTGGAACATAATTTCACAGATATATTAAGAGTGCCTATCTGGGAGGGTTTTTGTTTGTGAGTCTGTTTTAAGCATTTGAAAATATTTAAGAGTTTGAGGCAGGGTAGCAAAGAACCCTTATTCTCCTTCTGGTATCTTACAGCACAGTCTCCCTCTGAGAAATAAAATGTCAACAGTTTGGTGGCTGATAACAGGGGCAGGGCACCTCCATCTGGCTGGAATTGTTTTCCAGCTTCTAACTAGTAAATTAGCACATGCTCAGACTGCCTGGGACATAATTCTCTTTAATGACTGGTTTCCTTTGCACCTCAGAGCAGCTTAAAGAGAAAAATTGAAGGTGCCAAAGACCACTGACTGCAGTTTGCTGGGTTCTGACTTCTCAGACATGAGAGATTGTACAGGGATAACGAGAACTAGGGCCGGGAAAGCCCCTTATCCATGTTACAGAGTGGAAGCTGCAGCCTGGGGACGCCACCAGGCCACATAGTGGGTAAAGCAGCACGGGCTGGGATTTGCACCCAGAACACTGTGGCCTCTGGGTCCAGGGGTCTTTTCTCTGGGTCTGGGAGTCTTTGTTTATCGAAGAACCATTGTGCAACAGCTCAGGCTTACCTTGGCACACATATGTCAACTGCATGTTCCTCCTTAGACACATTTTTCCTACCCAGAAATAATACAGAAGCAGGGAAGACTTAAGATGAGAAAGCCAAGGTTCTTCCCCAATCACTGAAGGATGTAGAAACTACAGATAGAGGGTTAGGTAATTGACATGAAACCAAATAATTAATGACTAAGGAAAAAAGTCATACACATAAACACATACGTATTCCCAATAGCCAGGGCCTTACACGGCCCATACCCCTGACCATCTCCTTTCTAACCTCATTCCCTTGCCTCTACCCCCTTGCTCAGTATGGCCTTCTTGCGGTTCCTCAGTCACCCCAGCATGCTCCAGTCTCTGGGTCTTTGCCCTGCCTGTTCCCTCTACCCAGAAAGCTCTCCCTCCAAATATTCCCATGGTTCACTCCCTCACGTTCTTCCTGTCTTTATTCTGTTGTCTTCTTGGCAAGGTCTTCCGTGACTATCCAACTTAAAACTGACACCCACTGTCAGTCCCAAACACACCCACCCCAGACCTTCCAATCCTCCTCTCCCCACTCTGCTTTTTCTTCTTCATTTCACTTACTGCCTTTCATGTAAATACTACATAATTTACTTACTATGCTTATTACATATTATCTGCCTTCTCCCACTAGAATGTAAACTGCACCAGGGCAGGAGTCTTTTTGTTCATTGATGTACCCTGAGAACTCAGGCCATATCCAGTACAAGTAAGATCTCAATAAATATTGGAATGAATGAATGCGGTGGTTTGCTTTACTTCCCCTTTGCCAGGTAATGGGACATCTATCTTTACATATGCTAGTGAGGGCAGGAGTCATGTCTGTTTGTGTTCACTGTGGTACCTCCAGTACCCTGGAGCATTGTGTAGCAAATGATTGTTAACTGACCTAGTTGGTTGAGAATCACTGGCCTAAGCCAGTCACGGAAATTCCATTTCTTTTGTTAAAGTGATTAATGTGGTAACTTAAGCATGTACATAAATCTGGCCAATGGGTCCTGGAGCTAAGTCAGCTGGGAGTGGACTCTGAGAAAGCTTTTCTTCCATTGAGAAAAAGAACATAAGACATTTGTATTCTCTTCTCTTCTCTGACCCTGAGTGTTACGGCCTCTGTGTGATGGCTGGAACTTTAGCAGCAACCTTGAGGCCATGGGGCAAGAAGGAACCCTGTCTGAGGATGGCAGATCAGAAATAGAGAAAGATAACCCTTATCATCGTTCTTCTTAAGTTTTCAGCCCTGACCTGGAACCATCCTATCTTTGAATATCATATTATGTGAGATAACAAAAGCTTTTGCTTTTTTAAAATTCACTGTTTTTCTATTACCTACACAGAAATACAAGTAACACAGCAATCTCATATATGGCAAGTAATAACATGACAAATAACTAATTACAGCAAATTTTTAAAATTGTATTGTCCAGATGATGCCATATCCTTGGATGATAAAATACTGGCCAGACTTCTTCTGCAGGACTTCCAGTAAGACATGGATAGAAAGTTGCAGAAGAAGTGATATATGCAGTGTAGTCTCTCTGCAGTCACCCAGGGAAGGTCTGGTCCATAGTCTACAAGGACAGTGCCATCCTTGGGGTGGCAACAGCGTCTGTCTGTGTCCTCTTTCTAACTGGAAGAAAAACTTTCCAAGAGTATTTCCAGCTTACTTAGCCTCCTGGCTTATTAGTCAGGTTTATGTCACATGCCCAAATCATGGTATCAATCATTTGACCAAAAAAATAGAGTTTTCATGACTGAATTAGATCAATGGTTCTCAATCCTGGCAGCACAACAGAATTACAAGGTGAGGCTTATAAACCACGGTAGTGCCTGACGCCGCCCATCACAAACCAGTTGAATCCAGACATTTGGAGGTGGGGCCTGGCCATTGGTATGTTTTCCAAAGTTCTATGGGAGGTCCACAAACGGATGAGTTAGTCAAGATTCATATGCCTTCATAACCAGAACTGAGGATCTTAAATTACATGGCCTCTCAAAAGAGGCTGATCAAAATTGGGATTCCTCTGGAAAGCAGGAAGACGTGGCTACTTGTTAGATAGGCAACTGATACCGTCGATTTTATAGATAAGGAAATTAAGGTTCAAGTAGTCAAAGGAACTTGCAGAAGGTCACATTGATTATTTCTGAGCAGGAATGGATGCTATCCTGGGCTGTCTGACTCTGGAGACTATGGTCTTTATACCTCTTCTATATCGTGTTTTCCCTGTTGTCAGGAGAACTTTCCTTGTCCCATATCTTGTGGTCTTGATTCTCAAAACTTCTCATTTTGGAAGGTCAAGCAATTTCTCAAGTTATGAACCTGACTTTGTGATGCCCTAGATGGCACTTTATAGTCAATCACTTATTTAACAACTCTTCATTGAATATTGAACATCTACAATGGGGAAGAAATTGCTCAGGTCATTGGGGATCTTATTATTTTGGTCGTTAAGACAGGGAGAGCCTTGAGCTCATGGAGCTTTATAGTTTATCAAAAAGACACCAAAAAATGAACAGATATCTGAAATAATTTCGGATGGTGATAAATGCCGTGGATAAAATAAAACAGAATAATGTGATGGAGATAAACTGAAGCTGAGATGCCAATATATAGAGACTAATCTAGGAAGTTCGCTTTGGGGCAGGGACACTGCAACTGAGACTTGAATGGCTAGATGGCAGCAAAACTTTCCAGGACATGGGAGCAGACTTCCTGATTCAAGATGAACTTGGTGTGTTTGAGGAACAGGCAGGAGGCCTGGTGCCTGGAGTTAAAAAGTGATGGGTAAGAAATGGCATCAGAGGTGGGAACTTATTGTCCTAGAATTTGTAGTGAGCTGAGTGATGTTCCCACCAAGATATATGTTCACTCAGAACCTGTGAATGTGACCTTATTTGGAAAAGGGTCTTTGCAGAGGATCTCAGGATGAGCTCATTCTGGGGTAGACTCCAAATCCAATCGCACGCGTCTTATTATAGGAGAAGAAAAACAGACAAGACACACAGAGGAGAAGATGATATGAAGATGGAGGTGGGGATTGAAATGATGCATCTACAAAACAAGGAACACCAAGAATTGACAGCAGGTAGCAGAAGCCAGGAGAGATGCATGAAACAGATTCTTCTTTGAATCCTCCAGAAGGAATCAACCCTGGTGACATCTTGATTTTGGATTTCTGGTTTTCCAGGACTATTAGAAAATAAATTTGCATTGTTTTAGGTCATTATATTTGCTGTAATTTATTACAGCAGCCTCAGGAAACTAATACAGATGTCATGACTCAGAGTCCTCCATGGTTCTGCTCCAAACTGGTGTTACATGTCAGCACCCCATCCCACTCCTGAGGAACGAGGGCAGGCTCTTACAAACTTGTTCCCTCCTGAGAACATCTGCTTCTCCATTCTGAATGTTCTAGGAAATGTACAAGAGACCATCATTTTGTTGTAAGTCAATTCATTTGAATTTGTACCACTTGAAAAAATTATATCTGTATGTTTGAAAATTCAGTTCAATTGTTGAGCAAGCCTTGGCAGCCATCCTTGCACCAAGCTTAAATTATCTTTCTGGTATTATCAAGACTCAACATTAGCACTAATTGTGCTGGGTCCAACTCTAATGGTTTCAAATAATTATTAGCAATTGCTTATCTCTTTTGAAAACCCTAAATACACACGTATTTTTTAAGACGTTGGCTCACTGAGACTGGAAAGAATGCAGACTTCCATTCTTGGGACTGATGTGAGTCACATCAGACATGACTCCCACCCTTACTAGCATATGTAAAGATAGATGTCCCATTGCTTGGCAAAGGGGAAGGACATTGTGCAGGAAAATAAAAGTGTGTGGGTTGGTGGGTACCAGTTTGAAATATTGACTGTGTTTCTTGATTGATTGGCTAAGCCCCGTTGGAATATCAAGCCTCAGTTTTCAGATGTGAGGCCCAAAATAAAATGTTTTACTTTCTTCTCTAAGCCACTTACTTGTCCCTCAGGGTTGTTTTTCCCCCATTTCTCAGACCCCTATTATCCTTACCTTAAAACATTTCTCCTCTGTTGCATTCAGAAGAACCAGAAGCCTCTCCTCTTGCAGAGAGCCCTTGCCTCTCCAGAGTAAGTTTCTCCTTTCCTTCCTAAATAGCTAGGCTATACTAGAAGTCATCATTCATATTTTGCATAATTTCCACCCATTATTCATCAATGCATCTATTCATGCTTCCATGAATCCATGCATTCATCCATCTATGCATCCATGCATGTGGGCATGCTTCCAAGAATCCATGCATCCACCCACACATCCATGCATGTAGCCATGCATTTATCTATTCATCCATGCATGTGGCAATGCATCACCGAATCCATGAATCATCTACACATACATGCATGTAGCCATGCATCTATAAATCCATGAATCCATCTATACACCCACGCATGTAGCCATGCATGCATCCATCAATTCTTTCTTCTGTTATTTCTTTTTCAAATAATCCTCCTTTACATTTCCATTTTATTTCCTTCCAAGACTCCTACTACATCTAGCTTCCAAAGCTCTTAACTTGGTGACCATCATTCCATTTATTTATCATCCCCTGATGATGTCAGAGAAACCTCTTTGAGCCAATATTCTGTGTATCTTTACTTTTATTTTTAGCCATCACAGTGATCAACCCATCCACTGAGTTTTTATTTTGGAGTTTGACCAGAAGTTATGATTATAGTTTCCTTGTAAACTTTAGTTGTTTCTCAAGATCCCCACCATAGGAACTATTTTTGGATGAGGTGACGGTAGCTGTTCTCTGTAGGTTACCAGTCCAGATGACTAGCCCACAGGGGTGAACCTGTGTTGGGTGATGCTAACATGCTCAGGTGCTAGCCAATCCACTCATACTAATTACAACTGGCCATGTCCCCTCATGGATAGTTCTACCCTGAAGATACCCTACAGCTTCCAGAAGGTATTCCTGCTTCTTTGCCCTGCAATAGCAACTAGGATGGGTAACTGCCTCTACAGCATGCCAGGAGGAGGAAAGAGCTTAATGAGGACTCTCTCCACCAGCACCATCCGTGTCCGTGAGCACTAGCACACTTCTCTTCCAGGCCACCCTTTACCCTACACCAATACTTAACTACATTTTGTTTTTCTATAAGTCTTTTGCATATTTGAGTTTGGGATCTAGAGGTGCTCTGACATCTTTTGTCTTACTCATGTCTCCCCTGGCACCTGCAATATTGCAAGAGAGCCATCAGCTGTTGTAAGTTCACCACTTACCCATCTGTTCACCATTTACCCAAGGAAGACCATTCATTTAGGCATCAGTCGGAAACTCACAACCTAAGGGCCTCATCCACTCACTCATCCTCTTTAATACTAAGCTAGTTCACCATTTACTCATCTCCTTTCATCATTGACTTCTTCTGAAACACAAAAACAACACACCTCAAATTTACAGCCTTTCAGCAGGTAACATTTCTTAGCTAAATTTTTAACTGCATTGCTTTATTTTTATTGTTATTTTGATGGGGACTATCTTCTACCTATGACATCTGCTACTATAAAAAGTGGTAACAATTTTCCTTTTATAGCAGTATATGAAGCTTAATTTTGAAATGAAAAAATAAGAAAGACAGTAAGTAACAATGACAGAGGAAACACATGCAAAAATCACGAACTGTTATGTGAATGACTGAATTTCAGAAACATGACTTTAGCTCTTTAAATCCTCATAACACTCCTTTCAGATGGAGACTAATATTCTTGTTTATAAGATGAACCAGTTGTAGTGAGGCTGAGAAACTGGCCCAAGCTACACACCTGCTTTTCAGTGTCAGGCCTTAAAGCAAAGTCAGAATGACCCCAGATTACGAACTCAACTTCCTCTCCAAGTGTTCTGCCTCTTGAGCTTCCATATGCATAAATGTGTAGATGGATGGATGCATGGATGCATGTCTACCTGCATGGATGGACAGATGGAAGAATTTGGGAGTTAGCCAATTCTTGTACTAAGTGATCAATCATAAATCTAAACTCTTAAATATAAGCAGGAAGAGAACTAGTGTTTAGGGCATTTTTGTGTGTCATATGCTATTATTATCTCTGCCATGGTCACATTTGTAGCCCCATTTAATCCTCTCAATAATCCTAGGGAGGCACTGACCTGTGTGTTCCATTTCACAGAAAAGGAAACTAAAGTCAGAGAAGACAAGTAACTTTCCCACGGCCACATAGTAAATGAGTGACCAGAAATGAACTCGGGTCTGTCCCCAAAGCTTAAGGTAGTTCAGCCTCATCATACTGCTCTCCAATAAAAGATAACTGATCGGCCGGGCGCGGTGGTTCAAGCCTGTAATCCCAGCACTTTGGGAGGCCGAGACGGGCGGATCACGAGGTCAGGAGATCGAGACCATCCTGGCTAACACGGTGAAACCCCGTCTCTACTAAAAAGTACAAAAAACTAGCCAGGTGAGGTAGCGGGCGCCTATAGTCCCAGCTACTCGGGAGGCTGAGGCAGAAGAATGGCCTAAACTCGGGAGGCGAAGCTTGCAGTGAGCCGAGATCCGGCCACTGCACTCCAGCCTGGGCAACAGAGCAAGACTCTGTCTCAAAAAAAAAAAAGATAACTGATTATCCAACAAGTTTTATCATATCTGGCTTTGTCCCATCTTTATAAGACAGGGCAGTGTCAAAAAAAATGTTTTATAAAAAGTTTCCATCAAAACATACTTAAAAATTTACAAGGTGCTTAAAGGCTTCAGCTACAGTTTCCAGAAAAGTGAGCTTCCAGCTGCAGTGACTAGAGATAAGTGACGAACTCTCAGTCTCCTCATGTGTCAATGGGATGGGACTATGGACTGAACTGTGTTTCTCCAAAATGTGTAGGTTGAGGCCCTAGCCCCCAGTGTGGCTATACTTGGACACAGGATAGTAGGAAGTAATTAAGGTTAAATGAGGCCATATGAGTGGGGCCCTGATCTGATAGGGTTAGTGTCTTTATAAGAAGAGACAACACAGAGCTTTCTCTCCCTCTCTTTCTCTCCTCTCCCTCCCTAAAGGAAAGGCCATGTGAGGATAAAGCAGCTGTGTGCAAACCAGAAACAGAGATGCCCAGAAGCCAAATCCTGCTGGACCTTGATCTTGGACTTGCCAGCTTTCAGAGCAGTGACAAAATAAATTTCCATTGTTTATATGCTACTCAGTTGATGACATTTTGTTATGGCAGCCCAAGCGGACTAATACAGAAGGTCAGATGTGATCAGATTAAAGCTCTATGTAAATGGGCAATAGCATAGGAGTATTATTTCTCTGAGGGGCCCACTGTGGGTCCAGGTGAAGCTGGGGATGTAAAATATGTGACTCTATAGGCAGTAAAAAATGAGAACCCAGAACAATCCCAGCAGGACACCCGTGGGTGTAAAGTGGGCTCCTCAGCATTGGAGATCATTTCTAGACAAGGCTCATGGTTGCCTCCTGCTTTGCTTTTTCTCTTCCTAAAGTGGAAATCGCCTTATTTGCTTTTTTTCCTGATTATAAAAATAACACATACTCTCTATAAAAATAAGCCAGCAATTTTAAAAGGTAGAAAGAAGGACGTAAAAGCTGACATAGCCCCTCTGCTCGGCATGACTATCTGTACTGTGAAAATGTCACAGCCCACCCTTCCAGACCTAAATTTTTTATTCATTTCCGTACATACATATATACATAGAGATTGCATATGTGCTTTAAAATAAAAATCAGATTATATTATATCTGCAATTTCAAAACTTGCAATTTACAGTTGGGAAAAACCACCAGTATAACAAAAATTATCTCTAAATCCAACCTGCCCGGTTTAAATCCTAGTTCTGCCACTTATTAACCGGATGGCCTTGAGTTCTCTAGACTCAAATTCCTTTTCCAAAATAATTGATAATAGTAACTCTTATTTCCCATGGTTGTTTTAAAAATTAAATAACCTGATAGGTGAAAAATGTTTAGGACTATGCCTGGCATACAGTACATGCCATTGTAAGAATCTACAGCCATGCACATTGGCTCACGCCTGTAACCCCAGCACTTTGGGATGCTGAGGCGGGTGGATCATAAGACCAGGAGTTCGAGACCAGCCTGGTCAATATGGTGAAACCCTGTCTCTACTAAAAATACAAAAATTAGCCGGGTGTGGTGTCGGGCGCCTGCAGTCCCAGCTACACGGGAGGCTGAGGCAGGAGAATTGCTTGAATCCAGGAGGCAGAAATTGCAGCGAGCCAAAATCATGCCACTGCATTCTAGCCTGGGGGACAGAGTGAGTCTCTGTCTCAAAAAAATAAAAAAAAGAAAAAATACACACACCACACACAGTCAATCCATTGCTTCAGATAGTAAGTGTTCATTTGGTTCCCACGTCTGCAGCTTGACTGGGCAATTCTGCTCATGTGGGACAGACTTGACTGATCCCTATTAGACATGGACACGCATCTGTGGTCAACTGGCTGGCTGGCCAAGGATGGCTGACACAGGATGCCTCCCTCACATGCCTGGTGGTGGCTGATTGTTGGCTCGATGGTGGGCGGTGGTGATGATGAGTCCCAAGTCACTCATCATTCAGCAAGCTATCCTGGATTTGTCCAAGAACAACAGTAGAAGCACATAAGACTTCTTGAGACCTTAGCTCAGAACAGGCACATGCTGCTAACCCCGCTCCATGTTACTGACTACATAAAGCAAATCATAAGGCCAGCCCACATTCAAGGGGTGAGACCCAGAATCCGCCTCTTGATTAGAGAAGCTTCAAGGTCACATTGGAAAGGTGTGGATATAGGAAGTGATAAATACTTGGGGACATTTTAAAAATCAATGAAGCATATACATGTTACAGATAAGGAAACTGAGGCTCAAAGAGGCCCAAGGCTCTGGAATTCTAATCCAGGATGGCTGATCCCAGAGTTCAAGCTCTAGAACGCCACATCAGACCAACAAGGGTAACAACTTTCCCTTTACCAGACCCGGGGGGCTAGGATCATCTCTTTGCATCACTGGTAGAAAGCACAAAGAGAAAGCTACTAACTTTTTCTGCCTCTGAATCACTCAGTCTGCAAAATATCCTAGGAGTTTCTCTCTTTCTCCTCCTCCTTTTCTTCTTCCCTGGGTTCAATTAGCCACAGCCAGAGCTTCCAGAGTAGAGACATCAGCAGCCTCCAAGCAAAGAGCAAAGCATCCATTTATCATTCCTTCCTTTCCAGGTATTTTCTTCTGACTAAGGAGAGGAGTACCTCCCCATGCAATGTGAATCTCATATCCCCTCTCATCCTCTTTCTCCAATTCTAAGAGGTTGAAGTCCCATTCTTGTGAGAGATGTACTTCCTGGTCACACTCAGAGTCAGTCCACAGGGAGACAGGGTGATGGCTGATAGGGTGTGGAACTGAACATACACTCCCTGTTGCTGCTGATTGAGAGTTGTTTCTCTCTGCATCTATGTGAAAGTGATTCAGGAAAGAGGCTTAGGTTTGGAGGAGGAGGAAGAGCAGGAGGAGAAAGAGGAAGAGGAGGAGGAGAAGGAGAAAGAGGAAGAGAAAGAGGAGGAGGAAGAAGAGGAGGAGGAGGAGGAAGAGGAGGAGGGGAAAGAGGAAGAGGAGGAGAAGAAGAGGAGGAGGAAAAGATGGAGAAAGAGGAAGAGAACGAGGAGGAAAAGGAGGAGGAGGAGGAAGAGGAGGAGGACAAGGAGAAAGAAACTCTCCATTGGTTAGGACACTGGTAAGGAAACTCTCCACTGGGTGAGGACACTGATCTCTTTCACATGAGCAGAGCCTTATGTTAAGAGTTCCAGCTGGGAGTCAGGCAGAACATGTAATGAAACATCTCTGGGCCTCAGTTTCCCCATTTTTTTTGTAGGTGTGTGCTCCACCACTGTTGTTTAATGGCTTAGAGTGGGGACTGGCATTAAACTGTCTGTGTTCAACCCTGAATCCACCACTTTCTAGGTGTGTGCCTATTGGAAAGTTTTCATTTTCCTTCGTGCCTCAGTTCCTCATCTGTGAAATGGGGATAATGATAGTATTTACCTTTGAAGGTGGGTTGCAAGGGCTGAAAGTTAATGTATATAAAGCACTTGGAACACATGGCAAATGTCTGGCTTACTGGCTTGATGAGAAGATCCAATGAGATACTGAGTTTTCATAATGCAAAAAGTGCTGAAAGAAACTCAGCAGAGGTGGGGTTTGGATCAAGGTATCTCCGTGGAAGGTATCAAATTAGGTGAAAGGCTTAGAGGTGGGTAGACCCACTTTCTTTTTTTATTGTACTTTAAGTTCTAGGGTACATGTGCACAATATGCAGGTTTGTTACATATGTATACATGTGCCATGTTGGTGTGCTGCACCCCTTAACTCGTCATTTACATTAGGTATATCTCCTAATGCTATCCCTCCCCACTCCCCTGACCCCATGACAGGCCCTGGTGTGTGATGTTCCTCACCCTGTGTCCAAGTGTTCTCATTGTTCAATTCCCACCTATGAGTAAGAACATGCAATGTTTGGTTTTCTGTCCTTGCGATAGTCTGCTCAGAATGAGGGTTTCCAGCTTCATCCATGTCCTTACAAAGGACATGAACTCATCCTTTTTTATGGCTGTATAGTATTCCATGGTGTATATATGCCACATTTTCTTAATCCAGTCTATCATTGATGGTCATTTGGGTTGGTTCAAAGTCTTTACTATTGTGAATGGTGCTGCAATAAACACACGTTTGCAAGTGTCTTTATAGCAGCATGATTTATAATCCTTTGGGTATATACCCAGTAATGGGATGGCTGGGTCAAATGGTATTTCTAGTTCTAGATCCTTGAGGAATTGCCACACTCTCTTCACACAATGGTTGAACTAGTTTACAGTTCCACCAACAGTGTAAAAGTGTTTCTGTTTCTCCACATCCTCTCCAGAACCTGTTGTTTCCAGACTTTTTAATGATACCATTCTAACTGGTGTGAGACGGTATCTCATTGTGGTTTTGATTTGTTAAAACCATAAAAACCCTACAAGAAAACCTAGGCAATACCATTCAGGACATAGGCATGGGCAAGGACCTCATGACTAAAACACCAAAAGCAATGGCAACAAAAGCCAAAACTGACAAATGGGATATAATTAAGCTAAAGAGCTTCTGCACAGCAAAAGAAACTACCATCAGAGTGAACAGGCATCCTACAGAATGGGAGAAAATTTTTACAATCTATCCATCTGACAAAGGGCTAATATCCAGAATCTACAAAGAACTTAAACAAATTTACAAGAAAAAATCAAACAACCCCATCAAAAAGTGGGCAAAGGATATGAACAGACACTTCTCAAAAGAAGACATTTATGCAACCAACAGACACGTGAAAAAATGCTCATCATCACTGGTCATCAGAGAAATGCAAATCAGAACTCCTTTCTTCCCCAGCTACTAAATAAAATTTCCATGCATATCAGTGAATGCAGAATCTAGTGGTAAGAATGGGGGCATGGCATAAGGAAATTGCTACCTGCTCTCGCTGTATGTCTGAGCAACTGACAGCATCCTACTTCACACACACACACACACACACACACACGCACACACCCCACACACACATGCACCTACACATCCTTGAAGTCAAGGTTAAGATGAGCTTGGGTGAGCAGTTTCATGTTCCATGGAAGTCTAGAGCCCTTCCCAAGTTTTCGGGTTATTAGCTAGGGGACAGGTGGAAAGGAAGTGGCTATGATTTCAAAGTCACCACTGACTTCAGGTTCATGATTTTCTCAGGCTGCCCCTGTTTCAGCTTACACTGCAGCAGTGGGAAATTCAGGCCCTTCTCACATACAAAGTCACACACACACATACACACACACACACACACACGCATACAGAGAGAGAGAGAAAGATGGAAAGCACTTATGAATGTAATAAAATTGAATGAATACAAAGACAACTTAAAACGACTTAAAAAGGACTTTAAGTAACACGCATCCTTTTTTTCCCAATGTATTAATAATCTCCCAAGAAAATTTCCACTGGCCATAGCCTCACATGAACTTGGCAACTCCTCACTTCCCTCCTTTTCATCTCTTTATCCCTCCCTCCCAGGGGCTCTGTACTCATTTCTCTCATTCTACTCAAGGAGTGACTTTCCTCCTCTCTCCCCCCACCTCCATCTCTCTCTGAATCACACCAATTTCCCCAGCCTCACCTGCTACAACAAGTGCCTCTCCAATGTATTATTTAAGACGCTAAAAGAAAATTAAGTCCAGATTTTAAAATAATATTTTTACCTTAGTATGTCTGTGTAGAAAAATATCAGGTAGGAAATGCCCCCAATGTATTAGCAGTGGCTGGTCGGATTACAGGTAATTTTTCTGTTTTTCTTCAAATAACGATATTTCTAACTAACCTCCAGTAGAAGATATATTACATCTTTCTATAAGAACCCCACAAAGGGAAATGAAGGAGAGTAAAACTTTTGTTAGTAAACCCACACAATGAGACTCACTGGTTATTCTTAGATTTGCAGAATTTGAGCTTTTTCTGATAACATATGGGCCCCGGAAGTGACATCTAAGCCATATGATTCTAGCCTCTTCTTCCGGCAGGACTGAAAGGACACTTTTTTCTACTAAACTAATACTCAGTGATCAGAGAGGCTTAGCAACTTCTCCAAGGTCACCCAGCTGGAAAGAGGTAAAGCCAAGATTCAGAGTCTGCAATGTCTGACTCTAAACATAATAGTCTTTTTTTTTTTTTTTTTTTTTTTTTTAAATCATTGCTGGAGATTCAGGCATCCCAGGTTGTGGAGGGGAAACCTATGGAGGCTGAAAAACACTTGGCTGGGTATCACTTGTGGTTGTTCACAATGCTCCCTAACCTCAGTGGTAACCTTTCAGGTACTGAAATATGTTGCTTCACAATTCACATGCTAGGCATCAAGCGTGCCTGAGAAAACAGGACTGGAATTCCCGACCACCTCCAGGAATATTTCACCTGTGTGAAATGACGCTGTGAGTGTCCTCAGAACAATTATTTCTATAAAATGACGTAACTGAAACACGGCCTTTTAAAAAGGAATGTGATCAGGCTCAATTTGGATACAGTTATTTGAGACACTGAATCATCCAACTTTTATTAGACCCAGGAGATGGTCGCCATGGTTTTCTGTCTGGGAATTTATGATCAAGTTTGGGTTTTTTTCCTCATTCTGAAGCAAAAAAAAAAAAAAAAAAAAAGGGGGTGGGGGTAATCTATAAACAATGTGTCTCCATCCGTGTGAATTATGTGTTAGATCTAGAAGAGGGAAATCAGTCATGTGCACAGCGGACCCCACACCGGGGAAGGCAGATTCCCCCTCCTCAACTTCCCCTGCAGGTGTTTGGCTCCATTTTATCTTGGAAGGCAATTAACTAAGCATCAAAGCCCAAAGCGACAAGACCCTAATAATAACCATTGGAAAGATAAGGTATTGTGCAGTGGCTAAGAACTTGAATCAGAATGTCTGCATTTATATTTATGCTCATTTTATCATTAATTTAGCAGACACTTCGTATACACCTACTGTGTACCAGGCACGGTTTTGGATGATGCTGGGAGTATAGCAGTCACTAAGGTGGGGTCCTTGCTTTTTTTTTTTTGAGACGGGGATTTGCTCTTGTTGTCCAGGCTGGAGTGCAATGGCGCCGTCCCGGCTCACTGCAACCTCCACCTCCCGGGTTCAAGCGATTCTCTTGCCTCAGCCTCCCGAGTAGCTGGGATTACAGGCATGCACCACCACACCCAGTTAATTTTGTATTTTTAGTAGAAACGGGGTTTCTCCATGTTGGTCAGGCTGGTCTGGAACTCCCAACCTCAGGTGGTCTGCCCGCCTTGGCCTCCCAAAGTTGTTGGGATTACAGGCGTGAGCCACCGTGTCCGACCGGGTTCCTGCTTTTATAATGTTTCTGGTCGAGTTGACAAAGAAATGCAAAAAGAAGCAAGGACCTAATAGATGGCAGTGAGTGCTGTAGGGGTGACAGAGGGGCTGGGGGCTGCTTTTGTTGGGGTGGGGGGGAGGGTCAGGGAAGTTCCCTCTTTGGAGGTGACTTTGAAGCTAAAACCTGAATGTAGAGAATGAACCCGTCATGGAAATTCCTAGGATGTGAATTTCTGGCAAACACTGTCGTTTACTAGTTGTGCCCTTGGGAAATGTCTGAATCTCTCTCGGTTCAGACTCTTGGAAACTGATGCTTCCTTCCTATCCGTGGGATGAGCAACGATGTTTTCAATAACCCCAAAGACTTCCTCAGCCACCCCTTGCACTCAATTCCAATTTGGTATTTTTTAAAAAAAAGGCTAAGGAACTTTCTGCAGGTGATGCTGTCACACCTGAGATGGGATTTGTCAGAAGGTCAAGGCAGAAAACTCTAAATCGGTGTTAATCCTCAATGCACATTGAAATCACCCAGGCAGCCTTAAAAACCTGTGACACCTGGGTCCCGCTTCCAAGGACCCAGATGTGATTGGGCCAAGCATAGGTATTCTTTTAAGTTCCTCAGAAGATTCTATTGTGCAGCAAGATTTGAGAACCAGTGTCCTAAACAATTTGTACCCAGGAAGCATTCAGCTAGGGCCACAGGGATCAAGGCACAGACAATAAATTGGGAGATAAGGAGTTACTCTCTTTGGTAAACAGGTCAAATACTTTAAAGCTGAACCAGATCAGGACCAACACCCCAGAGCATTAGTTATCATTTTCTCCTCTGAACTTTACCTTAAGAGGTAGCAAAGTACAAAACAGTGTACCCCTTGGTCAGAATGCAGAGAGAAAACCTGTAACCCTGCTCTGTTTTTTACTTGCCTTGTGGCCTTGGGCACATTGCAGAACCTCTCGGGGCCTCAGTATACGCAAAAGACAGATGGTGAAACCTGTTGCATGAAGGTATCAGTCTCTCTCTTGCTCTGTCTCTCTCTCATATATATATATACACACACACACACACATATATACACACATATATTATTGTTATATAAAATATATTTATATATTTGTATTCATATGTTTTATAATGACTATATATTTATTGTATTTATTACACATGTTATATCATATTCAGTATATATTTTATCTGCGTATTACCTACCTTTAGTAAAGTGCCTGTCTTACACATGGTAAGTACTCAAATAATGATTAGTATTTTTTTAAAAGATATAGCACTAATTATGAAGTACCCGCCTGTCCAGTCGCTATTGTGGGTGCTCTTGGATATCATTTCACTTCACGCTCCCCACTGTCCTGGAGCTGGGTGTGATCTCCATTTTACAGATGAAACAACTGAGGCTTTGGGAGGTTAACTGACTGCCACGACCACATAACTGGTAAAAGATGAAGGTGAAGATTGGACTTGGGTATGACTTTCTACTCCACCATGGAGCCTCTCAAAGATTCAACTTGAAATACGAAAACGGCAACGTCTTCCAGAGACTGACCAGGGCTCTATGGATGAGGCAGTGCCCACAGTTAAAGATACTTCTGTTGCCTTGCTGGATGTAGTTTCTTGTGCTTTTTAAGGTTTCCAATGAAAAAGGGCAAAGCCAGAGGATGTTCCTCATTAAACCCTGTCCCCATCCCCACCAGTGCAGTCCGTCTGCTGTAAATTGATTTAAATACAGAACCTAGTCCTGGCGAGTGAAAGAGGAAAAGCACAGGATGAGGGAAAATGTCTGTATTCGTTCGTTCTCACACTGCTATAAGGAACTACCTGAGACTAGGTCATTCATGAAGATAAGAGATTTACTTGACTCACAGTTCCACAAGCTTAAAAGGAATTATGACTCGGAGGCCTCAGAAAACTTACAATCATGGCAGAAGGCGAAGGAGAAGCAGTCACGTCTTATCATGGTGGAGCAGGAGAGACAGCCCGAAGGAGAAAGCGCTATGCGCTTTCAAACAACCAGATCTCGTGAGAACTCACTCGCTATCACCAGAACGGTCAGGGGAAAGTCCGCCCACGTGATCCAATCACCTCCTACCGGGCCGTCCCCTGAGACGTGGGGAGGTAACATTTGGGTGGGGACAAAAGCCAAACTATATCAACGTCTATATTTCATGTTCCTCAGAATCATTTGTGAGAGCCTTCAATACGCTTTTTTTTTTTCTTTTGAGACAGACTCTCGCTCTGTCGCCCAGGCAGGAGGGCAGTGGCGCCATCTCCGCTCGCTGCAAGCTCCGCCTCCCGGGTTCACGCCATTTTCCTACCTCAGCCTCCCGAGTAGCTGGGACTACAGGCGCCAGCCACCGCGCCCGGCTAATTTTTTTGTATTTTTAGTGGAGACGGGGTTTTACCGTGTTAGCCAGGATGGTCTCGATCTCCTGACCTCGTGATCCGCCTGTCTCGGCCTCCCAAAGTGCTGGGATTACAGGCGTGAGCCACCGCGCCCGGCCTCAATAAGCTTTTTAACTCTTCCTTTAAGAAGTTTTTAATAGGAGATTCCATTCAGTATATATAGAAGGGGCCTGGAAATCTTCATTTTAACAGGCACCCCAGATGCTTTGATGCCTATGTTGACGAACACAGCCCTAAGGGAAATACCAAGCCCCACTCTAAAGTGTATGCATCTTTCACTGCTTCTATAAACGTGTACTGGACACCTATTCTATGCCAGGAGCTATATCAAGAGAGGAGATTAAGTGAGTAATAGAATGCATCCCATACCCTTGCCATGCCAGGATTCTGTTTGTTTTGTTTGTCTTTAGTGCATGGGTATGAGGCCACAGTGGACTAATTTACCTTGGGTAAGTTACTTAATTTGTTGAGAAATCCTATTGCTTGTCCTCTACTTGCTTGGCACTGCACCGCACAGCACGCTGGTTATGCAGGGGTGGAGATGAGCGACATGGCTTTGCCCTTGAGCAGCATGCATTGAAGTGGAAGAGAGACAGAGCAAGTGCACACAGAATCCACGTGATAACTTAAGAAAGTAAATTGCAGTCCTGAAGCGGAGAGTGAACGGGAGTGGGGGTGGCCGGACAGGCTTCATTGGCTTGTCTGCACAGTGAGTCATAACAAACAGTACCTTCATCGTCGCTTATAGTGAGAATTACACTAAGCAATGGACCAAGGGCTGAATTCTGTGCTTGCCCCCTAATAGATGCTCAATGACAGTTAGTGCCCCAGGCTCTGTCTGGTGAGAGCTTATTTTGACAGCACTCAGTAAGTTTGGGGCCAAATGAAATTTTTGCCCTGGCTGTGTAGCACATCTTGTTTACATTGCCATATCTCATTTGAAAGTGGACACAGTTCAAAAAACCCCAATTCAGCTGACTTCTTCCAATATATTAATTTTCCTTTCCCTATAGGATGTCTTAGCTGTGTTCGAAGGGCAGGGATAGAAATTCCATATTATTTTCAGGTGATAGAAGTTGACAGGGCTATTTATTCACCATTTTGCATTCAAAGAGGCAATCATTGCCATTGTTATATAATCAGCATCACCCTGAGTGTTTTCCAGCATGTTCACCAGAGCAGAAATCTTTTGCACAGCTGTGTACCTGCACTATGAACCAGGGTATACATTGAACACTGTTGTGTTTTCCCATTACACTTTCTTCTTTTCCTTCCTTGAGCTTATCATGTTCCATCTGCCCCAGGGCCTTTGCACAGGCTTTTTGCTCCATCCAACATGATCTGCCCGGAGCCTCTTCACCTGGTTAACTCCTGCTTAGCCTTTGTTTCATCATAGATGACTCTCTTAATCTCCTAGTCTGCATCAGACTGTTACTATTCTGTCCCATAACTGTGTTCTTTCCTTCAGAAGCCTTACCATCTTTTGCAATCATATGCTGATTAGTGCAATTGTTTGGCTCTTCTCTGTTAGACTGGGAGCTCCATGTGGGCAGGGACAGTGGCTGCTGTCACTCACTATCACTTCCCAAACTTTGGGTGGTGTTTGACTAATAGAAGATGCGTAATAAATATCAATGAAGGGAAGGAAGGAAGGGAGGGAAAGAGGAAGAGGGGAAGGAAGGAGGGATAAACAAAAGGAAGGAGGAAAGAAGAGAGGGAACAGGCTCATGATTAACTAAAATGAAAGCCCTGGGCATTTAAAAATAAGATTCCTCCCTCTTGTTCTTTCACCAGGAATTGTCCTTCAGGTCTTTGCGTCCTGAGATCATTAAACCCGGGATGATGCAAAAAGACATAATTCATCTTTAACTGGCTCAACTGGCATCCAGGATTTGGGCACCAGATGAACAGAGAACAGTTTTGTTGTTGTTAGTCAGACATTTTTGGTTGACTGTGCCTCAGGGTCAAGCAGTTTGCTGGTGGGATGCTCTGACCCAAACTGCTTGACCCTCTGTCTCTAGGCAGTTAACCTGTTATTAGAGCACTTACCATATCGTGTAGTAGTTGTCTATTTGTTTGTAAGTCTCCCCAACTAGATTTTAAGCACTCTGAGCACAAAGACGTTCATTCAGGGGAAATTCAGCTCCATATTCATCATTTCTGTGCAGTAAAGGAATGGGAACTAGATGGCTCTTTCTAAGGCTTGTCAGGGAGCACATTTGTAAAGATAGCAACAATCTCAGAGAAAGAGCTTCAGATAAAGAGGTCAAAATTGTTTAGTAAATAGAAGAGTGGCACTCCCTGGAAGTTCCCATTATCAAAAAGCTGAGATTATTTGAAACATTCCATTTGTTTTCACTAGCACAGGAGAGATGAACAGAGCAGAGAACGCTGGTAATGTGCACATTCACTTAAGCTGCAACTTACTCAATGAAGGGTAGGAGGAAAAGAGTAAGAACTATATTAGATCGAGCATCTATTGTGCACCCAGCATCACGCAGGCAGCATGGTGGGAATGCAACATGGCGCCATGAATAGGGGCGTTGGTTCTGAAGTTAGGATGACTTGGATTCAAGTTCTGGTCCTGTAACTTCTTAGCTCTGTGACGCTAGAAAAGTTACTAGTCTATTTTTTAGTTTTCGTATAAACAGAGGAAAATATGCTTACTTCACTAAGTCGTAAGGAAGAGTAATTAATGACTACTCAATGAGCAAAAAGGAATCAATGATTAAAACAGATAACATACAGAAAATTCTTTCCATTCTATATAGCTCAGTTGGCTTGAGAGGGTCTCTTTGAGAAGGTGACATTTACTTTGACATCTGGAGAATGAATAGGAGTCAGTGGAGAAAGCAGAAGATGAATCTTAGAAGATTAAATACAGGTTGTATGACTATCACGACTTAGAGAAGACTGATATATTCAGAGAGCTGAAGAATGGCCAGAGTGCCTGGCGTGCAGTGAAGAAGAGGGGTACAATTAAATCACATCGTACCTTAAAGGTCATTTGAGGAAGTCAAAGAGGAAGGCAATCACTGCAGTGGTGATGGTAGAAATGGAATGCAGTGGGTTGAGAGAGATAGGCAGGATGGAGCCATGGGTTGGGAATGTGTGAGGCCAAGGGAGGAGAAGGTGATCAGAATAACTCCCTGCTCTCCTAGCTCTGGGCTAGGAAGATGGTAGCACCAACCTCTGCAATGGGGAAGGCTGCAAGATGAATAAATGGATGTTGGGACGAGATCAGGATTTTAGTTTTAGGAGTGTTAAGTCTAGGATTGCTGTTAGATATCCAAGTGGAAATGTCAAGTAGGCAAATGAAAATTACAAGTCTGAATCTCACAAGGGAGGTCTAGATCAGAGATATATATTTTCGAGTTGTCAGCCTACAGATTGTATTGAATGCCATGAGACTGAGTGGGGATCTAGACAGAATAAAGGGAGAAATAATACATTAAGAAAAAGAGATTGAGTCTTATGTGCTCTGTAATTCAATACCTCTCCCCCAACACACATACACACACGGATACACAATATGGACAATGAGCTGGAGAATACAGCTATTTGAATTCTGCCTCAGCCCTTGACAACCTTTGTAACTTTGACAAGTTACCCCACCTCTCCAAGCCCTGCTTCTATTATCATAAAATAAAAGAATGTTATAGCCCAAGGTTTTATGAGGATTAAAAATGATACGTGTTAATGTCCCAGTCACATCATAAGGTCACTGCAAGTGAGAGCAGGCTTCAGGGCTATTTTCCCTCCTAGGCCCCTCCCTGGTCCCTCAGCCCGTGTCCTGACTCTACAGTTCCTTGATTCTTACCACATTCTTTCCTAATCTCATTCCAAACTCCCAGCAGCAAAAGGAAGATCATTGATAACTCTCTGTGGAGTTTCTTTGATTTCAGATATTCCTCCCCTTTCCTGCCTCCAAGTAATATCTGGCTCATCTAAGCAATCTCCAAACTTCTCATGTGGAAAGAAAAAATAGACTATTTGGGATGAGCCACTTTCTAAGCTGCATGCTAATAAGTGGTGCTCTTATTGTTATTATATTTGCTTTCAAATCAGCAAGAATTCTGATTAGATCATGTAGATGGGGACAATATTAGCCAGTGGCGTGGAGAAAATAAAAGCTATTCTTAGAAAATCTCTCTCTTGATTAGTCCCTGGTGCCTATTGGATAGTTGTTGATGTCAGTAGATAATCTTGAGATGATGTCAGTGGGTGTTTTGGGGAAGCTGTAGGAGAGAGAATGAGAATGAATGTGTTTGCGAAGAGTAGAGTATTATGCAAGCATCTCTCATGTGGGCCATTCTCAAAGTCAGCATCTTTCAACCAGTACTTCCAACGCGTGACCTGCACCAGACACATCTTAAATACTGTGCGTGAGGCAGAGTGGAAGATGAGTTGAAAGCTCAGGTTCTGGGTCTGAGGTAGGTTGGACAGGATGGTCACAGGCTCCCTTAAAGGAGAACGCACTTGCTAAAAAAAGGGAGAGAACAAACCACCCCACAGTGTACAAACCACATCCCAGGCTCATGGTTAGGACACCCTGCAGCAAGGAGGTAGAAGAGCAGAAGAGAGAATCTCCAAATTTGTGCAAGTGCAGAAACCCATGATTAGTGTCCTTGGGCTGATTTATGGACATGAAAATATTTAAAAGCACACCCCTGGGTAGAGATTTAAGATGCTAATGAGACATGTGTTGTATGTACTAGCATGTACAACCACAGAGCATGCACCGACAGAAAACTGCCCATAACATGCTTCCTGACAACAACCCTTCCCATCCCTTTATGAGTAATCATGAAAGCCTCCCATAAAGACAGTTACCTTAGTGTGAGTCAGTGCTGGCTTGCCTTTGAGCAGCCCGCTCTGATCAGCTGTCAGAGTGTACTTTCACTTTGCAATTAACTTTCTTGCATACTTTGACTTTGGACTCACTCTCAAATTATTTTGTGCAGCAAAGTCAAGAACCTGGTGTGGTCCAGGAACAACAGGTCTACACAGCTTGGGTTCAAACATGGTCTCTCCCTTTCCTGCATGGACATACTTAATCACTCTAGGCTTACATGTCTTTTTCTATCGCATGGAGGAAATAATACTACCTGCCTCAGAGCTTTGTTGTGAGGATTAAATGCGATGACCCATGTAAAAGATTGAGGAGTTTAGTTGAAACGTGGTGATTGTCTCATAAATGTCAGTAGCCTTTATCTTATTTAATTCACACGACAGCCCTCTAAGGCAGGTACTAATATCACCTCTTCCTCTCTCTCCTCTTTTCCAGCATACTCAAACTGATGCTCAAAGAGCTTAAAGGACTAATCTGAAGACCCAAACATAGCAAGTGGCTGACCTGGGATTTGAGACTAAGCCTTCCCTACTTGAAGCCAGTGTTTTATCTGCTACATCCATAACCTTGAACAAGTGCCAGAAAATTAATGACTGAGCCATCATGAAGACTTGGAACTGACTGAATGACAGTATTGTAGATATAGGCGTATGGATGAATGGGTATGCCAAAGAACCATGATTAACCCGAAGTTGTGCCTGCTGCATTCAGCAACTTGCATTTACACCTTTAGTGAATACTCCTGGAAGTGCCATGACGTGGCCCAGACACTGAAGGGAGCAAAAGTGGTAAGACACAACACAAGTCTTTGCCCTCATGAAGCTTACAATTTAGTGGAAGGGACTGAGATAATCCAAATAATGAACAAATAAATGTACAATGAAAAAATCTAAGGTCCTTGTTATAAATATATGTTAATTTTATTTTTCATTTTTAATTAATTAATTAATTTTTAGAGACAGGGTCTCACTCTGTCACCCAGGCTGAAGTGCAGTGGTGTGATCACAGCTCACTGCAGCCTCAACCTCCCCAGCTCAAGCAATCCTGTTGCCTCAGTCTACTGAGAAGCTGGGACTACAGAGATACACTACCGTGCCTGGCTAATTTTTTATTTTTAGAGATGGGGTTATGCTGTGTTTCCCAGGCTGGTCTCAAACTCCTGGCCTCAAATAAACCTTCTGCCTCAGCCTCCCCAAATGCTGGGATTACAGGTGTGAGCCACCATGCCCAGCCTAAATTTTATTTTATATACATACCACATATATATAATAGGGACACACACAAACACACCCCTTGAGTCACTAATCTAGTATGAGGGTTCAGGGAAGGCTCTCCTAAGTAATTATAATTATTATTATGGAATAATAATTATTAATACTTTTACAACACTTACTATATGTCAGACACTGAGGTTTTTTTATGCTTTACATATAATCCTCATAGCAGGTCTATTATTGCTGCTATTACGCCCATTTTAGAGACAAAGAAACTGAGGTTAAGTGTTTTATTTGCCCACGGTCACACAGTTAGCAAATGGTAGAGCTGGGCCAGGAGGTTGGCTGCCGAGCCGACACTCCTAATCAAGCTGAGGTCTGAAGGATGTACAGGTGTTCACGAGGCAAAGGGCAGGGGTAGCATTGCGGCAGGCAGAAGGGCGGCAGACACAGATTCCCTCTTGCAGCAGGAAGCACAGAGAGCACTTGGGACCCAATACTGCTGCGTGGAGCTGGAGTTCAGGGAGACAGGAAAAGCGAGGTTAGAGGAGGTACTGAAAGAAAGGCAGAGGTGGACTATGAAGAGCCCGTGGGCCCTTCACTGGATCAATCATCCAATGAGCTGTTCACCAAAACTAAGATTCATTCGAAGAGAAGGAAAGAGGGAGATCAACAGTTTTTGATCTAAAATGCCTTAATAGGTGGTAGTTTAACTGGGTTAAGTATAAATTCCTGCAATTGGATCCCAAATGCCTACTGTCCAAAAACATGATAGGGGTGTTACTTCTAATTAGAGCATATGGGGAGAAAGGCTTTCGGGTCTGAGTCAGCTGGAAATGCAGTGTGTCTCATCTGCATGGCATGGCCACCAAAAGATGCTTATCTCAGACTGTCTTCCCAGGAGGAGGGAACACATATCATCATTGTCTCTGAGATTATCAGAAGATGCCTAGACTGTGACATATGCAATCCTGTGTGTCATACAGTCAAAACTTTTACAGAACCCACTCAGTCTTAGTGGTGTTCAGGATGCTGACAAGGAAACATTTAGCATCAAGAGCTTATTTTGTACGAGGCTTTGGCTAGGCTCTTCACACTCACAGCTTTTCCATTTTTCTCTTCGCTTTATAACATGTCAATTCTGATGAGGGGACAGCAGCTCAAATGGTTAAGTGACTTGTTGAAGGTGGTGCAGGAAACAAAAGGGGAATTTCAACTTGGGTTGGCCTGACTCAAAGATTATGCTTTTTCCACTCTACTACATTGTCTCTCTCAAGACAAAATAGAAAGAGCAGATAAAATGGAAGGATAGTTAGCCTTGAAAGGGAAGACTTGGTGAAACTTGATATTTATCTTCTGGTTCTTGCCTCAGTTTCCTCATCTGTAAAATGGGGGTAATAATAGTACCTACCTCATAGGATTGCTCCAGGGATAAGCAATGTAATTCAGGTAAAGGAATCTGTACTTTTTCTGCAAATAGCCCTTCAGAAAGTTAACTTTTATTTCCATTATTATTATTTCACTTGATGATGATTTTGTTGATGAAAAGGTAGTGAAGTTATTCTAGGTGAGTCCAGAAGATATAATAAAGGCAAATGGCCAGTTTTAGAGAAGTTGGTTTCGTCTTAATGGAGTTAGGAGGGTCTTTCAAACAGGTATAAATGATCCGTGTTTGAAAGGAACAACTCCCTGTAGAAGGAAGAGCCTCAGGAAGTGGTGAGCTCCCAGTCACAGGAGTTTCCCAAATCCAGGCTAGACAACCACTTGTAGAAATATAATAGGAAGGAGGCCGGGGGATCATGCCTGTAATCCCAGCACTTTGGGAGGCCAAGGCGGGCAGTGTATCACGAGGTCAGGAGTTCAAGACCAACCTGACCAACATGGTGAAACCCTGTCTCTACTAAAAATACAAAAAGTAGCTGGATGTGGTGGCATGTGCCTGTAATCCCAGCTACTCGGGAGGCTGAGGCAGGAGAATCGCTTGAACCCAGGAGGTGGAGATTGCAGTGAGCCGAGATCACACCACTGCACTCCAGCCTGGGTAACAAAGTGAGACTCTGCCTCAAAAAAAAAAAAAAAAAAGAAGGAGCTGTCATAGGAAGGATCTGCTCATCAAATTGAGTTATGCAACCTCCGGGTGCCCTTCAAAGTGAAAATCTGATTCTGTCCCCCCACATCTGCTCTGAAGTGACCACTTTTGTTGTGATGTAGGGTAGATCTAGGGCACCTGTTCCAAAAATAGCGAGAGAGTAAAGCAGGAGGTGGAGCTGGGGTTTTGTACATATCACCTTCCCCTTGGCACACTCCTCATGTATGTCACTGGGCCAGATGGGAGCAGAGACTTGGGGAGCTATTCTGACCCACCCATGGACTTTCTGCAGCATCTCACCTTGAGCACACCCCACCTGCTCAAGCTGACCCTGGGAGACCCAGCTTTGTGACTGCCCCAAAAGAAGGGCACCTCAACTCTGGCCAGAACATCCACCCCAGGAACACTTGGCCTACCCTCGCCAAGATTCTGATTTAGAATTTCAAGAAGTCATCACTGTGAGAAGAAGGCTGGGCTTCTGCTCTTAAGAGCTTAAGGCAAATTCACCCTTGAGTCCTCATGTGGGAGATTAATTGACATTTAGGCACAATGAGAGCTCCTTAAATATAGGAATGAGGTGTTATTCCTCTTTGTATTTCTCACAGCCTAGTATAGGGCCTAACACATAATACCTGCTCAATGAATGTGTAGTGAATGAATATGTGAGTTAATGAGCAAATATTTAAATGACAAAATCAATTTATTCATTCAACAAATATACATTTACTAGGTTTCAAATCAGCTTGATAGTTACATTAGAGGGTGCAACTTAATACAATTGTAAGCATGTGGCTACAGGAACAGAAAATATTTCCAGGCTAGAAAGACTTTCAATTTTTTGGTGGGGGGAATAAAATTGATATTTAAATTTCTATGGCCAGGGCTTGGATGGAGGCAAGACATGCTCACACACAGCAAAATATGAGAAACCAAGAAATAGTTGAGCCACCTTGGGTTAGTGAGTTTGGGCATACTTGGCCCTTTTCTGCACTCAGCTCTTTCTGTATATACAGTGTTTTTAAAACAGAGCCACACATTCTTTGAGATGCTTCCCATTAAGAGGTGAAACTTAATTCCTTCTCCTTGAGTGTGGGCTGGAGTTAGTAACTCACTTGACTAGAATATAATGAAAGAGCAAATAGTTCACTTCTGAGACTGTTATAAAAGGTATTGTAGATTTTTTTTCTCTCTCTCTCATCACTTACTTTTCCTAGACAAGCCAGATGTCATGTGCTTAGCACTCTCAAGCAGCCCTATGGAGATGCCCACATGGTGAAGATCTGAGCCCTCCAGCCAACAGCCAGAAAGGAACTGGGGCCTCCTTCCAACAGCTTTGAGAGTGAGTTTGGAGGCAGATCCTCCAGCCCCAATTAAACCTTCAGATGACTGCAGCCCTAGTCAACCTATATATAACCAATTATATATATTGAATATAACCTAATGAGAGACCCTTAGCCAGACCACCCAAAGAAGCTGCTTTAAAATTCCTGACCCACTTTAAGATAATAAGCATTTGTTGTTTGAAGCTAAGTTTTGGGAAAATTTGTCTTTTCATTGTGCTTGGTGATAGGAAAGACAAAATGGGACCTGGGTGCTGTCTAATGAGGGATGACTATCTCTTCATTCTTTTTTTTCTTTTTTTTTTTTTGAGACAGAGTCTTGCTCTGTTGCCGAGGCTGGAGTGCATTGGCGTGATCTTGGCTCACTGCAACCTCCGCCTCCCAGGTTCAAGCAATTCTCTGCCTCAGCTTCCCCAGTAGCTGGAATTAAAGGGGTCCCCCATCATCATACCTGGCTAATTTTTATATTTTTAGTAGAGATGGGATTTCACCATCTTGGCCAGGCTGGTCTTGAACTCCTGACCACGTGATCCACCTGCCTCAGCCTCCCAAAATGCTGGGATTAAAGGCATGAGCCACCGCGCCCGGCCGACTGTCTCTTCATTCTATCTCTTGTTGCACCTTCCTCTTCCTTGGCTCTTGTTTGCATTAGAGGCTCCAAGCAATCATAAGTAACAGGAGCCCTGAGTACATACAATGTCACCAGCTCCTGGGATCCCAGCCCTAGAAGAGTGATCGGGACTTCTTGTTGACTTTGGAAGAAATGGAAGAGGAGGCGGCTACTTTTCAGAGGGCAGGCCTGCCTGCAGTACTGCTGAGTTAAGAAGGGCAAGGCTGCTGTTTTTTCCTCAGGCAAGAAGAGAGACAGAGAGAAACGCAAGAGAAAGAAGACTTCTGAGACACTGTAGCATGTCAGTGGGAGGTGGAGAATGGAAGAGAGTTGGACACTTCTTTAAGGGAAAGTAAAGAATTTCAAATAGAAAGTCACAGCATGGTCTGTTCCTGGCTTCTGCCAGCCTGTACGCTGTATGGAATTTTTTATCAAGCCAGAGTGCAGAAGGTTTTGCACATATGTCCTCAGAACTTTTAGCACCTTGGAGATTCCAGGAGTAAAAAATATGTGCTTCTTTTCTAACTGCTGTCTAAGAGATTGGTAATGAAGGTTTTGCACATACCTTTCTGGAAACTTCAGAACCCACGAAAGCACAGAATTGGAACCTGTGGCCACTTTTCCATCTACTTGAGAGAGCGACCTGAGTATGACCTCTAATTCATGGAAAATTCTCACCTTTGTGAAAAGACAGTCCCTAGGATTTCCAGGCACTAGAAGTTGCCTGGAAGGTAACTTCCAGGAAGTAAGTTATTGTTTCTGTGGACATAACCTGAACACAACTACTACGTTTCGGAACTAAAAAAAATTACAAAAGGAATTATCTTTTGTACTGTATAGTAATAATCCCTCTGTACAACCTCATGAAGCAGTCAGAAGTGGGGTAAATATCCTCATTTTACAGACATGCATGAGAAGAGTTGGAGAAGTCGAGTGACTGGACTAGAGTCACACAGCTAGGATGTGGAGAAGAACCCAGGATTCCTGGCTCTTCTTTCTGCTGCTTGTTTATTTTAAAATATGTATTGAGACCTTACAGTGTACAAGGGATTAGGGACCCAGGACAGTTTCTGCCTGCACTCTATTGGAATCTAGGTAACATTGAACATGGCAGTAAAGGTACAAGATGATGGATGTAGAGTCCAACTGACATGCGTTCACCTCCCAACCTCAGCTTCACAATGACCACCTGATCCTATTGCCTTAAGGATGTCATTTCGACTCTCCTTGGTTTCCTCATATGTAACGTGGCTGGGCATGGTGGCTCATGCCTGTAATCCCAGCACTTTGGGAGACTGAAGCAGGAGGATCACTTGAGCCCAGGTGTTCAAGATCAGCCTGGGCAACACGGCGAGACCCCATCTCTACAAAAAATAAGAAAGTAGTCGAGTGCAGTGGCACATGCCTGTAGTCTCAGCTACTCGGGAGGCTGAGGCAGGAGTAGTGCTTAAGCCCAGAGGTTCGAGGCTGCAATGAGCTGTGATTGTGCCACTGCTACGTGGACAACAGAAAGACCTGGTTTTATTTTTACTCAAAAAATAAAAGAAAATAAAATGGGGATTATAATCCTTGCTGCAAAGGAG
This sequence comes from Macaca thibetana thibetana, assembly GCF_024542745.1. Lineage (NCBI taxonomy): Eukaryota > Metazoa > Chordata > Mammalia > Primates > Cercopithecidae > Macaca > Macaca thibetana. The sequence goes on along the minus strand of NC_065597.1, from coordinate 65,976,725 downwards.
TGCTCCAAGGATATTTTTAAGGGTTCTTTTTAAGGGGGGTAGTTTAATGAACTTTGACAAATTTTGTCAGAACTCTAAGAAAAAAAGATAAATGACCCCAAAAACTCTATTATCAGCAGAAGACTACAGGATCTTGCACGATAAAACTTTCTTTAGCTTTATCCTCGGAATTACTGCACATTTGACTGGGAAATGAAAGCTTTTCCCTCTCACAGGACCAGAACTGTCTGTTAATTAAATTTGCTCAGCTGTATGGCCATTTGGCTTTAGACAGCAGAATCTTGGGGGACAAAAAAAGAATCAAGCCATCCTACATAGCCACATCACTGGCAGAAGCACATGTCTCAAGTCCCAAGTATAAATCACCTCCCAATTAGGAAATAATTATGGCCCCAAATGGGGCTACATGGGTGTTAAGGCATCCCACAAATTGCTGATTAGTTTCATAGTAGCAATAGTATTTAGTGCCACTTCAGTTAATAGAAAAATGTGTTGAAAATGGCCCATCTTCAGCTGCTCCAAAGAAAAAGCTGAGGTTAAGGAGAAGCTCAGAAGACAGGGAATGACACAAGAAAAAAGAAAAGCCTTTGTCCATTTCCTTGAAGGAGGTACTGTGCTGTAAAGAGTTCAAGGGCCGGGCACGGTGGCTCATGCCTGTAATCCTAGCCCTTTGGGAGGCTGAGGCTGGTAGGTCACTGAGGTCAGAAGTTTGAGACCAGCCTGGCCAACATGGAGAAAGCCCCTTCTCTACCACAAATACAAGAATTAGCTGGGTGTGGTGGTACACGCCTGTAGTCTCAACTACTCGGGAGGCTGAGGTATGAGAATCGCTTGAACCCAGGAAGCGGAGGTTGCAGTGAGCCAGATTGTGCCACTGCACTCCAGTCTGGGTGACAGAGCTAGACTCCATCTTAAAAAAAAAAAAAAAAAAAGTTTAGGGGGTGGTTTGGGGTATGGAGTCAGACCATCTGGGTTGAGGCCTCCTTTCTCTGCTGCATATCAATTCAGTGATCTGGGCTGGGTCACTTTTATCTCTGAGTCTCAATTTCCTTATCTGTTACATGGAAGTGAATAAAAATTGCAATATAACCTGCCTCACAGGGCTCTTTTCTACAGCAACATAGAACAGCACACAAATAGTTGCCATTGTGTTCTTCTGATCCTCATACCTTATAGATTACTTATTTTGGGATCAAATAAGTGTGTTCTTGTGCATGATGACATTTGCTTCATGATATAATTGATCTGTTGGCCCTGTGGTAGACACACAGGTTGTAGTTTGAAGTGCGTTGAATCAGGAAAGAGTCTTGAACCTGAGCTTTTGTTTGGTTGGAAGAATTTAATATTACGATGTTTGTGAACCTGGCTCAGACTGGTACATAGTAAGGATTCAAGAAATGTTGATTTTCTTTACCCATCTCAGCACTTGGTGCCAGATTCAACCATGAAGTCTTGATTGCTAAGATCTGAGTGAGCTTAAATGACATATACCCTTTCTCCCAGCCTCAGTTTCCTCATCTCTAATGAGAGGGGATGAGAGGGGACAGAATTCATTACAGTCTGGGCCAGGCAGAAAAATAAGAAAGGGGGTTCCTGGATACCATGTGTCTTCTCATTATTTCATAACCCTTATAAAACCATCCATCTCTGTGAGAGTCTGAGGCTCCTAAACCTAAAAAGATTTTGAGACCTATGCCTGAGGCACTGTTTACTCCACTCTCTTTAAGGACCACAAACCCTGATTCTTAGGGACCCCCACCTGATTGTTACTCACCTGAGCTCTATCTACATGATCTTCCAACAAATCAGCATTTCTGGAAGTTACATCTCTGCCCCAGACAAACTTTCCTAGATCAAATCTTCCCATGGGTGAAGCTATTTGCCACACAGTGCAAATGACAGTCTATCCCTTTCCCGCCCTTACCATGAACACAAGGGCAATGCCCCACTAGAAACTCTCCTCAAGGGTTTTCTCCACTCCTTCAGGTTAGGTCAGACTTAGAGAAGGGTCTACTGCAAGGGCTTGGGTCTTCTGCAGCCTCAGGGAAGACGGTCTGCCTTGTTGAGGCAGAAGGAAGGCAGTGACTTCTTCAGACTAGAGCAGCCACCATTTCTTCCCAGAAGGCTGTGGGACTTGGCAGCCATTTGGGGGCTCCTGAAGAGGAAATCCCTAGCCTTACCCGACTGTGAGGAGGCTGCAATCTAGCCCAGGCCCCAAGAAGAAGAGTCTCTATGCGAAGCCACCATCGTCTTAAAGATTCAGAAGTGACCACTAGACTGTAATCTACCAAAGAATGGGCCTTTGTACAGAGTAAGTACACGGTGCGTGTGTGGATTTTGAGAGAACGAGAGACTTGCTTTTTCCCCTAGTTACATTGCCTCTCAGAAAACAGAGAGAGTTTTGGTTGCCAGAGCCAGGTATTGCGGTCTTATATGTGACTTTCTGAACTCTGTTACTATTTCAGCGGGGTCCCTATGAACCCTTTTGTATGTGTCCCGGGTTCACAGGGGTTGGTATATAAGGCATCCTTCATAAACTGCCCTTTGAATATCCTTGGGAAGGTTAAAGAGATTAGGGGAAAAATGGAGGAGATGTGAAGGATATTTTCAACCCCTCATTGAGAATATACTTTTAGTTATATATTTAGTTTTAATTCTGAAGGAAAAAGTGTACCTTGCCATATGAGAAGTGCCCAAGAGCAAGGTGGGATGAGCTAGGAGGCTAGGAACTACTTGTCCTAATCAATGGCATTCTATTCACCCACCCTTCATGCATTCCTACTTTCATCCATTTAGCCACATATCCATCTAGTCATATACTTACCCTTTCCCTCTCTCTGTCCACTCATTCATCCAACCAATTTTTCATCCATCAACTGTTACTTATTGATCCATTCATTCATTTGTTCATGCAACATTTACTGGATACCCACCATGTATCAGACACTGCTGGTGCTTGAACAGTGAATGAGATACATCAAGTCACTATACTTATTGCGTGAAGACGTACAATGAACAAATACACACAAATATATGATAAAATTACAGATAGTGTTAAGTGCTATAAGGACAAAGTATGCTATGGGAACAGAGAGTGATGGGGGAGATTCTATTTAAGATAGTGTGGCCAGATTGGGCACAGTGACTCATACCTGTAATCTCAGCACTTTGGGAGATGGGAGGATCACCTGAGCTCAGGAGTTCGAGACCAGCCTGGGCAACATAGCGAGGCCTCATCTCTACTAAAACTTAAAAAAAAAAAAAAAAAAAGGTGTGGTGATGCATGCCTGTAGTCCCAGCTACTCAGGAGGCTGAAGTGGGAGGATCGCTTGAGCCCGGGAGTTCGAGGCTGTAGTGAGCTCTGATCATGCCACTGCACTCCAGCCTGGGTGATAGAGTGAGACCCTGTATCAAAAAAAAAAAAAAAAAAGTGTAGTCAGACAGTGCCTTCCTGAGATGACATTTAAACAGACCTTTAGGTATAATAAAGGAGGAAAGCACAGAAATATCTAGGGGTAGAGTTACAGGGAGAGGCAGTTGCAAGTACCAAGACCCTGAATTACCTCTGTTTGAAGTGAGAGAAGTTCGGTGTGGCTGGATCTTAATGAGTGTGGTGCAGAACAGTAGTAGACAAGATGGAAGATGAGGCAGACCAGTTGGCACCCTAAGGTCATAGGGAAGAATTTGGATTTTATTCTGATTGTGATGGAAAGATACTAAAGGCCTGAGAACAGATGAATCATATTATCTAATTGATGTTTTTAAAAGATTGCCCTGTCTTCTGTCTGGAGAATGGATAAGAAGGAAGCCAGGGGAGAGGCCGGCAGATGGGTTAGAAAGCTGTTGCAGTAGTATAAATCAGAGATGATGGACTGGAGTGACGGGGAAGGAGTGATGAGAAATAGATGGGTCTTGAATGTATTTTAAAGGTCATGAAGGCCAGACTCGGTGCCTCATTCCTGTAATCCCAGCACTTTGGGAGGCCAAGGCGGGTGGATCACTTGGGGTCAGGAGTTTGAGACCAGCCTGAACATGGTGAAACCCTGTCTCTACTAAAAATACAAAAAATTAGCCAGGTGTGGTGGTGCATGCCTGTAATCCCAGCTACTCGGGAGGCTGAGACAGAGAATTGCTTGAACTTGGGACGTGGAGGTTGCAGTGAGCCAAGATTGTGCCATTGCACTCCAGCCTGGGTGGCAGAGTGAGACTTCATCTCGTAAATAAATAAATAAATAAATAAATAAAATAAAGGTCATAAAGACACATGATTGGATGTGAAGGGGAATAGACGAGGGAAGAATCACTATACAGACATTTGGCTTGAGATATCAGGTCAATAGCCATGCAGTTTTCCAAGATGAGGAACAATGGCAGAGGACCAGATTTCTGTTGGAAGGATGGGCTGTTCACAGTACTTTTCAAGATATCTTAGGTCTTGGATGTCTTTAAGATCTCTCAATGGAAATATGGATGGGAGTATAGAGCTTATGGAGAAAGTTGAATCCGAATATAAAAATGTGGGAGTGGCATTTAAAGTCACAGGACTGAGTAAAATAAGCTAGTTAGAAGAGTACCATAAGCTGAGAACTGATTCCAAAGCACTCCATCTATTCACCACCACCAGCCATTCACTCTTTCATCTAGCTGTCCTTCTACTCATCCAAAAATGCTTAGTGTCACATGATGTACTGGGTGCTAGGATTTAAAGGTGAACAATTTTATGGCCCCTGTTTTGGAAAAGCTCACATTCTAAGGAAAAGTAGCACACCTAAAAATGTAGTAAAGCTTGATGCATTATATTATAGAGGTGCGTACATGGGGCTATGGATCGTGGAGAAATCAACTGTTAACTATGCTTCTGGAGGAAGCTTGGAAAGACTAAGAAGAGGTTTATCTTTAAAATAGACCATAAAAAAGAATTAAGCATTGATAAGGAGACCAGCATTCCAGGAAGAAAGAACAGCATCAGCAAAAACATGGGAGCATAAGAGCTCATGGTGTCCTTGAGGAAGGATGAAAATATCTTTGATTCCTTACAGCATAAGATGCATGGTAGAAAGGGGTATGGCAGGGGTTGGAATGGCTTTGTGCACTATGGCAAGGAATTGGGCTTTCCCTGTGGGCCACGGGGGACCAAGCTGAAGGTTTTAAGTTAAGGAGAGGTGGAACTAACATTGTCAGATTTGGGTTGTAGAAATGTCACTTGATCTGAAGACGGGGGTTGTCAAACCAAATTCAAATCTGGGTTTAGTAAAGAGAGACTTTATTCAAAAGGATTATTGCAGAGGGAGAAAGGGATTCTTGCAATAGAGGAAGAGGGCCTATTGCAATCGGGAGAATGCTCTGACAATAGATTTGCAAGCATCTCAGGGTTAGACAAAAGGGTTTTTCTTTTACAGGGAGGAGTAAACAAAGCTAGAAAGAACAGGGTACAGGAAAGTGAGATGAACAGGAGAGGCACAATTGGTCAGAAGGTGGATAGATGGGGCATTTAAGACTTGCCTATTCCCAGGAGGAGCTGTTAGGGAGAGGTTTTAGGCTGGCTTGGGCTGAGGTTTGGCCAGAGTTCAAGGACCTGGAGAAGGAGGGAAGCTTAACCGTTTGATTAACAAGCACTTTTGTTCCAACTGATCAGTAGGGATCAACATTTCAGTTAATCATTTATGAGGCAAAGAATAGGCATTGGGAGGGCGTGTGTCTGGCCTTGGTGTGGGTAAACAAGTGGGAGCATCTGTGAGTCTTAACTAAGTCATATAGGTAAGACTCCTGTTCTTGCTACTCCTGTTCATCTCACTTTCCTTTACCTTGTTCTTTCTAGCTTTTTTTACTTCTCCCTGTAAAAGAAAAACCCTTTTGCCTAACCCTGAAATGCTTGCAGACTTATTGTCAGAGAATTCTCCCTATTGCAATAGTTCCCCTCCCGGTATTGCAAGAATCCCCTTTCCCCTCTTGCCATAAGGGTGCTTCTTGGTAAAAGTCAACATTATCAGGGTTAAGGCTACAAGCACAGGAACTGCACAGGAAGACAAGAGCTAGGTGTGGGACAGTGGCTAAGCTTTTGGCTGAAATCCTGAAGCCAAGCCAAGAATTGTCCTGAATTCCGTGCCTCCCTCTACCCTCTCCCCTTGCCAAAGTGGGGAACTCGTTATTTCCCCTTTGTACAAACATTAAGCCTGCCTGAAACATTAGCAATTGATATGGTTGGGGTATTTGTCCCCTCCAAATCTCATGCTGAATGTGATCACCAGAAGTTGGAGGTGGGGCCTAGTGAGATATGTTTGGGTCATCGGGACGGATCCCTCATGAATGGCTTGGTGTCCACCCTATGGTAATGAGAGAGTTGTCTATTAGTTCATGAGAGAGCTGGTTGTCTAAAGGAGCCTGGCATTTCTCTCTTGCTCTCTCTCATCATGTGACACACTGGCTCCTCTTCCCTTCCGTCATGACTAAAAGTTTCCTGAGGCCTCACCAGGAGCCAAGCAGACGCGGGTGCCATGCTTGTACAGCCTGCAGAACAATGAGATAAATAAACCTCTTTTCTTTATAAATTACCCAGCCTCAGGTGTTCCTTTCTAGCAATGCAAAACAGACTAACACAGTGATGCTTACAACAGCAGCAACAATGACAACAACAAAGACCACAACTCAATTTCTCATTTTCATATCAATTGGCAGAAATTATCTTTATTAGAAAAATGAAATTTTCCTGTATTTACATTTTTACACCATATGACCGGGCACTTCTGTTGCCTCAGGAGTTATGTACATATCAGTTTGCACACACATGTCAATCCCCATTCCTTAAAACAGTTGATAACACATTGAACAAAATTAAAAGACATACTACAAGAAGACAACCATAGTATATACTTCCTCTATCATAGAAAGGTGTTAAGCAAACATGTAATTTTGTAGCTATGCTTGGAAATATTTAATACAGTTATTAGCACTTCCTCATGCAGTGGATTAAAACATGACAGATATAAACTGCTGCAGTTGATCAGTGAACATTAATTCCCAAATGAAGACCATTGCATAGAGCACACAGCTTGCTTTGAGTTCTACCATACAAGAGATCAAGTCAGTTCTGATGTGGGTTTTGGATTCTGTTTGAATGTAGCTGTGAATAGAAACCCTCTGCATATGGAGTTCAATCCTAACCATATTGGATTAAAAATGGACTCAGACATAAACCTGGATAGCCGCTTAATTCAATAACTTTCTTGCAGGCAATGACCAGCTTGTGTATTATGCAACAAGTCTTATTATTAATACATGAGTGAAAAATGAATCATTTATCCTCTTTTTCTGTCTGAGAAGGCCATTATTTATAATTTTTATGATCTAATTCTTATTCAAGCCACCAAAAAACTCACCTTATTCTTTCTGAACATTCAGCTTGAAATATATATGCTCTACATAAACACATACACATAAACATTCTGGGGTGATATAAACTATGGTGAATTCTGCCAATTAATTCAGCAGGTTTATGCTTTTAAATTTGTTTTGGCAGGGGAATGAACAAGATTAAGATTCACAGTTAAAAAACAACTGGTAAAGAAATCTTTGGGGACCCTCAGGTTTGGAAGGCACCTGAGCCACATCTAACTATGTGTGTCAAGCAGTTTTCTGCCTTTTCTATGAAAATGTTATTCTTGAACTTATATCTTAAGTAGGCAATTAGCATCCCTTCCCAGTCAAAAATTTGGGGAACATGAATGTTAAAAGTTCCACTTTCATCTTTTCATATTCATCAAAATTTTCCAAAAAGATCACCTGGATTTGGCTCAAATTAGAGGGCTTAATCTTTTGTTTTTAAACTGAAACATTTCTATAAGTGGTCATGACCCCAGAGCTGTGTCTACAAACTTAATAAAGACTTAAAAATTTTTAAAAAAATATTTTAAAAGTCAATACTGTTCATTCACTTGAATTAGCTTGACTGAGAATGGAAATAATTCAGTAAGTCTTAGATGGCTAATGTAGAAACTTTGATTGAATCCCAAAGGCTATGATTGCTTTTCATGGAAAAAAAATGACAATGTTTTCGTATTTCTGGACCTTCGCTTTTTGCTCAGTTATCAATAGTCTTTGATTTGAGCCCTTTAAAACTTGAAACAGCAAAATGTCAGATCAATGGGAGGCATTTAAAATGCTAAAGACAAACTCATGTTTGTTGGAGAACAATTAACCTTATTAATTTAAAAGGCAGCTGTGGTATTGGCTATGTTATGTTAATATCCTATTGAGGGTTCATCTTAAATCTTTCCTAAAGGTATGAAAGAGAATTAACTGGAAGAAGTCATGACCCAGGGCTAATGAAGAATGTTCTAGGATTGCAAAAATGCAAACTCATTGTTTCACTGACACAGTAAGAAAGAGAGAATTATGAGTGATAATCTCCGTTTTGTCTTCTGTGTTTCTGCGGACTGCTGACACCTTATCTGAGGAAGTTAATCTGAGGAATGACTTCATTTTAAGCAATTTAGTTCTGGTTCCCTGGAGAGTTGCATGCTTTGAAATACAACCCCCAGAGAAGAAATGCTATTGGTCAAATTGTTCTTTGGAGTGCTCCATTTCTACATAGTTCAACATTCCAAGGAGAACATTGTCATGCACTTGTAGACCCAACAACAGGATCTCCAAATAACAAATAATAATCTTTCTGTCTTAAAAAGCTTGAAAGATGAAACAGCTGAGAAATTTTTTCTCAGAGACTAGCACTTAACTTGCATTAAGTTAGCTAACCCTCCAGAGAATTCATGGAGACTCCCAGAAAGACATTTCTTCAAATCCCCTCTAGTGTCCTCATCCATCAAATGGGCCTAATGCACCCTCACCTCCCAGTAAATATAAATGCCAGGAAAGAAATGTGGCTTAGAACATGGAGAGGGGGGAATGCAGGAAAGGCAGTGTGTGCTCAGCGGCATGCCTGCAGAGTACGTTAAATACTAGGCCATTCTGGGTACCTATAAAGCCCGGTGGAAGCATTCCAATTCAACACTCTTCAGTGGGACAGAATAACCATCACTATCCTAATGCTAAGTGAGCAGCGAATTATCTCTAAGACAATTTGGAAATGAAAAAAAAAAAGACCAAGAAGGAAAACAACAACTTTTTAATAGCTGGTCCTCAAACATTCTGACTACCAAAGCTCTCCATCATTCATGCAGAAACTCTATTTCCTATTCCCTGTTCCACCTCTGAAACTCATTCCGTCTGCCTGGCAAAGATAACCAAACATAGGGATGAAATAGGAGGAACAGTCAACTTGCAAATAATATCACCTCTTTGAACATGGGTCACAATATTTAGGAGGACTTTAATGGAGGGCCACATGGCTGCGTGTGTGTGCATACCCACACACTTGAGAGCATGTACTATGTACATATGTTTAATGGAATTAGCCCTGATGTTGAGTGATAAAAAGATGAGACATTAGGAAAGAGATATTTAAGATTAGGCACATGCTAAGTAGAGAAAATAACTCCCCAGGAATTTTTTTTAAAATGCTGAGTGCAAGCATATGAAAGGGAGACACAAACAGTGTTCAAGTCTCAGAAGGAACTATGAACAGAGGTGAGATCCCCAGAAATTCTCAATACACCCAAATCAGGCAATGAGGGGTACGACCCTAACAAACTTCTCTGTCACAGAGGCTGACACTCAAGGGTATAAGCCCAGGAACCTCAAAAGAGCAGACCTCTCTTTCTGACTTCTATTCTGATCTCCCTGAAGGAGACCAGGCACTTTGAGAATATATCTAACATTAGAGATTTACTAATTCTAGTTACTGATGAGGCTGAGAAAAACCTGAGCCTCAGTTTCCTTATCTGTAAAATGGGAGCAATCATATTTATATCTTAAGGTTATTTTGAGGATCACATTCTAGGATATGCCTAGAATACTGCCTACACTCAATTTAGATATATTTTGATATTCTCAAATTCAGGTGCAGATCCATGGCAAGTACTTGCGATAAGCAGAAAATATAACATCCCAAGAATGCATAGAATGGGATGGACAGAGTGACAAAAGCTCCCTCTCCACCTCGCCATCCTTCCTGAAATACACCTATATTCCTTTCCCCATCTCTTTGCCCCATTTTCTCTCTAGGGAACCTGATGCTTTCTCTTTTGTCAGCCACAACAGTAGGCACTTGGAACTCGATAAAGAATTCTCCCTCCACCCTTCCCTGATACCTTCATACCCTGGTCTATCAAAAGGGTTCTTCAAACGTCAAAAACAAAACCAAACAAAAAAGCTTTAGGGAAATGCTTCATCTTTTTACATCATGGTCTATTTTCTAATCCTTTGGGGAATTTTTTTAAACCTTTTCTTGAGGCACATGTCATAACACAAGGCTGGGAGGAGGCATGATTTGGGAAGGATTGGAGAACTGGCTGGAACCAGACCCAAGCCTTCCTGTGCAAAATTGTAGGAGTGTGAGTGTGTTCACCTGGTTAGCCGCTCCTGGGTCTCCTAAGCACGTTATTTGAAGATTAAAATAAATCAAGTGCATTTCCAGGAGCACTAACTCTATTCTCCAGAGTTACTTAAAGGTTTAGGGAAGGACTTTAAAAAAAAAAAAGTATGCTCCTAGAATCAGATTTTTTTTTTCCTGGCTCATTTCTAATTTTTGCTGTTTAGTCTCTGTTTGCATTTCACGGGTCCTTGGTTATCATTTGGATTAGAGAACTGAACTTCTAAACCATAAGCTACTTATGGGAAGAGACTGTATTTTCTGTTTATTTTGCATCCCCTCCCCCACAATCCCAAACTGGCTTTCAAAGTGAAGTGGACATTCAGTGAAATCCTATTAGCTGGTCAGTGTGCTTGGTTCTTCCTCAGTGCATGGTACATAGAACTCAATTATTTCAACGGTTACTACCAGCCTTTTATCTCAGTTTGAGGTTTTAAACAATATCCCTGTTGATTCTTCCTAAGGAGACAGTCTCTGAAAAAAGTTTTCTCTCTTCTAGAACTTTAAGACAGGGATTGTGAGGGAGTTTAAAGGAAAACAAAATTCAAAGAAGCATGGGAGCATGGGTAGGTCTTTCTAGGGCAAGAGGTGAAAAAAAAGAAAAAAAAAAAAAAAAAAAAAAAAAAAAAAGCCAGGGCAGCTTTACGGGGATCTCTGGCTCTTATTCCGGAAGTAGTCAGGAGTGTCCCCTAGAAAGAAACCTAGAAATAAGTCAGCCCGGTCAGAGAACCGAGCCGGAAATTGAACCATGTCTTGGATCTAATCCTCTCTCTGATACTCTAACTTGATGATCTTAAACAGGCAACTGCCCATTTGTAAACTTCATTTTCTCATCTCTCCTCCCCTTCTCCTAACTTTTGGTGTGGTTCTACAAACTCTCTTTTTCTAAGACCCTTCTGGGCAGGCACTTCTAGCTAATACTATACTGAAAGCACTGCTGGGCACAGAAGGAGTGCAGGTGAGGAAAGAGGATAAAGTATTTAAATAGGAAATCTATGCCCTTTGACATGTTTAAGGAAATTCACACACAAGTCCATATCAGCATTGTCTTCAGAAGCAAATGCGAGCAGAATAGATTCTATACCCCTCATCCCAGAGTTTTGTTTTTCAAAGAAGGGGCCAAGAACACCAACACCCAAATTCTACTTAAGCTCTGTCATCCTCCCTACAACTGAGATTAAAAAAATACAGTGCCCTCTCTACAGAAATATCCTCCCATAAAAATAACCAGAATGGGTTTTCCATGTGTTAATACCATCATCACCATTTAATTTTTAACATAAACTTTACAACATGTACAATTTTATTTGGATAATACACTTATGTGTGAATGGTAGAAATCAAGCATGTATATTATATACATGTGTACACAAGCAGTTGTATTCACAGGATAAGTGCATTTTATCATCTCTGATCCATATCAAGTGGCAAGCTGACCTCATCTGATACAATTAGGTATGAACACAGTACAATATGTAGGGATTGAATGGGAAACAGTAACTGCATACTGGGAGAACTTTTCAAGTATAGACCCCACATCACTTTCAACCCTGTTCACCAAAAAGAGATGGGGTATCTGGAAAGGTCTAATTGTGTCTCCAGTGAAAATAAACAGTACTTTTGGAAGGCAAATTGCCTTTACATAGAACCCTTCACTCATTAAATATCAACCAACACATTTAGCTTCCACCTACTCGAACTTCTTTTTCTTTGAGTCCAATTATGTCTACTATAGCCGTGGTTAATACAAACAGGCTCCATTTCAGAAACAACGCATGTCCCCTTTTCAAGGATTCATGCACGACAGCAATGCACAAAGAAACAGTACAGGAATGTGCATAATGTTAACGAATATATCGAGCTCCTCTGTAAGGTATTTTAGATTTTTCAAATTAGTGTTTATTTAGGTCTTAAACCGCAAGGGATTTCAGTACAAGGTACTTATTTATATGACAACTGATTATTAAAGCTGCACTTTTTAGATTTAAAGGAGATAAATTTTTAATCACCATTTAATTAACATCAACATTTTTTTTCTTTTTCATTAGCAATTCTATTTGCAAATAATTCAGGGCATTTGTCATTTCCTGAGAAGGATGCAGAATATTAAATACACATCAGTGGTTGACATATCAAATAGAATAAACAATGTGTGACTATATGACAGCCGTGGATCTTTTGACTAATTAACTGCTTTGGCTACAGTCCCATTTAAGTGAAACTATTTCATTTGTAAACAAGGTGTAATTTTCTTTTTCTTCTCCCCAGAAAATAAGCGTGAAATGATGTGACAGATTTTGCTGCAATGGGTGAATTTTAATGCTTTCACTAGAAAAGCTAAATACGAAGACGCTCTGGCACCCTGTGAATCAGGGAAGAGAAAATCAAGAGTAATCCGTGGATACCCCGTCATGGTGCTGGGCAGACAGATAAATAATGCAGAGAGATTTGCAGAGGACATAACAGTAATGTGTGGTGAGATTATAATCCTGCATATCTCCCTGGCAGAAAGATAGACCCATAGGGACTTGCCAGCTCAGAGCATTGAAACCATAAGCGGCCTAAGAACCTGCAGATGTAAGGATGATGAAACTCATTTTCCAGAAGCACAAAGGTTTCTCAAGTACAGTTCATGCTCTAGAAGACTCTCTTACCCAGAGTATTTTAAACTGGTTGCATGTGCATGCTATTACCCTTGGACAGAGACCCAACCATTTGCATTCAAGTGTACCTCTCTGAGGACCTGTTGGGTCCTTCTCAAGTGGAAAAAACCAATTAGAATTAACAAGATATCATTATGGATGCCAGTTCTGACTTAAGCCAGCTGAAACTCAGGCATTTGTGTTCAGAGATTTGGACTCCTTGCCATCCACAAATCTAAGACCTCAGAGCTGGGATATGTTACAGGAATCTTCTGTGATGGATCTATAGTCTAGGGCTTCCTATTTAATTCTTGTTACTTCTCATACTGTGGTTTCCATTCACCACTGGACGTTACATTCCCAATATTCTTTTTGCAAAAACTGAACTTAGATGACTTTTGAATAACTCTGCATCTTTTCCTTAGAAATTGACCATCTGATCAGTAGTTGATTTTTTTTTTTTCTTTGCTTGGGATCATCACATTGAAGAGTCAATGAATTAGTAGAGAAGGGAAACCATAAACTTTGTGCAGCATAAAATTTCTGATTATTTATTTAAAGAAAACACTTTGGGTAGTAAAAAGGATATAGATTTTTTTTGCAACATTACTGTTGATTATTCCAAAGGCCACATTTTCAGTTTCTTTATCCAGAGATGTATGTATGGGGTTAATAGCAGAAATAATGCTGCTATTAGGGGAAGGCTTTTTGACCGATTAAGTCAGTGCAAGTATAACTCTCAGTCTCCCTAGAGGTCTCTGTGGCATTTGGCAGCCCTCTGGGTTTAGAAGACACCAGACGAAGACAGAAAGCCTCTTTGGCTTGACAACAAATCACTCTTCTGTGTTCTGGAGAGGCTTTTAAATTCATTCGTGTCAAAACATCCCAGACTTGTGAGGAAATGGAGGTGATCCTTGCTGGGGTGGATAAAGGTTTGGAACGCAGTGGAAGGGCAAAAGGTAGAAAGGGCTAAAAGGCCACACAGTCATGGAAATTCAGATTTAGGATCAGAAGTTGGGATGACTATTCCAGGCCCTTTGATCCAGGCTTCTCCATGGCTGGGTCTTGGGACAGCAGAGATACAGCAGCCGGGAAATAAAATATCATTTTCAAGCATATGCATCCCCAAGACCTAGTCAGCCCCTTCTGCCTTTCAAAAATGAAGGGAAGCTCCTCTCACCCACTGCCTCCCTCTGTTCTCTACCACTGACCCTGAAATTTATTGCAACCACTTTTCGTCATTATAGGAACACTGCAGGTCAGGCGCACTTTCCCAAAGATGGAGCTATTCCATGCATCCTTGAGCTTTAAGAGAATCATTCCTGGCACTTGCCCACATGCAAGAAAATAATACTTACAAAACAGAATGCACACCATGAGGAGAAGAAACGGGATAATTTTTCAACCTGCCACTTTCTCCCTTTCTTCAAGAACGTAAAGCAGAATGCAGGAGGAAACCAGGAAATGGTCAGGCGAGTCTACATTAGCTTAGTGTTTCCGTAGCATGGCCCGAAACAGACTGAGGTCTTCTGCAAACACTGATGGCTAGTTATCCCAAATACATCAAAAATTCTCATATATATGAAATACACTAATTAACAGAGTAGAACTATATAAAAGGTTTAGTTAATATTATTTGCTGGTTTTATGGTATTTAATTTTTAAACTAGAAAATCCTGATCTGATAAAGTGTCATAACATAGCAACTATCTTGTCGGGGGCACTTTTTTTTTTTTTTTTTTTTTTTTTTTTTTTTGTGGCAGGCACTGTGCTAACAGGCTCCCCATGCATAAGTATTCCCCTGTCTGCCTCTAACTTAAAATAAAATGGGTATCATTTCATGTCATATATGCACAGGTTTGAGTAGAATAAGAATGGGATAATGCAGGTGATTCAGAAATGACAAATGCTTTGAGGAATTTTTCCTACATCTCTGTTGGTGCTATGAAGTGGTTTGCCACCAACAGAGAGAATAACTCGGGAGAAATCACTTGTCTCACTAAAGTCTATATCCACAGTTTGGAGGATGCTCAGGGTAGATCCAAGAGTGTTTCGTGTTTTGAAGGCTTTTCATTTGAGGAGCTTGGGGTGGAAGTGAGTGTCCAACAGAATTTCTGTATGTGAAGGAAGATAAACCTAAAACCATGCTAGCCTTCGGCAGACAGATGGCATTGTACTTCTTACAGAGCACAGTACACATACGGCTGTTGGTGCATGTCACCACATTCACAACTCTGGGACGAGCAATACACAGCTAATTGGACACCACCATGGCTGTTTGGAAACGGAACGAGTTATGGTTACTCTGGGAGGGAAGGGGCAACAGATACTATACAACCCTGAGTCATCACCAGAAGGGAGGAAATGCAAACTTACGTACATAGGCGTCTTCGGGATAAACTACAATGGCCACTGTGTCACAGACAGAAGATCCACACTTAGATCTCGAAGACATAAATGTGTTAGTTTATGCAGCTCTGAACAAGACCATCGAAGCCGAGGGTGAGAGAAACACACATCAACATCCAAAGAGATTCCTGTAGCTCTCTCCACCTGAGGGTCCCTCGGGCCTTTGGCTCCAGATGTGTCTTGGAAATGAACTATAATGAAGGTAGCATAGTCACCACGAACACACTGATTTGCTATTCTTTGGGGGAGCCTGGAGTTCTTGGGGTGAGCCTGGGCTGTGATGGAAGGCATAACGAGAAAGCTGAAACTGTTACGAGCCACACTTCCTAATCTCTTGCACATGTCAATCTCACTACAGTGCAGATGCATTCTTAACTGTTTTTATTTTGTCTGTGTCAGGTTTACATGCATACCATATTGCTTATTCTGAATTAGAGAAACCATTAGGCATTTCTGATGAGAAAATTACATGGTGGACTGACCTTAATGGAATTTGGAATATAGGAAATCATAACATCACCATTAGCATCCAATGCATCATTATTGCCATCATACCCAGTAGGCATGTCCCGGAGACTTGCCCTTATGTAGTTAGTTATTTTTGGTTAAGGACTCACCATGCTCAGCACACACCTCACAAGATTCCTTGAGTGGAAAATTATGGCATGAAGCCATGTGCAAAAGAGCCAACAACAACAAAAAAATACCTCCCTACATCTTCTTTCTCTTAGCAGGGCACTATTGGACGTCCAACATTTACCCTCCAGAACGTTGGCCATTACGTATGTTTCCCTATAGATAAAACATTAATGGAAGATTTTTAAACATCAGATTCCATACTAGGCATTTTCTTGTACACACGTCTATTGCTGCAGGAATTTAAAACCCTGGGGGTAGAGTACATATTATTCTTATTTGCAGCATAAGGCATAACATGCTCCGAAATATACACATCATTGTGGCCCCGACTGTCCCTGGAACAGTACGATGCCGTTGACCTCAAGGACGACCGAAGATAGCTGTCATTCACCGCCTGGGATGGCAACGAGTGTTTGTAAGGGTCCGAGGGGCATCTCCCAATAACCAAGCGTTGGTCATCCCTGTGGGAGTGGAGGAAAGGGTTATCGGAGGTGTGGTCTGGCAAGAGAGACTTGCTCCTCTTGCTGTCCTCCAGACCTTGGGGGAAAAGGGAGCTTTTGTTCCCCGAGAGTTTGCTTGAGGGGACACTAAACAGGCTGCCGTAAAAATTTCCCTCCAGAAGCCGTTCCCTGTCCTTGAGGCTTATGCTCCGGGAGGGCCTGCTAAGGTCTAGCTCCCTAGGTTTGTCGACAATGTTATCGTAGGAATGCTGACGGCTAATCCTTAGCTTGTTCTTTTGTAATTGAAGGGCATTGTTCTGTGCCCAGTCCTGCTGGTAGACCTGCTCCCGGGTGGCTGGGTTACCTGTCTCCTGAAGCATCTGGTCTTCGTCGATGTCATAGAGGTTCCCCATCCGCAGGCAGGCATCGCACTTGAAGGGGGACCTCATGGTGAAGTGGCCTGAATAGGTGGGCAGGTTGGAAAGGCAGCTTCTGCAGTGCGTGGAGTTCTGCCGGTATCGCTCGCTGGTCTCGCTGTGTGGGGAACCCTTGTCTTTCAAGGTGAAGTGCTTGGAGTAGAGTTTATACTGCTCGGTGTCGGGAAGCCCCTCTTCATTATGCAAGGGCTTCCGGTTCATTGGCAGTGTGGAGTCGCCCTTGCGGAAGTTTTCACTGTGATCCTGGTAGGGGTCTGGGAAGTCCACGTTCTCGGGCAGGGTCACATTTTCAACAAACTGGGGTGGATCTAAGTGAAAACCAGGCTCCTTCTCACCATCAATAGTGTAGATCTTGTCTCTCGGGGAGCTTGATTTGGTTTTCAGGTAGGTGCGCTCGACCTCGCTACAGTCCTTGGGGTATTTGGAGGCCACTGACCTTTTAAAGTTGTCCTTGGTTTTGTGGTTCTTACTGTTGTCAGGTTCCCTGTGGCACGTGGCCCGATTTGACGTTTCTGAAACGTCAGAATGGGCCATCTCTTCTGGAAGATACCTAGGGCTCTTTAGGGAGTGGGTCCTATTCTCCGCTGTTCCCTCATCCCTCTGGGAGACTGGATTCTGGGATAGTGAATCCTGGCGTATGGAATCCATGGATTTCTTCCAAAGTTGCCGGGGTCTAGAGTTCACTTTGGATTCTGTGCTCACAGCCACCTCCACCGTGTTAGGGTTGGACTCATTGAGAGTGAGAGGATGTTGTCCCTGGAATACGTAGTTATTGAGGTTATCCTTGTGCCGGTTGGCCACAAATGTCTGGAGTTCGTTCATGTTGTCTCCAAAAATGCTCTCTTTCCCCTGAAAGGACCTGTTGTCCGAGTACATCATATTCCCCTTATCTGAAACCATGTCCATGATGAGGGAACCTCTTTGGATGAAGTCAGCAGCTCTTTTGGGTGAGTCCATTCTTGAGGAGTTCATGTTGGACATGTTGGAAATGTTTTTGGCTGACCGGAGGAGTTTTAACATGTTGCTCTGGGATCCTGTCAGATTGAAGTCTGGAGACTTCTTCTTTTCTTCAATGTGCACTCCATGAATGCAGCTGTAGATGCCCTGTAGGGGAGTAACATAAAGCACCATCAGCAGCAGCAGCAGTGAATGTGAAACCACTTTGCACTTGAACTTTACCTGAAAAGGTGAGATTTGTACTTCTTGCAGGAGCCCTGGAGAAACAGCGAAATTCAGTCTGAATCCTGATAATGTATCTTAAAGGTTTGAGACAAGTTGCAAAGCATAGGGTTTACCTTACTGCTCTGGTTCAAGATTAGCTGACACCTTTGCAAAAAGTCACACATGGAGTTTGAGAAAAGGTATCAACCGATGCTCATACAACTGTCAGTGCCTCGGGGTCTCCAAAGTGGCATATAAGGACAGATAACTGAGCCTCCCAGTCCGCCGGGTCACCAATCCAAGCTTTTGTTAAAGTTTCCCAGCATCATCTTTGAAGTTCAGGCACCAGAGACTTAACTACTGACACAGTCAGCATGAAAGGATCATCCATTGTTAACTCTTTGCTGGAATTACCCCTACTGTTATGCGAAAGCTAACAACCAAAGAATGTGTCCTGAGTGGCCAATCAGAAAATCTCTTCTCCATGCACACATTGATTCATCTAAAGGCAGGCATGAAATTCATGTGAGACTCATCATACTCTTTTTGTGGGGATAGATATGGAAGCTTGGATAGAAGGAGTTGCAGTCTTACCATCATGTGGGGGTGTGAGCCTATCAGTGAAGCCATTGTAGTGAAAAGTAGAGCCCAAGGGATAGAGAAAGACATAGTTTGAACCTCTGGAGCCAGTCTCTTGAACTCTTTTACTTAATCCACTCAATCTATTCCTTGTATGTTTGTGTGTGAGTCTATTCAACGTAGCTAGAACTGGGTTTTAGTTACTAGTCATAGTGAAGAGTTCTGGTGACACAGTGACACCACCTTTAAATCCATCCAGGGAACTGAATGACTTAGGGGCTCCTGGGCAGCCCAAATACAAGCACCTCCATCTATATATCTCCTCGTTTTCTACTCTTTCTTCCTTTTAGAAAACAACTGTTTACGTTCACTTAAAAGTAGCTGTTTAACTGTTATCACGGGAAGAGCCCTTGATTCATACCACAATAACAGGCAAAAGGACGTCTGGAACATTTTGATCTGTGGCCTCCCCTGCTTCTCCCCACTCCTACCCCAGATTTCAGCAGCCATACCTACAGGAAACAGTCAGATCAAGGCTGCAGGATTTGACCTGGTCTTCCCAAGGCTGACAGGGAGCCAAACTACGAAGGGGTTTGTAGGGCAGAATTGGCAGTTGCTGCTGACTTTGGCATAAACTACAGGAAAGTATGTGTGATTAACTGTGGACTCTGATAATGGTGGCTCCATCGGTCCCCCATGGTGGGGACGAGCTCACCCTGCAGGGATGCTCACGGAACTGTGACAGCCTCAACTCATTTGTACTGCTCCATTTTTCTTGTAGTAGACAGTCTTTCCACTCCAGCCTTCAAGGAACCGTAAACACAAAAGCCTACAGTTGCAAGTTTGAGCTGCTCTTTCTCTGATCCTCTCCACCCCAGGCTTCATGGTTGGTGAAGGCCCCCTGAGGCCCAGGGCACTGGCATTACACCCTTTCCTGCCTTCCTGCAAACTTATCTGTGATCTTCTTCTATATATAATGTGTGGTTGGCTGTTTGTCCTGCCACAAAATAACATCTGCCCCTGCCCTCATTGCTTCCAGAGCTGCTGGAGCATCCAGACTGTGGATGTGGAAATCTTACAAATGAGTCATGTATTTCACATAGTACAGAGTTGCTTAACCTTTTATGTTAACCTATGTTTTTCTCACCTAACCTTGTAATATAATAATCTTACACTCTGACCCAGAGAGATTCTCCCACTATGGTTGAAAATTAGTGTGACTCTATTTGTCAGAATCAGCCTAGGTCTGTGCCTTTTCTTCCTGTTCGTATCATGAAAATAGAAGTTTTTAAGATTTTTTCCCCCTAAATTTGTACTTTGATTCCAACACACTCCCTTCTGCCACCTGAAGATTCTAAGAACTGCCCTCCACCCCTCCACCCTCAGAGCAACATGCTCCTGACTGCCAAGGTGTGCTGGCTGTCTTTCTATTTGGAGGAGGCTCACAGAAGTAATCAGGGAGATGAGTTATGTTGCAGGAGATGGGAGGATGGCTGTTGATGGCTCTCTCTCATCCCTGGTTTTCCTGGGACACATGCAACATGGCTAAGGCTGTTCCCAGGTGTTGATCTGCCCGGTGAGGCCATGGAAAAAGTCAAAGGGGTGGACCCAGTCTCTACCCCAGATTGGTTGTTTGTTTAGAGATGGGGTCTCACCCTGCTTCCCAGGCTGGAGTACAGTGGGGCAATCATGGCTCACTGCAATATCAAGCACCTGGGCTCAAGCAATCCTCCTGCCTCAATGCCCTGAGCAGCCAGGGCTATAGGCACGAACCATCACGCCTGGCTAATTTTTTATTTTTTGTAGAGATGGGGTCTTGCTACATTGCCCACGCTGGTGTACCCCAGGTTTTGGCAACAGCATTCTCCAACTGATTTGATCCATCTTCTGGAAGGGCTGTTGAGGAGAGGGAATGCAGATTACAGAATAACACGAAGAGCCAGAGGCCTGGAATCCACTAGATGTGAGTCCTGGCTCCATTATGGATTAGCTCTGTGACCTTGCATAAGCCACGTCTATTTGAGCTTCAGTTTCTGCATCTAAAAAATGGGAATTATGCCCTCCTAAGGTGGGCACCAGGGCAAGGTAAAATAATGCAAACAAAGCTCCTAACACCATAGGTGGTCAGTACATGTGAGCTGGACAAGCTGCCCAGTCATCTCTGACCTTCCCTTCTTTACCATCACCTTGTCCGTTTCCCAGGAGCTTAAGCATGCGGTACCCATATGGTTGAAGCTGCAGGAAATGCATGCCACTCTCTACTGCTTAAGATTTGTTCTCGGTAGCCACTCTGACTTTCTGCTTAGACAGGCAGACCAAACCCTACCTTGGGAACCAAGTAAATCCCTGGACTAGAGTTTCTTTCTTAGTTGCAACAACTCTGTCTTTAGTTTCTCTTCTCTATTATTTATAGATCCCAGATACATTTTATGGGTTGTGGAAATAAGATGCCTCTTGGTCTCGCAGTGGGCTCAGAGTCAGGTAAAACCAGTGTTGATGACTCAAGGTGTTGTTCCAGGAAATGTCTGTGCTTTCCTGAAGGGCGCCTGACCTCTCAGAATATTATCCATGGGGCAATGTCCTCCTCAGTCCCTTTGAGCCTGGACCCCATCCCTAAAGCATCTGATTTCCGTTGGTCTCAATTGTGGGTTAGCATGAGGCTTTGTCCATTCTGCTCCAAGCCTCCCTCATCAGGTCTTCCTGGAAAGGCTGCCCATTTTCATTCCCCTCGTTTTTGGCTTTGCTATGTCTCTCATGCCTCACGGAGGCAGCTCTTTTTGCTGATGACAATGAATTATTTTATTCTACATGGGAGGGAAAGCATTTTGGAGAGAAAACAAAAGTTAAGAGCATCCCACAGGCAGGAGGATGCATTTTTGGACGTTGTAAAAGCCAAGGGCCACCGCCCTGGGAGAAGCTTGGTTCCAATGTTAAACAAATGCCTTTTTGGAGTGCTGGACTTCTCCCTCTGCAGTGCCAGGCATGCACGTATCTCTAGTGTGTACTTGCATTGCACTGTGCAGAGGCTTCCCTGGGGATGTTGAGCCTGTAAGGAGAGCTATGTAAGTCTGCTGCATGGTAATAGCTCTACATCTATTGATGTTCAACTTGCTGCAAGGAGAATAACTGATAATAGAGAGATCCAGTTTCTGTGCAGAACCAAACCTGCCTTGGGGAGGGAGTAAATTTCAGAGCATCCAGGATCAGTGTCTTTAAGAAGAAAAAAAACACTTAAATTCTGGAGTAGACTAAAGCCTGCAACCCAACCCTGCACAAACAGGCTAGTTCCCTCTTTCACATCTTTTTCTAGTGTGATAGATGAAGTGAGATGTTTCCTGTTGCTTTAAGGAAACATAAGGTAAAACCATAAAGGTAACCTTTGGGGACTCAATTTCAGGATGGGTCTGGTCATGTCAACCTCAGAGGGCATCGTGAGGATTAGAAGTTAACAAGTCCTCATTCACACATGAGGCATAATTCATTCTGTAGTTGTGATCTCGCACTTGTGGAAAGTAGCTTCTTTGCCTGGGAATTCCCCACTGTGGATTTTGTTAAAGAAATTGATTGTGTGTACATAATGAATTCACTTTTGTTTCCATGTGTGTTCTCCGTGCTGTGTAGGCCAACATGTAAGATGATATATGTGTGAATGTCCACAGAAGACAAGCTTCAGTGGTGGCAGTAGCCCTTGACTGAAAGGAAGGTCATTTTTCTTTTTTCTTTTTTTTTCTTTTTTTTTTTTTTTAAAGAAACTCAGAGCTTTGCTGTGCACCACATCAGGAGCTGAGCCTATTTTGAGTACCCCTAATTAATGAGAGAGGCAGGAAAGAATCACTCAGGACGACATCTCCTATTTAGACACAGCAGGCTGCACTTACTTGAAAAGACAAATATTATCTGGGGAGAAGGAGGGTCCCCATAAGTAGGGCTCCCTGAAACCACTGAAGCAATAATGGCGTCTGAGAGTTCCCAAGGGAGCACAGAAGTTCCCATAAAAGCACATTGCTCTTGGCCAGGTGCAGTGGCTCATACTTGTAATCCCAGCACTTTGGGTGGCCAAGGTGGGCAGATCACAAGGTCAGGAGTTCAAGACCAGCCTGGCCAATATGGCGAAACCCCATCTCTACTAAAAATACAAACATCAGCCAGGTGTGGCCGGTGCCTGTAATCCCAGCGACTCGGGAGGCTGAGGCAGGAGAACTGCTTGAACCCAGGAGATGGAGGCTGCAGTGAGCCGAGATTGTGCCACCACACTCTAGCCTGGGCAACAGAGGGAGGCTCCTCTGTTAATTAATTATTAATTAATACATTAATTAAATAAAGTAATAAATAAAAGCACATTGCTCCCCATAAAATTTGGGGTTCTTCTCCCCTAGGGATGGAGTGGCCAAAGTGCAAATTCCAGCTGGTCGAGGAACTCCACCAACAATGCCTGCCCTGTGCCGCCCAGTTTGCCTTCCATTCCATCCTTTGGAAAGCAAGATATGGGTTTACTTCGTTTCTTAAAATGTTGATAAATCCACTTGGCTTCCTTAGCGGTGTTTTAGATAGAGGAAATGCTCTTCCAAAAACAAGCAAGATTTAGAAGTAAACGCAACAGTGTGCATTTGTTTGGTGATAATCCCAGAATCATTTGGATATGAAATGCCTTTGGTAATTGGCTGGGAGAATTAGCTTAAAGTTGGCATAATACCTAGCTTTATGCACGTACGTTGTTATTTTTAAGCAATCTATGTGTTTAGATGCCATCAAGCTAATTAGGAAATATGTATTTGCACAGAACCCGAGTTTGGAGTGTAACTGGAGAAAATAAATCTTCCTCGCTAAACTAATGTGTACATTCCGAATCTCCACAGTTCTTGAAACTAGCAAATGCTAAGTATACACAAATTTGTTTTAAAGCAATTATTTGGCTTTCTCAGTAAACAATAGCATATAAAATTAGATGTTTTTTATTTATTTATTTTTATTATACTTTAAGTTCTAGGGCACATGTGCACAACGTGTAGGTTTGTTACATATGTATACATGTGCTGTGTTGGTTTGCTGCAATTAGATGTTTTTAAAAAAAGTTTTCACCATTTTTCAAATCCTAATCAATGAAGTTCTTCCAAGGCAAAACCAAAATAAAACAAAACAAAAAACAAGGTGGGCAAATAAGAGAGATGAGTGGATGAACAGATGGATGCGTAGATGGCTGAAATTAATGAATGGATATATAGATAAGAAGGCAGATAGATATGTATTCTGTGCTGTTGTTTATGTTGAGTTGAAGGTATACTTTGTTTTCTGCTTGATATGTGTGCATTTTCTTCTGTTACATCTGTGTTTCATTTCATGTGCTGTTGCATTCCACATGCTCTTTGTGTTTTGTTAGATGTGGATACATAATGCATAGCATTGCAAGTAGATTTTGTTTTGTTGTGCATGTTCTGTTACAATGCATACACAAATTGTAGCATCTTGCATAGCAGCATTAGTAGTGTTATGCAACATACCTGAGCACTAGTGACGGAAGCCACAGGCTGGCTGTGTCTGGCCCAGTGTTTTTAAATTTTTTTAAAATGGAATTAGTTACTAATATTAAAAATGGAAAGGTTTCTAGCAAAATCAGATGACATTTTCTCTTTTTAAAAAACTAGAAGACCTGATAATATTGATCCTACTTTCCCATAAGACAATACTCAGCAGGAGTTGAGGATGGCTGCCCGCTACTGGTAAGGCAAACATTATGCGATTGGCCACAGTCCTCAGTATTCCCTATCGTTCTCTCACTTTGATACTGAGGTTTAGCTGCCGTCTCACGTCATTTGTGCTATTTTTTCTCATGTCCCGCCTGCTGCACCCACTCCCATTTCCTTTCTGCCTTCCATAGTCATCTAGGTTTTCACCTCCCGGCTTATGAATGCACAAAATCTGGATGCTCTTTTGACAAGCCCAAAAAGGGCTGGCAAGAGAAGAAAGTGCAGACCCCACTGAGACGTCAAGAACCCACGCGTTTTTCTAAACCTGCTTGTGGTGCAAGGAAGTAGCCCCCGGGGGTACTGACCCTGCTGATGGAGAAGAGCAACCCAGGCCGGTCGGAGCACACGCCCGTGAAACAGAAGCGCAGCTTCCAGTAGAAGAGGTGCTCCCAGATGAAGGTGATGAGGCTAAGGGCCATGGCCGCGGCCAGCATGTAGAACACGCCCGCCATGTTGTCAATGTCCAGCTGGCTGCTCATCACCTCGTTCTTCTCGTTGTGGCAGATCCCCGTGAGCCACAGGGTCTCCAGCTCCTCCATCTCACCTAGACAGGATACAACATTCATAGTCAGTGAGGACCAGAACATGCATTTTGGGGCAGATGCTTCTGGGTTTGGAACAGACGATGTGCAACTCACAGCTATGTAACCATAAGGCAAGTTTCTGAGTTTGCTGATTCTCCATTTGGTCACTTTTTGAGTGAAGATAATAGTGATTACGAAGCCTACCTAATATTGTTGCAGTGATGAAATTTATATATAAAAATAGAGAACATATATATATATATATAGCAGACAAAGTACAGCAAGGTTATTCTCTATTAATATATATTTATATATTATATACATACAAAATATATATAACTTAGCACAGTTCCTGGTTTTGGTTTCGGTTTTTGGAGTTTTGTCTTTTTTTTTTTTTTGGTCATTATTATGTTTTTCTGACCTTGCTTTTCCCTACCCCTGCCCCCAACACCCACCCAAGCTTTGAACAAGACATAGGAATAAAAGCGCAGAATGTGCAATAGAAAGACTTCATTGCAATTCTGACTTCATCATCTGCTAGCTGTATGGCCTCGGAGCTACAGTTATCCTGTCTGTGAAATAGGCATAATAATAGAACATACTTCCTCTATAGAGTTGCCATGAGGATCAAATGACATAAGAATGTGTAAAATCCCTAAAGGACCCAGATCATAGTAGGTTTCATAAGTAGTATGTTTGCTACTATTTATTGTTGTGAAGAAAATGCCTAACACAGTGCCTGGCCTATGGCAATCCTCAAATATATTTCTTTTTTTTCTGTTTAGAACATTCAGGATTACTTAGAAAAGTCACACATGAGCAGTATACTTAGAGCACAAAACTTTAATTGAAAAGAGACATCCAGCTGGCTCTGAATGGACCCTTGCAAACTAAAGTATCCCCACCCCCCAACTTCAGTAGGCAATTAAATAACCAGGTGGTTTTTTCCAATGGGGGAAGAAAACAGTAGGCATGCTTAGAATTATTCTCTCTCTTCTATGTGCATTTTATCCAGTTGCCATTTAGGAGAAAATCCTCTGATCTAAACATCTAGCAATTATATACTAACTGTCTAGCAATTCACTAAACTATGGTACTTAGACTATGATTCAGCCTTTAAAAATGATCTTTCAAGGACAGTAAAAATCAAGGAAGATGCATATGTTAAATGAAAAGTATGACTATATTTTATGTGTATATGTATATACATGATGTCTAAGATGTAATGGGGACATGCTGAGAAAAATTAAGGAAATACTCCGAATGTTTATATCAATTCTTTTTGAAGAAGTCAATCATAATGATTGATTTAATATTGGTCTTTAAGTTATGTGAAATTAGCATGTATTGTTTTTGGTTTGTTCTCAATCTTGAATGATATGGCTGAATATAAAAATCAAAGTTGACAATTATTTTTCCTTGACCTTTTGAGGATGTTAAATTTTCTTCTGATCTGGATGGCAGTTGTTGAAAAGTTGGCTAATCATCTTATTACCGTTACTTTCTATGTAATCTATATTTTCTCTCCAGTTGCTTTTGAGAATTTCACTTTGTCTTTGGTGTGAAGTCTAGGTGTGGTTTGTTTTATTGGTTCAGCTCTGGACTTAGTATGATTTTTCAATTTGAATACTTACAACTTTAGTTCTGGCAAAAATTCACCTACTGTGGCTTTGAACATTACTTCTCCCCATCATATCTTTTATTAAAAAGTTAATAGATTTTATTTTTTAGAGTGGTTTTATAGTTACAGAAAAACTGAACAGAAAGTACAGAGAGTTCCCATATACTACCTCTCCCCACTCCCTTCAGTTTTCCCTATTAATATCTTGCATTAGTGTGGTACAGTTTTTACAATTCGTTTGGGTAAATACCTAGGAGCATTATTGCTAGAATATGCAGTAAGTCTGTTTTTCAGCTTTGTAGGAAACTGTCAACCTTTCTTCCAAAGTGGCTGTACTATTTTGCACTCCCATCAACAATGAAGAGAGCTCCTGTTGCTCCAAGTCCTCACCACCCTTATCGTTGTCAGTGTTCGTGTTAGCATTTGGGGTTTTAGCCACTCTCATAGGGATGTAGTGCTCGCTCATTTTTTCAATTCGCAATTCCCTAATGGCATCTAATAGTCCCATCTTTTTTTTTTCCTGAAAACTTTAAAATACTGTAGACCTTTTCATTCTCTCTTCTAGGTTATTTACCTTGTTTTAATATTTGCATTCTTTTTTTCTCTCTGTGCTGCATTTGGGTGATTTCCAATAGATAAATTTTCACATTAATTTATTCCTTTCTTAGTAATATTTAGCTTTATGTTTTAATTTTAATTGTGATACTCATTTGGTTTTTTTTACAGTTCTGCCTGTTCTTTTTGTCATAATATCCCACCCTTTTATGATTTTCAAAACTTTTATATATTTAATAGTTTTAAACCTCTAGTCTTTCAGATGACTCCCCCCAACCCCCACCTTAGTTCTTGGGATTCTCATCCCTCTGTTTGCTGCGTGTTCTGACTCTCATGGTGGGTTACTTCCTTGTGACATCTGTAACTTTTGACCATGAGCTAATCTTCTGCCAAATTATTTTCCCTCTAAGCCCCATGGGACTCCCAAGAACACTAGGCTATAGAAACATCCCTACAGAGAGTTTCTGGGTTTGCTTCTGCCACGGTTCCATGGTTCCAGGAATTTTCAATGGATGAGTTTTTGTATGGAAAAATTTTTACTTTGATTACTACACCATTTAAGTAGCATGCATTTGAACTCACATGCTCATTTGGGCTTTACTTTCTTACTGAGAGCTTCAAACAGATGGTAAACCTCCTTGCATTTTCTTCACTTTGATGGACAGAGATTTTCCTAGTTTTCTTTTTACAGACTAAGTGACTCATGAAAGGTCTCGAATGTATTAACCAGAAAAAAGCATACATGCTAATAAGGTTTTTTACAAAATAGGAAATCCATCCCCTTTTGAGTTTCTCACACACAAAAATGGGTGCTGATCAATCAGTCATGTAGGTAAAGGGATGAGAAGAGGGTATCTTGATTCAATTCCTTTTCTTCCAACAGCCTCCCATATTTCCACACAATCACAAAGGTCATGGGAGACTTTGAAATAATATCTCACTGTCCACCAACACTGTCTCAAACTCATCCAGATTTCTCTGCCCACCATGTACCTCAGACCTGCACGACTGCTTCCTCTTCTCACAAAAACACCAATGCCATTCCTTTCAAAATACAATGTGCTATTGACTTCCCTCTCCCTTTGGAGGTGTTTTGTTTTGTTTTGTTTTGTTGCAATGGGGTCTCACTCCAGTCACCCAGGCTGGAGTGCAGTGGTGCGATCATAACTCCTTACAGCAGCAACTTCCTGGGCTCAGGTGATCCTCCCACCTTAGCCTCCGAAGTAGTTGGGACGACAGGCACACGCCACCATGCTGTGCTAAGTTTTTGTATTTTTAGTAGAGATGAGGTTTCACTATCTTGCCCAGGCTGATCTCAAACTCCTGGGCTCAAGCAATCCACCTGGCTCAGCCTCCCAAAGTGCTAGGATTACAAGCGTGAGCCACTGTGCTCAGACCCTTTGGAGTCTGTGAGGACACAAAAATGGGTCTTCTCGCTATGACTCATCAGATTCCCAGAACATCTTCCTTTCGGTGTTACCCCAAAGAAAGCCAGGTTTGTAAGCCTGTAAGGAGGGCAGTCTGATACAAGAAACATCATCTTGATTCCTTTCAGGATGTAAATAAAAAGATTTCCTTCTGCCCTTTGCCCAAACAATACCTCTTTTTACAGGAAGTCAACCTGGTAAAGCAGACTCCAATTTCAAAAAAAAAGAGCAAATGCACATTTCTCATTACCAATTACAGCCTGTTCCAATCATTTTCAAATCAATCATTTCCTGCCTCGTGGCCCTCTTTGACTAGTGTACTGAACTATAGTTCAAATACTTTCTTATTTCATTTTTAATTTACTCAAGTATATTGTAATCTCCTGGAGGGAGATCAGGGACCATGTTTTATGGTTTTGATATTTTTCGTGGCCTGCAGCACGTAGTGAGCATTGAATCCATATTTTCTGTTTCTGTTTCTTTTCTTATATCCCCAGGCTTAAATTGGGCAGCATTGCAGAAGTGTTCAAATCTGTTTAGTGAGTTACTCTGCCATATAAATAGATGGAATACAAAGCAAAGGGGAACCCGCAGCGGGCTTGAGAGTAAAAGGCTGGGAAATGTGCATCCTTTAGGTAGGGTGAAGCATCAAATGTCATTTTTCCAAGGAGTGGCTCTATGATATTCATTCTGCTGTCAGTTTCTCCTATTAAAAAGGCCGTGATCTTTGTCAGTGTGATCTTGTGAACTAGAGCTGGTAAATGGGACAATTAAATCTCTTTCCTGAGGCAGACGCATTCTTGCTGGGAAGACACAAGCTAAATGCTCTCTTGGGAACAGATGGAGCCTGGGAAGTTTTGGGGTTGCAGTCAAACCACACTGCCTTTGTCTCCCCACTGGAGAGGACTGGTCCCCATGTAATGCTCAAAGCCCTCTCCTTTTGTGTTTCCACCTCCTCCAATGACAGTAAGCTCATGTACATTTGCAGAACTTCTTTGTGCCCGTGGGAACTTGCACCTGTTCTTCCTGTATCTGTTTTCAGGGGAGATGTTTCCAGCCACAAGTATCTCTGCCAACCACTTAGTTCTGCACCATCCTGAGGAAAGCTGTAAGTTCAGTAGAAGGAGCAAGGTGTCAAGGTCACTCTTTTCCTAATGCTTGCAACATTAAAAGACAGAGTAATAGAGTTTCAGGTGTCAACCGTCAGAGAGATGCAGAATCTAAAAGGGAACAGGCAAGGATAATTGAGGCAGTGTTGTGTGTGTCTCCAGCTTGCTTCCATTGGCTGCTTGGGTGAGTCTGTAAGAAGGCTGGTTAGACAAAAGGTACAGAAAGGATGCAGAGAGTGCAGGAGTTTATCCCATTACCCATCCACCCACCGGCAAGGAGGAAGCCAGAGGTTTTATATTTGCAAAAAGGAACGAAAGAAAATTCAACTAGATACTGTTCAGCAAATTACAAGAAAGAATGTTTCAGGTAGAAAACACTAGAATGAGGTATAAAAGAAAGCACCTTTCCCTGAAGATTTTGGGAAGCACGTCCAATCATCTGGTAAGGTCTAGATAGTAACATGGAGGTATACTACAGTCAATATCTGAGTCAGACGGCCTGCATTAGACTCTTGCCTTCCACATGTACTGGCTCTTTGATCATGGTCCAGCCACTCTACTTAATCTATCCAACTACTCTTCCATTCATGTATCTATTTTTCTATTTAACAAAATTATATAAAATAGACTGTCCTTCAGGTACTATACTAGAGTTTTAAAAAATTAACTCATGTAACCTTAATGTGGCTGGTCTATTTTACAGACGAGGGCACGCAGGTGCACAGAGGTTAGAATTTACTCAGTCACTCTAAGCTTCAGTTTTAATATCTAGAAAATGGGAGTACAACAGTATTTATCTTATAGGAGTTTTGTTAGAATTAAATGATGTTGCATACACACAGTGCCTGGCATACACTAATTACAAAATAAGTATTTCTGGAGATATTATTATTGCCTGAAATCAGGGAAGCTGGCGGGTGGGATGGACCATATAATGCTCTCTGTGCCCTTCTAACTCACTCTATCTATGATTCCAAGAATGCAAGTCCAGGGAGACGGTTCAGCTCCCCATGGAGACTCTGTTACATCCAAAATGAGAGAAATCATTTCTCTATTTGCCCTGACTCATTCTCAGCACTTCCAGAGGAACTGCAGTTTTCGGGAACAGACTTTATAGCAAGCAATGTGACTAGCCTTCAAACTTCCCAAGTACCTCTCCCCTGAGGTCAGTTGTGAAAAATCCATTTTGAACCTGTACCCGTTAGGCTTTGTCCAAAATTTGCTGAAACGTATCTTCTAAAATCAGCTTCCACAGGCACATGTCTACATATTTTTTTTTTCTTGGTTTATTGCCAAAGCACCTGACCCAAGGCAGTGATAGTATGAAAAGAGAGAGTATGGGGTTCTGAGAAGCTGAGTTCGATGTTCTATTTCGTGTCTGGTCAAGGAAGCTGTTGCTTTTTGGTTTTCTGAGGACTTCATTTGTTTTTTCTTTACTCATTCATTCATTCATTGAAAAGAGAATATTTCTAAAGCACTTAACATGTGGCAAGCATCTTTGTATTTTCATATAGAGATGAATTACAGATAGTCTTTGGCCTCTAAGAGCTCATTTCTGTGTGAGAGAGTCATGAAAAGCAGTAGTTATGGCAAAATGAGGTGATTGGATTTGCACAGGGCTGGAGGCAGGAAGAAACAGGGAGTGTTGAGATCAGAGAGCAGTTCAGGATTTCTGGGAAAGAAGAAGGGATCAAAGGAGGAGCCTGAGGATTAGAAGCCAGAATGCTAAGAACTCAATTTTCATGCTAAGAAGTCTGGGGTACCCAGGGAACAGTAAGGCCGTCAGATGTACACCTGTAGTGAACACCCAACTATTTTCTTAGTGGACCCAAGATTCTTCAGTTGTTGCTCATGTTTCTCCAGTCATGGTCCCCGATTGGAAATCCAGTGTCTCCTCACATACAATAGAAGGTAAGCTGTGATGAGTGTGCAATGTCTCATTCAAATTGCAAATGTGTACAATGGTGCTACCATGTGGAGGAAGGTCACCAGTCAACTCTATCTGGGTGACACAGTCACTATTAGAGTCCTGTCCTGATTTCAGAGTCAGATAGAAGATGCAGCTTAAGCTCTCCTGTTCCGAGGTTATGTAGTGACTGGGAGAAACCCACTTGCAAGAAACTGCTCGCAAGGATTCATTGTAAACTGTCACCAATATCATCATCACCCATTACAGTCTACTCTGGATATACCAGCTGCGTGGTATTGTGCTGAAAACTTGGCAATAACTATCTTTGGCATATAGTTCAGAGGTCTCCACCTCCAGGAAGTCTTCCCCGAATGAACAGGAATGTAAATACGAGGCCATGGTTTCCTTTACCATAACATCCTGGATTTTTTTTTTTTTTTTTTTTGTATAGAATTTGTCACACTGCAATGTAATTGTCACTGGGAGGTGGGTTTATTCAGGGCAGGAATCTTGTCTTATTCTCCTTGTACCCCCAGTCTGTGGTACAGGTCTTGGCACATGTGGTTCATAACATTGCACCAACTGTGGATAATACAAGGCTCCTGCCTCCTTGATTAGTTTGTGATCCACAGATCTGAGGATCAATCAGAGCCCAAGAAAGGAAGAAATTTGAGAAGCCCCAGGCAAAGGGGTGAGGCATAGATTCTGAAACCCAGAAATCAAGGCTGGCTCTTGGGCGAGTATGTTCCAATCAAAGATCCTAGCAATAGAGCCTGGTGGTTTCCCACAGGGAACAGACTTCCATCTATAGCTGAAAGACGTCAGAAGGTTGTTGCTGCTGATCTCATTAGGGTTTGCTGTGAACACCGAGAGGCTAACTGACCCCATTTCCATCCTGTTTCATGTGTTGCCCAGAGGTTGGGTACTTTGGGCTTCTCAGAAGCCCGATTGGAATTGGAAATGGCAAAGGAACAACTTTTTTATGGGAAATCTAGGGCACAGATTCATTGGCAGGCTCGTGTTCTCAATGGCAACAGACTCGGTCATTGTGAGTTCTGAACGGTGGTCCTGCAATTGGGGATGGCATGGGGAGATACAGAATTAGGGCCAAATCCTCTCCTTACCCAGTTGTCCTGTAGATGAAAGGAAGTTGCATATCAGATTTGGGGATGTGGTCTGTGGTCTTGGAGCCGAGTAAGATCAGTTAGACCATCTGAGCTTCGACCCTGAGGGCCTAGCTTCATTAATTCCACCGTCTTGACTCAAAGCCATGTGAGGCAAGTCCACCCTCCCAGATGCAGCAATAAGCAACTCATTCCTTTCTCTCTTCCCTGTGGTGACCCAACACCCATGTTTTTTTAAAGACAAATTTAAAAACTCTCAAAAGGACAAAACAAAGACCCAATAAATCTGACAAACAAGCCAAAAAAAATGAGCTAGAGAAAAATAAGACCCAAGTAACCTTGGGTTCAGAAATAATATTCTGGAGCCTATGACCTCTGTTCTCATGATCTCAGAGGGTCACTCTTTGCTGAAGAGAAAAAATACTTTTGATGGTGGTGGTGATAGGAAATAGTACAAGATTCTGGACACAAATAGATTGAATTTGGGAGATAAATATTCCTTATTTAAATGTCAGAATATTCCATTTCTGTATAATGCTGAGAAGTCACAAAACCAAAATAAAAATAGGGCTAGGCTTAAATGTATCCAGTTAGAGGCAGGGACAGGCTGTCTTTGGCATAAATGTTTCACCGCCACCTTCCAACTGAGGTTTCTGCTCCATGGATGAAACTTGAGTATTGTCAAGTTCATTGCTACTTGTCACATTGCAGGATTTCACAGGCCACGTGATTAGCTGCACAAGTTGGATGGAGTTGGGGGATTTTATGCACACAGGTTCCCAACCATAAAATCCCCCAACTCCGGCTGGGTGCAATGGCTCATGCCTGTAATCCCAGCACTTTGGGAGGCCGAGGCAGGCGGATCACCTGAGGTCAGGAGTTCAAGACCAGCCTGGCCAACATGGTGAAACCCTGCCTTTACTAAAAATACAAAAAATTAGCTGAGTGTGGTGGTGGGTGCCTGTAATTCCAGCTACTCAGGAGGCTGAGGCAGGAGAATTGCTTGAACCTGGGAGGTGGAGGTTGTGGTGAGCCGAGATTGTGCCATTGCACTCCAGCCTGGACAATAAGAGTGAAACTCTGTCTCAAAAAAACAAAAACAAAAACAAAACAAAACCAAAAAAACCCAACTACAACTTGTGCAGCTTCCCAACCAGTGTCTCTTTCAGAAGAAAAATTAAAAAGAGGATTGAACAATAGAGGACTGGACAACTCTATCGAACATCAAATAATACGCATGGTCACAATTTTCCATTACTGGATGAAGTTGGAGAGATATAATTCTTTGAAGTAGGATGGCAGAAACCTTGTAGGAATCCAGGAAATCTTATTATATACCAGGTTCTTCTGGAATCTGCTTAACCAATTTGCCTCACACAAATAAAGATGGTGAAGCTGACATGGCTTAAAAGGCACATGCATTTGTGAGCACAAATGAATTCATAGTGACTTTTTGCCATTGCATATTTTCTCAATCAAGAGTCCTCAAAACCTGATGACTTATGTGAAGGATATGAGGACTTTTTAATATCACAAAGGGGTTCTTGTGTTTTAAACATATATAGATTTAAGAAAAAAAAAGACAGCAATAACTTCAGATCCCGTGCTGTTTTGACAGCCCCTAGCTAAACTGGGGTTCCAGTACTACAGCAGCTAACAACCCTGCCCTAATGGTCAATGAGGGGAGGTAAATCTGGGTGTTTACATGTGCCTTTCACAGGATGCTGCTTTTACCTGGTAGACGGTCTCATGCCTAGTTTTCTTATCCATGACCAGGGGATCTCTCCCAGGAGGAACTTGTTTATAACTGCCGATGCCCTTGCAGCTCTTGTCTGACCTATGTTCAGTTTATGTCTGCCTGATCATCACTCTGGCACTGGAAGCCCAACCCTGTAGTCTCCCCAAGGGAAAACCCAGTCTGCAGCAGTTTCTAGTTCTTCAGATGAAAGATGCAAATTCAATACACCACAATATAGAAAATAAGCTCAAAGATGTATTACTTGCACATCCTGGGCAGGGAAGGTGCAATGAATCAAGAGGACAGTTTTCTGCTCCTGCGTCACACAAGGCAAGAATGAAGAGTCAACCCGAGAAAGAGAGAATGTGGCAACTACTAGTACATGAAAGGAAATAGGGTGCAGGTCACTTTAAGTTTGCAGGCAAATGCCTGAATGATCCGTTTAAAGGAAGTAGTGGGAAAGCATGGAGCTTGGTCTCCCAGCTGGGGGCGATGCCTCTGAGTTCTTATCTCTGGCCAGGGGCTTGAGCCATTTGGGTGTGATGCTTCACTTGTAATACCAAGGCAACCTGTGCTGTGTTGCTCAGTTCTACATGCCAAGAAATAGCTCCTTCCTTTCAGCAAGTAAAATGATCTCACTGCTTTTCAGGTTCTTTTTTATTGAAGTGTTGTCAACAAGTTCTCTAAAGCTGTAAAATCCAGAAGCAAAATGGATCAATTCCATTTGATCACTATTCCCCATTGCTTAGTATACACAAGGAGCTTAATGGGCACTGGAAACTTGGTTGTGGAATGAAAAGAGAAGGAGAGAGTAGAAAGGAAAGAAAAGAAGACAGGGAAGAGAAGGAGGAGAAAGAAGAAGGGGAATGGAGAAGGACAGAAAGTGAGAAATAAAACTTATTACAGAAAGGACCCCATATCAGCTGTCAGAACCATCTGTAACTAAAGCAGAAGGAAGACCCTGTTTTTCTTTCCATAGAGGGTAATAGGGGTGGTGTGCAGGGCTGGGTTATGACTTAGGAGAGCTCTCAGCTCTCCCTTTGATGACATCTTCCCCCTCCCCAGGTATGGAGGTGCTCCTCTCACCTCCTCTCCCTTATCCCAAGTCTAAGGCACCAGATGGGGTGAGATCGTGGCCAAGGATGAGCGGAAGAGCACATGGGGGTGGGAGAAAAGCAACATATCAATTCTAACTCAGGAAAGTAGGTGGGGCAGACTCCGCAGTCCTCTGCCCCTATTGTACTGATGCTAAATCGGAGGTCAGGCTACATGAACCAAGGTCACAAAATAAGGCAATGTGGATGTTGGGGAAAGAATCTGGATCTCTGAATGATTGGTTATGATCATACAGCAACAGCCAACCACACAGCCACTGATGAAGACACCTAGAGTTCAGCTGCATAAGCCAGCTTTACCTCTCACAGAAGGTAGAAAAGGAGCACTTGGAAATTGGAGAAGTTACATGCGCTGCTGGCGGGAATGTAAATTGGTTTACGTCTTCGGAACAGTGTTCAAAGTATCTACTAAAGCTGAGTAGATGCGCTCTATTACCCTCAGTTTCATTCCTAGGTATATTTCCAAACCAATAAGTTCCTTTGTGCACAAAAAAGGTATAAAAATATCCAAAGCAGACAAAAACTAAAAGTGATATAAATGCACATCAACAGCAAAATGGGTAAATTTGTATGATAAAATACCACCCAGCAATGAAAAAAACAATGAGCTGTGATTACATGTAGTAATATATATTAATGTCATAAAAGACATCAATGAATACATGTTGTATGATTCCACCATTTATTTGAGGGTCAAAAGAAGGCAAAAAACACCCCATGGTCACGGAGGACAGAATGTTGATTACTTGTGGGGGGAGTACTGGCTGGTAGGGGCCACGAGGAAGCTTTCTAGGATACTGCTCACATTTTATAGCTGAATCTGGGTGGCAGTTGCACAGCTGTATACAAATTAACTGGACATTGGGATTTGTGTAATATAATGAATGTATGTCATAGTTTATAGAAGGTAACAAATAGAAAAAAACAGTGAGTGGCATAGTACAGGTATAATTATTCTTTTACTTTGGGGGTTAAGTGAGGTAATAAGGAAAGTTGAAGAAAACAGACTTTCTAAACCAGAGAGAAAAATAAAAACTTTTTTTTTAAAGTGTGAAACTTGCTTACAAAAAGAGAAAATTTCTTTAAGGATAAGGGGATATGAGTCATGTTTAGTTAAATTCTTCCAATTGTTGGAATTGTTTCAAAAGAACATGTCACTTTTATTGTTTAAGCCAGAGGTCAGTAATTTTTTTTTTTATGTAAAGGGCCAATTAGTAAATATTTTCAGCACTATAGGCCATACGATCTGTATCACAACTACTCAACTCTGCCTTTGTAGCACAAAAACAGCCATAGACAATACATAATACAGGAATGAGTGTGGTTGTGTTCCAATAAAACTTTATTTATAAAAAACACACAATGGGCCATAGTTTGCAGAATTCTGCTTTAACCAATCAAAACATGAAACTTGAAATAACTTTTTATATTTATATATAAGAGATAGCATGTTGTACCTTCTAAAATAGCAAAAAGAACTGTAATGCCTAATGCTGCTAGATCGTGGTAACATTGGTATGTTGATCCACTATTACTAGTACTTTAGATGGGAACAAAACTTTTTTTTCTTTGAGACAGGGTCTTGTTCTGTCACCCATGCTAGAGTGCAGTGGAAGGAACAATGCTCTATGCAGCCTCAACCTCCCAGGCTCAAGGAATCCTCCCACCTCAGCCTCCAAAGTAGCTGGGACCACAGGTGCATGCCACTATGCCTAGATAATGTTTTTATTTTTTGTAGAGATGGGGTCTCACCATGTTGCCCAGGCTGATCTTGAACTCCTGGGCTCAAGCAATCCCTCTACCTTGGCATCCTAAAGTGCTGGGATTACAGGTATGAGTCACTGCATCCAGAGGAAACAAACCTTTTAGGCATCAATATGATGCTATATATCAAGACTCCTAGAGATCTTTAGAACTATTAACCCTTTAAATTCGACATCTAAGGGTTCGTTGCAAATAGTTCAAAAGAAAAAAGAAATAGGCATGAAGATATTTCTTCCATCATTATCTATACTAGCAAAATACCAAAATATGTAGCATTTGGAAAATAATGTAATGGTTTCTGGTTTAATAAAGATGATACTTTATGCAAAAAATCGAAATAATTTTGAAAGCAGATAATGTAGTTACATAAGAATGCTTAAAATGTAATAATAAGTGAAAAATCATGGAATATAAAAGTGTATCTAACCAATGATTATAATTATTTAAAGAAATGTGTCTGCAAGCAACAGGGATCAGGAGATAATATCTAAATTAAAAATAATTATGTTAAAGTTGCAGGTCGGGGTGATTATATGTACAGTCAGCCCTTTCTGTATTTGTGAATTCAAATGATCATGGATTGAAAATATTTTGGGGAAAAAATGGTGTCTGCGCTAAACGAATACAGACTTTTTTTTTCTTGTCATTGTTTCTTAAACCATATGGTGTAACAACTATTTAGATAGCATTTATATTGCATTAGGTATTATAAGTAAACTAGAGATGATTTAAAGTATAAGAAAAGATGTGCGTGGATTATATTCAAATGCTATACCATTTTATATCAGGAACTTGAGCATCCACAGATTTCGGTGTCTGCAGGAGGTCCTCAAACCAATCCTTCACCATACTGAGGGACCAATGTATATATAATACACTGCCTTTCCAAATGAAAGCATTTAAAAAATATAGACTGAGAGGGATTTGGGGCCACTCTTTATCCATCCCATAAATCTTGCACGAGCCTATGTGACATCAATGTTTGACTTACCAACAAGCCATTCATTATGTCTTATTTCCACTTTGATGGTTCTCTTGACATTTGACTTTCCCTGGTTTGAGCAATTCACTGCTTGTCAGGCACGGGCCTGGCATGCTGACCTTGTACTAATCCTGGTGTTGGATTGATAACAGACACTAAGATTCTGAATCTCAACAGGCCTGTTAGGGAAATCACTGCAAATTTACGCAGATAAAATCCCCTGGAGTTTTAACACTGAGGAAGAGTCAATGGCTCTCCAGGAAATTTATGGATTTTATCTGTTTCTTAAGTAAGTACTGTTCCATTATTATTCCAAATATGTCTCTAGTTAAAATTAGGAGGGAAATAAACAAGTCTAATTTT
The DNA here is from genome assembly GCF_024542745.1 of Macaca thibetana thibetana. NCBI lineage: Eukaryota > Metazoa > Chordata > Mammalia > Primates > Cercopithecidae > Macaca > Macaca thibetana. The sequence goes on along the minus strand of NC_065597.1, from coordinate 65,937,957 downwards.
TATGGTACCAGCTGGTCACAGGCCAATGGAGAAGCAGTTAAGTCCTTTATTGCTAATCTATGCTTAGAACTGACATTTTTCTTCTTTAAAAACGTTGCATTTCTGAATAAATTGTTTGCCCTAGACAGTCTTTAGGTCATAGGAGAGTAAAAGTGACTTAGTTGTTGGGGCATCAAAATGGTTATTAATGATCACCCCCTTCTGCCATCTATATCAGTATATTATCCTTGTGTATACATGATGTTTACGTGCATGCAAAGGTCATCCATGAACATGGGAGCAATAATGAAATCCATATAAAAAATTAGACTCAATCAATGGTCTTTAGCCGCACTTTCCCCATGGTTTCAAATGAGACCCCGTCTACATGTATAAGGAATCAGGAGAGCCATTGTGTCCAAATCTAGTTCCAGATCCGATTTAATTGATAGAAGTGCTGGCTCAGTCTTTGCCCAAATGTGGGGTTTTCAGTTTTGCCTGCTTTATTTTTAACACTGTTATTATAGTCAATAAATGAAAATGAAATCTTTGGAAGCAATAAAGGCTTTCATGTCTATTTCGATCCTTCCTGAATGAGGAAGCTTAACATTAAAGCTTATCTGACTACGTCTTCCATTCATAGCCTACCCTCATATCTCCTATGTTCTTTATTGTGGTTGGCATGTGGACTGATGCTTAGAAGTGCCAAACCATTTATGCCTCTAGTGTTCACAATCACCAAGGTCTCTGTGTAAACCTAATTAGAAGCCCTGAGAGAAAAAGAATGAATAAAACACAGGGCAAAGTTTCAATATTATAGACCGCAACTGAATGATTGGATGGCCAGAGATGTTTGTACTCAGCATTTGTCAATCAGAGGATAAAATGTTTCTAAATGGTAAATATTGTATGTAACAAACCTGCACGTTATGCACATGTACCCTACAACTTAAAGTATAATAATAATAAATAATTTTTTTTTTAAAAAAAAGAGTGATTCTTAAACCTTATGGATGGAGCTGAAGACTATTATTCTTAGTAAACTAACAAAGGAACAGAAAACCAAATACCCCATGTTCCCACTTTCAAGTGGAAACTAAAGGATGAGAACACATGGATATATAGAAGGGAGCAACACACACTGGGGCCTAATGGAGGTTGGAGGATAGGAGGAGGGAGAGGATCAGGAAAAACAAATAATGGGTACTAGGCTTAATACCTGGGTGATGAAATAATCTGTACAACAAACCCCCATGACACAAGTTTACCTATATAGCAAACCTGCACATGTACCCATGAACTTCCAGTTTTTTAAAAAGGATTATATGGCTGGGCACGGTGGCTCACACCTGTAATCCCAGCACTTTGGGAGGCGGAGGCAGACAGATCACCTGAGGTCAGGAGTTCAAGACCAGCCTGGCCAACATGGCAAAACCCTTTCTCTACTAAAAATACAAAAATTAGCTGGGCGTGGTGGTGGGTGCCTGTAATTCCAGCTACTCAGGAGGCTGAGGCAGGAGAATCGCTTGAACCCAGGAAGCAGAGGTTGCAGTAAGCTGAGATCACACCACTGCATTCCAGCCTGGGCAACAAAAGCAAAACTCTATCTCAAAAAAAAAAAATATATATATATATATATATATGTGTGTGTGTGTGTGTACGTGTGTGCAAAGGGAGCAAATGCCTGCTTTAAGAATTTTCACTTAAAAGTTACAAAATATTATAAAATTATGTACATGGAGATTCAAATTAGAACACTAGATAAAAAGTATAAGTTTCAATTAAAAAAAAAAAACCTTAATGTGCATTAGAATCATCCAGAAAGGATGTAGAAATACCCCACAGGAGGTGAAAGTTAGGTGTATTTTCGTTTGGCTTGCCAAGTGATTCTATTGGATGCAAAAATGTCAAAAGCATCTCCACATGCAAGGGCAATAGAGCAGGAGTGTTTAATCATTTTTATATCCCACCACCTGGAGTTTAAAATCTGCTCAGTTGTTCTTTGTTGAATCAACGACTAGAGGGGAGAATGAATGAATGAACAAATGGGTGAATAAATGGGAAAGGGGTTGTCAATGGCACCCAGTTCTTCCTAACTTGATTAGAAAGTTAGTAATTTACAGACTAGCCCAGCTCATGCCCAACTGTGATTTCTGCCTTTGAAGTCTCAATTTGATTAAAACACGTTTAGCAAGGAACAATAACTTTCTGAAATTCTGGAGATTATGCAGCTCCAAGAAGCTCTGTGGGGAACAAGCAATTCCAGCAACCAAGACAGGTCTTTGTGAACCTGGAGAGGCTGCTTTGCAAGCCTGTATCGAGGCCAAACATCTGACTTCTCTTAATTACATTCTGTCCTTGTTTCATTCCTTCTCATCTCTTGCTTCTGGGTCCTTAGTTTTCCCCAAACTGGCAGGGTTGAATGATCTCAAAAATTAGGCTGGGCCTGCTCCCATGGTGCTGGGGCCTGAGGCATGGACGAGTCTCCTTCACCATGGAACAACGGAAAAAAAGTGTAGGTCACTTTCTCTCCCACCCTAAACTTCTGTTGCTAAGCGATTTTGCCCAGTACCATCTGCAGGGGAATGATGCTGTTTCATTAGTAAAAGAGGAAGGAGCACTGACTCTGGGGTGTGACCTACCTGTGTTTAAATCACAGCCTTGCCCCTTTCCAGATGAGAAAACCTGTCTTCCAAGATGTCTATGAGGGTTTATAGCAGCTAAAGAAGCAATATCACATAAAGGTTAAAGCAAAGATCCTGGCGCCCTCCTGCGTAGGTATCAATTGTACCAATCTCAGATCTCCCACTTAGCTGGATAATCCTGGACACCTCACTTAACTGACCTGTGACTCAGTTTCCTCATATGTAAATAGGAATGAATAATCATAACTCCATGCCATTTAGTCATTGTGAGGAGCAAATGAAATTAATATAAGGACTAAACTCTGACCATTTTCTTCTCTTGCCCAAAGTCCTATCTAAGGGGCCTGAAGAGTCACACCCTCCAAACCATAAAGTCTCATCAGAGGGGTTTTATTCCATGCTATGTAACATGGCTTAGTTTCCAACTTGACTCTGGCAGAACATCACATGACAGATAAAGAAGGAAGTCAAAACATTTTACCCCCAAATATGTTTCTTTGCCATTTTTTTAAATGGCCTGCAAAGCCATCCTTGTGGAAAATTGCATCTATATATATTCTCTATTAACATAACAAGATCTTTCCCCATTCCAGGCCCTCCTGATCTTGAAGAGACTGAGAGGCCAGGGTCTTTTAGAGGTCTGAACAGAAAACACTGAGGCTTCATGCACCTGAGAACTGTAGTCTCCACAATCCCTTCTCTTAACCCAGAAACTCCTTTCTCTTGATTCCAGGCCTTTCTATAATAATTTAACTCTTTCAACCAATTGCAAATCAGAAAATCTTTGGACTTTGACTCTACCTTTCACTTGTGCCCCACTCCCCCACCCCACACCACGTTATCCTGCCCTATCAGACTGCACCAATGCACACCTCACATGTATTGATTGATGTCTTTTGTCTCCCTAAAACGTGTAAAACCAGGCTGTAGCCCAACCACCTTGGGCACATGTTCTTGTTCTCAGGACCTCCTGGGGGGTTGTGTCATGGGTCATGGCCCTCACAGTTGGCTCAGAATAGATCTCTTCGAATATTTTACAGAGTTTGACTCTTTTTGTGGATAAAAACATAAAGGAATGAGATGATTTTTGTGACATGTAGTTATCCTTCTCATAAGTGTTACTTACTATGATAAATATCTATAACAATCATGGTAGCTGTTGAACTACTTCCATGTGGAGAAATGGAAAACTGTCCCATCCTCTTAAACGAGGTTTTCAGATGCTCTGCAATTCCTCTCCTGTCCATTTTTATTTTGCATTTCTCTCTTTAATTGGGCTGAGGCTGCTGGTTGTAATGGGTGTTGCTGAGTCATCTGAGGACACAGGGACCTATGTCAGGAAGAATTGCTGGCAGGGAAGCCATCAAAAGACAGATTAGACATCTCCGAGGCAGGAGTGAGTCACCCGGTGGTCTGTGCTTTGTACTAACACACTGGAGCCGAGGAGAAGCAGGGACGACTCTGAGACATCTTCAGTTTCATCTGCAACATGGCTAATTCTCAATCTAATAAAACCAGCTTGCTCTGTGGAGGCACAGGCTAAACACTGCCTAAACTACCATTTAGCAAACGTCTCTTACCTCTCCCACTCCTTCTTTCTTTGCCTCTCTCTCCCTTTACTCCTTTTTTTTTTTTTTTTTTTTTTTTTTTTGCTATCTCTTCCTTTCTCCCCTCTTTCCTTACTTTTTGACTCTGTTATTTTCTTTTTTTCTTTTCTTTTCTTCTGAGACAGAGTCTCATTCTGTTGCCCAGGCTGGAGTGCAGTGGCACCATCTCGGCTCACTGCAACCTCCACCTCCTGGGTTCAAGTGATTCTCCTGCCTCAGCCTCCTGAGTAGCTGGGACTATAGGCACCCGCCACCACATCCGGCTAATTTTTGTATTTTTTAGAAGAGACAGGGTTTCACTGTATTGAAAAGGCTGGTCTTGAACTCCTGATTCACCTGCCTCAGCCTCCCAAAGTGCTGGGATTACAGGCGGGAGCCACTGCGCCCGGCCTTCTCTGCCCTTCTTATCTCGCTCCAGACAGTCTAGACTAGGTGCCATCAAACTTGTTCTGTAAAGGGCCAGATAATAACCATTTTGGCCTTTGCAGGCCTTACAGTTTCTATTGCAATGACTGGGCTTTACATGCGATTGGGTTTCAATAAAACTTTATTTTCAAAACCAGGCAGTAAGTGGGATTTGGGTCATGGGTTTTGATAAATGCTAAAGGAAATACACTTTATCTTGGTCACCCTCTTCATCATAAACCAGCAGAATAAAGCACAGATTTCAGCCTCATGGTCCTAATTTCTGGGCCTGTGAAGTTCCTGGCCACTCTCTCCCAGGTTCTTGATTAAAGAGACTGAATCCCATATTCCAGAACCCTCCCTAGATCTGGTGGACATGGAAGAATCATGAGTTCTGACTTATGTTGCTGACTACTATGTGGGAACACCTGAATTCCTGTCTAAGGTTAGAGAATTTGGAAAACAAACCTTGGTTGATAAGATATATGAAACACACACACACACACACACACACACACACAAATAAATTAAGGAGGACGCTTTTGAGTGTTTAAATTCTTAGGACTGCAGTAGCAAGTTTAGCAAAGGACACAGTAGGAGCTCGATCCAGTTTGGCAAAGGGTCTGGCTAAGACAACTGTGCAATTATCACTCCTGGTTGTTGGGGTTTTAGAATTCTCTATTCATGCTAATGACATAATGACATTGCAATGAACAAAACCACATCAGTGAAGTACAGCAAAAATCAAGGGTAGAGCAACACAGTTTTATTTCACAAGCTCCTCCTTAGGGAAGGGATTAGAGCTAGAGTTTGGAAGAGGTTTGCATGGAAGAAAGGGAGAAGCTGTGAACAGGGCTGGTTTGTCAAAGAAAGACATAAACCAAGGGTGTGTGCCCGGGAACATTATGGACATGAAACTTGCCTACTGTCCCCCGCATAAGTATGCAGTCTTGCCTGAAATAAACAAAGCATGTGCTTTGGAGTCCACACTGTTTCTCCTATCTCTTGCCTCTACTGTGCTGCAGGGAAGGAGGGGGTCCTGGGAGACAGCAAGGCTCATTCTACTGGAAGCTTTATGATTTGGATAGGGCTGCTGACCAATATGCCTGGAGATACCCCAACTGTCCTCTATGACCCTTACTCCTACTGCAGAGGTTAAGTCTTTCCCAAAGAAACAGAACAAAGGATCATCACTGGTTTTGTGTTCCCTTTATTTTGTTTCTAATATATAATTTGTCTAGGAGGCAGAGAACCTGGGTTTGAGCCTCAACTCTGCACTGCTTCACTGCATCCTTAGGTGAGGTCGTATCCCCTCTCTGGCTTCGGGTTTCCCTATTACTGGACTAAGCAGCAATTTATGATCCAATACAGTTGTAAAAGCCAGGGAATATATAATCCTGTTGGTTATATACATCATATTGCACATATTACATATATGCATAGATATGCCTGATATGCATATTGCATATATTGCATTAAAGAGCTTAATATAGGGATATTTGACTATTATAATATACAAGTAAGACAATGGAGGAATTTGCCTCTATCTTGTAGTTAATACAGTGGTAAGATGCTTGGAAAGACTGTCAAAAGTTTGGCAGTAATTCAGTGATTACCTCCTTGCATCTCTCTAGAGGTATCTAGTGTCCTTTCTAAAGAAAATATGGTCCCTTTCATTAGAGAAGATATTAAATTGATGACATAAGTCTTGCAAAAGTATATCTGCAGTATTTTCTACTTCATTCCTTCATTTTTTCATTCATTAAACAAGTTTTGTTTATGTACCCGCTGTATGCCAAGCTCCACTGAGTCCTGCAGTAAGGGAATAGCAACAAGGATGGACACGGATAGTGTATGCCCTCAAAGAACCTATAATGTAGTGCACTCAAGTGGCTAGCGGACATGGAGAGGTCAACAATGGCATCTAATGTGTGCCAGGCACAGGGCTAGCTTCTTTATGTTTATTTTCATACTTAATTCTTAAAGAATTCTGATTTTAAAATGAGAAAACTGAGACTCTAAGAAATTAATTTGCCCCAGGTCACACTACTAGGAAACTGCAGAACCTTCATCTTACTTATTTCACCTCTCTTGCTTTGCTAAATGCCACAAACATGGAGATAATGGAGTTCACAGGCAGGGTATCTAGCTTAGAGGTCTTTATGGGAGTCTTCACAGAGGAGCACAGAGGCTGAAGGATGGATGAGATGTCAAATCAGGAAATGGGGTTAGGAAAAGAAGGAAGGAGGAATTCCATTTTTACAGGGTGTTGCATGCAGCAATCCACACTTATCTAAAAAAAAATTTCAAATGGTGAAATTTTGGATGCTGTACAAAGTTGAATGGAAAAAATATTCAGGGGTAAGGGGCATTCAAGGATTTCCCCAATCCACACTGCCATACCATTCCTAAGCCAGCCCCAAGAAGACTGGCTGTGAAGGCCTCTCAGGCATATGCCATCCTCAGGATGGACGCATGTGTGGTCATCACTGCCTGAGCTGTGGGACTGTCCAGCTCTACCCTAGACTCGGATGTCAGCCCAAAGATATTAAGCTGGGAAGCTGATCAAGGGCAGTGTTGAGGATATTAGCAACCCATCCAGTGGCCCAGAGCAATTTATGAGAATTCTAATTAGATACAAGGACTTCTGTAACCACACAAACACTCTCTACTCTGTCTGCCAGCATGGGGTCCCCCGCTGTCAAAAGCTATCTTGTATGCTTCAGTGGAAGAGTGACCAACAAAAAAAGGACTCAGGATGCCAACACTGACCCACTCAGAGGGAGAAAGTGAGCTTCTCCATTGACTTCCCTGCCAAGGCTCCCCGACTCCAAGATCTGTGAGCATCATTATGCTGAACGGTGCTTTTAAAGCTCTAGAGTCCATTGCAGCAAGGCTCCTTATTAACCTGAGAGCAGGGTTTGTGGTCCTCTCCAATCTGAATTATTGCTGGCAAAAGTTGCAGTACAAAAGGAACAGAGGGAACCTGATGAACTAAAATTGTGTGTGTGTGTATCTGTATCTTTCAAATATTTAACATATGATTATATGTCCAAATATGATATAACTAGGGTCAGTCACTAGTTTCAAAACTTGGAGAGTCCGGGCAAAATTGGTTGAATTGGTCACTCTATTCATGTTATTATTTTTGGAGACAAGGTCTCACTCTGTCACCCAGGCTGGAGTGCAGTGGCATGATCATGGCTTACTGCAGCCTCAAACTCCTGAGCTCAAGTAATCCTCCTGCCTCAGTCTCCTGAGTAGGTGGGCCTACAAGCATGTACCACCATGCTCAGCTAATTTTTAAAATTGTTTTTGTAGAGATGGGTTTTTGCTATGTTGCCTGGGCTGATCTTGAACCCCTGGCTTCAGGCAATCCTCCCACCTCACGCTCCTGAGTAGTTAAGATTACAGGCACGAGCCACTGCACCTAGCCTAATATAATATCAATGAGAGAGATATATGTGCCATATCTTTAGAATATTTCACATATACTATATATATAATATATATATAATCTATTATATACACCTAAATATGATATAGGTGCAATTGAATATACCATATACATAATTTTTAAAATATATAATATATACATCTAATTTTATGTGTTATATGAACTCAGACTAGATGTCAGGGACGAGTAATGTATACTGGAGTTTAAAAATAAATCCACAACCATTAAAACTGAGCTAAATACAAAGAAGATTAAATGTTTCTCAATGCTAAAAAGTATTACTTATAGCTAAGCTGACCCGGCCGCCTGCAACCCAGGTTTCTCCTTGCAGCTTGGTTTAGTGGAAAAATGATCAGAATTGGACTCAGATGAACTAGAGCCAATTGTTACCTCTATAAAAGTCTGAACAGGGTGTTGTCCATTGGCTGGTAGCATCAGCATCACCCGGGAGCTTGTTAGAAATGCTGGGTCTCAGGCTCCACCCTAGACCCACTGAAACAGAGTCTTTGTTTTAGGAAGATCCCCAGGTGATTCTTGCTCATGGTAAAGCTAAAGAAGCTCTGCTGCAGTTCACTTGACCCACTGGAGCCTCATTGTCCTGCTTTGTGGAATGGAGATACTAAGAGATACTTCAGAATGTTATATAAAGGCTTACTAGGATATTATATGTGATGTGCTTGGCATAATGCTGAACCATAGATGAGAGGCCCCAAAACAATTTTTTTTCCCTCCTTTTTCTCAGCACCATTTGTGTCTGAACAATAAAATTAGGCATTCTTGTTCTTCTCGGTATCTTGTTTTCTCGTCCCTAGATATCAGAAGGGTTTGACCTTTATGGTCTTTCTTCCGCTTCTTCAAATCCCAGAATCATTTTTTTGAAAATCACAAAATGTATGAGATAGATGGGACCTATGGGATCCTCTGTTCACCTTTACTTCAAAGCCAGAAGTGCCATTCTTTAAGTCCAAGGCTTACCCAGTCTTCAGGTTCTCACTCAAGTGTCACCTTTTAGGGACCAAGCAGAATCGAGGTACTCAATAAAGAGTTGCTGGGTGCTGGATGAATAAATGGCAGAGGCTTCTATGAACCCTGGCCCATTCTATTTTTTGTCTAAATCTTGCCACACTTGTTTTCTTTATGAATCATTCTGTCCTTTATTCTTATATTTAAAGATACTAGTTATGTCTTGTATTTCTCCTTGACCACTCTATCATCTACCCAACACACTTAAGAAGAATATATATGTATATACATATACATACATAAGAATATATACCACATATATAACACATGTATGTATATATGTATTTATGTCTACATATGTGTATATATACATATATGACATAAATTTATATATGTGAATTACTAGACACGTTTCAATTTTAGGATAAGATGTTTTGCATTTATACATCTGTTAACCTACTGGACTGTAAGTTCATTGAGGGTAAGAAGAAAAAGACCATGACATCCCCTTCTTAGAACATCAGTGCCTACGAAGGCATCTGTTTCTCAGTAAGTGTTGGGTATCGATGCTGATCAATGCCGGAAAATGCCAATGAGCACTGCTACTCCAGGACTGAGACTCAAAGATGCCATGGTGCACTCTATCATTTTAGAAAGACCACAGACAATTAGATGGGAAAAGGAAGGCCACATCTTGCTAGGATCTTGTGTATGCTTCCAGGCAGATGAGCAGTCTTTTTCCTAGGGAAATGCGTGGCAGGCTTCACGTAAGAGGTTCCCTCAATAACCAAACACTCCATTCAAAGGTTATATTTACACAGCTCATTAGGAAAATTTTTTATACTTTTGACACTCATTAGACTCATTATCGTCCACTGAAGCTACTGTATAACAAGAGATAAACACTCCATTCTAGATAAATAATTAGGTACTGCTCAGCACTGTGCTCTTTACACATCTAATTTTAGAGCATAATTAATCCTGCTGAAGCTGCATACGATAAGTGAAATATTTATGCAGCTGTGTTAATTCATGTATTTACTCCTAGAGAGACATTCAGAATTGGTCATGGCTTTCCGGGAAGATCATCTGGAGACACCCCCTGGAGCAATGGCATTTTCTCTCCCAAGTCTTTGCCTCCAGATGGCCTCAAGAGAGGAAGCTGAAAAGACACACTTCCCAAACCCAACAGTCTGACCAGGAAGGCAATGAGCCAGAACAGAAAATATCTATGAGAACCTAGATGTTCTGTAAGTATATCAACAAACCCCTGGCCCATCTGGATGCTTTTACTGTTTATTTTTTATTTGATGCAAAGAAGACCTTTTATGTTTAGCACCACAAACGTCGTTTCTATGTTACTAACTTGACTATATTATTGCCAGTGCAACACTAAAGAAGTTGTTTGATACTAGAGTAGTGCACAGGCAACTATGGTGATGATGAGAAGGAGAAGGATGAAGAGGAGGAGGAGGGTGGTGGTGACGGCCATGATGATGGTGGTGATGATGGTGGTAATGAGGATGATGGCATTGGTCATGATGATGATGATGATAATGACTGATGGTGATGATGATGGTGATGGTGATGATGATGATAATGATAATAATGATATCAGAGGTGTGTGAACCAGAACAACTCTTTATCTTAAATAGGAGCCGGGTAAAATGAGGCTGAGCCCTACTAGGCTGCATTCCCAAATGGCTTAAGGCATTCTAAGTCACAAGATGAGATAGAAGGTGGGCACAAGATATAGATCATAAAGACCTTGCTGATAAAACAGGTTGCAGTAAAGAAGCCGGCCAAAACCCACCAAAACCAAGATGGCAAAGAGAGTGACCTCTGGTCATCCCCACTGCTACACTCCCACCAGCGCCATGACAGTTTACAAATGCCATGGCAACGTCAGGAAGTTACCCTACATGGTCTAAAAAAGGGACGCATGAATAATCCACTCCTTGTTTAGCATGTCATCAAGAAATAACCATAAAAATGGGCAACCAGCAGCCCTTGGGTCTGCTCTGTCTATGGAGTAGCCATTCTTTTATTCCTTCGTTTTCTTAATAAACTTGCTTTGACTTTACTCCATGGACTCACCCTGAATTCTTTCCTGCATGAGATCCAAGAACCCTCTCTTGAGATCTACATCAGCACCCCTTTTCTGTAACAACGATGGTGATGGCTAACATTTATTGAACCACTTCTATGTTACAGGGTCTATGCTAAGCTATGCACTTGACATGTATTCTCCCATTTCATCTTCACACCAACCTTATTGGTAAATATTTATGTATCCTTTCACAGATGAATAAACTGAGGCTAAAAAAGATCACTTCTTTCACAGAAGTATTTGTAAATGCAACAGATTTAGTTCAGATGTGCACTAAATTACTCCTTCCTAAAGGATTTACACATCTCAAGAGTTGAATTAGTCATCTTTGATAGATATCTTAGAGAATTAAATGTAACAACAGTCTTCCCTAATTGGTCCCCTTCCAGAGGAAGGTCCCACAAGTAGAAGCTTTGCCCCTTACTAGCTAGGGGATTTGCCCTCTGAGATTGAATTTCCTCCTCTGTAAAGTGGGAATAAGCAACATTTAACCTCATAAGGTTATAAAGATTACATTGAGGAACATATGTAATGCATCCAGTATGATGATTGACATATCCAAGTCCCTAAATATGTTAGCTGTTTTATAATAGATGGTTCGAGAATGACACCAATGGTGGGTGGGGCTAGAGTTAGAACTCACTTATTTGACAGATACCTATCACATTTAAAAGTTTCCTGCCGAATGAAATACATCTTAATATCAACCATTCATCTACACACGTATTTATTCATTCAACCCTTTATTGACCAATTACCTGTGATGTTCAGTGTTTTGTTTTAATGCTGGAAACAAGACTCCTGTTTGCTGAGTAGTTCACCCCCTGTAAGGGTGTTTATCCACCCCCGTGACAGGCAAAACATTTGGCCCCAATTCTTCAGTGTACTCTCAGTGTCCACACTTTTGCCATAAAACTTCAAAATCTGTCATATGAAAGGTAGAGCATACCCGCAATCCCTTGACCATGAACTTGGACACCTGACTTGCTTTGGACAGAAGGATATTAGCAGACATGAACATGACCAAGCAGCGGCTTGAAATGTGCCTGTGCAGCTAGGCATTCCTTTCTGTGCTTCTGCCATAGCCAGGAAAAGAGTTTCCCCAGGTAGCTGCTACCCTTTCAGCCTGAGACACAGCATAAACACGTGTGGAGCAGAGACCACACTGTTGAATCATGGGCTTGTGGCAGGAAGCAGAGGCACTATCCCCACCCCAGGCAGAGCTTTTCCACTCAACCTGCGCTACCATGAGGAAAAGAAATGCTTATTGTTGTACGCCTCTAAGATCTCACAGCAAAAAGCTGACCAACACAGCCACAAATCATTATTACACAACAGAGAACATGGCCAGTGATCTGAGGAAGGTACGAATGCCCTAAGGGGAATTCAAAGACTCAGATGTTCTTATTTGGGAGTTAAATATAAAACACCTTTCGCATGCTTGATGGCACTGTGAGAATCTAGGATTTAATTCTGTGAATAGAAAGCAGATAAGAAGCCAGAAGTAATTGTGCACTTCATTCAAATTCACACCAACCCTACGCACTAGCTAACCTCTGCCTATTTTGATATTGCATTTCACCGTAGTGGTAACTAGATTTTTCTCTCCCACCTCTAGCCCAGCATAGCACATTCAGTAACCATCTCTGAATATAGCCTCCACCTATTAGAATGGTGCTTCTGCCCTCTGGCCTGAGCCTTTCTATCCCCCTCATACTGAGCTCATTTTTGGTGTTAACCTGCTATCTGAGCTGACTTTGCTTTTTCCATGTCCTCAGTGTTATTAATGAAAAGGAAACCAACCTGCCATTCCAAGCCATGGCCAGTCTCTAGAGGCCATGCCAGGAAACTCTGGGCTACAGTGAGATTACCAGCTATGAAGTAGAAAGGGCAGACAGGAGGAAATGCTTCTGGTGACACAGCTAGCCCAAGTGGCTGTTTAGTTCTATAAATGCCACAGTCTCATTAGGCTGTAACAGAGATTGAATTTCCTTCATTCTTCCATGGGAGAAGAACATGAGTTGCCAAGTTGGTACAACCTGACCCCACCCTGAGTCATGCCTGGTGAGTCTAGGAAAGAGTCTTTGACCTCAAAATGCATCAGGAATCCTTTCTCTGGAATGAAATTGGGACTGATTACAGCCTAGTTATGTAATTTTGTACAGCAGGGTCTCTCAACCACAGCCTACCAACATGTGCGGTTGGATAATTCTGTGTTTTGTGATGTAGGGGGCTGTCCTGAACCCTGTAAGGTGTTCCCCTGCATCTTCTAGCCCTGGCCTCTACCCATGAGATCAGCAAGCAGATTCTCAGCCGTGATCACTGAATGTGTCTCCAGGTACTGCCAAATGTCACCTGGGGGACAAAATTGCCCTTTACCCTCTGAGAACCACGGCCCTAGAGATAAGGCCTATGAATTCCCACTTAAGGCACCAGGACTGCTCTGTCTCCTGTCTTTTTCTAAACCTATTTAACTCTTTCCTAAATCCCCCGAGAGAGACTGTATCCTTAGAATACTTTTGTTTGTTAAATTTAGTTATCTAGAATTGCTTTCCATTATAAGCAATCTAAAGAACCATGGTTTCATGTGACAGGAACTCAGTAAATATTTTTAGGGAGCAAACTCATCATGCAAAGATCTACTGGGAAGCCCAGGAACAAACAGAGCAAGTGCGAGGGTCTCAAGTCCCCCTAAAGAAAGGGGTCACCTGGGGTCTTACCATCACCCACAAACTGAAGCAAGGCCAGGTCGATCTGCCTCTTCCAAGGAGAGCCTTTCTGAAGGGCAATTCCATAACCGGTGGTGGCAAAGATGTACCCACTCCCGATGGTCACCAGCTTGCAGCCTTCATCCCTCCCGGCCTTGTAATTCAAGACCGCGGCATCATAGATGAAAGCATCCAGCTTCCTGAAATGACAAGAAACCAGGGGGTCAGAGGGATGGCCAGGTACCACCTCGGGGTCTGGCTCCTGAGGCCTGATCCTGAAAGCATCACACACTTTCTTTCATGCTGGTGATGATGACTCATGGCCTCTCCATCCCCTCATCATAAAAGGATCTATTTTTAATGAGAAGATAAAAGCCAGAACCTTTTCTCTCCAACTTACAAGAGGCAGCTAAATAAAGACATGAAGGATCTATATACCCAAGTGAGTAAACAGTCGAGTTTGCTGGTTTGCTAAGTGTTTGTCCTTAACACTCCCAACAGTGGAGAACACTGGCCTATTTAGAAAGGTTTGCATCAGAACAAAATAAACCACTAAGGGGCAGAAGAATTTGGTGGTAGTATATGTGAAGGAGAAAGGAACTAAATAGGAATGGTATTTTTTCCTCCCAAGAGAAATATGTGTGCTGCTTATTTATCATACAGAAATTATTGCAGAATGTTTAAAAATCCAAATAGTACAGAAAAGTATTAAAAATCATTAAAATTAAAACTACCTATAATTCTATAACTCAGATGCAACCTTTGTTGTTAGTGAACAGCCTTCCAAACTTTTTACTGAGTATGCACAAAGACGCATACACAGAGACTGGCAAACTTTTTTCTGTAAACACAACATAATAAATAGTTGAGGCTTTGTGAGCCATACAGTCTCTGTTGCAGCTATTAAACTCTGCTGTTCTAGGGTGTTACGGGCTGCACTGTGTCCACCCCTAACATTCATACAGAAGTAGGATGAACCCCTAATCCACTGTGGCTGGCATCCTTATAAAAAGGAGAAATCTGAACATGGACATGCATACAGGGAGAATACCATATGAAGACTGGAGTTATGCTGCTGCAAGCCAAGAGCTACCAGAAGCCAGGAGAGAGGCCTGGAACAGATAGATCCCTCCTTGGAGCCTTCGGTGGAAGCGTGGTCCTGCACATGCCCTGATCTTGGACATCTAGCCTCCAGAGCTGCGAGACAGTCGTTTCTGTTGTTTAAGCCACTCAGGTTGCATTCCTTTGTTATGGCTGCCCTTGGAAACCAAGACATAGTGCCAAAGCAGCCATAGAGAATGTGTAAATAAACGAACTTTGCTCTGTTCCAATAAAATGTTATTTAGGAAAACAGATGGGTCCATGGGCTGTAGTTTGCCAACCCTTGTTTTAATCCTGAAAATGTGATTATGCCACACAAACTATTTCACAAATTGCTTTCTTCTCTCATTCCGTAGTGAATATATTTCCACGTCAATAAACGTAGCACTTTTAAATTTTTTGATATACTTATTTTTATTGAGGTATAATGTATGTGCAATAAAATGCTTGATGAATTTTTACATATGTATATATCCTTGAAATCACCATGCAGTTCAAAATGTGGAATGTTATCATTTCCTTAGAAATCCTATGTATGCCCCAGAAAACAAGCATCAGGTAATCTCTCCAAGGGCACAATTGTGCCTAAATATTATTATTATTATTATTCAGATGGAGTCTCACTCTGTTGCCCAGGCTGGAGTGCAATGGTACGATCTCAGCTCACTGCCACCTCCACCTCCTGGATTCAAGTGATTCTCGTGCCTCAGCCTCCCAAATAACTGGGATTACAGGTGCCTGCCACCACTCCCGGCTAATTTTTATAGTTTTAGTAGAGACAGGTTTCACCATGTTGGTCAGGCTGGACTTGAACTCCTGGCCTCGAACTCCTGGCCTCAAGTATCCACCCACCTTGGCTTCCCAAAGTGCTGGGATTACAGGCCCTAATTATGATTAGATCCCTATCAGTGGTCCTGGATATTGTTTCCAAATGTTAAAGTTATTTAACGAGGCTGAAATGATCACTGTGGAATGCAGGGATGAACGTCTCAACTCTAAAATGAGTAAGAAAACTAAATTGGAGATGACTCAATTTCATGACACTTTCTCAACCTTATTGCCTTTCTTTCTTTAACAAGAAAACATAAAACAGTGAAGCAAAAAAATAAAAATAAAAATGGCAAAGAGAGGATGTGAAATACTGCATCCTTTCAGAGACAGCTGCCGAAGGACTCCCTACGGGAACAAAACTATTTGGCAGGTTTACAGCCATGTTCTTCATTTTAATTTTTTTGTTTCTATAATGGTTTGAGGTGGCGCAAAACTGTAGGACTTGTCTCATCCATAGAAACACTCTGAAGCTTTGATCTCAAGGTGGGGGAATCAGAGACTTGGTATTAAGCTCTGAGAGTATTTAAAGGGAATCAGATCAAGCAGTAGCAGAAGAGAACTGGGCACTGACTGGCAACAGTGATGGTAACCTAGAACTGTCAGTTGTAACCTAGAGCAACCTAGAGCTTGGCTTGATGACAGCAAGTCAAGAGAAACAGCCAGCAATAGTGAGACCTATAGAAATATGGGATGGAGAGTTATACAAGGTCAAAAGTAATTTGTGTATCGTGGGAGTAAGGTGTGTAACAAGAACACTGGAGTAGTACGTAAAAGGGACCTGAGTTCTAGTCTAGGCTAGGATGATGGTGCAACCTAAGGAAAGTCACTTTTTCCTTTTGGATTTCTGGTTTCTCCTCTGTGAGAGGAGGTGGTCATTGTGGTCTTGCTGAGACACTTTTTCAGCTGTGGCATTCTAAGATTCTATGAGCCAATAGACATCTTCTGTGGCTATCCATAGGGAAATTGAAACTCTGGATAACACATGTATCCTGAGGACTTAGGGCCATGGAAGGTGTTGGTCTCTTGAAAAAGCTGAGATACTTGCAACGTCAATACTTCCCATATCCAAGTTGCCATGGAGACACAGAACCTTGGTTTTATTTAGACTTTCTAAGTCCCACCCAACACTCATCTCTCCATTCCTCAAAAAATAAACATAAACACACACACGTACACACAGGCACATTCAAACATTAAGGCCCTCTGTTGGAATTTATGGGGTGAAACCTTCTCCCAACCTGCTAAGCCACTGTGTACTGAGGTGCTGCTGGGCTGGAAATCTAACCATGTACCTAGCAACCACATGAGAGTTGTCCAGAAGCAGTTTAAGTTGGTATTTTATGGACAGGCATAGACATCTGCCAATCAGTACCATATTTCATGACAGGTCTTTTTGAGCTGAGCAACAAACAGACATATGAGTACAAGGAATAAAGAAAGTTTTCTTTGGGAACAAAGTTTGTAAAAGCACAATGCTGAAAAGTCAGAGGCAGGACAGCTGCAAAAGATGTGGTTGACTCTGACCAATGCAATTACACATTCGCATGACTGGGGTGGGCTGGTGGTCATGCTCTCAGAGGGGTCTGGCCATGGAGGGGCACAAATGGGCCAGCCCTCCATGGCCTGACTGTCATCTTAGGGCCATGTCAGAACCAAAGTAATGACAACACAGAAAGGAAACCGTAAGGCCACACGAACTGGTTTCTAGACTCTAGAAAGCTGGGGCCTACACACAATGGCTACAGATAGCTGCATGTTTAAAAACAACCTGGGGGAAACACAGTCCCCTTTAAGGGAGATGGTCATTGTCTGAGACACCGTCTCACACCAGTCAGAATGGGCTATTAATAAAAAGTCAAAAAAATAACAGATGCTGGCAAGGTTATGAAGAAAGAGAAATGATTATACACTGTTGATGGGAGTGTAGTTTAGTGAAACCATTGTGGAAAGCAGTGTGGCAATTCCTCAAAGATCTGTACTGGGTATATACCCAAAGGAATGTAAATCATTCTATTATAAAGATACATGCACATATATGTTCACTGCAGCACTATTCACAATAGCAAAGACACAGCATCAACATAAATGCCCACCAGTGATAGACTGGATAAAGAAAATGTAGCACATACACACTATTGAATACTATGCAGCCATAAAAAGAACAAGATCACGTCCTTTGCAGAGACATGAATGGAGCTGCAGACCATTATCCTGAGCAAACTGATGCAGGAACAAACTATGAATTAAAATAATAGCAAATGGAATCACTAATAATCACTTTGAAAAAAAGAGATGGCCATTGTCTGCAAGGTGTTTTATAAAATACTTAGCATTTTACAGACATCATCCCACTGAGGCCTCACAACTATCCAGTAGCAAGATATGATTATTATTGTTGTTATTATTTTCCTATTCTGTCTATGAGCAGAAAAGTTTCAGAGAGGCTAAGGCAGCCTGGGGCTCCATGGTGATATTTCCAGACTTTATATTATAAAACCCTCTAGGACCACACTGTCCAATAGAACTTTCTGCAATGCTGGAAATGCTCTGACACGGTCTACTATGAATGTTGAGCACTTGAAATATGGCTAGTGCAACTGAGTTGTAGATTTCATTTAATTTCATTGATTTAGATTTTAACATAGGGGATCCCACGTGCCTATGGACTATTGGCAGTGGACGGCACAGCCCTACATGTTCCGTGGCAAGCAAGGGGGAGGCTTAGGGAGCAGGACTCTGGGTCTCCCTTCTTGCTCTGACCCAAAAAGTCTACTTTTGATCTGTTTTCTATCGGAAAAAATAATTGTTCCCGTTGTTAGAAATAAAAATCCCCTAAATCTCTGAGGTTTGTCATCAGGGACTTTGGGCAAAGCACCTGTATTTCTGAGGCTCAGTTTTCTCTATGAAAAATGGATCCAACTTGCTGGGCATGGTGGCTCACACCTGTAGTCCCAGCACTTTGGGAGGCTGAGGTGGGTGGATCACCTAAGGTCAGGAGTTTGAGACCAGCCTGACCAACATGGTAAAGAAACCCCGTCTTTACTAAAAATACAAAAAAAAAAAAAAAAAAAAAAAAAAAATAGTTGGGCGAGGTGGCACATGCCTGTAATCCCAGCTACTCAGGAGGCTGAGGCAGGAGAATAACTTGAACCTGGGAGGCAGAGGTTGCAGTGAGCCGAGATTGCGCCATTGCACTCCAGCCTGGGCAACAAGAGCAAAACTCCATCTCAAAAAAAAGAAAAATAAAAGGAAAGAAAAATAGAGCCAACATTATTTGCCCTTAAAGGGCTGTTGGGAATAAAGTGATATAAGTAAAGTATGTGTGCAATGCTCAGAACAAAACAAATGCTCAAAACACATAAGTGCATTTGATCAAATTCAGATTTTATGGCAAAGGGGCTCACCAGTTTTATGGATCCTATAGGAGAAATCCAGTTCTGCATACTTTATATGCATTATTATATTTTTTTGGTCCTTCTCCTTGTGCAGGGATGGGCATACTACTGCTTTCCCTATTGTCAGATGGAGAAACTGAAGCACTGAGCATTAAAGTGACTCAGCACCATCACCCAGCCCATACATGTCAAAAGTTGCATTGGAACCTACGCAGTCTGACACCAAAGGCAACTGACATAACCACTGTGACCAAGCCATGTTATCCATAAGACTTGTGGAGTAAGTGGAGGCAACTCTATTACTTAGGAAATTCAGATTGGGGATTTTAGCTATAAATAAGCCAAATGTTTTGAAAGAAGAGGCAAGGATGGGGCCAGAGCAGCCAGAGTTTCAATAGTTGTGGTGGGTTGTTCCACTTCATCTGTCTCGTTCCTAACAGCCGCACAGTCATCTAAGGGGCTGGAGTTACCTTCATAGAAAACTCTTGCCCCTAACATAGTCTACTGCAGTCCATTGGAAGACATTTAGGTGTAGGTGGCCATAGCTTCTTGTTGAAGATGGAGGGTAAGAAAGAGAAAAAAGGCCACCTGAAATAGAAATCTGCCATATTTCAAGTGCTTAGTTTCCATAGTAGACAGTGTCAGAGTATTGGTCCAATGTGGACCAACAGCATTTAGAGGGGTTGAGCTGCGACTGCTGGATGCAGAGTGACTTGTTGCAGCCTGGTATTGGCAGCACTGGCTTGGAACACCATTGAGGGGCTGGTTCCTTAGAACCAAGAGCAGCCAACTGAAAGCCCAATTAAGAACACACAGCTAAGGGAACTCAGTTACTCTTCTTTGCTTGGTGCATGTTCTCTTCCTTTTTTCAAGAGGAAATTGTCTTTGTGCCACATTCTCAGTTCCTACCAGGTACCGGGGTTGTGTTTCTCCCACTGGGTAGCAGGAGGTTCAGAGGTCAGGTCTGAGAACTGTGGGATGTTGCCCATGATGAGGACAGAGATCCCATCTGACACACTGGAGTCCATGGCACCTTTCTGTCTCCACTCCCTATACAAGATGTTGGAGAGGAGTGATCACTCTTCTCCAATGTCTGTGACAGACCAAAGACACCTTGGCTTTCCATCATGAGGGCTAGAGCAGTGCTGGAGCCCAAATGAATTCCACGCTATGCTGGCTGCATGACAGGCTCACCCCCTGCCAGGCGTCTTAGTGGCTGTGCGGGTGCCATTACCTTCTCCATCACCGGCAGTTCCTCAAGGAGCACAGATGATTAGAAATGACAGTAATTCAGAATGAGAGGGGGAAATAAGACCTCCTCTCTGTAAATTAGCAAAGAAGCAAGGTAAGGAGGGATGTCACATGTGCCCCATGCTACTTTAACCTAGTGGTTTCCTGCCAGACTTATTGACAGACCTCAAGAGCTGCTACAGCTTTCACAAGTGTGTAGATCTGACCCCATTCCTTTAGTCTGTGGGTCTCTCTTATACCTGCACAATGGCCTTGAAAGTCCAATCCTAGCCCCAAGACTGTTTGTTGGCAAATCTAATTGTCCCTACACCGGGGAGGACCATACCCCACAGTCGAAGCATGGACACGTTAGGGATGGGAATTTGTATTGTCAAGTGACTTGACATTTCCTAATCAAAAGTTTCCGGTTTTAGCTCATCATCTTCTTATGCATGTTTGCAGATGCTCTCTGGGGGTCTCAGCACATTTAAAGGCTAATTATATAGTTAAAGTTAATTATTCATTCATTAACATTCAAGAAGCCTTTAACAAGACACTGCTTGTCTTGATGAATTAATGAAACCAGCGTGTGCGTGTGTGTGTGTGTGTGTGTGTGTGTATGTTACTGAAAATTAAAACATCTCTTTGATGATAACTGAATGTATTTTTTTCAGGTCAAACCAAACACTTGCCAGGAAGAGAAACACATTAACACGTGAGGTCAGTTGGCATGTTTGGGCAACTGTGGAACAGGGAACACAATTCAGATTTACCTTCACCAGCTCCATGAGTGAAGCCCGGTCATGGGACCTCTCTGAGCTTCAGTTTTCTCATCTGCAAGACGGGAAATAATACCTTATTACAGGGCTGGCTGTTGGATGGATTAAAATGGAAGTGAAGGTGTTTTGTTTGTAATTGCAGATGCCGATGGGATTTAGGAGATTGTCTGGCAGTGGTGGTATCACTATGCAGAGAAGCAGTGGAGGTGTGGAGCACCACCAGGTACCCATCGGGGAAGGGCATTCATGATCCCCAGAAATGGTACCACTGGGGCATGACAACCTTTGAAATTGTTTACTTGGGCAAGAGACACTCAACCTATACAGAGACTATCTGCCATCAGCACAGGATGGCCTAAAACTGGCTTTGGGAAAATGGCCTAGAATCACATTTTGATTCTGGGTTTGTGAATACAAACTCTAAAGTCAGAGTTATACCAACATTGATGAATTTTCACAAAGGAAGCATTTTTCAAAGCAAACTCCATTAAGCTAATTTAATTCCTCGATCGATGTCTTGCATAGCATAGTTAAATCGTTTCCAATTTTTTTGGAAGCATTTTTACTGGGGTCAATTCTTTTGTGTTTAAATTTTATAAATATTTGCTTCATCAATCAGCATTTGGACCACAACAAATTTTACTAATTTATAACTTCTGACATTTTGAGTTCCCTTTTGTGGTTATTATTTCCACTAAGTCCAATTCTCCTGGGTCAAAATTGTACAGAGAACCAAAATTAGCTGAGAAGATTTGAGTCATCTATGGATTTTTAGTCAATACCAAATTTCACCCTATGTGCTTTCAGCTCTTGTCAGTTTACTTTGTGTGGGTTATTTCTACCAATAATAATCACTGTGAATTGGGCAAAAAAGATGGATGGTTAATATTTATTTTTTAGCTGAGAATAAATCCTGAGCGATTTTATAAGACAGAGGTGGTAAGAAGCAGAGAAGAGGAGAGGATAAAAGAGAGGAAGAGAACTAGGCAGGAGGAAAAGATCCAGATGGAAGGAGGTACCAAGCAAAACAGGAAGACAGAGACAGAAAGAGAGAAAGAAGAAAAGATGAGAAAGAGAAAGTGAGAAAGAGAAACAGAGAAGGAGAAAGAGATAGTAGTGAGGTACAGACAGGGAGAGAATAAAAAGTGAGATATATTAATTGCAAGAAACTAAGAGAAAAAAAAGGAGGGAAAGAAACAAAGAGAAAGAGGATAGAAGAAGGTGATGAGGAGGGAGTGAGAAGGACGGTGATATAGTTTTGCTGTGTCCCCACCCAAATCTCATCTTGAATTGTAGCTCTCATAATTCCCACCTGTTGTGGGAGGGACCTGGTGGGTGATAAGTAAATCATGGGGGCAGTTTCCCCCATAAGGTTTTCATGGGAGAGAATAAGTCTCATGAGATATGATTGTTTTAGAAGAGTTTTCCCCTCTTACTTGGTTCTCATTCTCTTTTGCCTGCCACCATGTAAGACATGCCTTTCACCTTCCACCATGATTGTGAGGCCTCCCTAGCTACATGGAACTGTGAGTCCATTAAACCTCTTTTTCCTTATAAATTACCCAGTCTCGGGTATGTCTTTATCAGCAGTGTGAAAATGGGCTAATAGAGAAAGAGAGGGAGAGAGAGAGGGAGAGAGAGAGGGAGAGGGGGAGAAAGAAAGAGGGAGGGTGGGGATAGAGAGAGACAGACAGAGAGAGAGACAGAAAGAATACCCAAGAGATGGAATGTACCCACTTTGTCTATTGACTGCTAATTTCAAAGAGAGGGAAGGACTGAAATGGTTGAGCAAATCCATCTAGCTGTAAGTACTTTGTTTCTGTTAAATTTAATGTTGGACCCAAACTGACTATGCCCAAGGAGTTGACAGAGTATGTAATCCAGTCTCTTCATTTTTCAGATGAGGACACTGAGGCCCAGAGATCTCTGCTCAATGTTTCCAGACCGGCCTGTCACTCACCAAAGCAGTGCGCCTTCAGGACACCATTGCCGGGCTCCTCCAGTACAAGGCCTCTGCTGGGACGCAGGGTCAGAGAACTGGCTCTGCACACTTTGTGGAAAGTTGGGCAAGTCTAAATATTTCTCTAAGCCTTGATTTCCCCATCTGACAGGAAGGAAAACATAATCCGTCTCCTATGTTGGTGCACTGGTTGAATGAAGTCACAGTCATTAATTTGGTGAATTGCAAAGCACTATGCAATACTGTATTTTCTTCACCACAACTCACGCTCTGACATCGGCACAGTATTGGTTCTTTCTGGAATGTTACTCTTTATGGAGCTTCTTAGAGTGGACTTTTCAAGGGTTGGGATCAGAGCTAACCATTCTGCTGCCGATTTCATGAAGCATAGCATTTTTATAATATTAGAAAGATGGCTCAAAAAGGTTTCCTTTGTTCAGACTTTTCTAAAACATTTACTATGTGCTGGACTCTTTGCCTGAATATCTCATTTAATCTTTGCAATGCACTTCTAAGTGAAGGCAGCACAATTAGTATAATTTTATAAGAGCGGAAAACTGTAGTTTAAGATGTTAATTAATTTGTCCAAGGTCCCAACACTGGATGTTACTGGAGTGAGAATTTGAATCCAGGATGCTTAGCCTTTAAGCACCCCATCATACTGTTAGTAGTGATGACACCGCAGAACTTGTCACACAGAGAGGACTGAAAGACAGGGACTCCCGGGGGCCAGAAAACATGAGAGTGAAAGAGAGATTATGAAAAACATCGAGATTTGTGAAAATGCTATTATGTGTTAGATAGAGTGCAGGGTACTTTCCATAAGTCAACTTAGTTATTTCTCAGAGGAATTCCAGGAAGTGGGATTTTACACATGTGGGAATTAGGCTCAGGGAAGTTATTTAATTCACCAAAGGTCACACAGCTGGTATTAGAGACAGAATGTTAAAGTAGGCATTTTTTACTCCAAAATCCACTCAGAAAATATAAAAATAAGCAAATCAAATAAATTGACTATATAAGTTTGAAGGCTTTCAGAAAATATAAATACTTACACCAAGAAATTCTATGTCCTGGTTTCATTCCTAGAAAACCACTTGTAGGGGTACACAGAGGAATCCCCAATGATCCTTAACACAGTCATATGACTGATAGCCCTCATCCCATCCCCCAAAAAAATCTAGTAAGAAGAAAATGCTTAAAAAAACCTCTGATGCATGCATATCATAGAATTCTTTCCAGCAGTCAAAGAGAATGAAGGCAAAAAATGGAAACCTCTCCAAAATATATCGTTCACTGAAAACCAAACTGTGACATACTGCATAGAGTTTGACAGCATTCCACAGAATAAAATTGTATTCTTATGTGCAGACATTAATATATGCAAATGCAGACTGGGCACGGTGGCTCATCCCTGTAATCCCGGCACTTTGGGAGGCCGAAGTGGGTGGACTACTAAAGGTCAGGAGTTTGAGATCAGCCTGGGCAACATGGTGAAACCCCATCTCTTAAAAATAGAAAAATCAACTGGGCATCATGGCACACCCCTGTAGTCCCAGCTACTCAGGAGGCTGAGGCAGGAGAATCACTTGAACCTAGAAGGCGGAGGTTGCAGTGAGCCAAGATCGTACCACTGCACTCCAGCCTGGGCAACAGAGCAAGACTCCGTCACACAAAAACAAAAACACATACAAATGCATATAATAAAAGTCTGGGAGAAATGGAATGTACATCAAACAGATAACAGTTTGGCATTGAGATGCCAAGCCAAAGGAATGATTCCTTATCCGTATTTTCATTTTTTCTTTTTTACATTGAGGATATATTTTTTAATGAGAAGCAATATAGCAAAATGGTTAAGGGCATAACTCCTAGAGCCAGTTCAAATCCCAGCTCTGAAGCTTACCATCACTGTGCCTGCGTCATGACTTAACTTATCTATATAGTGGAGATGCCAGGCATGCCAACCTCACGGAGAAGCTGTGAAGATTAAATGAAGAGTTACAGGTAATGCACTCATAAAAGCTCCTGGAGCCAGGCACGGTAGCTCATGCCGGTAATCCCAACACTTTGGGAGGCTGATGAGGGCGGATCCCCTGAGATCGGGAGTTTGAGACCAGTCTGGCTAAGATGGTGAAACCCCATCTCTACTAAAAATACAAAAATTAGCTGGGTATGGTGGCGCACACCTGTAATCTCAGCTACTCTGGAGGCTGAGGCAGGAGAATTGCTTGATCCTGGGAGGTGGAGGTTGCAGTGGGCCGAGATCGTGCTGTTGCACTCCACCCTGGGTGAAGGAGCCAGACTCTGTCTCAAAAAGAAAAATACCTCCTGGCATGGAGGGATGGCTACCTAAACAACCGAGACCAGGAGGCAGGGGATAGGGATGGTACGGGAAATCGGCCAGCACAATTACCACGTGATGGTGGGAGTTCACAAGCAAGAATCCACTTTGCATACCTCTCTGCTGTGCATCCCTGTGGAATACAACACCACTCCTCACAGCATACCCAGATAAAGTACTGGACAGCATCGCCTCTTCCCCTGGCCCCCAAGACAACTGAGGACAGCCTCCTCTGGCAGTGCTGATGTCAGACACCTATCAGGAGGTGATGATGGGAAAACCACACTACAGCCTAGGTGAGTATACCTCCAAATTCATGTCCACCTGGGACGTCAGAGTATGCCCTTATTTGAAAATCATGTCTTTGCAGATATAATTATTTAGGGATCTTGAGATAAGTCATCCTGGATTTAGGGTGGGTCCTAACTCCAATGGCTGGAGTCCTTAGAAGAAGAAACATACTGAGGGAAGAAGGTTACCTGCAAATGGAGGCAGAGATTGGAGTGATGCAGCCACAAGCCAAGAGATACCTGGAGGCACCAGAAACTGGAGGAGGCAAGGAATGACCCTCACTTAGAGCCTTCAGAGGGAGCAAGGTCTTGCTGACACCTTGATTTTGGGCTTCTGGCCCCCGGAACTGAGATAATAAAATTCTGTTGTTGCATCCCACCACGCTTGTGGTCATTTGTTATGGCCACTCTAGGAAACTACTTCACTGGGGACACCTGAAGGTGCAGTACCTGAGTTCCTATCACTCCTCCACCTGCATTTCTCTACACGAGGAAGGAGGCAGGGCTTGCTTTGGGAGAGGCAGCTGTCCGGGGTTGGCCCCGGGCACTTTCCATGGGGTGTAAACAGTGTCTTCTAACCTGTGCTAGAGGCTTTCGGTGGCCTGAGTGAGCCCAGTGCCAGGAAAACTCACTTCTCCCTGCAGCAAGAGAACACACAGGGCTGATACATTAACACCATGACCTTTTTAGCACCTGGGTCAGTGGAGATGTGTTTATAATTTTACGGTGGGGAGAAAGGAAGCTGAGCTATTCCAAATCTGCGATGCTTCATGGGCAAGAGCAACTTCCCAGCTCCTAACCCCACGACCTTGTAACAGATAGGTACAACCCTTGCCAAGCTGTTCCCTTCTCAGGACAAGCAGAGGATTAGCACAACATCACGGGTCAGAAAAGATGTTAGGTCTTCAACTGAATGCTGCCACTACTACTCACTAGATGTTAACCTTCGGATGAGCTCTGGCTTCTGCCTGAACTTCAGTGTCCTCCTCTACAAATGGAGAAAATGACTGTCTGGCAGAGTTGAATCAGGAGGAAATGAGATCACATGTTTGAAGTTCCCATGTGAGTTCAGCAAGCAATAACAAGAGGTGGGCCAGGTGTGTGGGGGCTCACACCTGTAATTCCAGCACTTTGGGAGGCCGAGGCAGGTGGATCACTTGAGGTCAGGAGTTTGACACCAGCCTGGAACAACGTGGCAAAACCCTGTCTCTACTAAAAGTGCAAAAATTAGCCAGGCCTGGTGGCGCACATCTGTGGTCCCAGTATTTGGGATGCTGAGGCACAAGAATCACTGGAACCCGGCAGGCGGAGGTTGCAGTGAGCTGAGATCTCGTGACTGCAGTCCAGCCCCGGTGAAACTCTGTCTCAAACAGACAAACAAAAACAAACAAGAGGTGATCCCTAAGGATATAGAACCTGCCAGGGAGTTCCTGCTTCTTCACAGTTCTTCCCCAAGAGGAATTTTCTGACCATGTGCTTCCTGTGGCTTGGCTCGAATAGAAGAAATTCACTTCCTCCACCCTCTAGCTCCATGCATTCATTTATTTTCCTCATTTCAATGGAAGAAGAAACATTAGCCCTTTTGAAACAGTAGTAAAGATTTTAAAGAAAAAAAGAGATCTTTTGAAGTAAAAATATGAACAAAATTGGTACTAGGTTTTGTATAATGGTGGGCAATTAGAAATGGCCTTAATTGTGGAATATTATGAGAACAGTCATATTTTTTATTTTGTTTACATTGGGACTCAAAGCATGGGCTCTGCAGTAAGATTGATCCCAGACACGCTGCTTAATCTGTCAATGCCTGTTTCCTCAAAGGTGGATGAAAATCATGATAGTCACCGTCATATAGGGTTGTCATGATGTTTAAGTTAGATAATGGAGGCAAAGCATTTAAAACAGTACCTGGCACTTAGGTAAGCTCCCAATAAATGGTACCTGTTGGTTAGAAATACCTCACTTGGGCTGGGTGCGGTAACTCATGCCTGCAATCCCAGCACTTTGGGAGGCTGAGGTGGGAGGATCACCTGAGGCCAGGAGTTCAAGACCAGCCTGGCCAACATGGCGAAACCCCATCTCTCCTAAAAATACACAAATTAACTGGGTGTGGTGGTGCACCCCTGTAATCCCACTACTTGGGAGGCTGTGGCATGAGAATCACTTAAACCTGGGAGATGGAGATTGCACTGAGCTGAGGTAGTACCACTGCACTCCAGCCTGGGCAACAGAGCAAGACTCTGTCTCAAACAAAAACAAAAAAGAAAGAAAGAAAAAAGAAATAAACAAACAATAAAAATAAAAACAAACAATAAAAAAAATAAAAAACAAGAATTGCTTTGTGTCCAAAGCAATTCAGGTAGCTCACATTCACTGTAATAGAATAAGGTTTACACATACGGATAAAGCAATTGGAGTTAAGTGAATTCAGAAGTGGAATAGTAGCTCGGCCTTAGGGAAAGTCAGTAAACAGATACTCAGGCCACAGGCTCCACAATTATGAAAAAAGAATCATGCATTAAGCTCTGAATTGTGCGGTAGTCCAAGCAAAAAGAAACCTGTAAGTTATTACAAGAATTGTGTTGTCCACAAGATCAAAGCATGCCTCAAACAGAACAAAGCAATGCTCTTCATTGTACAGAAGTGTGAGGGATGCCACAGGACATTCTCCACAAGCTGTCCTAAAATAACCATATCAGCAACCTTTTCAAAAATAACTATTTCTTGTAGTACCTTTCAGTGCTAGTTAAGGCATGATGAAAACACAAAGCAGTAAAAGCTAAATTAATTAATATTCCTCTAGCTCAATGAAACTATCACCTGGTCCTTAAATGTGGAAACTAAACAACAGAACTGTCCACTTTGATTGCAAAAAGCAAAACAAATTTGCATATGCACTGATTCAACTTGTATGAATTGTATACACGCGTTGACAATACAAGAATGAAATGCAGGAAAAACTACAGAATTATAGTCAGAAGAAACTTTTTTCTAGCTATTGCAAGTAATACTGTGTTGCTGAAAATTTGTTAAATGTGAAAGAATGTAAAGTCCATCATCCCAATCACCTAGCAGCATCTCTGATAACATTTTGATATATTTTTTAGTCTGTCTTTTTACCTTTTTTTCCATCTCTGAGTTTAAAGAATTATGATCTCACTTTATTTAACTCCCCCCCAACAATTTTTTCTACTTTAAAAAAGGTTTTATAGGTGGCTTTGAAAATCCTTTAACGTTGTTTTAATAGAGCTTACCAGGAAATAATTCCAAGTACCAAAAAAAAAAAAAAAAAAAAAAAAAAAAAAAAACCAAACAAACAAAAAAAACAGATGTCTGTGTTTATTTGAGTTTTTATTAAGGAAAAAACTTCTTAACTCTACGATGTGGAAGCAATTTTTTTTGAGCTTTGTTTGCAGTGTGGGGGTGGATCTCAGAAACCAGGTCATTGTCGATCTGATTTTCTCTGGAGATGATGCTATCCCATTTAGAACAGCTCACTGAATCCTGATGTCTATGGTCGCTTTCGAATTCAGCAGCTGGAAATGAACCATTTGTGTTTGATTCTGTTTGGCTGATAAAATACAGCAAATAAAATCCGCTCAAATGGCATCTTTGAAAAAATTTGCTCTGCTGAGCAACTGAACTTCAGTGAAGATCCTTATACTCTTCTGGTTCACCTTTGCCTTGGGAATGCCAATATCTCAGAACCAGTTTCTTTTGAGGATAGAAATAATGCTGTGATTTCACCAATTCTCAGATCATCAATTAACAGGATATGTACTCTATCATGTATGCACATACGTAATATCTAACTTTAGTTTTCAACTCTCCCCTGAACCATAATCCCACGTTTCCAACTGCTTAGGGTGGCATTTCCAAGTGGGGAAGTAAGCCTAACTTCCATACTTACTAATTCTGCAATGTAGTTACTTAGCTGAATAGCCTATTGGGTAATTAGGTTAACAATGGTGAACTTCAGATTCTTCATCTCTTAAAAGGGATATTAATGGTATCCAGATCGTAGGGGTGTTGTGAGGATTGAGATTAGGCATGTGAAGTGCTCAGGGCTGCAGTTCACTAATTGTAAGGTCGCATTAAGTGCAAAGATGCCTGCAGATATGATGATGTGTCCCAAAGGCACTTCCAACTTAATATGCCTAAACCTAAACTTACATTTTGCCACATCACCCATCCTGCACCCTCCTCCTGAAATATCCTTCCTCTTCCTTGTCCTGTTTAGTCACTACAGAACTCCATCTCTCAACAGTCAACTAGCTAACCTCCCAGAGACATGGACTACCTACATCTGAATCACTAGAAGCGCTAATAAAACTGGACATTCCTGGCCAGGCGCGGTGGCTCACGCCTGTAGTTCCAGCAATTTGGGAGGCCAAGGCAGGTGGATCACCTGAGATTGGGAGTTTGAGTCCAGCCTGACAAACATAGAGAAACCTGTCTCTACTAAAAAAATACAAAATTGACAGGGCATGGTGGTGCAAGCCTGTAATCCCAGCTACTCGGGAGGGCTGAGGCAGGAGAATCGCTTGAACCCGGAAGGCAAGGGTTGCGGTGAGCCGAGATCGTGCCATTGCACTCCAGCCTGGGCAACGACAGCAAAACTCCATTTCAAAAAAAAAAAAAAAAGGTACATTCCTAAATCCCACAGGCTTTGCAAACCTGTGCTCTAGGATAGGAATTCAGTGCTCATTTGTTTTTCAATGCAAAACTTTCTATGAAGACATTTCAAACATGTGCAGGGAGATGGGACTACACTGTTCCTTTGTTTTTACAGACAAGTCACTGAGGACAACTGAAGCCCTTTTAGAAAAATATTTATTGGTCAAAACACAATACTCCCTAATATTTTTTTAAATGTGCATCAAAAGACACTATCAGTGTAAAGCTAGAACATAAAAAGGTAACCCATAGAATAGGAAAAAATATTTGCAAATTGTATATCTGATAAGGGATTGATATCCAGAATATATACAGAACTCCTAAAACCTAACAACAACAACAACAAAAAAGAAAACCCAAACAACCCAAATGTAAATGACGAAAAGACATGCATATCCACTTCTCAAAAGAAGAAATACAATTGGCCAATAAGTAGGTAAAAAGTGCTCAATACCACTAATCATTACGGAAATGCAAATCAAAACTGCAATGAGATACCACCTCATACCCAGTAGGATGGCTACTACTAGAAAAACAGAAAACAAGTATTGGTGAGGATGTGGAGAAATTGGAACCCTTGTGCCCTGCTGGTGGGAATGCAAATGGGACTGTGGAAAACAGTATGGTTGTTTCTCAATAATTAAAAATAGAATTGACATATGATCCAATTATTTCACTTCTGCATATATGCCCAAAAAAAAAACCAAAGTCTCAAAAATATATTCACACATCTATGTTCACAGAAGCATAATTCAAAATAGTCAAACTGCTGAGACAACTCAAGTGTCCACTGAAAGATGAATGTGGTACCTGAATACAATGGAATAAATATTCCTTAAAAAAGAATAAAATTCTGACACATGCTAAAACATGGATAAATGTTATGCTAAGTGAAATAAGCTAGTCACAAAAAGACAAACACTGTATGATTCCACTTAGATGAGGTATTTAGAGTAGTCAAAATCATAAGGATGAAATGTAGAATGGTGGTTGCCTGGGGCTGGGGAAAAGGGGGATGAGGAGTTTTTGTTTAGTGGGTAGAGAGTTGCAGTTTTACAAAAGAGCTTTGGAGACAGATGGTGGTAATGGTTGTACCACATGATGAATGCATTTAATACCACTGAACCATACACTTAAAAATGTGAAGATGGCAAATTTTATGCCATGTATATTTTATCACAATAAGGAAAAAAGACAATCCTGTCTTCCAATTCTTCTAACGTATAAAAAGAAACCAGCAGAGACCTGCCTGTTTTTCAACACTGTAGTGCTGAGAATGAAATCACACAGGGGACTGGGGACCCTGAGAGCTGAAAACTGAGGCTTCTATTCTAAGGAAATTGGGACTTTTCCATAAATGTATACACCCGGAATTGTACATGAAAATCAATTAAAATAAAAACAAACTATCCCACTGTGTCTTGAAATATTAGGCTCTTTGGAGCTCTAGGGACGTTGTTTAATTTAAATCTGGCATAAGTGCGACGCTTGCAGTTTTGCCCCCATGCCAAAACGGCTTGGAGGACATCAGCTTCTGATGACTGAGCATTTGTAAATCTAAATCTGTCTCCACTCATTTCAGCTTCAGCTCCCTCTTCTAGGGCGGACGTTCTTAAAATTTGATTAGGGCATATCGGAGTCACCTGAAGAGCTTGTTAAACCACGCAGATCTTCAGACCCCTCCTTACAGAGATTCTGATTCAACTGGCTCAGTGGGGCTCAGCAATCTACATTTTTATTAGTACCTATTCTGATTCAGACTCAGGCTACCTTGAGAAGCATTCGTCTAGAAACCTGGGGTCACTGACGCTCATCCACCTTTGGTTCACCGGAGTCCCACAAGGCACAACAGATCTGTGCCTGAAAAATCCCATCTCTGTTGATGTTTACACGTCAAACCCTCTTTTCTGATTTGTCTGATAATTTATCTCCATTTGCTATGAATTTCAATAAACAGTAAAACTTAACTTTCAAGTTTTTCTCTGCCCTTGCCTTTCTTCAAAAAATTATGGATTCCAAAGACAAGCATTTGGTCTGTCTACTCTGTATATGCCTATCCCAATAAAACATGTTTCTTAAACTCCTTTAAAGTAGTTCTCAGCTCTGTTGCACAATGAATAGTGTGTTGGACTTCTAAAACAGTAGTTCTCAAATATTTATGTGTCTCAAAATCACGTGGTGTGGCGTGGTCAGGGGAATGATGCTTATTATAATGAAGATTCACAGGCTCCATAGCTAGAAAGCCTTGTGCTGGGCCCAGGAATCTGCATTTTGACAGGTAATCATGTGATTCAGGTACAGCTGGTCCATTGGCCAGGCTTGGAGGCACCCAATTTGGGGGCATGATTCTAAATCCTTTCTGCAAAACTGACAGTTGTTTGTATGTGTGGTTTCTCTGAGTTTTCTTAAGTGTTTGACACAAATAAAAGAATCTCAGAACTAGTTCAGAGATCAAAGAATTCAACCGTTTCACTTCTTAGATGGGGAAACTAGAAAGTGACTTGGAGAGGTGACATGACTCGTCCCAGGACACAGCTAGCTAATGCTCGAGCCCAGACTCAAACCCAGCTGGGACTGTCATTTGACCATAATCCAAAGCCCGTCTGGTGTTCAAGACTCTCCCAGAAAATTACAACACATAATTTCACTGACCCTGGTGTGCATGCACGTGGCTTTGCTAGGCAGCAGATGTTACTGAAACGTGTGGGTGGAGTAGTGAGACCCAGCAGCTGAGCCACGTGCTCTGGATGTTCTAAGTCAAGGCCTGCTGGATTCTAGGGTGTTGGGGGAATGTTCTAAAGCTGAGCGATTCAGGAGCAGATGAGGTTACCTTCCTCAACCTTCCAGAGGGATGGAATCTTCTACAGATGCTGGATGTGGTGAAGGACGAGAATGACTTTTTTTTTTAAAGGCTCGGTGGTAGGTACATGAAGATTTCATTGTATTATTATTATTCCTTAAACAGCAATATATTTCATAATGAACAATTTAAAAAGGAAACAAGAGATGTTGAAAGGAAGGAAAAGGCCTATGAGTGTGGTGACGTGGACACTTGAAAGACCGCAGTCTCGTGGTGGGATGTTGAGGAGACACAACCAACACAAAGTTGATCAGATCTTGGTGTAGTTCTGTGGTGGTAATTCTCATATTTTGGTTTTCATAATCATCTGAGGAGTTGAAGTCGTGTCTCATACCATCCACCAAGAAAAATTCCAAATATTAACAAACGCAACCAAAATAGAAAACACAAGATAATTATCTTGTAATACCAGAATGATGAAAGACTTTTGAATTACGTCTCAAAATTCAAAAGCCATAAGAAAATGGTTGATGTATTTCACTACAAAAAAGATAAAATCTGCATGGGAAAAAAAAAGGATCATGAGCAAGTTCAAAAGAAATAGGGAAATATTTGTAACCACATCACAAAAGGCTCATCTGTCCAATATATAAATGAATAAGAAAGAGACCAACAAACCAATAGAAATATTAATAAAAGTAAAAAAGGAATTGCTGATGGCTCTTAAGTATATAAATATGGCCAAAATTTACTGAAAATAAGTGCAAATTTATATCTCAACACACTTTTTACCTATTAGCAAAATTTTGAAAGATTAATTACACATTGTATTGGCAAAACTTTGGAGAAATAAGCTCTCTCACACACTGATGGGTAAGTACAAATTTCTTTTGGAGGGAGATTTGGCGATATCTGTTAAAATTGCAACTATGACCCACTCTTTCAAGAAATTTATTCTACATTGAATGTGACGCAATCCAAAGATATTCACTGCAGCTTTGTTTGCAACAGTAAAAGACTGCAAACAACCTAAATGTCCAACAGTAGAGGCCTGACCAAATAAAATATGGTATATTTGCATAATGAAAGATTATGACTCTATAAAAATAACTTTATGGCTCTTTATGCATTAATATAGAAAGATTCAGAAGAACATATTGGAAGGATACACAGAGCAAATGTGGTTACCATGGAAGGGTACTAGATGAGGAATAGTGTGGAGGGAAAACTTTTCACTGTTTTTCTTTTTCTGTACCTTTTTATTTTTGAAGTATATAAATATCTTATCTATTCAAAATTTAATTTAGCCCGGGTATAGTGACTCACTCCTGTAATCCCAGCACTTTGAGAGGCTGAGGCAGGAGAATGGCTTGAGCCTTCTGAATTTGAAATCAACCTGGGTAACACGGCAAAACCTCCTCTCTACACGAAACACAACAATGAGCCAGGTGTGGTGGGACACACCTATAGTCCCAGCTACTCAGGAGGCTGAGGAGGGATGATCACTTGAGCCCAGGGAAGTCCAGGCTGCAGTAAGCTATGATTACACTGCTGTACTCCAACCTGGGTGTCAGAGTGAGACCCTGTCTGAAAAAACAAACAAACAAAAAAACAAACAAACAAAAAAACCAAATACTTAAATAATCAAGGAGCCTGTTAAACATGTATGTGGTTTCCCCAAATATTAACTCTAATGAAATTAAATCTCCAGGAATGAGAACTGCTATGCTCTCATCCCTAAGGGTATATTGAATTATTTCTTTAAAAATGACTTGTGGCTGGGTGCAGTGGCTCAGGCCTGTAATCCCAGCACTTTGGAAGGCTGAAGCAGGAGGATCACCTGAGCTCAGAAGTTCAAAATGTGCCTGGTCAACATGGTGAGACCCCGTCTCTACAAAAACACAAAAATTAGCTGAGCGTGTTGGTGTGCGCCTGTAATCCCAGCTACTCAGGAGGCTGAGGCAGGAGAATTGCTTGAACCTGGGAGGCGGACGTTGCAGTGGGGCCAGACTGCGCCATTGCACTCCAGCATGAGCAACAAGAGTGAAACTCCATCTCCAAAAAAAAAATAATAATAAAAAATAAAAAATAAAAAAAAATACTTGTACTCCTTCAGCTCTAGTTTCTGAGTTTAAAGTAACAATGCAAAGCATCCCCCACATAGGAGATTGAGTATAGAGTGAATCTGCCATCTGCCCAAGTTTTCTAAGATGGATGTTACAATTATTATATGGCTTCCAGAAAACAATTTGTACAATTTATGGTCACGAATGGTTTCCATTTCTCTCTCTCTTTTTTTTTTTTGCTATTATATTTTTAAAAAGATTGAAAAAGAAAGAAAACAACCCATTTTGTACTCTGGTTAATAAATGGAGGGAGAGAAAGTCAGCTAGGCATCAACCATTGTCTCCAACCATTATCATCTGCATTTGCGCTCATGGTCTGTCCAAAACGACAGTATATGTTGATTAAAAGACCTCAATGGAAACAAACAAACAAAAATCCCAACCCCATGGCTAAACTGTAAAGTCATCAACAATGGATCTTTTCTGGTATCTATGAAAGTGGAAGACACAAATATTCTATGGCTCAGCAGTTGCAGTCTTTGGTGTATACCAAGAGAAATTCACTC
Source organism: Macaca thibetana thibetana (assembly GCF_024542745.1). NCBI lineage: Eukaryota > Metazoa > Chordata > Mammalia > Primates > Cercopithecidae > Macaca > Macaca thibetana. The sequence continues at coordinate 65,902,047 of NC_065597.1, read as the reverse complement.
ACTCATTAATGAAAGAAGCATTATTCATAGTACCCCAAAACAGGACATTACCCAAATGTCCATCAAGATTAGGAGAGAGACATCCATGTGTGGTGTGTTTCAACAATGAGAATGAAAGCACTGAAATTACATGCAACAATCTTGCAAACACAATGTTGAGCCAAAGAAGACAAAAAAGAAAAGAGTGTGGCTTTATTTCTATGTTAAAATAGCAGGCACCAAGAATCTACAGCTTTAGAAGTGCAGGAGGCGGGTGGAAGATATTGACTGAAAGAGGGTGTGGGGTGGGGTTCCAGGGATTGATGACCTGGATGATCGGTTTGTACAAAGCCATAATGCAGCATATTTAATATTTGTGAATTTTCTGCATTTTTGTTATACTTCAAAAGTTTAAAGAAATCATTCCAAGCCAGAATGAGCACTGGGGGAATGAGTTTTTCAGAAATCATAGACTCGGTTTCTAAATAAATGCTCTCCCAGCCCCTGCTGAGATGCCAAAGAGATTCCAAAGGCACAGACTGAAAGAACAGAATGCTCACAGCCAAAATGACCAGGATTTCTATGCAGAAATCCGAGCTTTGATACTTTAGAGGGGCCTCTGTCTCCCCCTACCAGACACAAAGCCAGCAGCAAGGCCTTCACAATGGGCTTGCAGAATAGCTGAAGAGGAGGTTATTTATTAAGCCACAAGGAGAATACACCTGCAGTCACGTTTCCATGCAGGAATCTGACAACTGAAATGCCCATGTGAGCTAATTTTCTGGATAATCAAAATTCCCCCATTAAACAACTCTGTCATTGAAAATAAAATCATTTTTATTGAATTTAATCCTTTCTAAAATTGATTTCATGCATTTCCGACTTTTTGGAAGAGTCCACGGAATAGAATTTAACCTTTACAATAAATAACAACACTCACATTTAGGTACTGTCTATTTGCCATCCAAAATGCTTTCCATCAGATTTTCTCTCTTAAGTCCTATTATTATTCCCATCTTAGGTATGAGGCTATGAAGTATGAGAAACTCTCTCTCTGAAGTCTAAACTCCTAACCCCTGTGCTATCTTTTCTTTACAGCTTCAGCTATGGAGTCTGTGTTACACTCCACAATGCCAACAGACAGACAGGAATGCTAGCTGTAACGTGAATGATTTGAGTTCTCATTGCTTTTCTCCCATCTTTTCTTTCTCTTTCATCAATATTATACAATTAGTTTTTTCATAAAGCTCCTACGAGCAAGCTACTCCTCACCACTCCCAGAAAACCTCCTACCTAAAATCAGATAAAAATCTTTGTTTTCACTACTTTAAACTCTCAGCCTTCTTGGATCTTTCTATTTGGTTAAAATCTCCTATGGAGTTGGACAAACTTCTTTATCAGTCTAAGAAACCCCTCTGTTTCTGTGCATTTCAAAGCATCCTGGATTTGCTTTTTCTTAACCCAGCTCAGAAGGAAACCTGGGATGCTCATTAGATTAACAAAAACAGCCCTCAACTGGGGCCCATCTGGACCACAGTCACTCTCCAGAAATACAACAATGGGAGCAGATAAGAACTGAGGCATGCCAAGAGTCAATTTCTCTAAGGTTTATCACCCGCAGACCTGTGGAGAAAAGGAAACTGCCATCCTTACCCTGTTTTCAGGCTGACCAAGGCATCCTCTACTCCCTTCTGATTAAATTTGGTCATGTACTGATGCATGTAGGGATAGTTATTCCGAATGTTTCTCTCCGTGCTTCCATTAGGCACTGTCCCAAATCGAAAAGGTGGGGAATAGTCATGAGGTCTCTGAAACTGGAGAGGGAACGAGAAAGGAAGAGAGAGAGCAGGAAAAGAAGGGAGGAGGGGGAGGAGAGAACAAATGAGAAATCAGTGATCATTTCGTCTGGTGTTAGGAGTTAAACACACGCATTAGTGCAGGATGACAATAAAATGTTACTTTTTGGTCTTTCTTTCTACTTAATCACATCTTCAATCAGTCTGTGAGCTCCAGGAGGGGGGACCCAGCATCTCTTTTCTTCTGTACTATTGCTCAGGTCCTAGCACAGGGCCTGGCTGGGTGCTCCATAGATACTTGTTGAGTTGAAATTTTCAGTGCCATTATAGAGACTAGCACAGTGTTAGGCACACAGTCAGTGCTTAGAAATGCTGAATGAGCTGAACTTAAGGTACTACCTTAGTCCAGTCCATTTATCCACTTCATGATGAAATTTTCTGTGATTTCCACCAATCACTCCCTTCTCTAAACTCCATTAATAATTACCTTCACCTCACCCAGAAAATGACTATATATTACCACTCATTCATTCTCCACTCACTCAGTCATTCATTCACTCCTGCAGACACTATTTATCTAGTGCCTAACATTCCCCAGGCATAACTGCCAGTGCATGGCAGGTTCCATGAATACTTGTTGAGCCAGAGTCCCTGTTGATCTACAGCTTTCAGGGATGCCCAGCACTCGGCTCTCAAGCCCCCCATAAAGGCCTGTAGACCACGCATCACCAGTCTTCCCCGATGGACTGGATGATTCTGTCTGTCTACCACTTCAGTGTTTCAGGTGACTCAATGAGAGTCGAAGTCAAGAAAACTGGATCTGAGTTCCAGAAATACAGCTAAACACTAGAGATGGCACCAGGCTGTGGTTATAAGTGGGAGCTCGAACTGGCTGGTTGGAAAATCAGGTTCTATCACATACAAGCTACAGAACCCTAGATAACACATTCACTTCATGCTGCCTCCCTTTATTTTCCATCTGTAGAGTGGGGGGCCACCAGGAAGATCTCAACATACGTTTGTCAAGTAACTGTAATAGTGCCTGGACTACAGGAAGCATTCAAAAATAAATTTATGATTACATTTTGTTATCGTCATTAAGAGTGAAAAAGGAACCTGAACCTCACTTTTCTATGAAATATTGAATTCTGGAACTAGAAAGTAATAACAACAATGACTAACACTTTTCGAGAACCTCGTCGGGTCCAGCACTATGCCAAGAACTTTACAAACATCAGGTCATTTAATCCTTACAAAACCATGCCAGGTAGTTAATCCTAGAGGCTCCTTCTTGCAGATGAGAAAACTGAGGCTCAGAGAGGTTGTGTGACCTATTTACCAAGCAGTGGCCTACAATTCAAACCTGGATGCGTCTGACCGCAGGCGGAGGTCTTAACTCTATCGTTCCTCAGAGACCATTGCTAGTGACTCTCTCCTCATCTAGACATAAAGATTTAAAGACCCCAGGAGGGGAAGAACACCCAGAAAATCAGTGTCAGAACCAGGACCACAATGCAGCAGTCTCTCTAACTTCCAGACCAGTGTGTCTTCCATGGAACCAAGAACCGCCAGGGTAAGCATCCAGATTTACCCAAGAGTCAGACCAGCTAGAAACATTATTCTTTTTTCCAGACTCACACTTCATTTCACCGTTAATTAAAATTTCCAGTTGAAAATCGTTTTCCCTAAATTAGGCATGCTGCTACCTAATAAGCAGTCATAACTGGATTTGGGAGAAGTGGCCATTCATTGGACAAATGAGATTCTCCTGCCAGGGCGTGCCTTGCCCTGGGAGTATGTGCGTCCATGTGTGCATGTGTGTGTAGGTGAACAGCAAAATGCTTTTTGCAGTCACTCTGCCAAACAGTGCCTTAACTCATCACCAAAAGCTTAAAAGGCCAAGTCTAGGCTCATCCTCATGGCAGCCACCTGCTTGGGAGGAGAGAGGGAATAGTGCTCTTCATAAATCTCATTGTAGCAGCCGTTCCCAATCTCCAGAGACATCCGGAGATGGCCTATTTGACTAAATGCCTTCCACTTCACTCCCCATCTGTTGCAGAGGAGCTGCATAGGTCTTTAAAAATTCACTTTCTTCCCTGCCTCTGGGTTGCGCAGTGACAAAGACAGATATTCAGTCTCTGTGATGGTTTCCGCGCTTCTCTGGCCTGGATAGTACCATCACCCACACAAAATTCAGCCTGACACCAAGCTCCAGAAATCTTTTCCACTAGACTAAAGACTGTCAAACTTTTTAAAGCATGACTCACAATACGTTTCCCATCACCACTCCATACACACGCGCAAAATTTCACAGCACTCATTCTTTCTGTGATATACTCTGAGGTTATCCATTATGTTCTATTTTTAAAAAAATGTCTGCAATCCTTAGACTAATTTCATGGCTCACTAAAGAGTCATGACCTACAGCATGAAAAATAGTGAGGGGGCAAGGATGGCTCAACTCTTAAGTCCCAGGGTCAACATCCAGGACACACTCCGTGCTTCCTATGAGAATGATTCCTAGCAAGACTTTCTCCCAGAGAGTTCCACGTGCAAGCAGAAAGAAACCAATATGGGCTTTAGCAAAGGAAGAGGTAGGACAGAGGTCTCCATTGTCAGCAAGACCACAGAACAATGTAATCACAATATCCGGGGTCAAGAGGAACTCCCCTGTCTTCTCTGCAGGGTTCCCTTGCTGTGTAGGTTAACTGGTTTCACCTGGCTTTGGACTTAGAGGAGACAAGTTCAGGTTCTCATCTGCTGCTTAGAAACTGCACCATTTGGAGCAACCATTTAAGCTCCTGAGCCTCAATTTCTCTATCTGTAAATTGGAGATTGCTTTTGCAACGAATCTTAAAGTGCTTGAAAGAACACCTGGCATCCTCTAATGCTTGGGATAGATCACCTGTTGTTACCCACACATCATTTCAGCCAAACAATGAAGCCAGGCTCCTTACAGTTTGAAGAACAGAGGATTATTTTCTAATTTTTTTTTCCGTCCAATATGGAAGCATGTCTGAAGGTCATCCGAGTGACTAAAACATGGCAAGCATTTGATGATGGAGGAGGTAGAGAGGCAACACTTGGAGATAAAATTTCCAGAAAAATGCAGCAATTAACCAAGACATTTTTTCTCTTTTTTATGAACCAAAAGCTACACATTTATTAAAAATATCTATCTGTCTTCTGTGCCTGTAAATAAGGGACATCTGGCAACTGGAGCCCCTATTTCTAGTACAGTCTTCTGTTGGTGAAGTCCCACGTGCTTCTTGATGTGAGCAGCAAGCAGGTGTGTCCTTGAGCAGAGAGAGGATGAGCTGGGAGGAGGCCTGGCTGCCTGGACTGGGGCCACTCAGCAGCAGCAGCACAGTGCCCAGAGACAGCACGGCTCCTTGAGAACACATTCCTCGGCTCATCCACTGAGAGAAGTTCCCTCAATTCCCTCCATTGGTTGTCACAAAAGACCAACTCAGTGCAGTAACATTTCAGGCCCCAGAAGCCAAGAATGGTTCGAGTCAGGCGATGATGAAGATGATGGAAGGAGTAGGAGGAGAAGGGAGACAAAGAGAAAGCAGAGGGGGAGGAATGAGAGGGGGGAGTGGAAAGGAGGAGGGTAGAAGAAGGAAATAACACATTACAGGATCATCTACCGTGTGCCAGGCATGGTGTGAGGATTATTTCTAATCCTCCTATCAACCTTGCCAGAAAGGAGATAATGTCTTCTCTTTTACAGGAAATTAAGCCTAGGGGGATATTGACATACAGAAGACCAATCATATGGCAAGGCCAGGATTTGAACCCAGGTCCATTTGACCCCAAACATGATATTGCTCTTTCCACAACATAAATCTGCCTCCCAGAGATGGATTTCCTCTATCAGAGTGATTCCCAACATTTTGGAAAGCATCCCTATCAACATTGCAATTTTCTCTTAATAATTCCTAGGGAAGCATCTTACCCATGAATTCACCTATTTATAATTTAAGTCCCAGCTCATCTGAGCACACCATGGGCTCCAATATGATTCTTCACGGCAAGGACTAATGGCTTAAAAGCATTGTAAACCCGAGTTGTTACACAGGTATTCATGATAAACAAAAAACAAAAACAAAACCAACCACAGTGTACAATAAATTGATTCAATATAGATTTTTTATTTTGCAGACTTTCTTGGTGTATCTTCTATTAATCTTCTGGGAGCATTTAGCTTATTTACTCCAGGAATTTTGCTGTTTATCTCATCGTATCAAACATTTAATTAAAAGAGCTATCAGCTTGCCTCTAATGCTTTGAGCATGGAAAACTGAGCTGTGTCTCTTGACGATATGGTATCTGTTACCGGGTGTTTCCAAGTCAGTGAAGGTCAGTCAAATTATTAGTGGTTTTAATTAGTTTTCCCACAAGTGGTCATGTTATTTAGACCCAAAACTATGTAGTAAGGATTTTCCCCACCTTGCCTTTGAAAATAGCAACAAAAAGCAAAATATGCTGCCAATCATTTTCTTGAAAAATCCTCTCTTCCAGGACATGGCTTCCCGCTGCTTTCACCATACCTCCAATCACTTCTAGGAATTGCACTTTTGATCCCATAAGGCGACGGAGTTGCATAATAGCACTTTGCATCTGCAGAGGGATTCATGTGCTACAAGGCACATTTACATATGTGGCTTTCTTTCATCCTCACTGAAATTGTGACTCCCAAATGTATAGAGCAGACAAAGCAGGCACCGTGAGGCAACATGGCTTTAAAAGCATTATATGGCTGGCGAGTGGCAGAGAGGAAACAGGCAGAGAGGAAACGCAACTTTTCTGACTCTAAACGCAGTGCGTTATCTGCTGCCTCTGAGATACCACCCGCTTTAAGCGAGGATCTTACAGTAGCTGACCCCAAGTGAAGGATTTGGGGGTGAGCATGATTTACTAGTGAAGGGTTCCAGAAGAAGTCAGCAGGGGAGCAGGATAAAGTTAGGAAAGACTGGAGAACGGGGAGAAACCAAAGGTCTGATTTAAGGCCAAGTCTCCATCTCTGTCCAGTCCTGCAGGGAGCTCCAGAGAGTGATTCGTACCTTAAAGTTTCTCCTGCTTCAAAGTGAGGGAGCAGCTGGGCCTTTGTATTCTCACACCGATTAGTCTTTGGTTACAGGTGACCACAAAGACTGAGAGAACTTAAATTGCCAGGCATTTACCATTCCAGTGCCCCAAGGCAAAAGCCCGCTGAGGATCCCTGAAGTGAGGCTTTGTCAGCAAAGCATGGAAAGGTGGGGCTGGGCACACAGGGCTGCAAAAGGGATCCTGGGAGATCCAGGTGGGGTATACACAGTGTCCAGTATACCATGTGTGTATTCATTCACCCAGCAAGAATGTCCTGAGCACCTCTAAGTGCAAAACAACTCTATCAAACTACATTCCTGAGGTTCTCTTCCCCCAGACAATTTTAGTCTCATCAGCTTTATCTTCTTTATAACTTATTTCTGCCCCAAATTTCCAAATTTGTTTCTTCCCTGATGTTTACTTGTGTACTGTTTATTTTTTCCTACTAGAATTTACGTTTCTTGGGAACCTGAGCTCATTCTGCCAAGTTTATTACAGTAGCCAGGAAAGACTTCCCTGAGGAGGTAATGTCTTCCCTGAGGCCTGAAATTCCAGGAGGAGCCAACCATGAGAAGACTGGGGAAGAACATTCTAGGCAGAGGGCATAAGAGGCACAAGGACACTGAGCTGAAAATCAACTTAGTGACAGGGATGGAACAAGAGGAAGGAAATGTGGGCACAGGTGAGATAACACAGGCTTTTGTGTGCCATGGTAAGTAGAGTGACACTTACTCAAGCCTCAATCGGAAACCATCAGAGAGAGGCGAGCCACTCCCATGCCTTTGTGGAAATGATTCCGTCTTTAACCCCAACCCCTCATCAGCTCTCTTGACAAGATTCTTTCAATCACAGTGTGTACCATGGATAAGCTGTAAAAGCTTTCCATGGATTGATTTTTCTATTCAGCAGTTTGTTGATGAATGCCAAAAGGATATATGTAGACTTATGTCAACCAGATATGTTAGTGAGGTTTTATAATGAGAGACAAATTATCCCCCCACACACGGAACAGAAAATCTTCGCGGTGCTGCAATCTCAACACTTGCTGAGCTTAGCAAGCCAGGATGCTTCCCGAACTAAAGCCTCAATAGGAGGATGCACCCAGTTTACCTCTTTTCTTCCTCAATGTGCATTTCTGAATAGCTACTAAAACCCTGCAGCCCTTGTTACATTTCATTTCAGTGGAGAATGAGAGAGCAGGTGTTTTTACTCCTGTCTTACTGCTGTGGGAAGTACAGCCCCACGAGGGAAGATTAGCGATATATCTGAGGAGAAGGAACCAGTGGGAAATTAAAAATAAAACAAAAAAAACCTCTCTGCTCCTTTTGTGTGCCTTGACGACATTTCAGGTGAGTCAGAAGCGCTGACGCTGAGACTGATTGGGCTGTATGGAAAAGAGGAGCTGTCAGACAACTTTATCTCTGGGTAGGGCTTAGAGATGACTTTTTTTCATGTCATAGATGAGGTACCCACAGCCTACAGTGCTCCTTCACCCCAATTTCTTCTCATCCAGGCAAATGGGCCTTCCTCAACATTACACTTTTGAAAGGATGAGTTTCAACCTAAGGACTTGAGTCACAGGCCATTCACGAGCATCAGAAAGATCACATAAATAAGAAACATGACCACTCGGGGAAGCCATGCTTCCAAATTAGATCTGGAATCTTTTAGCTCTAGGAAAGCTAAGCTTAAGGTTGTGTTTCAAAAACTATAAGAAAGATGCCAATTTGAGTTAAAGGGAAAAAAACCTTCTGGTTTTTGTGTATTAGAGTTGATGGATCTCAATGAGAGGCACCCGAATCTCTTCCTCCTGAAAGGAGAGCAGTTAAGACCAACCCTCAGATAGAGATGAAAGCAAGGTGACCTTACCTTTTTGTCACTGAGGCCAGTCACTTGGTCCACAAATTCCTCCTGGATCATGAAAGCAGCCAGATTGGCTGTGTAGCTGGCCAGGAATATAACAGCAAAGAAGGCCCATACGGATACCATGATCTTGCTGGTGGTCCCTTTAGGATTCTGCACAGGCACGGAGTTATTGAACACCAGGCCCCAAAGAAGCCATATAGCTTTTCCAATTGTAAAAGAAGGCCCATGGGGTGCTGCAGATGACAAAAAGGACATTCTCAGCATTTTCTGAAAAAAAAAAGTCTATTTGTATGTGTATGAGAACCATGCAGCAGCCACCAGCAACACTGAAGATTGCCAGAAGATGGAATTATATCATAGCTGTGTCCTGTGATTGCCCTAGAACCACAATAACTTATTTTTTCTTTAAAAATTAGCATTCTTCTCACATTTCTATCCAACTGGATTTTTGCCACATTTCTTTAAAAAAAGAAAGGAAACGAAAATGCTTATGCAAAATGGGGGTTTGAATAAGAAGTAGTGTTATGACCTGTTTTAAATTTGGATTTGATTCCCATTTGAGGAAACCAACCTTCTTAATAAGCATAAAGAGAGCCTGACAAAAATGTGTGCATGGGGACTGCTTCCAAATTCATCGGATGTGCTATCGTATAGGAACCATGCAATTTAGCAGGACTGATGTTTGGTATTCTAATCCGATTGTCCCTAGCAATTGCTCCTGTTCAAACTCAGATGTAAAGTGTGCACAACATAAGAATTAAACCAAACTAAAACCCTCTCCAAATGGAGACATTAAGGAATGGAACAATAGATCTTAATTCTTCCAACACTTCACAGATGGAAGACATTTCATTGCAAGGGCATCGAAAATGAACACTGATGTCATATCACAGCACTTTTTTCCAGTATATCCTCGCAATAGCTATGCAGCCCTTTTAAGATTCTTAAATGTTCCTTGCAACAGACTTAACTAAAGAGACAGAACAATATGCCAAAATTCATGGAGATGGGGCATATGCAGGCTGTAAAACACACATATTAGGGTTTTCAAGTCTTTGTTTTGCATGAGGAAAAAAAAAGCAATTTATGCCCTCATTTCATAGGAAGGTTTTCCTTTAACAGGAGGTTAACTTTTATGTCATTTAAGTAAACGAAGATATGAAAAAATGATCTACTCAGATGTCACCTGGCAATGCAAGCAGAGTGGGCAATAAATAAAGTGGCAGAAGCGAATTCACATTAATGGAAGTTACGAAGTGTTGGGCAGGAAGCCTAGGAAAAGCAAGCTCTCTGCGCATTGGAGGCCGAACCCAGGCTACAGCAGTACTTATAATATCCACGACACAACCCATTAAAGAGAAGGTAGTTAATTCTCATATTCTCAATCTCTCCTCTTTCTATTTGGCTAGTTTTATGATCTTCTGGGCTTATTCTCAAGAGGCAGGAAATTCTTGGGGGAAACTTAGAGTTAATCCAGTCAACTTTATGAACTACTGAATTTTTTTAGGGATGCACGTTGATCAGAAATGACAGCTATTTGGGAATCAGATGTAGGCAGTTCAGAAGGATCGGTCCAAGACTTCTAGGAATTCCTGATTCATGAATACCATTACTGGGCCATATAACTTTTCCCATAAAGTGCAGTGAAATATAACAGAAAACCATTTTGTACGAAAAACCAAGAAACTGTCATTTCCCGAGAGCTGCCACAGCAGATGAGCTGGGAACAGAGCCTGGAGAGAATGGAAGGGCTGAGGAGTTTGCATAACTGATGCCGTCCTTTACAATAGTCTTTCGGGCATGCTTCAGTCAAAGGAGAACGTATTGCACAGGATGGGCTGTGGGTCGTTTTCACCTTCCAAAGTATAACTCAGATTTACCTGCTTATCTGTATTTTCATTTTTCTTGACCAGTTCCAAGTCACTGCAATCCTTTCTCTTGGAAAAAGTGACACTTTCTTAACTGTCCTCCCCATCCCCCCGCTTCCAACTGTCGTCCCCACACACTATCTGGATAGAGTAGCCCCAGTGGCTTTTTTGCTCTGTACCTGTATGTCACCTCTCTCCCCCCCCCTTTTTTTTTTTTTTTTTTTTTTGAGATGGAGACTTGCTCTGTCGCTCAGGCTGCAGTGCAGTGGCACAATCTCGACTCACTGCAGCCTCCACTTCCCGGGTTCAAGGGATTCTCCTGTGTCAGCCTCCCGAGCAGCTGGGACTACAGGAGCATACCACCACGCCCAGCTAATTTTTGTATTGTTAGAAGAGATGTGATTTTGCCATATTGGCCAGGCTGGTCTCGAACTTCTTACCTCAAGTGATCTGCCCACCTCAGCCTCCCAAAGTGCTGGGATTCCAGGCATGAGCCACCATGCCTGGCCTCCCTCCATTGTATTTTGAAGAAAGTCTGACATGGTTACCATGGTCAATTGCCTATCTCTCTGATTTCGTCTTATACTATTGTCTCCCTCTTTCACTGATGTCTTTTTATTTTATTTTTTAAGAGAGACAGGGTCTTGCTCTGCTGAGTAGGCTAGAGTGCAGTGGTGTGATCATAGCTCACTGCAACCTCAATCTTCTGAGCTCAAGTAATTCTCCTACCTCAGCCTTCTGAGTAGCTGGGACTACAGGCACACATCATCATGCCTGGCTTACTTATTGATTGATTGATTGATTGTAGAAATGAGGTCTTGCTATGTTAGCCAGGCTGGTCTCAAACTCCTGACCTCAGGCAATCCTCCTGCCTTGGCCTCAAAAAGCCTTGAGACCACAAGCATGAGCCTCAGCCTTTTTCCGTTTCTTGAACATCTCAAGATTAATTTCAGCCTTTCTGCTTGCTGTTCCTTTTACACGAAATGATTGTAACCATTTTTCACAGATACAATCGTATGTCACCCTTCAGGTCCTAGCTCAATGAACATCCTTTCCCATTGACCATCTAACGTAGTGTCTGCACCCCATCACTATCATGTTACTATGTTTTCTTCTTCTTCTTCTTGATATTTATTATAATCTGTGATTATTAATTTGTGTGTCTACATGTTATTTTCACAACTAAATTCTAAACTCCCTGATAGAAAATCTCTATTTGATTTACCACATTATCTCTGGCAGCAGTATAGTGCCTCCTGACACATAGTACCCATTTGATAAATATTCATCAGATAAATGTGTAAATTCACAACAGCACAAGCCCTGATTATGCAAATGTAAAGGACTACTGTATCACAGTAAAGTCACTCACAGAAACGTCTCAGATTCCACCCTGTTGGAAATCTTCTTAGTGGTTACATTACCCTTTAAATGAAGGCTTGCACTCTCCCATTAAACACAACAACATTATTTATGGCATTGTTTAGTATTTGGTTGATTGAAGATGGTTTATGTGGTAATCACCACTCTTCAATGGTGAGGAAGAAGTTGAAAGATTTCAATAAAACCAGGTTCCTAATAGATTCCCACGCCCTGTTGACTGTTTCCAACATTAAAACATCCAAGTAAAAAGAATATGTATCAATCACATTAAAGTGCTCTGCTTTTGGGGGGATATGAGACTTCAAGTTCCATCCTCTACCATATCAAGTCATTTTTTGGGAAAGAGATTTGGTCCTGACACTTTTCTGATAACACCCACTTAGAAGGTAGTGCCCACTGAGGAAAGCCCACTCAAAATGGCATAATGTGTATGACATAAACCCTGGCTAGAGTGGGATCCTTTTAATGAGTTATAGCCAACGAATGCCTCCCAATTTTATTTCCTATCTACTGATTGTCTCTTTATCAACTACAGTGCACTAAGATCAATGCACTTGGTCTTAGCACACTTAATTTCCTCTTGGCACCACCGAGAGGAAAATATAACTCTAGGGGGAAAGATATCACTTCATAGTTATATTTATTGTCAAACTAATGTAAATTGATTCAGTAGTTTGAGGAATGTTCTTAAACTAGATTTTATAAAGTCATTTTCTTTGCATAGACTGAAGTTGAAACCCATGACAATTTTAGCATTTCTTTTGACATGCATCTTTTAAATAAATTGCCAGAAAAACTCCTTCAAATCTGCTTTCCCAACAAATTGAACATCAGTGGTTTCCACCTAACAACTATTGACTTCAGGTGATAACAAGATTAAAATATTTCATTCTGTTTTATCCTTCAGTCGAAGTACATAAACCATACTTTTCTGGCATTACAAGTAATATCAGTGACCAAACACCATTCATACAATGGTACACCAATGCAATATATTCTTTTGTGTGTGTATGTGATGGAGTCTCGCTCTGTCACTCAGGCTGAAGTGGCACAATCTCGACTCACTGCAATCTCTCCCTCCTGGTTTCAAGCGATTCTCCTGCCTCAGTCTCCCAAGTAGCTGGTATTACAGGTGTGTGCCACCATGCCCAGCAAATTTTTGCATTTTTAGTAGAGATGGGTTTCACCATATTGGTCAGGCTGGTTCTGAACTTCTGACCTCGTGATTCACCCACCTCAGCCTCCCAAAGTGCTGGGATTACAGGCGTGAGCCACCACGCCTGGTCTAGAGTAATGTATTCTAAACCTGAAATGTTCATTAAAGGTAAATGAAATTGCATCAACATTGAATCATGCTCATGAAGGTATCCTTACCTTTCCCTTTGGCTAAGTTTCTGTTGTATCCAACAGGGCTGAAGTATTCAAAGACAAAAACAGCTATGGCAGAAACAATGAGCAGCATCACAAACATCATCACCCAGACAGAGGCGCTGAATGGTTCTGCAAATAAACAGATGGAGGAATGGAAAAGTGGTCAATTATCTCTTCCTCACTTCCAGCAGGAAGCGCAGACATCCATTTGCAGGCTCACCAAAAATATTTTCTCTAATTTGAATGTGATCCTTCAAAAGAAGCTAATCGTTTTTTATTTTTATTTTTTAGATGTAGTTTCACTCACTGTGTCACCCAGGCTGGAATGTAGTGGCACAATTTCAGCTCGCTGCAACCTCTACCCCCAAATTAAAGCAATTCTCCTGCCTCAGCCTTCCGAGTAGCTGGGACTACAGGCATGTGCCACCACACCTGGCTAATTTTTGTATTTTTAGTTGAGATGGGGTTTTGCCATGTTGCCCAGGCTGGTCTCGAACTCCTGACCTCAGGTGATCTGCCCACCTCGGCCTCCGAAAGTGCTGGGATTACAGGCGTGAGCCACTGCTCCTGGCCAGCCAGTCATTTTATATTCATCAATTTAAATCATTCTTTATTCTACAAAATATTTGAGGTATAAGATTGCATATAATATAATAAAAATAGACAAGAGCATAGGACATTTTACAAATTAGGTCAAGGATAATCAGAAGAAAAAAGAGTGATAAGAAAGAGGGAGCAAGTTAGAATGCAAATAGACTGGCCATAGGTTCCTTTGCAATTATAGAACCATCCAGGGGGCTAAAGCTAGGAAGAAAAAAAGAAGACTAGGCCCTAATAGTTAATCATAGGCTCCTGCAAATTGTTGTGGTTGTTATTTTTATTTTTGTTATTTTTTCATGCTAGAAAGATGATACGCAGGAAATTCTGAAAATAAAGGGAGAATTATAACCTGTTGGAAAAGAATCATAAAATCATGGGTGACAGAAATATTGGAAAGTTATAATCTAGCACACTCTCCATTTCACCTTCTGCCTCATAGACAGATGAGATTGCTACGCTTTATTAATCTTGTTGATGTTGGTAGCAGCCTTAAATGCAATTGAAAGTCAATTGAGAATATTATCTTCACATGATAATTCAATAAAAAAAGCATCACTTAAAGGGTAGAGGCAATAAAATAGTAGATGGATAGATGGTTATTTCCACCAAAAGTAGTTTTCAGCAGCTCATTTGCATGTAACTTAAGCAGTAGGTGGATGTGTCAGAAGGGCAGGCCAAGTCATAAGGCTGTAAGTCTTATAACACTCTAGAAAGGTAAGAAATATTATGTAAATAAGATTTCTATTCAACTTTATTGAGGATATGAAAATTAGCTGACTGAAGCCATTTTATTTATGGTATAGATTTGCTACAACATTAACAGAAAATAAATTTTTAAAATGAATCCATCTCCACCTGAATGTATCATGGGGAAGAAACTGCCTATAGACACCAATGAACTTAAAACCTTTTTCCTCATAAGCAAATATTTTCTGAGGGTTAAAATAAGTCTGATAATACCTCTTGAATAGTAAACATATTATTTAAAATTGTTTTCCTAATGAAGCTACTTATAAAGAACTAGGTTGATAGCAGGCCACCTTCTTATTAGAGTATGACTACTTAACACGCTTAGAAGTCATCACAAAATCCAATTTAATGAGCTTAATGTATAACAAGAAACGAGTATGTCTGAACTTAACTTTGGCTATATTGGATAATTTAAAAGCTGTAAGGAATGCTTTCTAATGCAGTTTGATAGTGCAAATATATTAAAAAGCAACAGGTAACACAACTTAAGTAACACAAGATGTGCTCCAAGAAATCAATGAGACTGCAACTGAAATTTATTTTAAATTTAGCTTGAGTAATAAACAATATTATGTCCCTGAAATAACAGCACTTTAATACTGAGTTGTATCCAAAAAGGAAATTACATAAATAAATGATTAGGAGATTTAAAAGTACTTCATATTCAAGAATAGAGATAAAATAATTCTCCGAGTTGCATAGTGTGTCTTATCGGAGGAGGATCATTGTGATGAGTAAATGGGTACATACATGAAAGTGTTTGTTCGTGTGTGAGGCACACAATATACGACAATATATTGAGTGGAATAGCTGTTTAATTCCAGGATTAAAGCCAGAAATACTGGGGCAACAATACGCTGTCCATGGTTCTGAAAAGGGCATGCTGGTTTTTGAAAGAGCACATTTATTAATCTGGTAACTTCTATTTCTCCGTAGGCTGTGAAAACATTATTTTTAAACATTAGAAGGGACCGTAACTGAATTATCCTATGTACATGCAAGAAACTGTAAACTTGCAGTGAACTTTTTTTGACAGGTGCATACTTGTCACTAACACACCAGTCAGAAAATCAGGCGGAAACTGATGAAGCAACTGATCCAGATGTCTCCCCACTTGGCACTGACCACATCTGTTCCTTAACTTGTGAGCACAGCACAGATCTGCTGCAGTACTATGGTTTTAGTAAAGTAAGTACGTATGAGTGCCCCGAAGTGTTGCTATTCTAAGATACCACACACGTGAATGTATGCGTGCAGACACACGCCCCAAAACAAAGAAAAACATTAGAACATCGTTAAAGCCATGTCTACAGTGTCTAAGGAGTGACCCAGAAATAGTTTAAATAACTCTCTATTACATCCTCTGATGGTTTAAAACAGATTCAATGTTTGTCCATGAAGGAACTGCAATTGAGGAGATACCAGGTCAGCATTTCTTTGGATCAAAGAATCCAACTTGTTTGGAAAGTCTTCAGAATTAGCTAGATAGAAATATTACAGGAGATGCCATCTCTGTCCTTGAAGAGCCACTGGTTACATTTTTACACAAAAAGCTTAGAGGCATCACCTGCAAGTGCTTCTGATGTGAGTTAATGGAGTCTGGGGAGGAGAGAGAATAGGAAATAATGAAGAGCAATACAATCAGATTTTGAATGTTTTGGCTCTTCCAGATGACTGAGCCAGTGAATGGAAAAATGTAGCTTAGCATGGTTCATTATGACTTTCAAAATCTGTAGATAATGACCGTAAATAAGGGGGTGCACAGTCAATCAAATAAGGATGTAATTTAGTGACTAGGAAAAATATTAAGCCGACTGTGTAAAAACAGCTTTGAAAATAGTTTCCTCTGGTTACAATTTATTTTACTTTAAAAAATGCAGCAGGAAAAGTGTGGGGAAAGAGAGGTTTTGCTAAATTTAGCAAAATACTTGACTTTTTTATGGAAATGTTTTACAAATGCAAGTAAGATAAAAATCTAGAGAAACTGGGTTGAGGCCAGATTCAATATTAGCGACCCATTTTCATGAGACAAGCCAATTGATATTTTTTTCTCTCTGACTGAATTGGAAAAAGAATTCTCTCTAGCTCACTAAAGAAATATAATATTTTTTTTTCTAAAAAAAGAAACGATTTCTTTCCATTTTGATCAATGAACTCACTTCCTCTAACCCTTTCTTAACCTCCAGGGCAAAGGATTCCTGCCAAAGAGTCTGAAAGGGAATGAGGGGAAACATGACTAGGAGTGACTGAAGAGTCCACCTAAATTCTTAGGTGGACTTAGTGAATGTCCACCTAAGAATTATTAGGATTCTGCATGTGTTGTCAGTATCAGCTGGTTGCATTGTTCCTGGCATAGTGAAGCTCTCTTATTAAGATATGAGTATCTGAATCCATGTCAGACAGAGGGACAAAAGGAACATAATGAGGTATTTGTCAGGGTCCACATTACTCCAACAAAGGTTACAAAAATTGAAGCAACTAGTGCACAATCAAATCCAGAGAGTGGCAAGGATTTTAACAGCTTAAATGGATTATCGAAAATGAAAACAGTAAATCCACAGAGCTCTGAATGTAAGGCAGTGTCCAAAATCCTGTTAGTCAATATTTCACTGAAGAGAATGAAACACAAAAGTTTCACTGGATGCTAACATTACATATAAATGAAGACAGTGGAAGAATAAGACAATGGGCTTGGAGTTGATGTCCACAATTTGGTTTGAGTTTACAATTTCCTTTAAAAGATAAAGTTATTTTTGTCTCTGGAAAAATATAAGAAAGTTAGTTGACCTTAATATAACTGTTTTCCCAGGGTGGAGATTTCTCAAAGAACTAAAAGTAGATTTACCATTTGATCCAGCAATTTCACTACTGGGTATCTACCCAAAGGAAAAGAAGTCATTACATCAAAAAGACACTTGCATACATATGTTTATCAGAGCACAACTCACAATTGCAAAGATATGGAATCAACCTATGTGTCCATCAGCTGATGACTGCATAAAGAAAATGTGGTGTATATACATTGTGGAATACTACTCAGCCATAAAAAAGAATGATGCAATGTCTTTTGCAGCAACTTGGATGAAACTGGAGGCCATCATCCTAAATATTTGCTAGTCATCTAAATAAATGACTGTTGTTCTTTGTGAGATGGAGGATGGGTATGTAGATGCTGAGTAAAGGTTTATGGGCTGATTTAAATTAACTGTGGACTGACAGGTTTATTTTTAAAATGTTTTCAAGACTCTAAGCAATATAGCTATTAATTTACATTCTACAGAGTCAAGACCAGTATCTAAATATGTGATCTTATTTTTTTAGCAGCTTTTTCTAAGTTTGAGATAAGTGAAAGATGTGAACTGGGGGATGGGTTTTTCAGGAATGGAAAATCTAATACTCCATGTTCTCATTTCTAAATGAAAGCTAAGCTATGGGTATGAAAAAGCACACAAATGGTATAATGGACACTGGAGACTCAAAAAGGGAGAGGATGGGAGGGAGATGAGTGATGAAAAATTACCTACAATGTACACTATTTAGGTGACAGGTACACTAAATGCCCAGACTTCACCACTATATAATTCGTCCATATAACCTAAAACCACTTGTACCCCTGAGCTATTGAAATTTTTAAAAAATTAAATATATAATATTTTGCCTCTCTCAGTTTTCCTCCAGAGATTCAGGTTTGTCTTAACCTTCCCTAATTTGGGACAAACCCACTTATATGGGAGTGCCAAGGGGGAATTAGTGATCTGAATTTCATGATATTCAACAAGATAGTTATGGTCAAAAGTCATTTATGATAACCAAACAGTTAATACAACACTTTCCTTTAAACACAAAAATAATGCTTTACTATGTTCCATGAAGTTTCAACTACTCTCGCCAGGTTACCCAATACAGTATGAGTGCTAGAGAAAAGCAGATGATAGAAAATATAGCTCTTTCTTGATTTAAAAAAAAAAAAAAAACAAAAAACCTTTTTTGTGAAAACATAAATTTATGAAATGGTTAAAAAAATCAAAAGAATGTCCTTCTTTACAAACTATTTGGCTTAATGGGTAGTCACAATTAAAATATGATTTGATTAATTTTAAATCAGCGTATACTTTTCAGACTACTTCTGTTAGCAGAATACTGGCATAAATCATTGTACAGTCATCATTATTTCCACTCTTACATCGAGCAAATAAATGATTGCTGTTCTTTGTGGGATGGAGGATGGATATGTAGATGCTGAATAAAGGTTTATGAGCTGGTTTAAATTAACTGTGGACAGACAGGTTTATTTTTTAAATGTTTTCAAGATTCTAAGCAATATATCTATTAATTTACATTCTACGGAGTCAAGACCAGTATCTGAATATGTGATCATATTTTTTTCAGCAGCTTTTTCCAAGTTTAAGACAAATGAAAGATGTGAACTGGGGGTGGAGGGGAGTGAATTAGGATGTATTAGTCTACTCTCACGCTGCTATAAAGAACTGCCTGAGAATCACTTGAGGTCAGGAGTTTGAGATCAGTCTGGCCAACATGGTGAAACCCCATCTCTACACAAAAATTAGCCAGGCATGGTGGTGAGCACCTGTAATCCCAGCTACTGGGGAGGCTGAGGTGGGAGAATCGCTTAAAGCCAGGAGGCAGAGGCTGCAGTAAGCTGAGATCACACCACTGCACTCAAGCCTGGGCAACAGAGCTAGACTCCATCTAAAAAAAAACTGAGATTGGGTAATTTATAAAGGAAAGGGATTTAATTCACTCACAGTTCCACATGGCTGGGGAGTCCCCAGGAAACTTACAATCATGGCAAAAGAGGAAGCAGGCACGTCTCACATGGTGGCACGTGAGAGAAGTGAAGCGAAGGGGGAAGAGCCCCTTATTAAACCATCAGATCTCATGAGAACTCACTCACTATCACAAGAACAGAATGGGAGAAACATTCCCCATGATCCTGTCACCTCCCATCAGGTCTCTCCCCCAACAGCTGTGGATTACAATTCCAGATGAGATTTGGGTAGGGACACAAAGCCTAACCCTCTCATAGGATAATTCAAATGCTGCCATGGCCAAACGGAACTGAACAAGTTCCTTTCCGGTCCCATCCTCTGAGCAAACAAGATTTCCTACAATTCCTTATAGGAAAGCAATAGTCATTATGAAATTCACACACCTAGAAAAGCAGAAGGTGAGACGGTGCCATTACTTCTTGAAACCATGACACTGATTCCCGTTTCCACAAAGGGCACAGAGAAGTCCACCACTTCAGAACGTTCCTCATTGATGGTGAGAGAACCAACCGCCATGACTGCCCGTTGATAGACCACCTGGATGCAAGGCAAAAAAAAAAAAAAAAAAAAAAAAAAAAAAAAAAGAAGAAGAACAGTACCTTTACTTTTCCTGCCAACATTCCTGAGGACTGCAGGCACTTTGTCTGAATAAGAGTCCAGGGGATGAAAAGATAACTTACTTCACCGATCATTCCATTCCACACATTGTTAACTTTCTTGCCGTGCTTCCCATTGGTCACCAGGTAGAGGTCGTAAGTAAACTTCACAGTTCTGGAAAGCTTCTTCAGAATATCAATGCAGAACCCCTTGCAGCATTTCTTCACATTCATCCCCTCATTGGTTGAATTGCTGTAAAGAAAAATCCCAGGACCACAGAATGTTAGCACTGGAAGGTTTGTTCACAATCGTTAGCTGTACTCTTCTCCTATTTTTCAGATGAGTAAACTGAAGTTTAAAAAGGGGAAGTGGCTTTCCCAAGGACCCACAGTGAGTATATGACAGCAAAAGCAGAAAGTGTCCTTAATTATAGCAGTTATCATGACAAGAGCTAACACTTACTGAGTAATTACTATTTGCTAGGCACTATCCTAAAGGCTTTATACTAATTGTTGAATTAATCTCCATAACATTTTCTGAATTAGGTGATATTTGTATACCCATTAAACAGGTAAAAATTACCAACTCTTCCATTTTTAAGAGTTTATAACATATACAATTTTAGACTAGAGTTTAGTCATCTGATCTAAACTGAGTCATAAAAACTTATTAGAGAATGGGAGAGGAGGATGTGAAATTCTCAGAGAAAGCAGGGTTTTGCTTCATTTTATAATTACAGAGGCTTGAAACCAAAGGGGAAAAGTGAAGGTACCCAGAGAACACCTCAACCAAGAATCAGGAGACTTGGGTTCTATTCCATGCCTGAGTTTGTGGACCGAACTTCTCTTGATAGAGCCAAATGTTACATGAGGGCTCATTAATAATGTCTTCCCTATCTACATATGTGACACGTAGTATAAAAGGAAACACCTCTAAAAACAAAGTCCTTGATCAGGTGAAAGCCCTATTAAAATTTAAGCTATCTTAAAGGCTATTGTATACTCTACCAAGGCTATACTTATTGTTTTGGACCAGCCAACTTGCTGTATTCACCTGAACAAGACATATTCAAAGGACACCCTTGCAAACCAGAAAAATACCTTCAAAAAGAAAGGAGGCTGGGTGTGGTGACTCACACCTATAATCCCAGCACTTTGGGAGGCCGAGGCGGGTGGATCACCTGAGGTCAGGAGTTCAAGACCAGCCTGGCCAACATGACGAAACCCTGTCTCTACTAAAAATACAAAAATTAGCCAGGCATGGTGGCAGAGGCTTGTAGTTCCAGATACTCAGGAGACTGAGGGATGAGAATGACTTGAACCCAGGAGGCGGAGGCTGTAGTGAGCCAAGATCATGGCATTGCACTCAAGCCTGGGTGACAAGAGTGAAGAAAGAGAGAGAAAGAAAGAAAGAGAGAAAGAGAGGAAGGGAGGAAGGGAGGAAGAAGGAGGAAAGGAGGAAAGAAAGAAAGAAAGAAGAAAGAAAGAAAGAAAGAAAAGAAAGAGAGAGAGAGAGAGAGAAAGAAAGAAAGAAAGAAAGAAAGAAAGAAAGAAAGAGAAAGGAAGGAAAGAAAGAAAGAGAAAGAAAAAGGAAGAAGGAAAGAAAAGGAAGGAAGGAAGGAGAAAGAAAAGAAGGAAGGAGAAAGAAAGAAAAAGGAAGGAAGAAAAAGGAAGGAAGGAAGGAGAGAGAGAAAAGAGAAAAGAAAGGAAATACTGGTCTATCCAACTGATAGCAAAAAGTACTTACACAACTCACATAAGATCAAGGCCTTTCTGGGCAATATGCTTGATTAATGGATATCCCATTAGCTCAACCCTGTCTTTGAGTCATGCATTTCATGAATATGTTCTCTGTTTGAATATCCCACTTTTGGCACATCCACACATTGAAGTGTTACCTAAGCACTAAAGTGATGTCTATGGAAATCCAACATCATCACAGGAAAATTCTTATGTTTCCATGTCATATGAAAGAAGTAGGTTACACAGTAGTACAAACAGAATAATCACAGCTATATAAAAGCAGATGAGCTTATGAAATAACTGTATGGAAAAACAATGAAATATGAAGCATAGGACAGGCACAGTGGCTCTTTCCTGTAATCTCAGCACTTTGGGAAGCCAAGTTGGGTGGATCCCCTGAGGTTGGGAGTTTGAGACCAGCCTGGCCAACATGGAGAAACTGTATTTTTACTAAAAATACAAAAATGAGCTGGGCATGGTGGCATGCACCTGTAATCCCAGCTATGTAGGAGGCATAAGAATAGCTTCAACCTGGGAGGCAGAGGTTGCAGTGAGCCAAGATCATACCACTGCACTCCAGCCTAGGTGACGGAGTGAGACTCTATTGAAACAAAGGAAAGGAAAGGAGAGGAGAGGGGAGGGGAGGAGAGGGGAGGGGAGGGGAGGGGAGGAGAGGGGAGGGGAGGGGAGGGGAGGGAAGAAAGTAAAGAGAGAGAGAGAGAAAGAAGAAAAGAAAGGAAAAGAAAGGAAGAAAAGAAAGGGAGAGAAAGAGGGAGACAGAAAAAGAAGGAGGGAGGGAGGGAAGGAAGGAAGGAAGAAAAGAAAAGAGAAAAAGGAAAAGAAAGAAGGAAAGAAAGGGAGAGAGAGAGGGAGGGAGGGGAAGGAAGGAAGGAAGGAAAAAAAAGAAAAAAAGAAAGACAGAGAAAGGAAGGAAGGAAGAAAGAAGCAAGCATAGTTATTTTGGAATGGTGAAAAACATGTTTTCTTTTTTATATTTTTAGGGTTTTTTCCCCAAATTATCTAGTAAGTACATACTACTTATGTAATTGACAACACACACACATCAAACAACATTGATTTGTATGATATACATCATCTCTATAGCCATGAAGGTAGGCAGATTTGACAGAACAATTTTTTTAAGAGACATACTCTTGCTCTGTTACCCAGACCGGGTTGCAGTGATGCGATCATGGCTCACTGCAGCCTGGACCTCCTGGCCTCAAGTGATACTCCCACTTTGGCCTTTCAAAGTGCTGGGATTACAGGTGTGAGCCACCATACTCAAGTGGGAAAACATAATTTTGAGTAACAGAAGTGGGTTGTAAATGACACCTGCTTATCAATGCTTTCCTTTATCTCAGGATCAAAGACTGCCTGTCTTGAATCACTCTCTTCACCATTGCACCCCACCCCCACATCCTGTCAGTGATTTGTACTCAACCACTCTGCTTCTGTCAGCCCAGACCACCATAGAGACTTTACTCTCTTGCCTAGAGGCTGGATGACCTGCTGTGATCCAGCATCCTTAGCGTGGGGGTAGTAGGAGGCCACATCTGTGTATATTTGCATGTGATGATTAGTGACCTCAACACTGTACAGTCATGGGGTATGTGCCAGCTCCATCTCCACCAATTAGCCAGAATGGAGGGGGTTGGGCTAGAGTTAAAACTGCCACAAATATGATAGAAATGTGTCCTAAGTACACTAAAGTTGATGGAATGTCCAGATACTACTTCCTTCTCAATATACATGGCTCTGAAAAATGTGTGAAAATCGAATTCTCTCTTTTTCTTTCTGGTCGCTGTTGGCCATGCACTGACACTCTTTCCCCACCTTTGTTCATTTTTATCACCTTCATTCTATGTTCCTTCCCTTCTTCCCCTGTCACAGGCTCTTCCTTCACCTGGTCAAGATTTCTGGGAGATTAGACAGAAATTTTAGATGCTCCAGGTTTAAGATTAAGGGTCACGGGCATATAGTGGCATTCTTTGGTCTCCCTGGAAACCTCAGCCAGTTTATGAGTTATCTCACCCATATCCCTGAACACCAGGTGTATTTCTAAATACAAATGATCATTGATGCATTTTCACCCAACAAGCACCCACTAAGTGTCTACTGTGCACAAGACATGGAACTGGGCCCTGGGGACACAGGATGAAAAAGGCACACAGCAAATTCAATAGTTGAATTTATCACAGTAATTATGGAATTGCAGACCAGCTTGTAATTGGGAACGTCTGTTGGTTCCTATTACAGCCCTTGTGTGGGCGTGCAGGGGATGTGACTTAACTACACAGACTGAGAAATGGTCCCCATGTGATCTCTCTCAGTGCTCCACCACCACCCAAGAGAGGGAATGACTCATAAAAACAAATATGGGGAAAGGGATCCAATAAATTGTCCAGTTTACCAGCTCTACAATTTCCCAGTATAGCCAGTGGATACGAGCACAGCCATGCGACTCAGACCTATGTCCAGGTCCTGGGTTGGCTCCTGTCCACCATGGAGACTCAGACTAATCTCATCCAGCACTTAAAAATAAATTTCCTTTCTTCCCACCAACGATTTGACAGTTTGGGAGCTTAATTGACAGTATGGCCATTTCTCGCTACACATCAGGCCAAATGATTTTTCCAATTTTCTCTGCATGTCTTTATCACCCAACTAACAGAGCAGAGAGAAAGATTTCTCAGCTCATTTCTTGTTACCTGGTATTCTTAGAAGACCCCACCATTTATCAGAAGTGAGAAACAAAAAGGTTTCATACAATCACGTTGTCTAACAGGAATCCTTTTTGCAACTGATCAGCCTGTCTCAAAGACGTTCCCTGTAGGAAATGCAATTGATCTAATCTTCTTTAACGTTGGGATTAGTGGATCCTAGCAATTCTCTATTGCTCTCACATGAGTCAAAGACTTTCATTTCATCTAGACACACAGTAAACTCCTCATATCCCCAAGTGGAAGAAGGAAAGCTGCAAGCTACTGTCTCCTCACAGAAACCAAAAATGTGAATTTGAACCTGTTAAGCTGTTGATAGTCTTCAGTAGAAAAGTCAATTCTTTTAAAGACAGCAACTTATTTTGATTTCTCTTCTTCATACAAATGTGACTCAGTACTTGGGGATCTACTTGTTTTCAGCTCCAGGGCTTTGGATTTTAAAGGTTCTAAACTCCTGTTATTGATTCTGGAACACAAGGGGCCTCATTTGATTACCCTATTGAAACACGGAGGGTATTGTTATCATAGAGGAGGTGTCCCACTGAGGTTAGACTCTGCTTTGTGCCAGCCACTTTGCTTTCTTCATCGGTCCAAGTTCTGCTCAAAGAACACCCACCCAAATTAGAACATCCTCTGACAACGTTCCCACATCATCTCCTCTGTCCTCCTTGTAACTCATCACTCTCTAGCATTGCACTGGGTTTCCTTCTGTTTCCCAAACTCCCAAGCTTCTTTCCTCCCCAGGGCCTTTGCACCTGCCATTGTCTCTACCTGGAAGGCTTTCCCCAAATCTTCACATGTGTGGCTCCTTCTCATCCTGTATATATCACCTTAAGCCTTACCTGTGTGAGCTAAAGTAACCCCACATGCCCCGATTTCCTCTCTTCTCATACCACTCTCTTTCTATTCATCACAAGGTTTATTACAACATGGGGTTGTCCATTTCTTCTTGGTTGAATTGTTTTCTAACCACATATGATCCACGATGGAAAGGTCCTAGTCTTTTGCTCTCCCTGTTCATCAATGTATCCCCTGTGCCCAGCAATGTGCCTAACATGTAAACTGTGCTTAATGCACATTCATTCATTCTGTATTAAAACAATTTTATTTATAACAATGTTGGTGTTATTTCACTGTAAAGGAATTCAGCAAAAATCATTAAAACATTCATGACCCCAAAACATGGTCTGTTTCACACAATTATGAATCATGATGAATCATGAATCATGAATCACGGGATGTACACTTGCCCTTCCTTGGTGGGCCCCACCTCTTCCTCATCTCCAGGAGAGTGGAGGCTGGGGGACTGCTTATCAAAAAAAAGCTTCATCCCAGGGAGCCACAGTGGGGACACCGGAGAAAGGAAAGGCCTTTTTAGGAGGGGCATATTTATTTATTCCATGATGTATTCAGGATTTCAACTTCAAAGAGGCTGACATTTGTGACCCCACTGATAAAACTTTCTCCAAACCAAAACAGGCCCTCATAGTACATTTAGCAATTACATATTATATCTTTAAAATCCTGATCTAAAGGATTGAGATCTGGGGACTTGCATCTGGTGTGTTAATGGCTGAGACTGGAGTTTGAAACGAGGAAGTAAAAATCTCTCTTCCTAGTCATGAAACAAACATTGGTGTGTCATGCTGTGCCCTTGTAACTGAGGGTGCAAATATTAGTAAGTCACATTCCCTATATGTAGGTGGCTCAGAAGCCAGGGAGAAGACAGATACACTAGACACTGTACAGACAGGTGATGAGGGTAGAGAGAGACAGACTCAGGTACTGTGGAAGTAGGAAGAGCTAACCCAGCTTGGGATGCAGGAGCTACACTTAAAGGATGAGTAAGAAGTAGGTAAAAGAAACAGATCAGAAAGGACTCAGAAAAAAAATAAAGTTTCCATCCAACAGCAGGCCTTTTTCTTCTGTGAGTTGCCTATGAGGTGGTGTTTTTGCTTATGTTTGAATTAGGAAATACCAGGATCAGGGCCTCGGAGTTGGCCATGGAGGTTTCTGTGTCCCCAGAGGGTTTGTAGATTAAGGGGGACCTCATAATAGACAATGCCAGCTCTTTCTTCAATCATAACAAAAGGAGAAATGACATAGATGCAGTGCCTGCTAGCTGCTGCTGAGCTGAGAAACGGCCAGAAGTTCCATTTGCACCTGGATTGTATCAGAAAGTAACATGCAAGATGTGTGTTCACTCCCAAATGGAGAGATGTTTTTCACATTTTTGAGAAGCACGAATCTGGGATCTATAAAGGAGATGGAAGGAAGAAGAATGTGTGGGCGAAAGCGAAGGGACAGCCAGAAAAGTGGAAATGAGATAATTATTTTTAAAAAGACTAAAGGAAACTGGACACAGTGGCTCACATCTGTAATCCCAGTGACTCAGGAGGCCAAGGCACGAGGATCACTTAAGGTCAGGAGCTTGAGACCAGCCTTAGTAACACAGCAAGACCCCTGTCTCTAAAAAAAATTAATTAAAAAATGATCCAGACTTGGTGGCGCAGGCCTGTAGTCTCAGCTATTCAGGAGGCTGGGGTGAGAGGATCGCTTGAGCCTAGGAGTTCAAGAACGCAGTGAGCTGTGATCATACCACTGCACTCCACCCTGGGGGACAGAGCAAGATCCTGTCATTATATATAAAAAAAAAGTTTTATATATTTTTGACATACAAAAATATATAATGTTTTATACATTTTCAACATATAAAATATGTTTTATATATTTTAACATATAAAAATATACGTTTTATACATTTTTAACATACAAAAATGTTTTATACATTTTTAACATAAAAAATGTTTTATACATTTTTAACATAAAAAATGTTTTATACATTTTTAACATAAAAATGTTTTATATATTTTTAACATAAAAATATGTTTTATATATTTTTTTAACAAAAATGTATGTTTTATATACGTTTAATATATAAAAATATATTGGTTTCCATATTTTTAATATATGAAAATATGTTTATATTTTAATATATAAACTACGTAGTTTATATATACAAACTATGTATTTTATATAAAATGTATTTTATATATACGTAGTTTATATATAAATTTATATATTATAAACTACGTAGTTTATATATAAATACATAGTTTATATATAAATATGTATTATATAAAATAGTTTATATATAAAATATATAAAAATATATGCTTTATATATTTCAATATGTAAAAATGTATAATGTTTTATATATTTCTATTTTCATTTCTTCATTTATTTTTGAGTCAGAGTCTCGCTCTGTCACCTAGGGTGGAGTGTAGTGGCTTGATCTTGACTTATCGTAACCTCCACCTCCCAGATTCAAGTGATTCTCATGCTTCAGCCTCCTGAGTAGCTGGGATCACAGGTGGCTACCACCATACATGGCTAGTTTTTGTATTTTTAACAAAGACAGGGTTTAGCCATGTTGCCTAGGCTGGCTTCAACTCCTGACCTCAAGTAATCTGCCCAGCCTGGCCTCCCAAACTGCTGAGATTATAGACGTGCATCACTGTGTCCAGCTATATATATTTTTAATATATAAAAAATACAATGTACTATATCTTTTAATGTATAAAATGTGTTTTACATATATTTGAAGTAAAAAAATATATTTTAAATATATAAAAATATGTTTTATATATTTTAATACATAAAATGTTTTATATTTTAATACATAAAAATATATGTTTTATATTTTAATACATAAAATATATGATGTTTTATATATTTTAAATATATAAAATATATAATCTCATATATTTAATATATAAACATATTTCTATTTTAATACATAAATATGTTTTCTATATTAAAAATATAAAGATATTTTTTGAATATGTTTGTTCAAAAATAAATAAATGAATAAATTAAATTAAACTAGAAATACTGAAGGGGAGGATCGATTCAACATAAGGGTTAAAAACATGTCTGTGGAGTCAGTTGGACCACTGTTTGAGTCCTACCTCTTCCATTTCCTAGCTAGATGGCTTTGAACATGTTTCATAATCTTCCCATAAGTTGGTTTTATTATATTTACAACGGGAAAAACTACCCACCTTATATTGCTGGTGGAATTAAATGAATGCAAGTTTGGCACATCTCCAGGAATTTATCTAAGTCTTTTTAAAATTGATTATTGTATTATACCTACTATAATAGAGTTTATTTTCTATGACATTTTATGATTCAAGTACAGATATTGTTACTATCGATGATCCGAGCTATTTCAAAGGGTTGGGCACATTCAGGCGACAGCATCCCTGCCACTCACTTGATTTTGACGAACTTCCGACACGGCACAGTGTTCCTCACACACGTCTCGGTCAGGGGGTCTATATCTTCCACAATGACGAACGGGGCCTCCTCCAGGGTGACGATGCTGAGATGGTTGTCATCCGGCTCACAGTCGGAGAAGGACTTGTACCTGGGCCACACGGCGTGCCTCAGGCTCAGCGTCTGGTTCTCCCACTTGCCCACCTGCAGCACAAACACAAAGACACAGCTGTGCTTTCTTCCGCCGCTGATTTCTGGAGAGGCAAATCCTTTCCCTGCCGGAGACATCCATCCGTCTCAAGGGTCTTTCTGCCTCATACCTCAACATATGCATCTACTTCTGTGCTAAGACAAACGGGCATAAAGAGAAAACAGAATATGGGGCAGTTCTCCATTCCAGCTCCCCTCATCCCCAGAGGAATCAAACTGCATCTCGGGAGGTGGTGCCCAGGCACTGATACCTTTAGAGCCCCGCAGGTGGTTGTAACGTTCTGCCAGAGTTCAGGACCACGGACGGCAAGGAAACAGCACAGACTTTTAGAATCGGAGAGGTCTGGGTTTGATTCTCCAACTGTACCACTTACTAGCTGTACAACTCTAGGCAAGCTCTTAATCCTAAGATCTTCTGTTTTCTCATCTGTATAACGAACACGACTCCCCCTACTTCTTAAGAATGCCATGGGAATTCAATAAGGCAATGCATGAAAGGCAAAAGCACAGTGCTTGGCACATCATAGGGACTCCATATTGTTTTTAAGAATAAAGAAAAGAAAGTGAAAAGGAGAAAGAAATAAAAAAGGTACTAAGATGAAGGGAAAGAGAAAAAGGGAGAGGAAAACGAAGCTGGAGAGTGAAAAGAAGAGGAGGAGGACTGAGATAACACACGGGAGAGATGGAGCAGGTGGGGAAATTGAAAGCATCGTTTTGACCCTAGATACGGTTCTATTTAAGTTGCAAATTAAGGTGAACTTTTATTAATCCTGCACAGAGCGGAGACTGTTACTGCTTAGCGTACATCAAGACCTGTCAAAATAGAATCGAT
Organism: Macaca thibetana thibetana; assembly: GCF_024542745.1. Lineage (NCBI taxonomy): Eukaryota > Metazoa > Chordata > Mammalia > Primates > Cercopithecidae > Macaca > Macaca thibetana. Next base: position 65,872,168 of record NC_065597.1, on the reverse strand, counting down.
TGTATTCCCTCGGAGCAGCAGTCGGCATCTTAGTGCAATCAAATTGAAGGCTGTATATTTTGAACCTTAATTTTATTTGACAGCTTATTGGCACTATTCACATACACGCCGGGAGGAAGCTGCCCCCGCGCTGCTCTTTCTCCCTTCTCCTCCTGCTCCCACACGCGATTGCTTGACACCACAGGTCACCGCTTTATGTGTAATACCAGCCTGGAGGAAAACACCTCGTCTGAAAAGCTAAGTGCCAAATCCAGGCTTGTCTGTGTTGACATGACCCACTCACCTCTCCTCCTATAACGTTTAAGTGTCACCAGAAATGAATCTCAAGCCCTTAAAGAGAATTCAAACATGCTGGACACCAGGAGAGGTGATAGGGTGGGAGGAGAGAAGAGAATCAGTGCTCTCTAAGATTACCTCATCATATGGGCTGGAAAATGTTTGCTGGCTGTGAAGAAGCATTTCCTGTGGCTAATTACAAAATTGTCCAGCATTGCTGATACATTTCTTTTTAAGATAGGATGGCAAGTACAGCAATTTGGTTAAACACATACACATTGTTCATTTATTCATGCTATGATATGTAACAGGCTGGGGAGAATGTTAAACCCATCAAATTCTTCATTCATGCGACATAGATTTATTGAAGACCTACTATGTCCCAGTGCCAGCCTGGGAATAATGATGGCTAAAACACAATGGCTTTTGCCTTCTTGGAACTGTCAGTCAGTTGTATGACATAGATCAAAGCAAAAATACTAAAATATGCAAATAGACAAAGAAATATACAAGTTTTCCCTTTTGGGACATATTATACCAATCCCTTTTCTTTCCATTTGCCTTGGAAGTCTCAAACACAACCTTCAAGAGAAGTTGGAGAGTTCAGTGGGTAAGAGAATGGCTTTTGAAGTCGAACAGAACTAGGTGTAAATCCTGGCTTCATCCACTAGCTGAGTAGCCTTGGGAAAGTCATTCAACCTCTCTGAGCTTTACTTTCTCCATTTGTAAAATGAAAAGAGCAACAGGGTATGACCTTAAGGACTGCAGTAAGGTTTGAATGAGCCAAAAAGTACCAAAAATATAGAGCACAGAACCTGACATGGCATGTAACACACATGGTGGCTATTATTTTACTATTGCTGTTGTCGTTAGCATTTAAGATATAGCTGAACTATCACCTTATCTGTAAAATCATTCCTGCTTCCCTAGTAATATAGAACTTTGCACATACCTCCACCATAGCATTTTAATATTATAATTTTAATGACATAACTTTTTAGCACTTCTGTATAGTCAGGAAATGTGCCAATATCACCACTTAGTTTAATTCCTACAAATTCTACATGGTAAGCATTATTATTCCAACTTCATAGTTCAGGAAACTGAAATACAGAGAGGTTATGTGACTTGCACAAACTCACACAACAAGTAAGTGGTGGAACCAGAGTTATATCATGGGGCTTCTTTCTGAACCCAAAGGTGCTTTCTCACTATGTACATAGTGCTTCTGTGAATTGAGCTGCAGGAACCACATTATAGCTCCAACACTCTTCCTTCCTTGCAGACATGTTTCTTAAAGCCCCAAGATAATGTAAATTAAGGCAAAGGCTAGGAGAATCTTTGATGATGTCATTGACCACATCACAACCCCCACACCACGGGAGTCAGGCAAATGTTTCAGTCTAACGTTGACTCAAGGAAAGTTGAAAAGGTTTATTAGCACCAAGAGTGCAATAACTTCCTAAATCTTCTCCAAGTTCTACTCCCCATTCCTGACACATCCAAGTAAAGTATCCATGGGTCAGCCAAGGAGGTTGAAGGTGAGTGGTAGGTGGAGAGAACTCGATCAGGAGCTGAAACTGCTGTGTCAACGTTGCCTTAGATCCTAAGAGCTCTTATCTTCTTCTCTGATCTGATAGGCCCCTCAGCACCCCACTGCAAACACCAAAAATCTCAACTACTAAATTGTATATACCAGATAAAGGAGAACAGACATTCTTCACTTTCCCTGCCCATATTCCTATTTACAAGGGACTATAACTGAGTCCAGTGTTTGTAGACAGGTTTAGCAGAGTCATTCATTCCATAAATATGTGTTGAGTGGTTACTAGGTTCCAAGCACTGAGCTAGACACTGAGAATACTGTAACTTAAGTGATAAAATGTTTGCTTGCATGAAATTTTTGTGCTAATTGAGAAGACACTTGAGTCAAATGATTACACAAAAACATATGTTCATACAAACTGGGAGGAAGAAATGAAACACGGGTCTAAGAAAGCATACAGGAGAAAAGATATCAGAGACGTCTTCCCTGAGGAGGTGACACTTAAGTTGAAATTGGAAATTCAGGATGAATTGGACCATGACAGTTGTGGGAAGGAATTGTGGAGGAGCAGAGAAAGAAAGAGCACTTCAGATAGGTGGAGACCAGAAGATGCAAAGCCTTGTAGGCTCTATTAAGAAGTTGGGATTTATCGCTTCTCGGCCTTTTGGCTAAGATCAAGTGAAGAAGTTGGGATTTGCCGTAAGGGTTTGCTATAGACTGAATGTTTGTGTTCCTCCAAAATTCATAGGTTGAAATCCTAACCCCTAATGTGGTGGTGTTACGAGGAGGGGTCTTTGGGAGGTGATTAGGTCATGAAGGTGGAGCCCTCATGAATGGTATTAGTGCTTTTATGAAAGGCCCCAGAGAGACCCATTGCCTTTTCTACCATGTGAGGATGCAACAAGACGACTGCTGTCTATGAACCAGGACGCAGCTCTCACCAGACACTAAATCTGCTGGCACCTTGATTTGGACTTCCCAGTCTCCAGAAGCATGAGAAACAAGTTTCTGTGGTTTATAAGCCACTCAGTCTATGGTATTCTGTTATAGCAACCCAAATGGACTAAGAGTCAATCTAGTTCAATGGTCAGAATGGAAAAAGATTTATAGAAGTTACCATGGATATATGTCCATATATAACCTGCCTGAAGGTGGAAGCTTCTTTGCCTACTCCAATTTTTTTTATTATGGAAATGTTTAAATGTATACAAGAGTAGAATCATATAATGAACCTCCATATTCCCAATATCCAGCTTCAATAATTAGTACTCAAGACCAATCTTGTTTCATTTATACTCCCACTCACTCCTTCCATATTACAGCAAAGAAACCCACATCATATAATTTATTCATAAATCCTTAATTTGATTTAAATATCTAAACCTCATTTGCTTCACAATGTTATACCTCAATAATCTACAACAATCTATGTGTTTATGTATATGTTTTACTTATGAGACTATGATTTCCCAGACTAGTAGGAATTTTATATGCATAATGATTGGTTTCTATGTCCACGGCTTCTAACTCAGGGAATGCCACATAGAGGAACTTAATGGGTAGTTTTTGGTGGAGTGAATAAACATGCAGCCTGTATTTTTCAAATGTGTATGAGTCAGAAAATGTTAGAATGATTAATGTGTCCATATGTGCCTCAGCTTTGGAATCCTGTACCCTAGGCAAAATATGGAAGTATCAAGGACCTGTATTCTCTCCCTTGCTCTTACTGCAACTTCAGCCCCCCAGACCTAGAGCCATTGAGGACAGCTGTCTGAATAGACTCTGAGTATTAAATTTCCCCAGAGAAAGCAAATATCATCATCCTAACACCATTTAAAAAGGGACTCCAGTCACTCTGATGTATTCAGGGAAAAAGTAAGAACCAATGGGTTAAATCCTGAAGACCTCAGTTTCAATTGTCATATTGTCTCTGCTTGTCTCCATTTCACAGTGGCATGGAGTATGTATGCTCCAAGTGCCTTTATTTAGAAGTTATATCCAAAATGGAAGAACCCTGTGTACTCTGAAGATGGCAGCCAACAATTTCTCTGCTTCCACCTTGGAACTGATGGTGACTCTTTTGCTATTCTCTAAACTAGACCTTTTTCCTGTTCCCAATCCCCTCCATAAAAGTGAACACCACAGTTAGCTGAGTCTGTAACTTTAGATCAGCAGTCCTGACCCACATAAGCTATTCTGAAGAGTGAGCCAGGGTTGCACATTTCCTCCAGCAGTGCTTCCAGGAGTAAGGTTTCAATCCATTTCCTCCAGCAGTGCTTCCAGGAGTAAGGTTTCAATGCATCAGAGCAAGTGAAATCATACAGTCATTGTCAATCACGTACTCCTATTTTTGGAGCTTGGAGGGAAAATGAAGTTCCAGGACACCTTGCCAAACTTCTGGTTAGATTTATACACAACCAGGATAGGCAAGCACACTTGTGTGTGTGTGTGTTGTATACATGTACATGTATATGCATATATGGATCCCATTGACTTTTCAGGAATCAACTTCATTGCTACAGAACCCCTCTCTTCTCTCCTTTACATGGCAGAGGATAAGAGGGTTCAGAATAATTAATACCACAGGCTTAGAGATCAGACAGATGAACAGGTTCAAATCTTGTCATGGCTTTAGCCATGTGACCTTGAACAAGCCACATAATCCTTTTGAACCTCAGTTCACTGGATCACCAAATAAAAACAACACTTCCATTTCATATGCTGTTATGAGGCTTACTTGTAAGATAATGACAACAAACATCTCTGAAGCACAGTTCCTGGCACACAGGAAGTTCTCCATACGTGGTACTATTATCATTAATTCAATATTTGTTAAACTTATCTTCAGGAAAATGAGCTTCTGTAGCAGAAGAACTAATTGACAAAAGGAGATCTGAGTTTCTTCTATGGCATTCCCTTGACTTTTGACCTCACTGATTGTGTCTCATTCTCCTCACTGTAACAGAAATGAGGGGAGTGGGTTTGAATTACATAATCTCTAAGGTCTTTCAGGTCTAGCACTCTATGTAAAATGCAAGGATAAGTTGCCCTCCCAAATCCTTCCTCATTTGAGATCAGGGTAATGAGTACATAATTAGAAGAGGGGCAAAGGTAACACTCCTCGCTTGATGTTTAATTCTGGATGGCAACCATATATAAGGGCAGTCTTGCACCCAGGGTGAAAGGACAGCAGAAAACAGCCAAATGGCAAGCTATCTCTACAAAAAAGTGGCAGGATGGTTCTGAGAACCAGTTAGAAGACTGAGGAAAGAGAAACATGGTCAACAGAGCCCTCTTGGACAGTAATTCTCCATGCTGCAAAACAAAAAATAAACAACAACAAAACAAAAACAAAAACCGGGGTACTAAAATCTGAGGCTTTTCTCAAAGCTGGCTCTTCCTCATTCTCTGAAGAAGGGCATGAGTTCAAATCCTGACTTGTCCATTCCTAGCTGGGGCACAGTGGACAATGACAAAAGTCCATTGTTAACATTGATTAGGGTTTTACTACGTGTTTCCAGGAGCAGTGCTAAGGGTTTTTCATTCATTATATGACTCAGTCCTCCAGGCAACTGTATGATTGCATGATGAGGAAACTGGGACTTAAAAATATTATGTTTCTTGCTCAGGTCAGATCATAAGGGTCACAGTAAGAATTTAAACTCATTCAGTGAAAACCTCTAGAGCACTGCTTAATCACTACCTCCCTTTTTTGATATTTAGTTTCTTCATATTTTAAAGGTTACAACAAGGTCACAGAGTTGTTATAAAGATTACATGAGATGATAAAAATAAGTCTTTCTGTTTCTACTCTTCTGAAAGCTTTAATAATTTCTGTAATCCTAAAAGTAGACCCATGAATAACATGCTACTTTTATTATCTCCACTTCATAGATGAGGGAACTGAGGCCTCGGGTTTAAGTAATTGTCCAATTCATATAATTTGAGAGTGGTAGAACCAGGATTTGAACCCAGGACTCATTTTTAAGTCAGTGAAAAAATGCAACTAGAATTTTCTGCTGAACAAAAAAAAGACTAACTTTACAATGCAGAAATGTGACAGATACCGTGATGTCAGCCCAATGGTCAAAGCCAATATTGACAATGATAAATCATTCTAATAGTACATATCTTTAATATGATGTAGTGATAATAGCATGGTGGTCTACCTGTGTGGTCTTATAACCTCAGTGTAATTATAAGAAAACTATCAGAAAAATTCCAGTGTCGGGGTATTGTAGAAGATATCTGACCAGTACTCCTCCAAATTGTCAAAGTCATTGAAAAACAAAAAGGTCTAAGAAAACATACTAGACAAGAGGAGCCTAAGACAATATTACAACTACATGTCATATAGGATCCTGGATCCACTATCAGGATGGAACAGAAAAAGAAGATTAGATGAAAACTAAGGAAATCTGAATAAAGCATGGGTTTTAGTTAACAGTAATATATGAATTGACTCATTGTGACAAACATACCATACTAATGTCAGGTGTTAATGATCAGAAAAACTAGGTATTAGGTATGTGAGAAGTCACTCGACTATCTTTGCAAGTTTTCCGTAAATATAAAACTAGTCTAACCTAAAAAGTTTATTCAAAAACTGTTTTTGAATTCAAAAGGGAGAGTTTTTAAAAAACAGCAAATATGTTCTCAGACATAGAGTAGCAAATTTGCCAGGAGTTTAAACTTTGGAGCCGGCTACTCTGGCTTCAAATCCCAGCTGTACTATGAGCTGTGCCACTTGGGCCAACTGTTTAATATCTATTTGCCTCAGTTTCATCATGTGAAAAGTGGGATGATATTAATAGCATAATTCACAGAGAACTGTGAGAGAACTAAATTAGTGAATGTATGTAAAGCCCACAGAGAAATGCCCAACACTATGTGCTATGTATTGCTATTTTGTCATTGTTTAAATCAATGGAGAAACAATTTTAGAGTGGAATTTAGATTATTTCATGTTTTAACTTCGTAAGAGCTGTTCTTGATACTAACTTTAGTTTACTTTAGACAGTTTTTACCATGTCAGTAGTTTTAGCCATAAATCACGCTTTTCTCCACATTTCCCCCAAGGGTTCCGCAATAGCCTTATGCTGTTTTGCCTATCTGTCATTCATTTATCAGATTTTTGGTTACAGCATATTGATTTTCCCTTGGAGAGATGCTGCCCCAATTTCACGAATAGGCACGTGTCCTTTATTTGGCAAATCAGTACACTGATTAGCTCAGGAATGTGCATGTGACCTAAGCTAAGCCAATGAGAGTTTTGCCTGGGACTTTTGCTGGAACTATTAGAACAGGGCAGTCATGAGAGAACAACTTATCAGAAAATGAATACTGAGCTAAGAAATTGAGAGAAGATAGCGATAAAATGGGGATGGCATTGCTTGAGTTCTTATAATAACAGTAAAAATTGACATTCACTAGGCACTTATTATGTATCAGGCACCATTCTTAGCGCTATCTTAATTCTAATAAACTCCCTATACAGAAGAGGAAGTTAGGGACATACTTTTTTATCTCTATTATGAATTTTTTTGGTACTTAAAACAGTTCTCAATTCAACAAAATAGGTTGTGTGGGAGGAGAAAAAAATCTTTACCTTTAAAATAAACTGAATTTTGGTGAAGTCTTTGAGTGTTTGCAGAAATATACTGACGTTGTGAAGACAAAAAATATTGACCTCTGATGGAGAAAAGTGATTTTGCTAAAAGAAATATAAAAAGGGTAGATTAACTTTGTAATGATTTTTTATTCTTATTAATAAAATTTAAATACAGTGCTTTTAGGAAGCTAATTGCTCTTCAGCTCCTAGAAAGAGTTTTTTTAAAAGGACAGTGATTACTTATCAAAATGTTCAGCCAGTATGTTCTCAGAGCAGAGATAATTTCATCTCCAGAAATTGTATGTCTCAAGTTAATATACACCTCTGATGTCCGGATAAATTCAGAGGGATGTTGCCGAGGCTGCAAAAGGCTGGAAGAAATTAGGTTAATAGATGTGCGTGGCTCTTTCAAAGAGATCTGAGCGTTTGATCTTATTTGATCCATTTATGAAATGCTTACAAGAGACAATTAAAATAACCTCATCACAGGTCTCCTGGTCTCTGAAGCCACTCCCTAAAAACAAATATCTAAACACCAAAATCATAGATCTACTCCGTGCTCAAGTCCCTCCATGTCTCATGCTGCCCACAAAACCAAATCCAGACTGCCCTGTAAAGTAAAAACTCCTCTATAATAGAGGTCCAATCAACCTCACTATTCTCTTTTTCTCACTTTCTCTCTCATTCTCTCACACACACATCACACTAAAACACACACACACCTGCCTTTGCACACACACTTATACCTACACATATTCACAATTAAACATGGAAAAATTCATAATAGAGATAAAAAGTATTTCCCTAACTTCCTCTTGTGTATAGGGAGTTTATTCAAATTAAAATAGCACTAAATATGGTGCATACATAAGTGTCTAATACATAAGTGTCCAGTGAATGTCAATTTTTACTATTATAAGAACTCAAGCAATACCACCACCACATCTACACATGTATGTATACATATTCCTATACATCTATACATAAACCTCTACATAAAAGCACACTTATATACAGGTACACTCATGCCTACCTACACTCACATTATACACATATACACTCACACCCACACACACAACTACAAATACATACCTGACACAAACACATACACTCAAACCTTTACATACACACACACACACACACACACACACAAAATATGAAGCTACAATGATGCATACACTTTTCACAAAACACACCCTGAACGACACCCACTTTCCTGCCTATGCCTACACTATTTCTTCTGCCTGGAATTCTTCTCCTTATTATCTCCCCCTACTGAAATCCTACCCACTCTTTTCAGGCCTAGCTCAAATGCCAATACTCCCATGGAACCTAATTCTCCATCTGGAATTCATTTTCGCATTTTCTTTGCCTTTAGAACACACTTTCCCCTCACTTGTGTATTCATAAGCCCACATGCCTTCAGTGCTTTCCATTGTGCAGGGCACTGCTGGAAGCCCTGGGGCTACAGTGGTGAACAGTCCTCAGAGAGGACTATCCTATCCCTAGAGTTTCCAGTCTGGGTGGAGAGATGTCAAAGCTCAATAGCAATGAAGTGAGAAAAATGCTATGCCGGCAGCAAGCACAGGATGCTGTTGAAGAATACAGCTTCCTAATCTGGAAGGGAATCAAAAAATGCTTCTAACAGGAAGTGGCTTCCAAATATGAAACAGGCCAGGCGTGGTGGCTCGCGCCTATAATCCCAGTACTTTGGGAAGCTGAGGTCGGCGGATCGCTTGAGGTCAGGAGTCCCATCTGTACTAAAAATTCAAAAATTAGCCAGGCGTGGGTCTGTAATCCCAGCTACTTGGGAGGCTGGGGCATGAGAATCACTTGAACCCAGGAGGCAGAGGTTGCAGTGAGCCGAGATTGCGCCACTGCAATCCAGCCTGGGTGACAGAGCAAGAGTCTCTCAAAAAAAAAAAAAAAAAAAAAAAGAGGACCAAGGGAGTTAGTGGGTTGCCTGTTATGGGGTTTTATCTTTATCCTATGGGCAAGTGACATATGTAAGGGATGGGGATGAGGATTTATTGAAGACCTATTGAAATCATTCCCTGAATTAGAAGTGGATTAAACACTTCTTCTCAATGTAGTGCAGAGACAGTGTTTCTAGCTAGAAGATTCAGAAGGCAGAGTGACGAGCTGGGAGGTGGCTGCAGGAATCTGGATGACACAGATGACCACCACCATGGTGGTCAGGCTGGTGTGAACTCAAAGTGTAGAATCAACAGAACTGAGATGGGCTGTAGGGGTGGGGAATAAGAGCCCAGTTGGCCTTGAATTTCGGTTCTGTAGAGTGTCAAGGCTGGCCAGTCTTCCTCAACCACGTGATCCATGTTCGATATAGTATAGTGCTCACCCACGATGCAGTTCAAGAAATATCCGCTGAAATGAATTCAATTCTGACTGTAGCATATCATCGATTTTTACTTAGAATTCAGAGTTTAAAAAGAGAAGTTGCCTGTTTACTCATCTTCTCTCCTTGGAGACAAGACAATAGGAATTGCAAAATTAAAAATCAGAGAGGAGATTTATTAAAACCAACAACAGAAGCAGAGTTCAGGCTGCCTGTGCTCTAGTCTGGCTGGGCCCAGTTAATTCATTGGGTGGTTTCAGAACCATGGGGAAACAGCCTTTAAAACAAACACTTCAAGCTTGCAAACCTTCGGAGTACATTTCACTCCAGAAAATAAGCCGTGATTTACTCCCAAGCTGGAGAAAACATGAGTAATTAACTCTTCAGGAAGATGATGTTAAGGAGGAAAAACAAAGCAAACGGGAGACCAATTTCTCTCCACCTGAAATATAAAGTCTGCCAAAGGACATGAGATAAATGGCCGTGAAGGAAATTTAAAATGATTTACTGTCCATATTTAGCATAAGTAACAACATCGATTAGCATCACTTCCATGCCTCTGCATGCACATCTGACACACAAACAAACTGATCGCAGGTTAACATGTAAGTAATTTTGTGTCTTGGGTTGCTGCTTGAAACCAAAAGCAGATCTAAATGTAATTGATCCGGAAACAACAATAAAGATACCAGAGCCACTACCGTGGCTTGATATTAGGTTGACATATGCTGTATCTGGAGGACTTTGCAGTTGAGTTCAGTGATTTTTTTTAAACCAATACCTGATCTAAAGAGTATCCACGAAAACTAGTCTGCTGAAATCAACCGTCACTTTGGGACCCAATTTTTCCCTGTGTGGTATGCACAAACAAGTTTCTATGAAGAAATTGCTAAAGAGCAGGTGTGGGTCAAACCTGCTCTGTCTTCACTGCCACGAGTCTTGGATGGCTACCGGCAGAGTAAAACCAAGAACTGTTTTAAATGCAACGATTGGAGGTGGTGGGATTATGAAGCTTTGGCATGAATAAGAACCTTTCGTGGAAGCTGATTGAGAATGCAGACTCCCAGATCTCTGAAGTGTTGGAATCAGTAGATCTGGGATAAGGTGTGGGATCCTGACTTTTCAACCAGCGTTCTAGGTCATTCTGCTCTGAGTGGTCTAAGGACCCCATTTTAAGGAGCACCACAAGAAGACCTAGGACTAACAAACGGGATTAAATACAGCCTAAGAACAAGATAGAAATCTTTCTTCTTGGGTTACTTATGTAACCAGTGGCAATTGCCAGCAGATCTAAATGAGTTTAATCAGCTATTAGAGCCTTAATTAAATTCCTCTCAGTTGAAATTTCAGAATTGCCTAATTGTTACACAGCTCACATTGGAGCAGTAGATTTTTTTTCCTCCCATAACTGCTCTCAAGATAATCTAGTATCTTTATGGATAACAGCATCAACTGTCTTAGAACCCAGAACTGATCTGGTAATTCATAGAAACGTGTTTTGATTGTTATTTCCATGAACAACCCGCATCTCTGCTTCCATTCTCCTCTTGAGGTTCAGCCAACAAGGGAAGAGCTGAATGCTTGTTCAACCTCAAATTTAAAAGCGGAAAAATCTTTGGAACAAAGAGCCATCATTTTCTTCAGGAGTTCATGTATAATCTTCAGTCCTCCAGAGTTCCTTTGTTGCCAGATCCCTGGGGATAGATAAGAGTCCTATTTCTTTGGATTACTTTTAATTCTTTGTGTGCTCTTAAAAGTGATGGGTTCTTGTAATTAGCTAAAAAGTTAATAGTGTTTTCTCTCTCTCTTTTGGTTCTACCTTGGAGTAATATAATGCCAGAGACTTGAAAAATCAGCAAAAATAAAAAAGGAGCTCTTTCATAATCATGGATTAATTTTTTGAACTTGCTCTTGGGAGTCCTTCATTGTGCAAGTTCCGTATCAGTCTGTCTTCCATAGGCTGCAATGATAATTATTAAATCATTAACAAGTATAATTGTTGGCATTTATTGAGGTACTGTGATCACCCCAATGGGCATTTTCTATTTTACCCTCATAATCCTCTGATAAAAATGCCATTATTAGCCTCGTTTTATAAATTGGGAAACAGGGAAGGTAAGTGACTTGCCCAAGATCAAACAGCGAGTGAGAAGACCTGGAATCTGAGCTTGGACTTCAGGGCAAGAGCTGTTACCACTGCCTGATATTTCCAAGGCTGCCATTCTATTTGCTTTGGGAAATATTAAGGCAAACACGAGCAGTTTGCTTTCCTGAGGGAATATTTCATGGATCAGTTGGGAAAAGAGCATTAATAATTCGCACCATGCAGCAGGGTGATGTCCTGAGAGCTGGAGAAGCCGGGTTCTGGCCCCAATACACACAATCTTCCACTTTGGGAAGGGGCAACATTTTCTTTCCATATGGAGCACAGGAGGTGGGGAGAAAGCAGTCAGAGGTGGTCTTGCAGTTTGCTTTTATGCATGACAGTTTTACTTCCTCCATTTGCCCATGAATTGACTCTTCTGAGGACCTTGAATTCCACCACAGAAAATGCCTCTGACAGCAGAGTTGCAGTGAGCCCTACTTTGCAGGCTTGATGCTGAATTTCACCGCTACTAACACGGACATCCAAAAAGCAATTAGAATAGCACATCAGGGAGAGAAAATCAACTGGTCAAATGTGAACCGTGTGACAATTAGGTACTCTGGGGGTTTCAACCAAGAGGAATGTCATTAAGGCTCTAGCAGCTGATTGGACTTCTTCCTTGCCTCTGTGGTCATCTCCATCCATTACATAAGGGGCCTTAGAAGAGAGGATTTCATCTTCCTTCTGTATCATGTTATATTTGAGATATTGTTGGCCAAGACAACACAATTCTGTTTCTATATCTGCATCTGTTATTATCAAAACCCAAACATAAACTTGGTTGGACTTCTTAAGAGGATGTTTCTTGGAGGAGAAAACTAGAATGCATATAGGTCTGCAAAAAAAGTTTAGGAGGAGATGTGAAGGCAACTGGAACAATCACAGAAACAGGAATTGGGACTGGGGAAGGTTAAACACATAACATTGCATGAGAACTTGACCTAAGGCCAGTCTTTTATTACAATAACAGTGATAACTATTATTATTTTTTAACACCTGCATAAAGACAATTTAGAAATATGATAAAGGTTTTTGTTTGACCTTCTAATGTACTTTTTCTGGGTAAATTTCAAAGATCAGCATAGCATCCAATTGTAAAATAAATGAAATGCCATTTGCAATCTGGCAGAGTAAATAGCTCTTTTGGGGAGTATTTACCTGAATGATATTAAGCAGCTTTTGTTCCCTCAGCAAACTTGCCAATAAGAGTTAGAAAGTGGCCAAGAGAGGTAGACTCTGATCCTGGGCTGACAGCTGAGAGAGCCTTTTATTTATTGGGATAATCAATTCATTCTTACCAGCCTGAAAATTATGACTGAACACGACTATAGATATGACTTCTCTTACTCTATGGCAAGTTTTTTTTTTTTTAAATGAAAACCTTGAAAAGTGGCAAAATTTGGGGCTGAGTGTGTAACAGTTTATAAAAGGAGATAAGTTCCAGGTAATTAAACTGCAGGCTAAGGAAGCATGAGGCTTCAATGCATCAAACCTGACTTGAAGGATCTAACAAGTCAAAAGCTGATGGATTTCCTCACTCAGCATTATGTAAAAAGCCAATTCCATTTGGATCTCAGCCCTGAACATTCAAAGTTAACCTCATCGACTGTGTCTGCAGAGTTTTTGCAATAAGGTTACAGAATCTGGAGGTATCAATCAGTGAACAGCATTTCATCCCCCATGCCTATGAAAAGTTATTGGGTTGTGAGAGTTGAAATGTCTGGAACTTGGTGGCAGGTCTCTGATGGGCATTTGTTCTTCTGTATCTGGGGCCAAATAATAAATTTAAGTTTTTGAGATGGACATTTTCCTTCTTCCAAATGAAAGGGGTTGGTGCCTAAGGCCCTGCTAGTTATTGCAAGGATGCTAACCAAAGCCCTTGTGGATGGGTGAAATCCATCGTTATGATGAAATGCACACATGAGAATTTCAGTTTCCCTTAGATGAGATGGTATTTTGACAATCATTTTTCTTTGCTCATCTCTGGCCCAAAACTACATTGCTCCAGGCTTGTCTGGGATCTAAAGTATTCCAACAAGAGGATCATTTGAAATACTAAAGCCAACAGAAGATTTAATAGTGAGAAAACAGTAATAAGCTTAATGTCAGCTTTGCCCAGTTAAAAACGTGATTATTCTAAGGCAGTGGGGGAAGAGGAGGTTTCCCTTGGGATGGGACAGATAAGACTTGCTATTTTTGAAAACTAAGCCTAAGTGACCCACCACTGTCAATCCAATTTCACCCAAACCAATTATCCCCATCTCAGACAGTAATCAACAATTTGAGAGCCCTATGGAGCCACTGGGAGAAATGAGAATCATGGTGACCAATCAGGCAGCCTCTCAGCATTGCTTTTCCCACTGAATTATTAATATACTGCCAAACACAGCAGTTTAAAAGAACCATGCATTTGGAGTTGGAAGACCCAAGTTCAAGTTCAGCTCTGATACTTATGAGCTATGTCACATCAAAACTTTTTGAGCTCACACAAATTGTAGCCAAAAGCAGAATCTCAAGATTCCTGATTTCTCCAAGTGTTACAACCAATAAACAGCACTATTCTGTAGGTTTTCAGTTTCTTAGGGTTGGATCACATGCATTCATCTGGTTCATTCATTCATGGAGTGCCTACTATGTGCCATAAACTGTTCTCACACTGGTGACACAGCAGTGAATAGACTCTAAACCTGGGGTCAGCATACCACAGCCCAAGGGCAAGCTGTTTCTGCACAGCCCACCAGCTAAGAATGGGTTTTCCATTTTTAAATTGTTGAAAAAAAATGAAAAGAGTAATATTTGGTGACACAATTATAAAATTACATAAGATTTGAATGTGAGTATCCATAAATAAAGTTTGATTGGAACACAGCCATGCTTATTTCTGTACATAGCCTCAACACTTGCCTTTGCACTAAAAAAGGAGAGTTGAGTGCTTGCCATAGAAAGAGTATGGCCCACAAAGCCTAAAATATTTACTAGCCAGCCCTTTATAAAAAGAGTTAGCGGTTATGCCAATCCCTGCTCTAAGTCCTTATCTGTAAAGGATCCACTCACCAGTGAGGAAGATAAAATACAATGCCCCCTGAATTAATTGTACAAGAAAACAGAAAATCCTAAGAGCCAAAGGGTGAAAGGTGCAAGAAATGCAGAGGGCTTCAGATGTGAGAGGCAGATCTGACGAGGGAAGAAAGAAATCATGAAGCAGTGCAATGGAGGGGAGTTCTGCAGTTTGCAAAGGACCTGAAAAGTCAGAGTGGAAAGAAGGGATGTGTAGGATCAGAGAACAGCACGTGCAAACGCTTAGAAGCTGAGTTTAAGTGATATGTTTGTGAACTAGGAAGTTGTCCAAACAGGAAGAAACACAAATATATAAAGAAGAAGAGAGGGAAAGAGGAATAAAGGGATACCGTGGGACAAGATTGAAGAAGCCCTTGGATATTGGGCTACAATCCCTTTATGCACATTGGAATTTGGTTGCATTTAAGTTCAAATTGGAAATTGGCCTTGGGAATCCCTCTGACTCAACATCTGGGGATAATATTGATGATTTTATCCACATGTGGCTAGGACTTAGCACTCTTCACATATTTTGCAATTGTCCTATTTGCAAGTAATTGATGTCATGTCCTTCATAAACACATCCTTACTGGTCAGAGCATTTGGATAAAACTGAAGGCCAGTTTTTTTGACCATCTCTCCACTGACTACCTCCAGTCCACTGTAGCCACCCATTCCTATGGGTGAAATTCACTTAGAACTTGCTTGACTTGAGTGACTCTAAATTTAGAACCTCCAGTCCACTGTAGCCACCCATTCCCATGAAGGAAATTCGCTTAGAAATGCTTGACTCAAATGACTCTAAATACAGCTCTCATTCAGCTATTCTTATGTCTCCTCTCCAGCATCATCCCTGGTCTCTATCTTCTCTCAATTAGTCTATTCATTCATGCCTTCATTTCTTCCCCATTCCAACTTAGACCTCTTTATCCATAACATCAACAGATTTCCTGTCATACCCACAATTTTCCTGCCCCCACTCTGTCTTCCTATCACACCCACCTGGCACCACCATCCCCAACTCTGAGTTGATCCCACCACTTCCACACCTGTAAAGCAGCAAGTACAGGTGGAGAATATCATATAACCACATAGATTAATGTCATTTCAAATTTAAGGACTCCCTCTCTGGCTAAAAATCTTTCTCTTTTTCCTAATTGCATCTCTCCCATTCCCTAGAAACTATTTCAAACCTTCACACCTGCCCACAAGACTGCAAAGCTGCCAGCTCCAGCCCCACTCCCAGCTGATGAATCTGCCTCTTATTTCAGACTCTATGGACAACCCACATCACCCACAAACTCACCTGCCTCTGCACACGTCTTTCTTCTCCCCTTTCAGTAATAAAGGAGACATCTCTCCTCTAGGCTAACACGCATCCCAACCCTTGGGCTGTAGACACATTCCCTTCTGCACTGTCCTTGCCTCTCAAACTGACCTAAGATCTCCAGTGGTTTTCACTAAATCCAATAGGTGCGCTGCACATAAGCCCCTCCTCTGCATTTGACAATGGGACTACTCCCATCTTTCTTGAGTCTCTCTGCCCTAGACTGTCATGACACTACCATTACCCAACTGTTTCCCACCTCGTTGGCTGATTCATCTCTGCCAAAATGCAAGTTTCTCTTTCTCTGGACACATCTGACTTGTCTTTCCTCTCCCTCTTGCCCCCAGACATCCAGGTTCAGGCCTCTTCTGTTCCACAGTCTCCAGTTATCACCTCTTTTGATAGCCCCTGATCTGTTGCCTTTCCCCCATTCTTCTCTACTGCCTCCAAGAAACCTCAAACTCAGTAGGCTTAGGGAAGAACTCAGCCTCTTATCTTCCATCATAAAAAATAGTTTATCGCCCCTCTGCCATATAGGAGTTCTTGAAATCCCAACCATGGAAATATCCCCTAATTCATCTCTCTTCTGCCACCCCCATATATATTAAATCAATCACCAAGCCTTGATAGTTCTAATATTTGAACATTTTTTACTTCTTTCCTAATTCACAGCCACCACCCTCATCCAGGCCTTCACCTCTCTCACTAATTTATGCCTCAGCGTCTTACCTGGCCTTCTTGCTTCTGGTAGATTGCTCTTCAGCCCATCTTCAAAGCAGCAGCCCAAACCACCACTTTATTTTTTATTTATTTTTTTGAGACAGGGTCTTATTCTGTCTCCCAGGCTGGAATGCAGTGGCACTATCTCAGTTCAGTGCTACCTCCACCTCCCTGGTTCAAGCGATTCTTATGCCTCAGCCTCCCGAGTAGTTGGGATTACAGGTGCACACTACCACACCCGGCTAATTTTTGTATTTTTAGTAGAGATGGGGTTTTGCCATGTTAGCCACGCTGACCTCAAACACCTGACCTCAGGTGATCTGCCCGCCTCAACCTCCCAAAGTGGTGGGATTACGGGCATAAGCCACTGTGCCTAGCCCAAACCATCACTGTGTATCTCTGTGTATCTGGCCCTTCTACTCCCCAGCTTATGGCCTTTTAATGGTTCCCCACTGCAGCTGGAATCAAGTGAAAATGCCTGACCATGGTCTAAGTGACCTGGCCTCTTCCCCAGGCCTTCCTATCCCTCTGCAATCATGACAGCCTCATTTTGACAACCAACTCCTGGTTCCAGTCCTGCCCCACATCAATTCGTGAATCACACAGAACTAATGACAGGCTTCTGAGTACATCGAGCTTTTTTCTCAGTGCCAGGTTTCAACATGCTACTCACCCTGCCTAGAAAACCCCTTCCCACTCTCTGCCTGGCACTCTCCTATGTGTCCTTCAGAACTCAACACATACGGCAGCTGTTCTGGGAAGCAGCCTCCAATCCCATAAAACTGGGCAGTGGCCTCTCCTTCCCCTACCTCACCAGGTGTTGTGAGACCCGCACACTCATCTGTCTGCGCTAGCGGACTCGTTGAGGGTGGGACTGTGTTCTGTTTGCCTTTGTGTCCCTTGCACCCAGCCCAGGGCTGCTTACATAATGGATGCACAAATACCTATTAAACGAACAAGTTAGCCAGGAGTGGTGGCTCACATATGTAATCTCAGCACTTTGAAGGCGAGGCAGGAGGTTCAATTGAGACCAGGAGTTTGAGACCAGCCTGGGCAACATGGCAAAACTCTGTCTCTACTAAAAATACAAAAATTAGCTTAGTGTGGTGGTACATGCCTACAATCTCAGTTACTCGGGAGGCTGAGGCATGAGAATCGCTTGAACCCAGGAGGCAGAGGTTGCAATGAGCCCAGATTGCACCAATGCACTCCAGCCTGGGCAACAGAGCAAGACTCTGTCTCTAAATAAATAAATAAAACAGGCAAGTTAACACACAGAGGTACCAATATGACCACCATAACTATGATCTTCCTGCAGTCAATTATCAACTTTAATGATCTCTTCTGGTAATAGGCCCTGAAAATGATGTGGATTTTGAAGTCAGCCACATCTGGACCTGAATTCCCAGCTCTTCTGCTTACCAGCTATGTGAACTTGACTAACTTTACTTCTTGGACACCAGTTTCCTCATATGTAATGTGGGCATAATAGGAGTAATCACATGATATTATTCTCATGGAAATAAATAAAGTAGTAACTGCAAGGCACTTGTTGAACTATCTGTCACATAGTCCCTACTCAACCAGGATTAGGTGTTTTATTATATACGGGGATCTTAGAAGGATGACATTAACTCATGTTTGTGAACCAGCAATCAGATGTCTGGCCCACCAAAGGTATTTAGTCAAGGTTCCTTCTCACCTGCGATGTGCA
Organism: Macaca thibetana thibetana; assembly: GCF_024542745.1. Classification (NCBI taxonomy): domain Eukaryota; kingdom Metazoa; phylum Chordata; class Mammalia; order Primates; family Cercopithecidae; genus Macaca; species Macaca thibetana. The sequence goes on along the minus strand of NC_065597.1, from coordinate 65,853,415 downwards.
TGTTCTTGTAAGTTGAGTGGAGGACACTGGCACAACTCCAGAACAGGCAAGAGCAAGGCATTGCTTTTACCAAAATTCCAGGCCCAGGGCTTGCATGCCAAAATGACACTAAGGAAATGTATTTGGATTTTCCTCCCCTGCTCTAAGAGGAGACAGAGCTGCTTTTCACTTACTGCTCTCTATTTTGGATAGAAATAACATCATCTGTTAATATAATTCTGTGCACAGAGAAGAAGGCCCTGCCAAAAGCCACTGGGTGTTATTTTCACTCTACCAATAAATCCAAAGGCCTGGCAATTATTTTTAATTCCATTTGCTAGTTTGAGGTTCTGCATGATTAACGCATACCATTAATTTCATAACTATAAATGTAACCCAAGCTTTCTTGGATCCTTGTGTCAAACGGTGTGATCTTATGCATACACTTGCTAGTGTTCACCTGGCTAAGAAGCTGTATTGGGGAAAAAAATGAAAAGACATAGAAAAAAAAGATGGAAATTTCAGATAATAGACACACTGGAAAACGCATCCTAGCCAGAAAGCTGTGTGTCATTATGTGGATAATAATACAAAAGTCCTAGAGTTAATATAGCTCTTTATGGGCTACAAGTTGCTGGTTATTTTCTCATTTCACTTGACCATCACAACAGAGTCATATACAGATGAAAGAGATATTATTACAATTTTGCAGAGTGGTAAACTGATGCTCCTTCAAATAACTATATTTTTCTTTTTTTTTTTTTTTTGTAGAGATGGAGTCTTGCTCTGTTGCCCAGGCTGAAGTGCAGTGGCGTGATCTCAACTCACTGCAACCTCCACTTCCTGGGTTCAAGCGATTCTTCTGCCTTAGCCTCCCAAGTAGCTGGGACTACAGGTGCACACTGCCATGCCTGGCTAATTTTTTGTATTTCAGTAGCTATAAGGTTTCACCGTGTTGCCCAGGTTGGTCTCAAACTCCTGAGCTCAGGCAATTCACCCACCTCGGCCTCCCAAAGTGCTAGGATTACAGGCGTGAGCTACTGCGCCTGGCTCAAGTAACTTTCAAATTTAAGGACTATTGTCATGTCTCTTTCCCAATGTCATTTTGGCCTCTGGGCTCTGGACTCCTCTATTTTCTCCCAATCAATCTGCTCATTCGTGACTCTCCATTTCTTCCCTATTACAGCCCAGATCTCTTTATCACAGCAACATATTTCCTGCCGTGCCCACAATTTTCCTGCTCCCATTTTGTCCTCCTGTCACACCCACCTGGCCCCACCCTCCCCCCAACTCTGAGTCAATCTACCACTTCCTCACCTGTCAACCACCAAGCCTCATTCATAAATTGCAGCAAATATGTGAAAGAACCAGAAACAGTTTTCTGGCTCCTGGACGAGGACTTGCTTAACTGTATGTGTTGCAATATATTCATACATATGCAGGACTTAAAGAACTCCTTGAAGAGGCTTGTCTCTAAAACTTTGGACCCAGGTCCTTTGAGAAAAGAGAATGCTGTCAATAGACTTTTAGAAATCCACTGAAAATGAGAAAAAAAAAAAAAGGTAAAACAACCCTAATAGTGCCATTTAAAAGTCTAGAAGTCTACAGTCTAGATCGCACTTTGTATATACATAATAGTTCCTGTTTATTAAGATCTTTCTAGCCATGTTCCGGGTCTCATGCTAGATACTTGGCATGTATATCATTTATGATGCCTCTGAGCTATGAAGTGGCTGGGTGACCATGTTCCAATTAATTCACTTCTCTGGTCCTCATTTTTCTCATCTATAAAATAATACGTACCATTTGGGGTTGCAGTGAACATAAAATGTGGTAGTGTACATAATGTGGTTGGCTCAGGACCTGTGATGGAGTCAGAGTTTAAAAACTATTAGGCTTTTTTTTTTTTTTTTTTTTTTGGAATGACATAGGAAAACTAAGCTCCATTTGTTTCCCACTTAAATTCTCCATCTCCCACAACATGGCATGATTTCACCTGCATTGTAGAATTTTATTGAAGAAAGTAGCAGAAGTCAGCAGTCAAAGCATGGGCTTCGGAGTCAGACAAATGGGGTTCAGAATACGGTTCAGGTTAGCGGAAATTAACTTGTTTTCTGTTCCTTAGATTTCTCATTTATAAAACAGGGGCAATAATAGTACCAATATCATCAGGATTTTGTGTGAGTTAAGAGAGATCGTGCATCTAAAGTTCTGACTTACAAAATGCATTTAATAAATGGTGGCGTTAATATCCTCACAGGAACCCCAAGGGGTGGGTATTATCATTAGCTCCATGTTGCTGTTGGAAACAAAGAATGATGGATTTCCAGAGTTAGCTTGAGTCTCACAACTCTTACCCTTGGCCAGACTCAACAGCATAAATGTTGATCAAACTCACTCTCTACCCCAAGATAGCTCAGCTCCCCTAACCGGTGCCATGCTCAGTGAAACAGGGGAGGAAGGCACCAGCCCATTTCTCCTGACCACGATGCTGTTCTCTCTTTGTCTGCATAGACCAGTCACTTTATCTCTTGGCACTGACTTTGTATTTTGGGCTTCTGATCAGACCATGTGTTTCCAGCTTCTGTCCGCACTGATTTATAGTATGACTTGATAGATGTCCCATCTGTAATTTTTGAATCCTCATCCGTTTTCAATGAGATGACAATGCCTCAATGCAAATCCTCCAAGTCATTTTGGTAACGAAACTCAAATCTCTGGATAAAGAAAATGTGGTATATATACACAATGGAATACTATTTAGCCATAAAAAAGAATCCAATCACGTCTTTTGCAGCAACATGGATGGAACTGGAGACCACAATCATAAGTGAAGCAACTCAGACACAGAAAGACAAATACTAGGCCAGACTAGCTCATGCTTTTAATCCCAGCACTTAAAGAGGCCAAGTGGAGAGGTGGGGGAATCACTTGAGCCCAGGAGTTTGAGACCAGCCTGAGTAACATGGCAAAACCCTATCTCTACAAAAACAAAACAAAACAAAAACAGAAAAACTAGCCAGGCATGGTGGCACATGCCTATAGTCCCAGCTACTTGTGGGGCTGAAGTGGGAAGATCACTTGAGCCCCAGAGTTTGAGGCTGCAGTGAGCCGTGATTGCACCACTATACTCCAGCCTGGGCAACAAAGCAAGACCCTGTGTCAGGGGTTAAAAAAAAAGAATGAATGAAAGAAAAAGCAATAAGGATAAATACTGCATGTTCTCACTTGTAAGCGGGAGCTAAATAATGCATACACTTAGATACAGAATGTGTAATGATAGACAGTGGAGACTCAGAAAGGCAAGTGGGTGTGAGGGAGGAGGCTGAGGGAAGAGGCTGATGAAAGGCTACTTAATGGATACAATGTATGTTATTTGTGAGATGGATACTCAAAAAGCCCTGACATCACTACTACACAATCTATGCATGTAACAAAATTACACTTGTACCCCATACATTTAAACAAAACAAACAAACAAACAAAAAAAGCATCCAAATCTTGCTGTGTTGATTCAAGTTACCAACTTGAATGCCAAAAGTGGAGTGAGACTGGGTGCAGTGGCTCATGCCTGTAATCCCAGCACTTTGGGAGGCTGAGGCAGGAGAACCCCTTGAGCTCGGGAGTTTGAGACCAGCCTGAGAAACAAAGTGAGACCCCCCCATCTCTAAACAACAATAACAACAACAACAACAAACAAACAAACAAACAGAAAAGAAACATCTGTGGAATCTTTCTTGGTCTTAGAGAAAACAAAGCAAAACAAAAAAGTGGAGTGAGATGTTTACAATTCTTGCAGAAGAAGGTTGAACAAGTCTCTTCTCTGAATCTCAGTCTCTTCACCTGGTAAAAGCAGCTAAATGTTTCTGCTTTCCCTGTATACAGCATGGATGCCAGGATCTGATACCCAAAACTAATTGTTGCCCCCCTTTCCTATGTTAGATCGGCCTGTCCTAGTTTCTTCAAACACACTTTAATTGTGGAAGGAAAAAATATGTCATCAGCTATAATCTGCGAGATCACATAGAGGCCAGCAGGGTGGGCATCAATAGGAATTAGGGTTCTTTTGATTCAAATTTGATTGTTTCAATTTTAAAGTTAAAGACAACATAAGTGAGAGGCCATTGGTTTCTTTGAGTCATTCTACAACTCCCTTCAAGGGGGTAAGAGTTGACTCCCCTGTTTTTCCCCAACTTTAGATTTTTTTCTCATGGGCATTTCCGACGGAATCTTTCTTCACATCCAGGGAAATCAAGATGGCTCAGCCTCTACTCTTCCCATCTCAAACAGGCCCACTCAGTCTTTCTAATTTGCAGAATTATAATTTAAATAGAAGGAATATAGACTCCAGGAATATGATTTTGATGAGTTTTAAAGCACGTTTTCAAAAGACAATGGCTAGATAACTAACCATATGGTGGAGTAATAAGGAATAAAGGAACAGTTTACTGCAGGGGTGGGGACCGATTTACATCTTCAGATGTGCAGAGGAATGCTGATTCGTTTTGCACAAAGATGCAAGAGACTGATTAGGAGGCAGATTTGCATACAGCTCAGCGGGATGCTCTGAGCCGAGCTCAGAAAGAGACATGTGGTTCAGCGGGGAATCTTGTACCTGTAATAGTCCTTCTTGCCAACGCTGGGGGCACATCAATTGTGCAGGGATGGGGGGACCCCCAACAGGAGTTTTCCTAATTAAAGCACTGACAGCGTTCACTACTGATATACAAATAACACCCATCTCTACCATAAGGTACTGTAGAAACAAAATGGACTTTGCATTCTGGCAGACTTAAGCTAGAATCTAGACTTTGCCATATACTTGTTTTGTAACCTTGGGCAAATCAGCAATCATCTTAGAGCCTCACTGTCTTCATATGTAACTGGAGGGAGGGGGAAGGAGTGATCGTACTCATCTTGAATGTCTGTTAAAAGAGGATCAAGGCTGGGCGCGGTAGCTCATGCCTGTAATCCCAGCACTTCAGGAGGCCAAGGCAGGCAGATTGCCTGGGCCCAGGTGTTTGAGACCAGTCTAGGCAATCTGGCAAAACCATGTCTCTACAACACAAACAAAAAAATTTAGGCAGGTGTGGTGGCACACACCTGTAGTCCCAGCTACTTGAGGGGCAGAGGCCAGATTATTGCTCAAGTCAAGGAAGTCAAGGCCTGCAGTGAGCCACTCCAGGGAGTGCAGTGGCATGAACATGGCTCACTGAAGCCCTGACCTACTGGGCTCAAGCAATTATCTGGCCTCAGCCCCCACAAGTAGCTGGGACTACAAGTGGCTCCTCACTGCAGCCTCCCATCTCTTACAAAAGTGTTTGTGGGGGAATCAAAGTAGTGAATCTATAGCCCATAGGCCACAATTATCATCATCATTTTTTTTTTATAAAATATGGATAATTATCTCAAGGTACAAGGTCTTAAGAGTCTAGAAAGCACATTAAATCCTCCACAGCTTAGAGATCAATGCTGAGAATATGCAACCTCTTTTTATCTCTATTTCTCCCCCTGTTCCAAGCCAGGTTCCGATGCCAAGAAAAACAGGGTGGTGGAATGGGAAGCTTCTGCTGCCAATGGCACAGATGAGGAAACCAAACTGTAGCTACAGAGGCAGCCTGACAGAGCCACTTGTAGCCAGAAGCAGATTGCTGGGGGCAGCACCTCCCTGTTCTGTCCCTTTTCTTAGGGACAGATGTCCTTCTTGTCTGTTCCATCAGCAGGCAAATGGGGAAATAATAGAACACAGACAATGGAAAGAAAATGAGAAACAGGTCCAGACAGCAGCCACTGAGCTCTGGTAATTGTGGATGGGGTAGGGGGAAAAAATCTAGCTGCTGCTATCAGATGCAATGAGAAATAAAGAAAAATAATGTTTGTGGTTCAGTTACTAGAATGGATCAGATGACTGTCACCCTTTGGATAACTCTTCTTTATCCTTTAGGAGTTGGGTCCTAGCTTAGGTCTTTCAGGAAGTCTTTTCACCTCCCCAGTGCCCAGGCTGGAGTAGTTGTCACAGTGTGCCATGTGCACCTCTCCTGTTCCCGCTCATTTCACAATGCCCTAACTAGCAGTGCATTTCCCTGTCTCTCCCAATACGTTATAAGTTCCCTGTTGGTAGAAGAGCTGAGGCAGGACTAGCTTGTCTGTCACAATGTAAAAGAGTCTTGGAACATGTCCTGGGGCCAGGGTCTAAACCCCCTCGTGGCCTTTGGAACACCAAGCTCTGTGCCAAAGGGTGGAAGGCTGCCCTGCTGCACCACAATCTAAGCCCAGGGCATAAAACCCCTCGTGGCTTGGACGCAATCCAAGACTCAGGGCATAAAATCCCTCAGGGCCTCTGGAATGTGCACAGACTTGCTGGCTCCTTGCTTCTTACTCTCCCAGGCTCGTAAATATGTTCTCCATTACTTCAGGTAGCAGAGCATATTACATATGCATCAAAGAAAATGCTAAACTGTCACAGCTACGCTTGATGCACTGCTACCTTTCTACCCCTACATCCTCACATCCTCACCTGTTTACCCCCACATCTGCATGTCCTCACCACCTGCTTCTTTGTTTCATCACCAATAAATACTATGGGCTTCCAGAGCTCAGGGTCTTCACAGCCTCCATACTAGCATTGGCCCCTGGATCCACCTTATGTACTCTTAACCTGTCTTTTCTCATTCCTTTGACTCCGCTGGACTTCGTAGCCCCCATGTCCTGGTGTTGGGTCTGATCACCCCAACATTCCCTAAAATCCCAGGGATATTTTATTAGTCATCTCTACTTCATTTGTACCTACCACAGGCCTGGCACTGAGTCAGTAATCAGTGAACGCTTGGTAAACAGATCAATAGTGGGTAAGTGGGTGGGTTCAAGAATGAATGGATGACCATATGGCTGGATGAATTACAGTTGGTCTGATGGGTTGATGAATTGATGGATGGTTTATCAGATGATTAATTTTTGGATGACTAGCTGGGTGGATGGGTGGATAAATGGATGGGAAAATGGTTCAATCCCATCAGAGACAGTCATAGTTTATAGTTACTTTGTCCTAAAGAATAAGAGTTAAGTCCACACAAGAGCCTAGGTATCTTCATGCCCCCAACTTCCACTCAACCTCCAAGGCAGATACTATCCCTACAAATCTCCAGATCCTATATGAAAATTTCCATCATTCATCCTAGGAACTGTGCAAAGTACTGGAATAAGCACCAAACCTGGAGATTCACAAGACCTAAATTTGAATCTTTTCTCAGTTATTAACTTTTTAAAAATCATAGAATATCTGTAAGTTTGCATGAGTCAAATATGAAATCAGAGACTCACTTCATAGGGTAATTATGTGGCTAAAGTGAAACAATAAGTACAAAAGGGCATACTGTAAGGTTTGGTATAGAATAGGTGCTCAACAAATGCTTACTATTTATTTACATCATATTCAGACAATTACTAAAGTGGATCCCCTTCCTCTACTTGCTTTCAAACTTGTTTTAGAAATATTTTATTTTTCCCCAAATGGAAGCTCACTTTGAACCTCAACATATCAATCAGATGAAGCTTTGCCATCTCCAGTTGAAGCTGGGTCTTACCTCGTAAGCCCCCCACCCACCCAGAGATCCTGGTGGCACTCAAGGTTCTGAAAGGAATCAGCATTCCAGGGAATATAGTTAGAAAAGAAAATTTGTCTTAAAGTTCACTGTTTCTTTGTTCTGTCACTCTCCCTCATCTCCTCTTCCCCCTTCTCTCTCCCCCTTCCTCTCCCCAACTCCATCTTCCTCTCTCTCTCTCTCTCTCTCTCTCTCTCTCTCTCTCTCTCGGTCTCTCCCCTTCTCCCACTCTCTCTTCCCCCTCTCCAACCCCTCTCTATTTATTCCCCTCCCTTTCCCACCTCTCTGCCTCTCCCTCCCTTCCTCTCCCTCTCCCCTCTTTTCTCCTCCTCCCTCTCTCACTCTCCCCCTTACTCTTTCCTCCTCTTTCCCTCTCCCCCATTCCCCCTCCGTGTCCTGCTATCCCTTCCTACCCTCTCCCTGCCTCCCTCTCCCCCGCACTCCTCCCCACTCTCTCTCTCCCACTTTCCTTGCTTCCTCAGGGCTTTGTGTTCCTCTACAACACAGATGAGCAGATAACCCTGTCAGAAAATCAAAATGGTTTTTGTCGGTCTACTCAGGAGTTTCTAGAAATACTTCTGAGAGGCTCTTTGAATAATTTACTCATCTGAGATCATTTAAATAATCTATTCACTCATTTTCATAATTGATGGCAATGGAAAACTAGCAAGGGTGCAGCTTTTGTCTTACATTTATACCACCTGTCAGCTTAATCATGCTCCCATCACCCTCAGAGAGATCCTTAACAATTTGGGGTTGTGACTGGGGTGGAGATGGATATTCCATATGACCAAATATTTGACTTTGGCTCTATTGAAATACTGCTTGAGCTGAAGTCCTGCCTTTACCACTGTATGACCTTGGACAAGTCATTCAACCCATGTTGCTTCCAATTTATCTCCTATAACATGAGAATAGAAATAATTATAGTTGGAACTGGCATCTATGTGTCAGTGTTCTAAGCACCTGATATATTACCGTGTTTAATTATCCTAAAAACCTAGGAGGTAAGTACTATTATTGCCTCCCTTTTAGATATGAGAAAATACAGAGAATGTTGGGAGACTGATTATGAGACAAGATTATGCATTGAAAACACTCTGCATGGTGTCTGACACATAGTGGGAGCTCAACTAATGGTAGCTGCTGCCCTCATGATCATCCCATCCATCAAGAACATCACCATCATCACCATCATCAATCATCATCGCCATCATCATCAATCATCTTTATCATTAGTATCCCTGTCAACGTATATTCCCGTAGAGATGTCTTTTCTAGGAACTGCATTTTTTTTGGTTTTAACTTCTCAAATCTGAAACTTTCAGCAGAATGTTGCTCCGCAGGAGAGCGCCTGTTCAACTGCTGTTCTTTTTGGAGTTGGGTTACAACTGCAACAACAACAACAACAACAAAAGAACCAGTGCAAGTCAGACACACACACACACACGCACACACACACACACACACACGCACACATGCTTTAGGAGATGGCATCACTTATTTCAGTTGAATGTGTTAATTTGCTAGAGATCTACTATATTTTCCTCACTGTGACCTAACATATTGTACTGTGTGAGTATTTAAAATAGTCACTATGCGTGACTCTAGGGAAGTCAGATGATTATTTTATTTATATTCACCTTTGCTAAATCCTGATGCACGGATAATTTTAAATGTTTTGTAATGGCTCAATTTTCCCTCTCTATGGCTCACATTATTTAAGAAACTTAATGATCATTATATAAGGAAACAAATTAAATTCCACACAGACTCTGCTAAGGTTGATATTACCAAATCCATTTTATAAAAAGGAACTTGCCTTTAAATATGGATTTGGGAGAAGAAAAGAAAAGAAGAGAGGAAAGGAAGGAGGATGACAGCGAAGGGTGGGAGATGAACAATGTTATTTACAGGCATAGCAAAGCTCTTCTAGAAATACCTAATCTGAATATACCTAATTAGAGACTTACACCTAAAAAAAATTTCTTTTAATCTATCTAATTCCCCTCTGTCATGCATCTCCTGGAGAATCAGTGCAGCCAATGCCATGACTTTCGGTTCTGTTTCTGAAATTTCTCTCAGATTCCGTGGCCACTATTCCTCCCCACATCTCTATTCCCTGTAGCCCAAGCCACTTAAATATGCCCTTAGAAAATTTCCCAGATTCTTGACAATCACCATTTTCCTTTTAAAGAAGCAGTGTAGTTCATGTTTAAGAGTGCAGATGATTGGGTTCCAAATCCTGGCTTTGAAAGTTACTAGCTCTGTGACTCTGAGCGAGTTACTGAATTTCTCTGAGCTTCATTCCCTCCATTTACAAAAGAGGGTAATAGTTGTATCTGTATTACAGTCCTGATATGAGGATTAGATGTATGCTTAGCACCTAATAAATGTTAAACAAATGTGAGTGATTATTATTTTTTTATGTTGTTCTCTCATCTCATGCTCTTCAAAAGTGCCCTGAAGATTACTGAATTAAGTGCCATAACCTATCATTCAAATTCTAGCATAGTCCTTTACCCCCATAAAGTTTCCTTCAAAAGATTTGTACTAGTCTTCTATTGCTGTGTAGCAAATTGCCTCAAAGTTAGCCATTTGAAACAACACCTATTTATGATCTCACAGTTCTGCAGATCAGAAGTCCTAGCGGGCTCAGCTAGGTTTTGCCTCTGGGTGTCACAAGGCCAAAAACATGGCCCTACCCAGGCTGGGCTCATATATGGAGGATCTGGGAAGAATCCACTTCCAAGCTCGCTCAGATTGTTGGGCAAGCTCAGCTCCTTGGGGTTATATGTCTGAGGTCAGCTAGCGACTGATCTCAGTGCCCAGAGGCTCTTGCATTTCTTATCATGGAGCCCCCTCCATCCTCAATTGTAGAAATCAGACTAAGCCTTCTCACACTCCAAATTTCTTTCTGCAACTATTAGGCTTATGCAAGTGTAACTGCAGTTTTCACTATTTTTTTTTTTAAATAGCAAAACCCATGATTACTTTTGCACCAACCTAATAGCTGCACAAAACATTCTATTTTTAAAGGGCTCATGTGATTGGGTGAGGCCCACCCCAATAATCTCCCTTTTGAGTAACTCGAAGTCAACTGAGAAGTCCTTTCTGCCATGTGGCCTAATAAAACCACAGGAGTGACAGCTCATCATATCACATACTCCCAGAGGAGAGGCTTAGAAAAGGCCGAGTGTCATTGGAGACCATTCTTAGAATTCTGCATACCACACAGCTATGTTTCAATCACATTGAACTCTTCTCCAGATGGGCCTTGGGCACTCTTGCCTCTGAACCTGACTTTCAATCTTCCCACGTATGTGTGAGAAGACATGGAATGGCCTTCTCACACATATTCAGAAATCCAAATCTTGCTTATTCTCTGAGACCTTGTTCAAACGAGAAGTCCTCCATACAAACGCCCTTGATTCTTCTGCCTCCCTATAACATCTCTCTTCTCTAAATACCCTGGAGTTTCCAGAACATCTTTATGGCACTTCACATGTTCTCCTGCAGTTATGAGCATCTCTTAGGGCTCTGTTAGACTCTAAAACCAGATGTTTTATCTGCTTTGCAACCCTCAGATATGACTTGCACATAGTGGGTGCTCAGAAATTTTCTTTGATCAAATAAGTGTGTGAATAAATATGGATTATATAGCAACCTAAGTTCTATTATCTCTGTTGATGGGACAAAATGTTAACAAAAAATCATTTAATAACAATATTTATTGAGAAAAATCTAGATAACATGTACTGACCTACATCTATAAACAGCGTTTTATTTTGCCTTGTTATTCTCTCATTTACCACAAATTATTCAAGATGCAACAAGACTCCAAATTCCTTCTTTCTTTTCCCTCTATAGTTTTGCCTAAGCACTGCTACTGAGCCATGTGTTCCAAAGGAAGAAAGAGGCACAAAAGCTAAGAAGCAAGAATCTTGATAACAGGATGACCTAGATAAAAGCATTTCAGGGTTACAGAGAGTAAGTCCATGCCCTAAAGCAGTAGCTTTACATCTTTAATGGGCATGAGAATCACTAGGGAGGCTTAAAAAAAACATGCAGATTCAGAATCAGAAATGCTGAATCCATAGATTTGAGGCAGGGCTAAGGCCTTTACATTTTTCCCAAGGTGATTCTAATCTAGGTAGCCCAAGGAACCACAGGTATAACATGACCACACTGAAAGATGCTCCTCATTTGGGGAAGTTAACAGGGAAAAGGGCCTTTCCATTCATTCTATAAATACTTATTGAGCCTCTGCTATTGACAGAGATACAATAGTAAAGGAGAAATTGAAAACACACTATGAGCTCTCAGTGCTAGCCGTGGTCAGAATTCATGGCTTTACCAATGGGTTGCTATTGTCTTTCTAAGCAAAGAGTCGTAATGTTTCTGCCTGCTGGTAGAATGTGTCACAATGCACTTCAATTTTAGCAATCCACATAATCATTCTATCAATTGTCATTTACAGGATGTCCTCACAACTACAATTTTTCCTCATGATTTCTTTTACATAATCTTCACTGGAATGTGTGCGCAGAAGTCAAGAACCATGTTTGCAAAAATACTTCCATCCTTTGGCTGGATGAACTTTTTTGAAGACTGCTGATATCTCATACACACACACAAACACAGGGGCAAACTCACACTAATAACCTGCATGTTTTATTGAGATCTTGACACTCACTGGGCCCTTCTAGGCTAAATGTAGTAGTAGTGATGGGAAAGTTAAAACACAATAATTTAGATAGGAGGGAGCTATGGCATTCTATAATTACAAATCACATCATGTAATAACTGCACTCCATGTATCACCATGCCTCACTAGACCTGATAGCACATTGATATGCCACAGTCAGAACCACAGACTCAAGAGAGTAATCATAGCTTTTGTAAGATCTCCTTGATCTCCTTGATCATATCTGTACTAGGAATCCTATAACTGGAATCTACTTTATTTCACACAAGACACAACATACAGGGTGCATCTCCTCCCTTAATGAGACAGATTGGAAGATGAAACTACTGTAGACCAAAAAATAGAAGGGGCCGGGTGCAGTGCCTCATGCCTGTAATCCCAGCACTCTGGGAAGTCAAGATGGGAGGATTGTTTGAGGTTAGGAGATTGAGACCAACCTGGGCAGCATAGCGAGACCTTGTGTCTGCAAAAAAAATAAAAATTAGCCAGGCAAGGTGGTGTGCACTTGTGTCCCCAGCTACTTGGGAGGGTGAGGCAGGAAGACCCCTTAAGCCCAGGAATTTGAGGCTGTAGTGAGGTGTGATTGTGCCTGCACTCCAGCCTGGTAATAGAGTGAGACCATGTCTCTAAAAAAAATTAAAAATTACAAGGTCTGGGAGATGCAATAAATGCCTATACCCTGAGTTCTCATTAGCTGGGTTCAGGCCGAATCTACTGCCTCCAGTGAGAGGAAAGGAAGCAGACACCTTTCTAAGGGTAGGAGGAACTCCCTAAATTTCTCCTCTAGAATACCTCCTCCCCACTGCCAGTTGTTCCACATGATGTAGTGGTGGCGAACACAGCCTTTGGGGTCAGGCATACCTCCACTTACATCCTTCTACCATCACACACCAGCTGGGGGATCTGAAGCTGGTCACTAGCTTCTCTGAACCAGAATTTCCATCTCTGAAGCAGGGAGAAGAATACCTACTTTAGAAGAGCCATTAAATGAATACCTACTGAGATGACTAAATGAGATCATGAATGTAAAATTCTCAGCATAGTTATTGATACAGAGTAGCTCTTAATAAATGGTGGCTGAAGTCGTCGATACCAACAGATCATAGAGGGGTCCATTTGTGCACTAGGCCCAAACCCTTGTGGTGAAGCTGAAAAAACACAGACGAAAGGAACAGACCTTCCCCTGTTGGGGCTTCTAGTCTAAGCGAAGATGAATAGGCAAACAATGCCAAAGCAAGCTGTTAACACTCTTACGAGTTAGTATACAGGTCTACAGAAATGAAGTGGAAAAGGGCAGACCCACTTTGAGCTATTCAGATATAGAATCAATGGAAAGGGTGTCCTTGACAAAGAGGAAAAATGTTTGAAGGGGCAGGAACATCAGGAGCAAGTGACAGCTGAATACTAGGGCTTGGGGAATAAGAAGACAGCTTTCTGAGTTGGGGCACGGGCGAATAAGCATATTCGTGGGAGGAAGATGATGAGTTTGGCTTTGGACAAGATGATATTGGGTGTCTGTGGGTCAGCCACATGGGGTGCTGTAGGCAAGTCTGGAGGTCATGAGACAGATCTGGGCTGGAGGGAGAGATCTGGTCATGTTTCTGTGCAAAATGCACCTGAAACCAAATGTAAACAGAGTGATGAAAACAAAAAGAAAAACAGACCCATCAGAGCGAGAACAGGACATTTCCTTCAGGAAGACACAAGGAAGGGTCTCCCTTATGTCTTCTTGAACATCGGTATCATCTTTAATTAGATCTTCTCTGGGGAATAAAATGCTTGTTTTACTTTAATATTTATGTGTTTTGTCCTATTTATATTTGAAGTCAAAACTTCAAAAATATTTATATATCTCTTTCTCAATATATATCTCTTTTAAAGTTAGTCTGGGATACACTAATTAGTTCAATCTAGCTTTTCCACAGTGTACAAATATATCAAAACATCATGTGCAGTAAAATTATATACAATTTTTATTTGTTAACTTAAACAAATTTTTAAAAGCTAGCCTATATGTGTATATAGGCGTATGCATAAACACACATATATTTTCATTTTAAAGCTATTGTAAGGCTGGGCGCAGTGCCTCATGCCTGTAATCCCAGCACTTTGGGAAGCCAAAGTGGATCACCTGAGGTCAGGGGTTCAAGACCAAACTGGCCAACATGGTGAAACCTCGTCTCTACTAAAAACACAAAAGTTAGCCAGGAGTGGTTACACATGTCTGTAACTCTAGCTACTCAGGACGCTGAGACAGGAGAATTTTTTGAACCCAGGAAGCAGAGTTTGCAGTGAGTCGAGATCGTGCCATTGTACTCCAGCCTGGGTGACAGTATGAGATTCTGCCTCTAAATAAATAAATAAAAAATAAAATAAAATAAAGCTACTGTAACCCTAAAATGGTAAATAGAATTATCCTCAAATCATTTTTTTTCAGGTAGAATAAGTAGTTCAGCCTAGAGAAATCCAATTTATTATTCAAGGCCCAACTCCAATGCCTCTAGCTTTAAAAAGAATTTCTCTAAGTGAGAAATTCTCACTTAGAGAATTTTTTTTTTTTTTTTTTGAGATGGAGTCTTGCTCTGTCAGCCAGGTTGGAGTGCAGTGGTGCGATCTTGGCTCACTGTAAGCTCTGCCTCCTGTGTTCACGCCATTCTCCTGCCTCAGCCTCCCAAGTAGTTGGGACTACAGGTGCCCGCCACCACACCCAGCTAATTTTTGTGTGTGCGTGTATTTTCAGTAGAGATGGGGTTTCATCATGTTAGCCAGGATGGTCTCCATCTCCTGACCTCATGAGCTACCTGCCTCAGTCTCCCAAAGTGCTGGGATTACAGGTGTGAACCACTACACCTGGCTAGAGAATTTCTTGACTGGGCCAAGTTCACCCTTCTCTCTCCTATGTGCTGGGGATTGTCCTACGGCCAGTAGCACTTATATCCAGTTGTCCCAGGGTTGGCTTAATTCTCTATTATGAGCTACTTGAGAAGAGAGATGGTTTCCTATGCATCCTTGTAGCATCCCTGGTACCTAATGATCTGCTGGCCACAAAGCTGACATACACAGGGCATTGGTTGTACTGGCCTAGACTGCTAATTGGCAGGAAGACCCCTTACGCCCAGGAATTTGAGGCTGTAGGGTCTTCTGAGGCTGAGGCTGAGGCATCTAGGGTTTTGTTTTTGAGCATCTCTGGGAAGTCTTGGACTCATCAAACTCCAAGGCAGACCAAAATCACTGAAGAAAAAGGGAGAGAGAAAAGGTATGAAAGTCCCGATTTGTAGGAGAAAGCCTGCTCCATCCTGAGTTCTGTGTCTGCAGCACACAGGCAGGCCTGGTGCTCGGCGTCTGTATAATCCACACCAGCCACATACAAAGGCCCAGCAAAAAGCAAGCACCCCTCTAAGGGCTTGTGTTTTCCCAGACACCCTCATTACACGCTGCTGCTTCCAGTGACGCCACTGAGTGACCTCAGAGATGAAAAGAAATTGCCTCCGAGTCCCAGAATAACAGCTCCCTCCTCGGCAGTCCTTCCCCTCTGTTGACCTGCTGTACCAGCGTGTAGTGCTGGGGGGCAGCTTTAAGGATAACATGACTGGTATTTACCTGCTCCACTGGCTTTCTCTTTCTTCGCGACAGAAGCACACAGAGTTATTTCTGAAGCACTAGATCCCCTGAGTGCCAAGAGAATAGAACAACTACAGGCAGCATTTGTGCATTCTAAGCTCAACTCAGCAGCAATTCCCCAAGCTGCCTTTTATGGGAAATTGCTATGTTTCAACAGGAATTTGAAGAAGGGCCCACAAAATATTAAAAGGCATTTTCTGTATTTGGAAATGGAGTGTATCAAGGGCAGCTGTCACCTGCACTGCAGTGGCCTCCTTGTGTACCGGCTCCCTGGAAGATGAGTCAGATTCTAAGGTAGCACAGAAAATTCACAGGTGTGAGCCAAGCCTGCCCCAGGACTGGTTAAAACCAACCAAAGGGAATGATGTGGCGGCTCCAAAAGTGAATCGCAGATTGTGTAACATCAAAAGGTTGAAAACCCTAAAACCCAACAACATAAGGCAGAAAGGCTCCAATTCTCTACCTCCTATGGCTGATTAGAAAAAAACATGAATTGCATTTTGGCTTTACATGTGTAAGAGAAAAGAAAATCAGGATTTGAAATATGGATAAAAGAAAGTAGTGATACAATAAAACACTATAGGCAACAACAACAAAAGCATATTCAAAGTCCCAAATGCATGAAGGAACCCTATATACGTTTATGGAGTTGCAAATCACGTGCATAGTGGGCTACAGGGTATATAAGAGGGAAGAAAGGAGGTTAAAACCAAGGACAGTGAACTAGATGCTAACACTTTCCTTAAGCATGACAGAAGTCCATAGAATCCCAGCCTACTTCATCTCCTCCATATACACACTAGAATCTAAGTTTCTTGAGTACAGAAAATATTTTTTCTCTTGTTTATGATGGACTCCAAACATCAAGAATAGTGCCTGGTACAAAGTAGGCACTTAATAACTATTTGTTGAATGAAAAAATGAATAGACAAACCATGAAGTCAGGGCTTTGGTGGATCAACTGAAGGATCAATAGAAGAGGTGATCAATAAGCAATGCATATTGTTATTATAATTGGTATTCATGTCAGGGGGTTAAATATGAATGCTGTGAAAACTGTTAGCTAATTGTGCTGGGTATCCCAATTTGAAGGATTTAAGGTTTTGTTTTGTTTTGAGACAAAGTCTTGCTCTGTCACCCAGGGTGAAGTGCAGTGGTGCGATTTCAGCTTACTGCAACCTCCACCTCCCAGGTTCAAGTGATTCTCCTGCCTCAGCCTCCCGAGTAGCTGGGATTATAGGCACCATCACCATGCCCGGCTTATTTTTTATATTTTAGTAGATACCTGGTTTCATCATGTTGCCTAGGTTGGTCTTGAACTCCTGAGCTCAGGCAATCTGTCTGCCTTGGCTTCCCAAAATGCTAGGATTACAGGTGTGAGTCACCATACCCAGAACAGATTTAGTTTTTTTTTTTTTAATTAAGCACAATGACATACAACAAAATGAATGGATCTTGTGTCATAATTTAACGCCTTTTGACAAATGTTCAAGATAGGAAATAACTGCCATCACTCCAGAAAATTCCCTGTGCCCTGTCCTGTCAACTGCACTCAACCACAGAAGCAACCACTATTCTGGTATCTAACCCTGTAGGGAAGGTTTGCCTCTCCTTGAACTTTATGTAAATGGAACCACACGATATAATCTTTCATGTCTTTCTTTGGTTCCATATAATGTTTTTCTTTCATCCATGTTGTTGCACATATTACCAGGCCATTCTATTTTATTAATATACCATAATTTGTTCATCCATTTCCTTGTTGATGGACATTTGAATTATTTCTGATGTTTTGCTATAATGAATAAAGTTGCAATAAACATTCTTGTACAAGTATTACTTTTTGGATATATGTTTATCTTTCTTTGGGATAAATAAGTAGGAGTAAAATTGCTGGGTAAGATTTGTGTATGTCTAAATTTATTTTAAAAAAACACACAGTTTCTGGCCAGGAACGTGGCTCACACCTGTGATCTCAGCAGTTTGGGAGGCCAAGGCGGGTGGATCACTTGTCAAGAGTCTAAGACCAGCCTGGTCAACATGTGAAACTCTATCTCTACCAAAAGTATAAAAAATTAGCCGGAGTGGTGGCACACACCTGTAATCCCAGCTACTCGGGGGGCTGAGGTGGAGTCTCGTTCTATTGCCCAGGCTGGAGTGCAGTAGCTCAATCTTGGCTCACTGGAACCTCCATCTCCTGGATTCAAGTGATTCTTGTCCCTCAGCCTCCCAACTAGCTGGGACCACTGGTGCATGCTACCATGCCCAGCTAATTTTTGTATTTTTAGTAGAGATAGGGTTTCACCATATTGGTCAGGCTGGTCTCAAACTCCTGACCTCAGGTGGTCCACCTGCCTTGGCCTCCCAAACTACTGGAATTACAAGCATGAGCCACCATGCCCAGCTCTCTTTTTTATTTTCTAACAATGTCTTTAGATGAGCAAAACTTTTTAATTTTGATGAAGTACAGTTTATCTACTACTGAATAGTTTTTCATATTTGGTTTAAGAAATCTGAGGCTCACAGATCACAAAAATATTCTCCTATATTTTCTTCTAGAAAGTTTATAGTTTTATCTTTTACATTTAAGCCTGCAATCTACTTCAAGTAATTATTTGCGCTTAACGTGAGCAATGGGTCAAGGTTTTTTTTTAATTCCATGTAGATTGCCCGTTAATCCAATACCATTTATTAAAAAGACTTTCCTTTTCCCTGTTGTCATAATCATTCATCAAAAATCATTTGAATGCCCCTATGTGGATCTATTTTCATTATTTCATCATTAAATAAGATATAAGCTTATTTAATATATATACTTTATGCACAGTACCATAACTTAGAATAGAAAAACTTAAAAATTGTCAAATAATCTCATGATATGCATATGTGCATATAATACATATTATATGCATAATATATATAAATAGATATATATTATATATTATAGGTTTTTCATAGATACCCTTTATCAGATTGAGGAATTTACCATCTTTATCATAACTGGATATTGAATTTTGTCAAATGTTTTTTCTGCATCTATTGAAATGACCATATTTCCCCCTTTGCTCTTGTTAATATGGAAAATTAATTTAATTTTTCAATGTTAAACGAATCTTGCATTCCTAAGATAGCTCCCACTTATCCATGGTGTATTATCCTTTTTAAAAAATATTATTAGATTATGATTAGTAACATATTGAAAAACTTTGTATAGAGTGCTGTTATTTCTTTTAAATGTTTGTTATAGTACAAAGCAAAGCCATCTGGGCCAGGAGTTTCTCTATTGTCTTTTTAAAATAGGAAAGTTTTTAGCTATATTTTCAGTTTTTCAGCAAATATGAGCTATTCAGATTGTCAATTCCTACATCTCAGTTGTAGAAAACTGTGTTTCTTCAGAATTTGCCCATTTTATCTATATTGAGCTACTTAGATTGTCAATTCCTTCCTGTCAGTTGTAGAAAATTTTGTTTCTTCAGAATCTGCCCATTTTATCTATATTGTCAAACTTGTTGTCATAAATTTTTCATAATATTATTTTCATCTTTTTAATGCCTGTAGGATCTGTAGTGTGTGTAAGTGATAGTCCGTCTTGCATTTTTAATATTGGCTTATTTGTGTTTTCTCTCTTTTGTGTGATCATTATTGCTAGGGATTATGAATTTTATTAGTCATTTCAAAGAACTAGCTTTTGGCTTTGTTGATTTTTGTCTATGGCTTGTGTTCCACCTTGTTGATTTTTACTCCTGTATTTATTATTTTTTTCTCCTACTTCATTTGTTTACTTTGCTCTTTTCTAACTTCTAAATTTATAAGCTTAAATCATTGACACTGAATTCACGCTTTCCTTTTATATTATAAGCAGTTAAAGCTACGAATTTCTTAGTATGCCTTCAATCTTATTCTTCAAATTTTGATATTTTGTGTTTTCATTATCATTCCGGCCAAAGTATTTTCTAATGTCTTTCTGATTTCTTCTTTGACCTATAGGTGGTTTAGAAGTGTGTTGCCATTTCCAAACATTTGGGGATTTTCTAGATATATTTTTGTTGCTAGTTTTTATTTTAATGCTGTTATGATCAAAGAATGCAGCCTCCATCATTTCAGTTCTTCTAAACACATTGAGACTTTTGTTTTATGCTCCAGAATGTAGTCTACTTTGGTGGATTTCCCATGTGCACTTGAAAGGCTGTGCATTTTACAGCTGTTGGGTGTAGCATGCAAAACTTTCCTAAGCTTCCTCCTCACTGTTCTTTTCTAGGAATCTGTCATTGTCTCCCCAAAGTCAATGCTTTTGTTTGCATAGTATTTCCCCCTGATTTCAGTCAATTACATTATGTCTCCCACAGCACATCCTATATCTTCCTTCCCTCTAGGGTCACTCAGGCCTCCATTTGATGTACTAAGTGACGATAAATTTCAAGATGCTAAAGTAGTTCAGAGGTCATGCAATGATTGTCAAAAACAAAAAAACAAAAAAATAAGATTACAACATAACAACATAGGCTTTCTGATCTCTTTTATTCTAGTCTTTATATGAAATTGTAGCGACTGCCGGGCGCGGTGGCTCACGCCTGTAATCCCAGCACTTTGGGAGGCCGAGGCGGGCGGATCACAAGGTCAGGAGATCGAGACCACGGTGAAACCCCGTCGCTACTAAAAATACAAAAAAATTAGCCGGGCGCGGTGGCGGGCGCCTGTACTCCCAGCTACTCAGGAGGCTGAGGCAGGAGAATGGCGTGAACCCGAGAAGCGGAGCTTGCAGTGAGCCGAGATCGCGCCACTGCACTCCAGCCTGGGCAACAGAGCAAGACTCTGTCTCAAAAAAAAAAAAAAAAAAAAGAAATTGTAGCGACTAACTTAAGCATTTAATTATGGAGGAGGAGGGAGGGCAGCTGGACCAGATATTGTCATTGCATGTGTGAGATCATCTGTAAATTTCCTGTGATGTCTCTCCTCTCTGACCCAGGTCACAACATGTATGGTACGTAAGATGATGACTTTTTTCTTTGCACACTGTTTTTTTTGTATTTTTCAATAGCTAATATACATGTAGTTGAAAATATGCTTTATAAGAAAAATAACCTCCCTCTCTAACTCATGATTTACAGAAGTTATACATTTAAGTTTTTAAAATGAGTTTATTTAAAGCGAAAGACTAAGTACATGAAAATACAGAGGGTTCATTCATATGGCAATGACTATGGCACACAATTAGGAAGTTTAGGCAAACTTGTGTGATCATTGCTATATAGTCAATACTTACTAGTGTAATGCTGCAACCCAAACTTCACTGTCTTTAAATTATCCTAAGTTCAGATCTATCCTACTGGGATTTGAGAACAGACATAGAGAACATCACACAATTACCACAGTTCACCCAGGGAAAGCATTCCAATTGCACCTTAAACATTTAGTCGGCCTTGTTGCAAGAAAGACGTGCTCTCGGCTGTGAGATGGGATCTAGAGCAGCTCAATAGGAAATGCGTGGGAGAAAGAAGCACTGTGAGCCCCTTTATTGCCCATGCTTTCTTCCTTCCCCTGCATTCAGCACACAGAAGGATGCTCACCTTTTCCCATTCCCGGTCTTTGTTCAGCACAATCACCACCAGCCTGGGATGCACCTGGTAGCCTTCCTCAGTGAAGGATAAGTCTTTGCCATCCCATGTAACATTGACCATAAATCTAGAAAGGGGAAGACAGAAAGACAAAATTTTAGGAAATAATTACAGCAATCAAACAATTAAGTAGATGCCACCATTAATGGAATACTGAAAAATTATAAACTTACAAAGCTATATTCATCACAAGAAGCCTCTCTGTAGAAGTATTAATACCCGTGCAACCATTGCTAGTTGACCATGCTTTAATAATTGACTGTAATTAACACGTGGAATGTAAGTTTTTTGTGCTGCCAGATCCATAGACCTATATTCAAATGATCTTCTTACAGGAAGATCTGAAAGCACATTCTATTATACTCTAACAAGCTTCCCTGAAGGAAGCTGCTTGCTCATAAACCACATGGCATTCAGTGTTGAAAAAATGACATTCCATTATTCATTATTTATTCAACTAATATATATTAAGCATTTGCTACATGCCAGGACTCAGCTAGTTGATTCAGGGTAAATAAGAAAATGAACATGATTCCTACCCTCATGAAGTTTAGAGTCTAAGGGGGAGGATAGACATTAATTGATTAATCACAGATTTATGACAAATGCTACAAGGGAGAGGAGAGTATGCTATAAGAAAGTGAAATAGGGGTGAGGCAAGGCTGAGGAAGTGCAGCTTGATCTGAATGATGAGTTGGCATTCATAGGCAAGAAAAGACACAAACCAGCAAAAGAGACAACACGTACAAAGACTCCGTGGTGTGCATATAAGGAACTGAATGCAGACCAGTGAGGCTGAAGCAGAGAAAGACAAGAAAATGTGAGATCAGGCGAGGCTGAGAAGATGAATAGGAACAGAAAGTGCAGGATTTTAGAGACTATGTTAAATGTCTGTCTTAAAACCATGGGAAGGTGCAGGCACGGTGGCTCCCATCTGTAATCCCAGCACTTTGGGAGGTTGAGGTAGGAGAATCACCTGAGGTCGGGAGTTCGAGACCAGCCTGACTAACATGGAGAAATCCCATCTCTACTAAAAATACAAAAAAATTAGCTGGGCATAGTGGTGTACACCTGTATTCCCAGTTACTCAGGAGGCCGAGGCAGGAGAATCGCTTGAACCCGGAAGGCAGAGGTCGCGGTGAGCTGAGATCCTGCCATTGCACTCCAGCCTGGGCAACAAGTGTGAAACTCCGTTTCAGAAAAACAAACAAACAAACAAACAAACAAACAAACAAAAAAAAAACTATGGGAAGACATAGAAGCAAGGGTGACATCAAAGAGGTAACAGATCATGTTAGTTGAAGACTGTGTAGTGAACAGATTGGAGGGGAACCAGAGCAGGTACAGGGGGACTACTTATGCTATTCTTATAATCCAGGTCAAAGATAATGGTGGCTTTGACTCTGGTTGTGGCCAAAGAAGAGAAGAAGGAAGAGAAAAAGCAACAGCAAACAAGACTGAGTGGAGAGATATTTAGGAGGTATTTAGTGAAAGATTAGATGAGGGGAGGGGAGAAAGAGGCATCAAGGATGACTCCTAGAATCTACCTATGTAACATGTATAAACTTAACTTTTAGTCTAGGTGTTTTCATTGCAGGTAACGTCTGTCTGCCTTACAACATTTATATCCTCATCACTCCTCAAAGCCACCTTGGCCTGTACTCAGGCTGAACTCAGGGAGCCAAGGCAGACTTCATCTCCCAGATTTCAGGTGAGAGGTTTCCCAAGGGTTCCATTCTCCTTGCAGTTTGAGAAAAAGGTGATGTCATTAAAGACATCTGAGACAACATGGTGGTGGCCACTTAGCAGACACAAGATAAATATAATATGGTGGATTGAAGCATTCAAAGACTTTCCCAGAAAGATACTGTGTCTCTTGCTTCATATTCCATTAACATCCAGAGATGCTAAAAAGTTAAAAAAAAAAAAAAAAAAAGAAAGAAAGAAAGAAAAAAAGAAGAAGAAGAAAGAGGAAGGAGGAGGAAGCAGGAGAAGAAGAAAGAAGAAGAAGGAAGAAGAATGAGAAGGAAAAGGAGAAGAAGAAGGAGAAGAAGAAGAAGAGAACTAGGCTACAAGAAATTTCAAAAAGAGACAATGGCCTATTGGGTCACACGTACATCCCCGGACCAGCATGGTGCAGAAGAGACTGACGGTGGTGTTGTATGGGGGAGAATTTGGTTTCCAAGGACAAAGTGAAGAAATTGGGGAAAAGGAAAAGAGCAAATATTGTGTATTTATTCAGTAGACTATCTGGGTCATTGAAAATCATGTTTTTGAAGACAAATTGATAATACAGAGAAAACGCTTACTACTTAATGTTAAAGAAGCAGAAAAGAGAATAAAAACTGAGCTTATCTATGTCTAAAAGGGTTACAGGTATTTTTCATTTTCTTTTATGTATCTTTGTATTCTTCAAGTTCTCTGCAATCAAATACTTTAACAAACAGAAAACTAAAACACTGCTATTCTAGAAGGAACAAAGGATAATCACTATTCTATTTGGTTTATTTGGGGTATCTCTTATCATTTCCTAGAAAGGTTTTTTGTTGTTGTTGTCTGTTTGTGTTTTGTTTTGTTTTGAGATGGAGTCTCACTCTGTAGTCCAGACTGTAGTACACTGGTACAATCTCTGCTCACTGCAACCTCCACCTCCCAGGTTCAAGTGATTCTCCTGCCTCAGCCTCCCGAGTAGCTGGGGTTACAGGTGCCCACCACCACACCCAGCTAATTTTTGTATTTTTAGTAGAGACAGGGTTTCACCATGTTGGCCAGGCTGGTTCTGAATTCCTGACCTCAGGTGATCTGCCTGCCTCTGGCTCCCAAAGTGCTGGGATTACAGGCATGAGCCACCACGCCTGCCCGAAAGGTATTTTCTTGATTTAACAACTATTTACTGTATGCCTGGTATATAAGTCAGGGCTTATAGTAAGTCTTCCAGATACAGAAAAAAAAACAACACAGTATTTGTCTTCTCTCTTACCCACATTCTTATAATTCAATGACATAGACACATAAACAATGACAGCACCTATAATGCCACTTATTCACTGATGGAGAGTAAATGTAAGAAGATGAAAGAACACAGACAAAAGGGTCCCTAACTCAACCTGGGGAATCTGGGGAGGGCTTCCCAGGGAATCTTAATGGGTGAAGGGGTTGAGGCAGGAGAACGCATTCTGGGCAGAGGGATCATCTTAAGTAAAGAGTCAGCAAAGGTAGTAACACAGGCTAGAGGAAGTAGGAAACGGCTTAGTAAAGCTGACGGTTATATTATGTGCAGTGGGATGAGTCTGCAGAGGATCCCTGAAGCCAGATCATAATGGACACACTGAAGGGTTTGGATTTGTTCAGAAGGTCACGGAGAGCCAGGAAAGATTTTAAGTAGAGGAGCAATACACTCAGATTTGCGGCCAATAGGGGCAGAAGTGAAAATGCTTCTCTGCACTTGAGGGGACTTGAACATTTTTGTTCATGGCTTAAAAACCATTCATTATCTAAACAATTGAAACTTTTTATTCTCTCTTCCTTCTTCCCTTTGATGTTTCCTGGCCCGAGTTTGATGAACTAAATGAACATGGTCCAGATACACACAACTAGGGGTGCTCCACCTCACACTCCTTATTGAGACTCTAAAGAAGACATTTTCATGGACTGAGTGTTTAGTGGAGAACTGGAGTCAAATTCCTCATTATTAGCAGGCTTTCAAAGTAACTAATTGAGCCTAAGTTAAGCTGTTTTTATTTTTTGAGCTGACATTTTGGTTCTGTTTCCCATGGTTATTTTTAGCTCTGTCACATTGTCTGGCATACTGTGGGGGCTCAGTTAATGTCTGACAACTGAGTATACTGACAGATCATTACCAAAGGGACATCCACCCATCCATACATTCAACCATCTATATATCTATCCTTCCATCCATCTGTCAATGCAGTCATTCATCTATCCATCCATCATCAATACATTTACCTGTCCATTCATCTATCCATCCATCAGTGCATTCATCCATCCACTCATTAATCCATCCATTCATCCATCTATCCATCAATACATTCATTAATATATTCATCTATTCTTCCATCCATTAGGCATGTTTGAGTACCTCCTATATATCACACCCTGTAGCAGAACTATGCTAGGAAAATGATACAAAAATGACCAAAAATACTTAATTTTTCAAGATTGGAGAGAGAGACACACACAAAATAAATGTAACAAAGAATAGTAAGTGTAAAAATAGAGATTTCGACTAAGTTGTTGGAAAGCATAAGAGAAGGAGTGGCTGATTCTATGGTGATTCCATGACTGGAATAAGGAAACAAACTGGAAGGGATTTGGGTTGTGCTGAGAAGTAAGAGGAAGGAAAAGTTGAGCAGTTCTTGCTCATGCACATGGAGAAAATGCAAAGTCCAAGGCAGAGAATCCTGAAACACCATGACATGTTCAATGAGCTGCAGTCAGTTCAGAATGGCAGGGAAGTGGGGGGCAAGTGGGAAAGCAACTTGGGAGAGGAAGCTAGAGACAGACGCAGGAGTCAGGTAAGTAAGTACTATATAGACTGTACTATGGAGTTTAGACTTCATCCTAGACAAATTTATTATTCACTATTTCCCTTTAGACTTTAATTGCAAGTTTGTAAGATGCAGATGGGCAAACAGATGAGGCTTTGTAGTAACCCAAGCAAGGAATAGAGACAACGGTCAAAGAAAGCAACAGTTGGAATGAAGAGACTGGACAGATAGGCAGGCAACTGCAATGGAATTTCAATACAAAAACAACTGACAAAGACCACCAGTGGCCTTGACCTCAGCTAGCAGAAGGTAAGTTACCAGTCACTCTGTACCTGCTGCCCTAAGTTCATAATTAGGGTGACCAACTCACTGAGGTGTTTCTTATTGAGTACAATGAGATCTTAAGCCAGGTTTCAATTATCCAACACTTTGGGGTGAATGTAGTTCAGGTTGAGTCTACCTAGTGTCCCAAATGTGGGAAAAGTGAAAAATTTAGGAAATTATCAAGAAATTTGGAAATATCCAGTTTATTATCTGTTTGGAAATGCTGGATTAGGGAATAAATGCTTTGGTTTTGATATAGACACTTGGTCCTGGGGAGAGCCATTCACAAGGTTACATAACATGAACTGAATGTCACAGCAACTTTTTTTGGGGTTTTTTGTTTGTTTTTGCTTTTTGAAACGGGGTCTCACTCTGTCACCCAGGCTGGATGCAGCGGTGCAATCTCAGCTCACTGCAACCTCCGCCTCCCAGGTTCAAGCAATTCTCCTGCTTCAGCCTCCCAAGTAGCTGGGATTACAGGTACCTGCCACCACTTCCGGCTAATTCTCCTATTTTTAGTAGAGACAGGGTTGCACCATGTTGGCCAGGCTGGTCTCGAACTCCTGACCTCAAATGATCCACCTGCCTCAGCCTCCCAAAGTGCTGCAATTACAGGTGTGAGCCACCACGCCCAGCCAACACAGTGATTGTTTTAATCAAGAAGGTAGCAGACGCAGTTGAGCACCTTTCTTTGGATTTGCCAGTTTAATTTACTTAAAATCTCCTTCTTTAATTTCCCATCTCCATGTTCTCCACTTGTTCCCTTTTCTTCCATTTTGTAGTAAAATCAGATGGAATTAGCAGAGTGATTATTGAGATGCAAACAGTCTTCTTCAGATTATATGAAAACAACTATGCAGAAATCCTCATGCTTCAGATTTTTCTGTATTCCTTTAAGATTCAATATTCTGGGCAAATGACTCCATATACTTAATGTTAATATTGTCTTTCTTTTTCTATTAAAAGTCTTCAGTCCCTTGGGAGGGGGGGAAAAACAACCTCTAACAGAAATTTCTGCTGAACAGTAATTTCATTATGAAGTTGGCAGGGAGCAAGTACCTATTACCTTCAATTCCCCCATCCAATTTCTAGAAAGGGCAATCCATATTTCCATGGGCTTTCTTCCCATTTAAACTTGCTCCAGAGCAGAGTTATTTACCTAGGGAAATACCATTTTACACCACATTGATCAGTTCCCATTAACACCTGCTGAGCACTTGTATTAAACAGTAAAATATTATCATTGTTTTGCTTATCTCTACAAAATTGATCATAAAGCTTTAGTGGTCAGATAAAATGTCAGAAATTCTGACTGCTTCTAAGCCTCAAATTACAGCTTCAATATCTCCGTCAGGAGCAATAAGTACATAGAAGCATGCTGGCAGATAGAGAAGGGGAAGACTCTAGTGATTTGCCAAGACCACTTCTGTGTTGTCAGTCACTGGTGGTAAAGTGCTAAGCTGTTTTTTATTGTCAATGACACAACACTAAATATATATATATATATATATATAAATATATATGTTTACATATTACATATATAAAATACATAAAATATGTACATATATATACACATTTCCTCTGGTATTTACAGTGTTAAGTGTATGACGTTGAAGTCCAGGTGAAATAAACATTTCTCTTCCCCTTGTGTTTTGTGCTCTATGAATGGTGATGCATGGTGATCAGAGATAACACTGAAAAATAGGCAGGCAATATTTCCTATATTATGATTGAAAAGAAATGGGGCCAGAATTGTCCAATTCCCTCTAGGCCTACTATCACATTACATAGCCACCAACCACATGTAGCTATTGAGCATTTGAAATGTGGTTAGTCTGAATTGAAATGTGTCATCCATGTAAAACTACAAACAGAATTTTGAAGCCTGTATTTTTCAAGAGTAAAAGGTCTCATAAATAATTTTAGGTTGATTTCATGTTCATTTAGACATGTTGGGTTAAATAAAATATATTATTAAAATTAATTTTATCTGCCTCTCTTCACTTTTTTAATGGGCTACCAAAAAATTTAAGTTGCACGTGACTCGCATTTTATTCCTAATGGACAGCTATTCTAGACTGTCTTTGTGCCTTTACTTTTGTTTTTAACTGGTAGACTGTAATCATGGAAGCAGGGACCTCATCTGCCTTGTTTAGTATTATATTTCTAGTGCTAAACAGGGTGTGTGGCACAAAGCTGGTGCTGAACATGTGCAGAATGAATAAAAGAATAACTTGCTGCTTCTATGTTGTCAAGGTTTCATGACATCAAGGAAGGAGAAGAGGCTTTACAGTGAGACAGTACCTGGCACCTTGGGCAGCATATTTAAAATCTACTGAGCCTCCATTTCCTTTTTTTGTAAAAATGGATTAAGTTAAACCATATAAACTAGCCATGACAGTTTCATATGGTTTAACCTAACTTCATAGTTCATATAAAATGCCTAGCACAATGACTGGCATATAGCTATTAATAAACAGTAGTTACATTGATGCAAATTTTCCATGTAGTTTTCACTCTTTTTCCACCCTGTCATATTTTCTAACACCCTACTACAAATGCAATGCTTTTTAAAACCATGCTTCCCCTTGCCATTTAGTATACTCATTTCCAGAATCCCTCTGTCCTTGTGTGAACAGCCAACCATAATGGGCTGCATAAGTTTCTTTAACTATGACTTAAAATATCTCATTCCTCCAGATTTCTATTTTATCTCTTTTGCCTTATAGTCAAAAGTCTCCTTTAACTTCCAAAATCGAATTATTTGAGATGTTCTCTAGATGTATTTATTATTCACTATTTTCCCTTAGACTTTAATTCTCTTACTGATTCACAAATGCCACCATAACCCATTTAGTGTTTCTCAATTTTTGGTTAATTTTCCATCTGCTTTGCCATTTCTGAAGTTCCCAGGGACATTTCCTGAATCACAGTGTCCCTTAAATGCCTCCTTGAACTGCTTGAGGTGTCACAGTTTCTTAGTCTGTCATTTAATTTACATGTTTTTGAAAACACAGTTGCCGTTTTCTTTAACCTCTTTTCAATTCTCAAGACACGTTCATTTTTAGAGGCTTTTTTTCTTTCTCTTACAAGCATTCTCCTGGTGTTTGCAAATCCCTTCAACTTTGATGTCTGTCTTAGTGCTTTCTCATCTTCCATTAACTACTCCCTCATGGGCACAAATGCATCCTCATCCCTCTTTAGTACAACTTCACTCTACTTTTGCCAGTTTTCAATTCCCAACTCATTCACCTCCTCGTTCTCTTCTTCCTCTGAACATCCTTGTGCTGTCTTTCGATGGCAGCACCTTTCTCTTTGCTCTGGTGCTCAATTTCATATACAGTACTCATTGGTGGTTTCCGGTTCCCCATGAACAATTAAAAAGGCTTGACAGCAGAGCCAAGACTTAAATGTCAAGGCAGAGAAGACCAGGTGCAGTGGCTCACTCCTATAATCCCAGCACTTTGGGAGGCCAAGGCAGGTGGATCACCTGAGGTCAGGAGTTTGAGACCAGCCTGGCCAACATGGTGAAACTCCATCTCTACTAAAAAAAACAAAAATTAGCCGGGCGTAGTGGTGGGCACCTATAATCCCCGCTACTCACGTAGCTGAGACAGGAAAATCGCTTGAACCCAGGAGGTGGAGGTTGTGGTGAGCAGAGATTGTGCCATTGCACTCCAGCCTGGGCAACCAGAGCGAAACTCTTGTCTCAAAAAAAAAAAAAAGTCAAGGGAGAAAAATAATAACTCCAACATAGAGATACACTAAAACGGGCTCAGAAACCACAGCATAAAGAAACAGAAAAAAGAAAGGGATTTTTATAAGGAGAAAAGTATTGTTTACTCTTTAACACAAATTCTATTGTGGCCAATTAACAAAATAATGCTAGTTGTACTAGCTGAGCAATACTGAATTTTAATGATTTTAGGACAGAAAATAAAAATCTCGATAAGGGCAGGGGTCTTTGTTCTGATCACTACAACTCTAAAACACCTAGAAGAGGGTGTGTCCTGACTTTTTTTTTTTTTTTTTTTTTGAGACGGAGTCTCGCTCTGTCGCCCAGGCTGGAGTGCAGTGGCCGGATCTCAGCTCACTGCAAGCTCCGCCTCCCGGGTTCACGCCATTCTCCGGCCTCAGCCTCCCGAGTAGCTGGGACTACAGGCGCCCGCCACCTCGCCCGGCTAGTTTTTTGTATTTCTTAATAGAGACGGGGTTTCACCGTGTTAGCCAGGATGGTTTCGATCTCCTGACCTCGTGATCCGCCCGTCTGGGCCTCCCAAAGTGCTGGGATTACAGGCTTGAGCCACCGCGCCCGGCCATGTCCTGACTTTTAAGCCGCATCTTAAAAGTACCTGTGAAATAAATGAACAAATGAATGAGCAGACATAGGTCTCTAGGATCCTGCACACTAAATATTCGATTCTGGTGCAACAACTGCCAAGAGGCAATATTGCAAGAATTGGATAGCCTGAGTTAGAATTCAGTTTTGTGGCTTTCAACCTCAGGCAAGTATCCTCAGTTCTGAGAGTCAGATTTGTTTCCTTTTCTGTAAAAGTGAGGTCATAACAGCCATGTCACTGGGTAATTATAGGGATCACATTAAATGATGTCTAATGAGATACAGAACATGATAACGGCCAGCAGAGTGCTTAGCACATTATGGGTGTCTGCTAAACGATAGTAGGGGTAGCAGTAGTTGTCATGGTTTCACATAATTGTCGTCTTCCTCCTAAAATTTTGGGTCAAAAGCTTTCTTTTAAATGCTGGAGAATCATTTTGGCTTCTAATTCCAGTCCTGCAAGGGAGGCAACGAGAGCTCACCTAGGCCCTACCCCAAGGAGAGCGGAGGAGCTCATCTGATAGTTCAGAGCTCACAGCATCCCCTGGACTGGGCTTACTGGTGGGTGAAGCTTCTATGGTACAAAGGCTGTAATCCATGTGCCAGCCTGGGCTTCCAACTCTATTAAGGGAGCACACCTGAGTCAACGGTGACTCGTTAAGTACAGGACCCTACATGCTGTCTTTTGTAATACAACCTCTATGTCTAAAACTTGAGGTAAGTTAGGACAAAGCTCTTTCCTGTAAATATGGCTCTCCTCCTCCCAACTCCAGACAGCATACCTGAACCTTTGACACAGCTGGCCAAAGATTTCAACTAGGAGCAGGGCATATAGAGTAGGGTCTAAGATGCATGTCCTAATTCTACTTTATTGGGAGTTATTGGAACTCTGAATGACCATTAATAAAGTGGTTCTTCAAATCGCAGGCTGCTCTTTTTCCCTCTATTTGGAGTTTTCTCAGGAACCTGGGATGAGGAATCTGGAAATTCTGGGTAGTATTTATATTACCAGAACTGTTAAAATAGCACCAAAGATGTCACCATTAACCTCTCATGACTATGGCTCACCTAACCACTTTGAACTGGCTGGCACAAGAGCCAGTGGAACCAGCTCACATAATGAGCTTCTAATCCAAAACAGCAGAAAAAAATGTATGTAGCATGACCAGCATTTCCAAGCTCACTCAATCACCTGTGCCTATGCTGCCAAATTATTCAAGATCTCAAAGGGACAGATGTGCATGCATGTTGCTCTTCCTACCAAAAACTATATAATGAGATGATATGGATCAATTGACATTCAATTCCAGGTGTGATTTTTATTCTAGAATTTCTGGATATTTGCATACTGGAATATAGAACTCATAAAAGCAGAGATTTTGCCTGGTTTTTCTTTCCCCTGCTTTTTCTCCCTTGAAGAACCTAGAATAGTACCTGGTATAGAGTAGAGGCTCAATGCAAATTCATGGAACGAACGAAAGTCTCAGCTCTCTTTTTGTTTTCTTTTGTTTTTGCTTTTGATGATGAGCCCTACTTTGTCTCTCTGTCCAGTGGGTGTCTACCTGTGCTCTGTGAATTACTACTAGACATCCAGTGAGGTAACTCAAAGGCAGAGAGGAAAGGTTGGGTGTGATATGCCAATGGGACTCTAACACTCCTAACTCCACTTACATTGTTAATATGTTATTCTTTTCTATATGGTATTATTTGGCGAAAATATATCTTTTATTTATTTATTTATTTTTGAGACAGAGTCTTGTCTTCACCCCGGCTGGAGTGCAATGGTGCGACCTCAGCTCAATGCAACCTCCGCATCCCGGGTTCAAGTGATTCTCATGCCTCAGCCTCCCGAGTAGCTGAGATTACAAGTGTGCACCACCACGCCTGGCTAATTTTTTGTATTTTTAGTACAGAAGGGGTTGGTCAGGCTGGTCTCAAACTCCAGACCTCAAATGCTCCATCTGCCTCAGCTTCCCAAAGTGCTGGGATTATAGGCATGAGCCACCACATCCCATGCCTGACCAGGGAAAATATCTTTATATTAATCAATTAAACAAATAAACTAGAAAACAATTAAGATATTTGCTCATCCATGCTACTACAAAAGAAGAACTCTGGTTTTCAAATCAGGAGACCTAGAATCTTGTTCTTTCTCCCTGAATATGTGAGTAAGAGCGAACACTTAAGGATAAGGGACTAAAATGTATTTAGCCTCTAATATGTGTTGAATGGTGTGCCAGATACTTCCCATATGTTACCTGAATTCTCACCCTAAGAACTAAGTGCAGATTTTCTCATTTTACAGAGAGAAAACAGAGGTGGGTTTTATAATGGTGTGAAAAGCTATATGGGGTGTCAAGAGACTTCTGGTTGTTCATCAATATCCTCTCTTTTCTTCTGCCTTAGTAACAGAAATTCTATTTTTAGAGGGGCACAGAACCTCCAATAATAAAGCTTACATTTTCAGCTTCCCTAGCAGCTAGTCATGACCCTATGACAATGTTCTGGACAATAGGAAGAGAGAAGATATGATATGTATAACTTATAAGAAGTACTGTAAAAGGAGGAGGTGAGCCCGTCTTTGCTCCTTCCTCCTTCCTTCTAGTTGCAACGCAGATATGATGGCTGGAGCAGTAGCAGCCATCTTGAATTATGATGTGGAAGCCACTGGCTGAGGGTGGCAGAGCCACAAGGTAGAAAGAGCCTGGGTCCCTGACACTGTGGAATACCACACCAGCCCTAGACAACCTTTGCACAAGAAAGAATTCAGTGCCTATCTTCTTTAAGCTACTTTTATGTTTTAGAATTTTTGTCATTAAAAAAATAATAATTTTAGTTGGTTTAAGCAGTCAACTGGTTATTTGAACCAAAATCTTTCGGATTTCAAAGCCTTTGAATTAAGGTGCACCAGCACTCATTTAACCTCCCTACACCTCGGTTGCCTTCTCTGATAAATGGGGCAGTGGTACCACACACTTCTTTATTTTTCCAACTCTACAATATTTAATTTTATCTCCTTATCTTCCCCCACCCCTGTGAATACACAGTGCATTTGGTCCTAACCCCATCTCTTAGTATATGCTGTTCCTCCCACCCAGAATGCCTTTCTGCCTCATCTTCTTCAGTCTAAACCCAGTATTTGTTTTTAACAAGGCTGATTTCAAGCTGTTTCTTCGTTGTGGGGTTTCCTAATAATCTTTCCTTCTCTTGGTTCTGTTTTGTTCTGTTTTGTTTTGTTTTTGCGGGGGTGGGGGCGGGGTGGGGGCAGGGTGGGAGGGGGGATGGGCGATGGAGTCTCACTCTGTTGCCCAGGCTGGAGTGCAGTGGTGCGATCTGAGCTCACTGCAACCTCTGCTTCCTGGATTCAAGCAATTCTCCTGCCTCAGCTTCCCCCAGTAGCTGGGACTACAGTCGCGTGCCACCAAGCCCAGCTGATTTTTTGTATTTTTAGTAGAGACCGGGCTTCACTGTGTTAGCCAGGATGGTCTCAATCTCCTGACCTCATGATCTGCCCACCTCGGCCTCCCAAAGTGCTGGATTACAAGCATGAGCCACCGTGCCCGGCCTCTCTCGGATTTTTTAATCCATTCCTCATGCAACAGCACTTAGCAGTACATTGTCTCCTGCTAGTCTCTGAGGATTCCACATTCACACATTTGGTCCCACTAGGAGCAAAGGTCAGATCTTCCTTTCTGTTATTTATGTTTATCCAGCAGAACTGCCATTGAGCACAGCATGTTCACCATTTATTGACTTGATTCAAAAAGGGATACCTTAATCTCCACCTCGGGACCACCTTTTTCCCTACTTGACACCAAGCACAAGGAAGGCTGAGGAAGGACAATAAGCCAGGCCACAAATCTTTGTCCATATTATTTTTCTGCAGCTATAATTCCTGTTCATTCCCTGCATCAGGCTTATTGGCCACCCCTCACGATCATCGCAAATAATACCTCCTCCACAAAGTATTACCTGACTCCTTCAAGTTAGATGCATCCTCTTCCACTCTCAACCCCTGTTCTTCATGTGACACACACCTCTTAGAGGGCACCTTCTTTATTTATGTTAGTCCCAACCACTCAGGACTAATTTTAAAAAGACACCTCTTTCTGAAGACCCTTTACTACCATTTGCCAGAACAACCGTCAAAATAAAACACAAATCTTTGATGAAGCTGGTATGAAGGCTGCCCCTGGACTTGTGTAATTCATAGCCTCAACAATGTTATCACCTCTCCCAGACTGTCAACTCCCTGAGGATAAGAATTCATAACCCAGTACCTTGAACTCTGGGAACACTGAATTGCAGAGAAGAGTGGATTTAGAGACAGGCAAACTGAAGTTGAGTTTTAAATCCACAATTGTTGGTGTTTATACCCTTAAGGAAATCAAGTTATTTGAGAGTCAGCTCACTTCTGTGTCAGTGGGGGTAAGGCCACTGTTTTCACCAGTTCAGGCTGCTATAACAAACCACCACAGTGTGGGTGACTTAACTAACAAATATTTGCATCTCACAGTTCTGGAGGCTGGAAAGTTCAAGATCAAGGCACCAGCAGATTTGGTGAAAGCCCTCTTGCCTATTTATAGAAGACTGTCTTCCTAAAGTGTACTCACATGGTAGAGAGAGATCTATCTCGTGTCTCTTCCTCTTTTTCTTTTTCTTTTCTTTTCTTTTTGAGACAGAGTCATGCTCTGTCACCCAGGCTGGAGTGCGGCAACGTGATCTCAGCTTACTGCAACCTCCACCTCCCGGGTTCAAGAGATTCTCATGTCTCAGCCTCCCCACCAGCTGGAATTACCAGTGTGCATCACCAAGCCCAGCTAATTTTTTGCATTATTAATGAAGACAGGGTTTTGCTATGTTGGCCAGGCTGTTCTCAGTCTCCTGGCCTCAAGTGATCTGTCCACCTCGGCCTCCCAAAGTGCTGAGATTACAGGGGTGAGCCACTGTACCTGGCTCTTCCTCTTTTTATAAGGGCACTATTTCCATTGCAAGGGACCCACCCTCATGACATCATCTAACCCTAATTACCTCCCCAAGGCCCCACCTCCAGATACTATCACATTGAGGATTAGGGTTTCAACATAAACTTTCAATCCATAACAACTACACAGCATTGTTGCGAAGTTTCATGGTGGCATCATGAGAGTTAGAAGGGGGCCTATGATAAGCACATTTTTTTAATTGACATCCAGTAGTACATTGTTTTTGATTGACATCCAGTAGTAGTGTGACCAACCATCCCAGTTGTCCCAGCACTGAGGTGTTTCCTGTGGTGTAAAAATTTCAGTGCTAAAACCAAAACCATAAATTATGGACCACAAATTAAGAGTTTGATCCACTAAGAAATATACCAAAAGGACATCTATAGAAAGGT
Organism: Macaca thibetana thibetana; assembly: GCF_024542745.1. Classification (NCBI taxonomy): domain Eukaryota; kingdom Metazoa; phylum Chordata; class Mammalia; order Primates; family Cercopithecidae; genus Macaca; species Macaca thibetana. The sequence goes on along the minus strand of NC_065597.1, from coordinate 65,817,343 downwards.
TTCAACTCTTAGTAAACACATCAATTCAATAAACATTAATTGAACATCTACTTTATGCTAGCAAAGTATAGGAAATAAAGTGGTAAGTAAAAATTGTGTTGTCCTTTCTCTGCAATAATTTAGAGTTTAAGGGAAAGGCAGATCCTATGCAAATAATTACAATAAATTGCAATACATCTGCAGCTAACATTCCTGTTGCTGTAAGAACATTAGGAGGGGGATCTGGCCCATCAGTATACTGGTTAATCTTCCATTACTCCATTTCTACTTGCTTTTCTTCAGGGCAAACACCAAGTTGATTTATCAGAAAGAATACAAATCTCTCATGCTTTTCAGGACTGGGCAGATAACATCAATGAGTAAAATGAGCCAGGTGCAAGATGATAACAGTGGTGAAAATCTTAGCTAAAGGCATTCAAATTCATTTAAATGTAAATGAAATAAAACCGATCTACTGGCTGCTCATTTGGACTGTCTGTTCTAAATGAACTGAAAAATATTCATGTTCCTTCCTCTAGCAAAAACCTAGGCTTCCTTCTATACTAGTACAGTTCATAGGACTACATCCCTTCTGGGGTGGAGGGATGTGCCTACGGACATACAATAAGCCCCAATCTTTGAAAAGTCCTCCCTTATGTGTACCTGAACACTTATTTGTTTCCCTGGTCATAAAAATATATACAAGGGGGAGAGGGGCACCTGTCCCATGGTGGATCAATTAGATTCTCTCTCCTAGGAATTTGAAACTTGATAGGTAAGACACAAAGACCACGAATTGTTGACTCAAAACCAATGTAATAGTGACTCTCTTTCATCAAGAATGTTGCCTCATTATGACCTTTCCAAAGATTAGCTGCTCAACTTATACTTTGATTTGTAAAAGGCCTAATAAAGCCCCCAAGCAATATTTTATATTGTTTCTCCTTCATTACCTCCTTTTAATTAAATTAAGCTAATCAGGGTTTATTTCTGTTGCTTGCTACCAAAATGTCTTTCACTTTGCTCCTACCTGGACTATAACATCTGTACTGCTATCCAGATTCCTACATTTCATCCTCCACACTCATATAAAGCCCAATTGCCAGATGAATGTTCCCACACCTCAGCTCTGATCATGTGCCACCCTTCTCAAAACCCTGAAATGGATCCCTATTGTCCAAAAATAAAATCCGTGCTCCTCGGCCAACTTTAATTTTTCCAACCTTCCATCCTAAAACTGTTCTTAACAGTATCTTGCACTGGAGCAAACCCAAACCACTCATGGTATCCCAGTAAAGTCTTGTGATTTTCCACTTCTTAGCTTTTGTTCCTACACCTTCCTCCACTGGAAATGCAATCATAGCTCTTGTTTCTGGTTACTTTCATTTTCTGATAATAGATCTTCCTCCACGAAACCTGAAGGGCATCTCTGGCCACAGAGATTGGTTCAGGGATTGGCACATGACTCAATCTCAACAATCACATTTCTTCTCTGGGAATTTTTTATTGCAACTAGAAGGGACCACTGTCTTTCTGGACTTAAAAAGATACAGTGCTAAAAGTATGTGAGTCAATACTTAGTTTACGTGAGTTCATTCCCTATCTTCCAGAGGCAAACAACACACCTTAACAGGGAGAAATATGGGAAGCAGAGGGAGACCTGAAGACACCATTCGAGCCCGGATCTAGACACGCAAGATAACAAGTCCATCCTTTCTAGATGAATGAACCAATAAATCATTTTGCACTTTTTTGTGTGCCTAAGTTAATAAGAATTTATTTTTTCTCAGTGAAAATCACAAAGTTTTATTTTTCTTTTTTTTTTTTCAAGGTAGGGTCTTGCTGTGTTGCCCGGGCTGGAGTGCAGTGGCACAATCACAGCTCACTGTAGCTGCAACCTCCGGGGCTCAAGTGATCCTCCCACCTCAGCCTCCTTAGTAGCTGGGTAATTTATGTATTTCTTGTAGAGAGGGTTTCACCACATTGCTCAGGTTGGTCATGAACTCTTAGACTCAAGCAATCTGCCTACCTTGGCCTCCCAAAGTGCTGGGATTACAGGCATGACTCACCATGCCCGACCACAAAAGTCTTGTTTTTCTATTCAGCCATTGAAGGACATTTAGGTGTTTTACAGTTTGGGGCAATTATGAAAAGAGGTTATAAACATTTGTGCACAGGTTTTTGTGTGACCATAGGTTAAATACCTAAGAGTGAGATCATTGTATGGATATACAATGAAATACAATATGGGAATACAAACAATGAATTATAGAAACACAGAACAACTTGAATGAATTGCAGAGGCATTCTACTGATTGACAGAAGTGATCCTCAGAAGGTTACGCACTGTGTGATTCTCTTATATGACATTCTCAGAAAGCCAAAACTACAGACACAGACAGTGATTGTGTGGCTAGAGCAGAAAGTGTGCCTGTAAGTACATACGTAAGGGATTTTGGGGGGTGGGGTGATGGAACGGCTCTGAATCCTGATTGTGGTCATGATTTATATGAATCTATCTGTGTGCTAAGAATCATACAGTCACTCCTCCAACAGTCAATTTTACTAGATATTATTTTTTAAAATAAAATTTTAAATTTTCATTAAAAAATGAAAAAGCAAAATCACAAGTCTCAATTAAATACAAAGATCTGTCTCGCCTAAATATTCACATGTTCAAATCCTCCAAAACTGAGCAGAGAGTCCACCTTTTCCCAAAAGGCTCACTGAACTTCCAGCCTCCACTCCCTCCTCAAAACTCCCATCACTTCCTCTGCATCTCCATTTCCACCTTAGAATTTTTCAAACACATACATTGTCTTCTTTGCTGGAGGGGAAGCTCCCGGGGAACAGGGATCGTGTCTGAGCCCTTGCTGCATGCCCTCACCCCTGCACAGTGTCTGGCATATGGTAGGTGGTCAGTGACCATTTGCAGAACAAACAGGAGCAGATTTTCATCTGGCTGGAGCTGGAGTCCTGGGCAGCGTGGAGAATGTCCTGGTGTGCTGGATGACACATGAGAACCATCAGGATAGAGCTAACTGTATTCTGGCCTAAATAGAGGTCTGAATGCAGCCGGGTCTCATAATGAAACTTGACAGCACTGTCTACATTAGCAGTAACAACATTTCACACTCCGACGTGGATTTCTGGTGTGGAAATGTGTCCCCTAAAAGACTAAGCTCTGCAAGCCCCAATCGCTGCCCTAATATTCATATCTTCATCCATAATTGCAAGGTCACCTTCTTGGTGGGAGAAGAGAATGATGTGTTTACCATCTAAACAGCAAAAGAAGAACTGCTAGGTGGAGGAGGAGTTTGTTTTTTTCTTTTGTTTTGTTTTGTTTTGACTATAGTCCTTCTTCCAGTTTGTTTTTCAAGTAGCTATAAAGGGTTAATTTTACAATTACAGAGCAATAATTGTGGGGAGAGTAGGAGGAAGAGAAAGAGGGAACAAAGGAGGGGAAAGAGGAAAAGAAGTTAAAGAGAAGAAAACCCCAGGGGAAGAAGAAGAAGAAAGACCAACAGGGGAGTAAAGGAGAAGCGTGGGAAAAGGAAAAGGGCTGTTTTCTTACACTTGATAATGAAACAAAATGGAGCTTGAAGCCCAGCAGAGCCCTTCAGGAAAGCTGGCCAGGGCTGTGTGGGAGGAGATCCTCACGTCAGTATTATCAGAGCAAGAGAGAGTGGCAAGATGGATTGCGTCCAGAGCTGGGCAAGCAGCAAACAGGAAGGGAGCAGTGAGGGGAGGCACCACACAGTGGCCTGGCACCAGGCCCTCCCTGGTGACATTGGGAAAGTAGGTCAGTTTCAGAGCTGGCTGGGGGATGAATGGTCAGCCAGCAGCAAGCGGTGGGAATTAAGGATGCTGAGTGAGAGGTTGACTTGAGCATGGGATCTGGGAGATGGGGAGTGTTCTTAGTCTGTTTTTCACACTGCTGATAAAGACATACCCGAAACTGGGAAGAAAAAGAGGTTTAATGGATTTACAGTTCCATGTGGCTGGGGAGGCCTCACAATCATGGCGGAAGGCAAGGAGGACCAAGTCACGTCTTACATGGAAGGCAGCAGGCAAAAAGAGAGTTTGTGCAGGAAAACACCCCCTTTTTAAAACCATCAGCTCTCAGGAGACTTATTCACTATCACAAGAAAAGCATGGGAAAGACCCGCCCCCATGATTCAATTACCTCTCATCGGGTCCTTCCCACAACACGTGGGAATTCAAGATGAGATATGGGTGGGGACAATGCCAAACCATATCAGGGAGCTTTCCTAGCACAACAGAAAGAATGAAAGCCAACCCTAGGTCATACTGTCCAGTAGATCTTTCTAGCACAATGGCAATATGTCTGTCACATCCAGTATGACAGCCACTAGTTACCTGTTACCACTGAGCGACTGAAATGTGGATAGTGTGATGAGGATATGAATTTTCCGTTTTATTTAATTTTACTTAATTTCCATTTAAATAGCCACATATGGCTAGTGGCTGGGTGTCTTATCAGATAGCTTAAGTACAGAGAAAAGAGCTGTGTGGATCACATTCAAGGAAAAATTGATTGTCAAGAAGAACCCAAAAGGCTGTTTTCTGAAATGTCTTAAGTGTATTTGAGCTGGTACACAAATGCATTTAGATGGCACATGGGTGAACTTTATTCTTAGAATGAGATTTTATTATTTTCATGTATATTGGAAAAATGGAACTACCATCTCAAATTCACTGTTTCATATATATCATTGCTTAAGAAGAGGCTATGGTGAATTTTGTGTCTCTAAAAGATTAGGTCAATGTAGGTAAAAAGTACTATGTTAACAATATCACAGAGGGTTTACAGATACAACAAAAAGTAATAAACATATTTCATGTAAATGGAATCATACACTATGTGGCCTTCTGTGCCTGGCCTCTTTCATATAGCCTAATGTTTTCAAGATTCATCAATGTTGGAAAATGTATTTCATTCCTGTATGGTTCATATTCTATAGTATGGATAAACCACATTAAGTTCATCCATCAAATGTCTGTTGATGGACATCTAGGTTTATACTTTGGGTTAATGTGTATAGTGCTTCTAGGAACATTCAAGTACAAGTTTTTGTTTGAATATCTATTTTTAATTTGGGGAGGTATCTAACTAGAAGTGGAATCCTTTGGGGGTAGGGTAATGAGGTGGTTCTGGAACTAGATAGTGGTGATGGTTGTACAACATTGTGAATGCGCTTAATGCCACTGAATTATATAGTTCAAAATTGTTAAAATGCCAAAATTTTTGATATGTGTATTTTTCCACAACAAAGAATCATTTCAAATGAAAGTAACAAAGAAAGTAAGCAGATGGCTGAATAGAATTGAGCTAATTTGGAGGATACAATAAGTAGTTTAAAAGTAGTCATATCTGAGATACGAGATTTAAACTCATATTTGAGTCTCACATGAGGTCTCAGAGTTTTTTGTTTTTTGTTTTTTTTGAGATGGGGTCATCCTGTTGTCCAGGCTGGAGTGCAGTGGTGCAATCTCGGCTCACTGCAACCTCTGCCTCCCAGGTTCAAGCGATTCTCCTGCCTCAGCCTCCCGAGTAACTGGGACAACAGGCACCCACCACCACACCCAGCTAATTTTTTGTATTTTTAGTAGAAACAGGGCTTCACCTAGTTGGCCAGGCTGGCCTAGATCTCCTGACCTCAGACGATCTGCCCACCTTGGTCTCCCAAAGTGCTGGGATTACAGGCATGAGCCACCGCACCCAGCTTCAGAGTTCTTTTGATTCAACCTTCTGCCCCTGAATCATTTCTACAATACCTCTCGCAGATAGGTGGGCCTATATTTCTGCTTGTCTGCTTCCATGGAGTAAAGACCTCAGTACCTCTCCGAAACAATCAATATCATTGCTGTATAGATACACATTTTAGAAAGGTCTTCTTCACTTTAACTAAAAAAAAAAAATTCATCTGTAGTTTTCACAGTTTATCCTACAGTCCCCAGAGTTATCCAAAATAATGTATTCCTACTATGTGCCTGGCTAACTGCACGGGAGCTAACAACAGCCTTAACAGAAGAGTGACAGCAAAGAGTTAGTGGAGGTCAGCCATGTAGAGAAGAATCCAAAATGACCATAAGCTGGGTGTGGTGGCTCACACCTGTAATCACAGCATTCTGGGAGGCCAAGGTGGGAGGATCACTTGAGGCCAGGAGTTTGACACCAGCTTGGGTAACATAGAGAGACCCTCATCTCTAAAATAAACAAACAAAATGGTCAAAAAATGAATGAAAGGAACAGTGAAACACAGTGATTATGTGCAGTAGCTCTGGAGTCAGAAAACCTTATGTTTATATGCTAACTCAGCTAATTCCTAGTGTTAGCGATCTTGGGCAACTTATTTAACGATCCCTAGCCTGTTTCTTGATCAATAAAATGGGCATAATCATAGCAGCCATGCCATAGGTTTGTCATGAGTATAAAATGAGAATTCATCGAGAGTCCTGAGCACCATCCCAATGCCTGTGTTTCTTAGGTGCTTAAATATGCCAGTGGCTGTCACTAATATTAGCCCATGAATGTTAACAATGCCCTCCAACTTAGGAACAAGGAAGTGTATTTGGAAAAACATAGCTCTACAAAGGTCTCCTAACCTGTGATGGCCATTTACCCATCGTGTAACAGGGAGAAGCACATCATTATAATGTCTAGACAATTTTAAATAATTCTACGGAATAAGACCTGAGTATAAAGGTTGAGTGAACACTTCTATACTTTTGGGAAGTGTCTATGACTTACTCAAGTGATGATTCCACCCTTAGTCAAGCTGAAAATCAGTCCCTAAAGGGTGAGAGGCATTAGGTATTGTGCTTAACAGCATGACTGGGCAAGCTATTCTCTCTGCATCTTAGTTCAAGATCTTGTAAAATGGGGTTAGTAACCCTACCTCACAGTGTTGGTGGGAGGATTAAATGAGTTAGTACCTATAATGTGCTGACATACTGTGAGCATAAAATACATGTTAACTATGATGAGGATGATGGTGATGGTGATGATGATGAGGATGATGGTGATGATGATGGTGATGGTGATGATGAGGATGATGGTGATGGTGATGAGGATGATGGTGATGGTGATGAGGATGATGGTGATGGTGATGATGAGGATGATGGTGATGATGATGGTGATAATGAGGATGATGGTGATGGTGATGATGATGGTGATAATGAGGATGATGGTGATGGTGATGATGATGGTGATGATGAGGATGATGGTGATGGTGATGATGAGGATGGTGATGATGATGAGAATGATGGTGATGGTGACGATGATGGTGATGATGAGGATGATGGTGATGATGATGATGATGGTGATGGTGATGGTGATGATGAGGATGATGGTGACGATGATGGTGATGGTGATGATGAGGATGATGGTGATGGTGATGAGGATGATGGTGATGGTGATGATGAGGATGATGGTGATGATGAGAGTGATGATGGTGATGAGGATGATGGTGATGGTGATGGTGATGATGAGGATGATGGTGATGGTGATGATAATGGTGATGGTGATGATGATGGTGATAGTGATGGTGGTGATGGTGATGGTGGTGATGGTGATGGTAATGATGATGATAATGGAAAAGAAGAAGGAAGAGGAAGAATAGAGGAAAAAGAGGAAGAAGTGGTAGAAGATGCTGGTAATGATGGCAATGATGATAGATAATGACGTTGGTGATGGTGTGATGTTGATAGCAATGGTGATAGTAATAGTGATGATGAATATGATGCTATAAATGGTGATGGCGATTATATGATGTTGATGATGATGATGATGATACCAATGTTGGTATCATTTTGTCTCTGCCCTTTCCAGAACCATGGTTCCAGAAACACCATTTCCAGAACTCAGTCCCTGATGAAATGCCTATGAAAGCTTTATCAAGCTGCAAAAGGAATAATGAGAAGACAAAGCACTCTTCTCACAATTCAGAGTAAGCCAGGGTGGGGGGTACTACAAAGAAGTGGTTAAGAACAGAAGCTTTGGATTTAGAGCCCTTGCTTTGTATCTCAGTATTGCTAGTTATGAGTCTGCCTCTTTGAGTTAATCGTGCCACCTGTCTGAGATTCATGTTTAAAATCTGCATAATGGGGATAATAAAAATACTCACATGGAGTATCTCTGATTACTAAAAGGGCAATATGCACAAAACACTTTGTGCAGAGCCTGGAACACAGTAACTGAAGAATAAACATCAGTTATCACTGCTATTAACGGGCACAATTAAAGGTGAAATGATCTGAGCCAAGGAACAAATGCTATTGAATTTCATATCTAAAAGGCATAATAGCTGTGCTGTTCAGCAAAAGTGGATGGGAGGATTCCAAGGCAGAGAGTTCAGTTGGACCCAAACAGTCTCCACATAGAAGAGTTTTAAGGTTATCTATCTAAACCGACAGAACTGCTCCCTCCACCCTTGGCCTCGCTATACATTGCAGAAACTCTTCCCAGTCTTCCTGCCAGAAGATTCCAGTGTCCGCATGATTTATCTCCACTTCTTCAGAGGGTCCCTCCCACTGATAGCTCAAAGTGTCTGCAAGGGCTTCCTTTCACTGAGCCACAGTTATTCCCTTGAAGCTTCAACCCACTAGCTCTAGTTCTCTACTGTAAGCAAAGGAGACTAATTCTACTACAATTTCCAGATGGCAGTCTGTTAAAACTCTGAAGCCAGTTCTTGGGTCACTCCTTACGAGTCTCCTCTGGGGAACCATTCCTCATAAGACACTTAGTAGATAAGGGTGCTCTATTTCATTCAAAAATACATATATAGAGTCTTCACTCTTTTTCTCCAAACAGGATCTTGAATTTGCAGAGTGAGATTCCATCCCAGGGACCTTTATGTAAAGATTCATAGATATTTGCTACAACGCATTGTGCAACCTTATATTTTAGGTCAAATAAGTAATTGAAACAAGTTTCTTTATGTTTCCCCTCTATATAGGAATAATTAATGATGATATTAAATTGAGGGCCCAACATGGGCTAGGCAGTGGCTGGGTGTTTAATATAAGTTATCACATTTTATACTTCAGCAGCTCTGAAACTAAGCAGCTAATGCATTCAACCGAGAGAGTGTTTGCATGTTTTGTAAATTGGGCCTCGTATCCTGGAAAAGAGCTATATTCTCTGCTTCATTTACACTTCACTCATCAAAACACTCTTTGGTAAGAGCTATTTGATGTTCTAGGTCCCTTTTTATTTAGCTTTTGCCTTTAAGAGGTCACATTTTGCATTCTCTGACTCAATCCTCAAAGGCTCTGAGCCTGCTCAACCTGTAGAAGGCAGATAACGTTCATATGGGCTTGAAGTTTGGAATAACATTTTTTTTCATTTCTCCTTTGGGAGGGATATTGTATTTCACCCACAGGGGTTCTTTTTACTTGTTGCTGATTTTCAAAAGAAAAAAAGAAAAGAACAAAATTACAAAAATCCATTATGTGAAGGCATTAGAACTGAGTGTGAAAAACAATTTAGAATAGAGGCTACCAAGAATGTACGATTTGGAGAGAACTAGAAAATCATTCTTGGTTTAAAAAAAATGATGCAGTTCCAGTATTAGAATAAAATCAGAGACTAATTTCTTCCAGCTAAAGTAGAGTCAAGAGTCAAAATGCCAAGTCATCATTTAAAAAATAGCAAATCTTAGTATTTCTCTCCTGGACAAAAACACCTAGGAAGACAATAAAACTTTACGGAACTGCCAGTTTTCAACATACTGGCAGCAATACCCAGCAGATGCACCAACAAGAAAGGCAGAGCTAAACCAGCCTAGCAGGGGCACCATTTGGCAAAGGGACAGCCTGCTACCATACTGGTTTCTATTTCAGATAACAAAATTGTCCAATAGTGTCTAATAGAGTTAACTCAACCAGCTGTGTGGCTGATAGGCCTGCACCTGCTTTCAATATCAGATCTGGCTTCTGAACAGCACAGGCTATTCCAGTTCTTCTCACCGTGTTAAACCACAGTAGAAAATTTCCCAATGCATAAGTTCTGAAACTATCTTCAACACAAACGCATTTGTTTTGCTGTGGCTCAGAAGTTAGGCTTATTGAAGATGGAAAGATGGTCCCAGAGTGAACAAAGTGGGAACCTAAGGGGTTGCCAGACCCAAAACTGAGGAAGAAGACAGTGAATTGAAACTTGCCATTAAGGTATAACAGCTCAATCACCTGGGTATTATAGCAGCAGTTAGACAAGCCACGAAAAAGAAGAGGCTCAATTGAAAGCTGAAGCATCGTGCTACAAGACAGCTAAGGGGCAGAAGAGCCAACAGCAACATTCCCCACATGTGGGAAGGTGTATATGTTTCCATTTATTTGCATCCTATTGACTATGCAGAATTCTTAATAAGGCAAGCAGAAGAAGCTGAAGTTGACAGCAATTTACAAGTCAGGGAAATAAGAATCAACTGGTTAAGGAACACATCAAAACTGGGAGGACTTGAACCAAGTCCACCACCCTTAATAATAGCCACTTTCCTTAAGAAGAACAGCATAGACCTACACAACTATCCAAATGTTCTAATGAAGGGAGGAAATACATACAAACAAGTGTCTTTCTGTGATAGCAGCTTTATAGTAAGATTATTTATCCAGGCCATTGCCCCAAATTACTTGTTTCTACTTAGTTATTTGAACAGAGACAGTATGATGGAATCCTGCTCCTAAAACTTGGAATTTTTTTTAACCAATGGTAAGAGATGGGACTCAACTCACAGTAGCTCTGTCCAATGAATTGATGTAATTGGTGTCATTGCTACTAATATTAGAAGTACACCATTAATGGAGGTAGTTTAGGTGGTGGTGACAAGCAATGACTCTGGAGTTAAATTATGAGGGTTTGTGAACTGTCTCTGCCACTTGCTAGTTATATAAACTGCCATAAGTTGTTATTTCATCTGTTCGAGCCTCCGTTTTTTCATCTATTAAATGGAGATAATAATGGCACCTACATGACAGGGTGGTTGTGAGAATTAGATTGATTAATAGAATTTAGCACAGTACGTCACATTCTAGGCACTTGATAAATGCTAATTATTATAGACACGCTAATACCTTTGGTTGTTGTCAATTAATCAACATATTTACTTCCTTCCTGGGATTATTAAGAGTGGTGCAACAATTTCTCATCTGCCAATTCTTTGCCAACTTTGTCTTCTGGAGTTGGAGGCATAAGAGTTGGGTCAATCTCTTTGTGTAATCTGGGTTATATGATGTCACCTCTGTGAACATTATCTGTAAAATTGGAATCATCCCATGCAACTCATAGGATTGCTATGAGGATTAAAGATTTTATATATGAGCCTAAAACCCTATATAATATTATTGTAATAATTATTAATTATGTCTAATTAGGGAGGGTAATGAAGTAAAATGATGATCCCATGACCCCACAGATCCTCCTAACAGTCAAAAGCTTCATGACATGAGTCCTTGGAAAAAAGAACAGAAGTTTCCATTAAAGCATCACCCAACTTCTCAAGAGAATCAGCAATTGGATACACCCTGAATCTGCTGGCACATATAAATCGAGATCTTCTCATTCTTCCCTTATTTTCAATACCTCTTGCTGGGAAGGAAGGTACTGAGATAAAAACAATTTGGAACCAAATGGCACAACTTTCAGAGCCACGGCGATACAGTGACAAGCGAAATGGGCTTTCTAATAGTATCCTGCTGCGGATTAACAGACACCTGGTGTCCCACCTCGGAGGTGGCCGGTGATGCAGCCTTCTTGACTAGGAGGTTGGCCTGAGTCAACGGTCCACTCCTAGCTCTTCTTCCACCATCCTCCCTTTTCCAGCCTTTCAAGGCATGACCTCTTTTCCACCAGTTCCCCTCCCCCACCCACATCCCATATATTAACAGAAGCCCTTCAAATATCTCCTCCCGCTTTTACAGGGCAGGGATGGAGTTGGTCACTTAACGTACAAAAGGAATTTTCTTCTGGGGTGTTAAGTAAGTGATGTGAGGAAGTGATGAGCATCCCTTTGACAGGCACTGCTCCATGGTGTCTCTTGGCCTTCAAACACCCAACTTGCCCTTTTGCAGAGGTAGTGTTGCCTAGTGGTTCAGAGCACGGTCTGAAGTTAGAAAGACCTGAAACTGAGTCTACCATGCGAGTACGTGTTATTATTACCTTATAAACACTAAAATCTTTCCCACTTCAGGGACTTTGCACACTCTGCTCCCTTTGCCTGGAATGACTTTTCTCTGGCTCTTTTCACGTCTGACTCTTTACCCTTCAGCTTTCAGTGGAAACATCACTTCTGCAAAGAGGCAAGAGATGCGCTCCTTTCATCCTTCGTGTTTTCCATCTCAGTACCCCATATCTGCCCTTCACAGGAGCCGTAATATGGTGCAATTATTTTATGTATTTGACTCCTTACTCATTTTTGTTTAAATTCTCTATGAGATTATAACCCCAGGGGTCATGCTCTGTTGTTTTCACTGGTGTATCCCCTGTGGGGTTTGGCACTGAACACTAGGGAAATTCTTCAGATGAATGGATGAACACGATTGTGACTGCTGTCCACTAACAATGTGACCTCCAAAAAGGCACTTGACTTTCCTAAGCCTCAATTTTCTTCCACCTCAAAGGAGGATAATATTGCCTACCTCACAGCTAGTTGGAAAACTGGACGTGGAATGCACCACCATTCTACGGCATCAGTTCTAAAATGCACATCTTTTGCATTTTAACTCTTTTGAAATAAAGATCATCTTATAATAGCTGGAATCTTCAAATAAAATATGTTAACATCTCACTCTTATACAGGACCCAAGTTCTTCTAACTTAAAAAAAAAAAAAAAAAAAACTTCCTTTGGAAAGACATGATTGTGTGGCTCAATGTGTGTATTTACTGTTTCAGGACCAAGTTTGCACTAGTACTCATGCGTTCTGCTCCACAATTTCAACATATCCTCCCTCTCACTTCCTGCCTAGAGACTGCCCCTTCCCCACTCTCTTAATGAGACTGTCCTTGTACATGTTTAAAAACTTTATTTCCAAAAGCTCCAGGGAGTTGGAATAATGAAACATACTTAATTAAGCTATGCAAAGCAATCCTGCCATCTAGGTGGCATTTTTTGTTCTATTTTCCTTGGTTATTCTGAGAATTATATTATTATATAAGAGCCAACATTCATAGATCACTTACTGTGGGCCAGGTACTGAGCTAAATGTTTTACATGCTTTATTTAATTCTCACAAACTCCCCATTGAGAGTGGGGACCAGCATTATTTCTATTTTACTGATGACAAAAATGAAGCTCAGATATATTTTGTTACTTGCTCAAAGTCTCACAGCTAATAAGTGGCAGAAAAAGCTGAAATTTGATTCCAAATCCTGTGGATGTACTGCAGTATCCCCCTATCCACAGGGAATATGTTCCAAGATCCCCAGTGGATGCCTGAAACTGCAGATAGTACAGAACTGTGTATGTATTATGTTTCTTCTTATACCGACATACATACCTATGATGAAGTTTATGAATTAGGCACTGTAGGAAATTAACAACAATAATTAATAAAACAGAACAATTATAACAATATGCTAGAATAAATGATATATAAATGTGGTCTCTCCCTTAAAATATTGTATTTTATGTAATATTTTCGGACTATGGGTAACTGGAACCACACAAAGAAAAACCAAGGATAAGAGGGGACCACCGTATAGGTTTGAATCATTCAAAAGTGACTAATATATACAAAGCACAAATTATGTCCTTTGAGAAGTTTTCTGTCTGAAATTAAAGTCCAAAGTATCTTGTGCAAAACAATGTTTCTAAAATTCTTACTTATAATATCACTTTGTTAACATTCAGCTTTGTTAAATGTAACCATGTAAATTAAAGGGTATAATACATCAACTAATTAACATAATACTATACATTCACTGTAAATTATACAACCAAAGGAACTTTGGTTGCAATGAAAGAAAACTAGCTTAAAGAAAATTAAACCACTATGGACGTTTAGTGGTTAATGTCCGAAAACGGAGGGGCGTGGTGGCTCATGCCTGTAATCCCAGCACTCCGGGAGGCCAAAATGGGCATATCACTTGTGGTCAGGACTTTGAAACTATCCTGACCAACATGGTGAAGTCTGGTCTCTACTGAAAATACAAAAATTAGTCAGCCATGGCGGTGTGTGCCTGTAATCCCAGCTCCTCAGGAGGCTAAGGCGGGAGAATTGCTTGAACCCAAGAGGTGGAGGTTGCAGTGAGCTGAGATCACACCACTGCACTCTAGCCTGGGCAACAGAGTGAGACTCCATCTCAAAAAAAAATACATATATATCTCTGAAAAGATCAGTGATAGGGTAGATTTCAGATAAAATCAGATCTTGGCTCTGACTCATTCTTCATACCATGCTTCTCTTAGTTCTTCCCCATGTGTAAATTGCCTTTATCATCAGCCTGGTTTATTTCATGGTGGAAAAATGGCAGCAGAAATTCCAAGTCTCACATTTACACACTTGCCATATATCAAATAGCTCAGAAGTTTTTAATATTAGACCAAATTAGATAGCGTGTCCATTCCTGAACCAATCGCTGTAGTGACATGCATGGGATTATTCTGATTAGCTGTGGCCAAATAGGACCCACCAAGGCCTGTGTGATGAGAAGAGAAATGGAATCTGGAAAGGCAAGTACATTTTGTACCACACTAGGAAAAGCTTGTGTCTAATAGGAGACGAAACGTCACAGGGAAAAGAAAAAGTGAATAAGGCTCCAGAAACAACTTGTGCAAGTTCAGAGGTCACTGCAGTACCTTACTGCCCCCCTAAAACTCTCCAGTGGCTTTTCGTAACACTTGAAACAAAATTCCAAACTCCCACCGTGGTCTCTGAGGACCTACAGAACTTGGCTCATCTCTCCAAATGCATGCTCCTCTTGCTCCTGCCGTTCTGACCATCATGCTGGCTCCTCAGACCCTCCAAGCAATTTCCCAGTTCCAGGCCTTTGCATTTGGCAGCCCCCAATCCAAATCGCTCTTTCCTCAGATTGTCATATTACTTTCTCATTCACTTCATTCAGGTATCTGCCAAATTTCACCTTCCCAACCATTCTGTCTAAAATAACCATCCTTCAGTCTCTATCCCCTTACCCTCTGCTCTGTTTCTCTTCCCATCCCATATCAATAGCAAATTGACGTTGTGTGTATTCATTTATTTTCACTCTTCCCACTAGAATAGGAGCTTTGAGCAGCATGCTTTTTTCTGTTTTGTGCATCACTGTGTGTGTCTCATGCTTACTATAAGGTCTCACCCATAGGGAGTGCACAATAGCTGACTGTTAAGGGTAAATGAATACATGAAAGGGTAAATGAATGAAAACGGGTGAATACATGAATGAATGAATGAATGAATGAATGAATGAATGAATTCCAGGAAACTGCTAGGTTAACATGGGTAACAGATACCAGGGGACTGTTTTTATTCTATGTGTTTTGTTTTGTTTTGTTTTGCTTTCACTTCGTCAGCTGAAGACAAACACCCTCTCCCAGTCCTGCATCCAGAGCTCTGAGTCTAAGAAATGCTCTCTTTTGAAAGATTTATTAGATCAAGTTTAAACCCAAGTAAATAGCTACGAAGTATGATGGATCCCTCCTCCCTGCTGTCATCTTTTACACTGAATGGAAAATATTTACCAGTGTCTTGGCCTCCCTGCATATATGTGAATTGAATACTTTTTTTTTTTTTTTTTTTAAGATGGAGTCTTGCTCTGTCACCAAGCTGGAGTGCAGTGACACGATCTCAGCTCACTTCAACCTCACCTCCCAGGTTCAAGAGATTCCCCTGCCTCAGCCTCTCGAGTAGCTGGGACTACAGGCACCCGCCACCACTCCCGGCTAATTTTTTGTAATTTAGTAGATGGGGTTTCACCACATTGGCCAGAATGCTCTCGATCTGCTGACCTTGTGATCCCCCCGCCTCGGCCTCCCAAACTTTTAAAATCCAGGCAGACAAGCCCATTATAGACTGGTTTGCACAATTAAATCTTGGTTTCCTTCTTTCTTTCTATGTTTTATTTCCTTCCTTCTGCCTAGTCAAAATTACTACGATTCCCTTACTGGGGATTTTGCCCAATCCTCTGTAGAGTTAACATTTATGGGTCCTCCTCAGGGGTGCACAATGTCTCAAGGGACTCATTCCAGAACTAATTTAAAGGGAGCTGATGGTTCTGCAATTGAGCTTTTGACGATTCTCATAAACATTTTCCGAGGAAAGACCCTTTGTTCTTCTGCCTGTTTTATTATTGGCAACGCCAAACATAGATCCCTGTGATCATGACAATAATAATAATAATTAGTACTGATGACAACATTAACACTTTCAGAAAGGTTTTGTAGTTTGTAAAATGAATTTCCATCAATCACACTTTCATGATGAATTAAGTCTAAAGACAAGAAAATGTCTTCCACCCACCAGGGAGAGATCTTTGTACCAGCTTCGCAGCATCGGAAGACATCCTAGGACCTTATGAAAACACAACTGAAGCCTTTTCTTTCCCCTGAGAAGCCAGAGAATCAGAAGATCAGGTGCTAAAGCCAGAGAGGTCATCTTGATACTGATCCTACCACTAACTGAGACTGGGAAAGTCATTCTTCTCTCTGAAATCTTTTTCTCATGTGAAAATAGAAATAACACTACTACTTATTTCACAGAGATGTTGTGAGAATAATATAAGATGGTGCATATAAAAATACTTAACATAGCACCTAGATCAGAACAAGTGCTGTGGTAGCAATTATCATTATCGACTTATTCAACATATATTTATTAAGTGTCTACACTATGCCAGGTTCTGGTGCACAAAAGCAAAATGGACAAGGTTCCTGGAGTTCATCATCATCATCATCTTCATCAATCATCATCATCAATCATCATCATCAATCATCATCACCTTATTATTAATAACCACAAACAACCTAGAAGATGTAGTGGAAGCAATGCACCAAGGAAAAAGAAAAATTGTGCATTTCTCACGCCTTTGCCATGAGCCAGACAGCAAAACATTAACCCTGTCTCTTTGGGGCCTCAATTTCCTCATCTATAATATAACACAAATATGTAATTTATTTTGATTTTGTAAAACCAGTTGAAAATAAGTTGTTACAACTAATAATATATTTTATAATTTTGAGGCAAATTTTATACATTATTTATTAAAAACATAAAAAAGATAAATTAGACTTTGATCTAATTTAAAGCAGACTATCATCACTCATTTGCCCTTTAATCTTTCTTAGGTGGAAGAAAAGGGTTGCCGCTACCACTTACACCCTACGAAGTGTGAGGATATGCAAAAGCACCCACCAGACTACTTATGTACAAAGGAGAAAAATAATTAAAAGTTAATGGCCTAAATGATCTCCAGCATCCCTTCCTGCTCTGACATCATGAAATACAATTCCAGGTTATTGTAACCAACACCATCAATCTACAGATTAAAAAAAAAAGGAGAACCAGAAAAGTTAAGAGTCTTTGAACAAAGAGTACAACCATACACAAGAGCAAGCTAGGATTAAAACCCAATGCCTTAAATCTTAGTTTGGGTCCTATTTCCACCATCACATTGAAAACTCGGATGAAGGCAGGGAATGTGGCTTGCCTGAGAATTATATCCGCACCCATCTGGACCCAGTTTTCTATTATTTTTGTTAGGAAACACATTCTTCATGCCCTCATACCCACAAACCTCTCTGTGGACATCAATTCCTGACTGTTCTGGGCAGCAACTAAGCAAAGAGCCAAATGTCCCTGTGACTTGGTTAATTTAAGATGGACCACATGCCTGAGTGAAGAACAGTTTCCCAAAGAAGCTTGGATTTCTGCCAAGGGACAACTTGAGTAAAGAGTCACTTTTATTTATTCTTTTACCCATAGGTTTAGAAGTATGTTATTTAGTGTGTAAACATTCAGGGAATTTCTAGAGATCTTTCAGTTATTAGATTCTAATTAATTTCACAGTAGTCACAGAAATACTTTGTGTGAGTGCATCCTTTTAAATATACTAAAACTTGTTTTATGGCCTAGAATATGATATATCCCTATAAAATTTCTGTTTACATTTGAAAAATGTGTGTTCTGTTGCTGGCTGGAGTTTTCTACAAGCAAATATTAGGTCAACTTGGTTGTGACATTGTTAAAATCATCTATCTTTACTAACTTTGTCTGCTATTGTATCAATTATTAAGAGTACTGAAATCTCCTACTATAATTATGAATTTATTTCTCCTTGCAGTTGTATCAGTTTTGCTTTATTATTTTGAAGCTATATTAGATGCATAGTTTGAAGTCTTTTTGATGAATTGACTCATTTATCATTATGAAATGATAATATTTAACAACAAAATCTTCATGATCTGAAAATCTACCTACTATGTTAATATAGCAAGTCCAGTTTTTAAAAATTAGTGTTAGTGTGTACATATTTTTCCATTTCAACTTGCAACCTATTTATGTTTTTATATTTAAAGTGGGCTTCTTATGGGCACCTTAGAGTTGGTTCTTGCTTTGTGACTCAATTTGATAATCTCTGCCTTTTAACTGAGATGTTTATACTATTTACATGTAATGTGATTATTAATAGAGTAGGTTTAAACCTATCATCTTGCTATTTGTTCTATCTGTTCTTTGTTCTCTTTTTCCTTTCTACTTACATTCTTTTGATAAATCGAATATTTTTTATCATTCTGTTTTATTTCCTTTGTGGCTTATTAGCCAGAGCATTGGGGCTTTATTTCATGTTAGTGGTTTGTTTAGGGTTTATAGTATATATTTTAAATTTCTTATGGTTATCTTCAAGTGATGTTATACCACTATAGTATGTAAGTATACCATAAGACCTTCAAAAATAGCATACGTTGATTTCCCTGCTAACCTTTGTGCTATTGTTGTCATACTTATTTTAAATTTACTTTTAACAAGCTGTAAACCTCATGCTACATTGTTAGTATTTTTGTTTTAAAAGTAATTTGTCTTTTTAAATGATTTCATTGTTTAAAACTCCTCATGTGAGGCCGGGCATGGTGGCTCACACCTGTAATCCCAGCACTTTGGGAGGCCGAGGTGGGTGGATAACTTGAGGCCAGGAGTTCGAGACCAGCCTGGCCAACATGGTAAAACCCCATCTCTACTAAAAATACAAAAATTAGCTGGGCTTGGTGGCATGTGCCTGTAATCCCAGCTACTCAGGAGGCTGAGGCAGGTTGTAGTGAGCCGAGATCGTGCCACTGCACTCCAGCCTGGGCAATAGAGTGAGACTTGGTCTCAAAAAAAAAAAAAAAAAAAAAAATTCCTGTGTTTAACAATGTAGTTTCCATTTAATTGCTTTTAATTCTTTTGTGATGATCCATATTCTGTTTGGTGTTACTTTCTTTCTCCCTTAAGAACTTCTTTTAATTTTTCTTGTAATGCAGATCTGTTGCTAATTCTTTCAGTTATTCTATATCTAAAAAGTCTTTATTTCATTTTCACTTTGGAAAGATATTGTTACTGTACAAAGAATTCTAGGTTTACATTGTTTTCTTTCAGTACAAAATATTTTTCTGCACTCTTTTCTAACCTGTATTGTTTCTGACCAGAAGTCTGCTGGTATCTTTTTTCCTCTGACAGCTTTCAACTCTGGTATATCTTTTTAGTTGATATATCTTTAAAACTGATTTTGAGAAATTTGATTATGCTATGTCTTCATATTTCTCATTCTCAGGATTTAAGTTTTTTGAACTGAGAGTTTATATAGTTTTCATTAAATTTGAAAAATTTTCATTCCATTATTTTTCAAATATTCTTCCTGCCCCCTTTTACTTTAGGGATTCAAATTAAACATATATTAATATCCTAAGTCATGCTCAGTTCATAGTTCAAATTGTGTTTTCTCTATGAGTTTCATTTGGGGAAATTACTTTGTCTTCAAGTTCACTAATTTTTTCTTCTTCAATGTCAAATGTGCCATTAATCCATCCAGTGTAGTTTTTATCTCATGCATTGTAGAAGTTTGATATGGCTTTTTAAAAAACATTCTGTATGTCTCCACTTGAACTTTTGAACCTATGATGTTGAGAGTTAGAGTTACTCTCTATAGTAATAGCCCCATCTGCCAATTCCAACATCCATTTAAATCTGGGTAAGTTGTTACATGATATTTTTTCATTATGAATTATATTTCCCTGCTGCTTGGCATGCCTGGTAACTTTTGATTGGATGGAAGAAATTATAAATTTTAACTTTTTTTGTGCTGATATTTTTGTATTCCTATAAATATCACTGAGCTCTGTTCTAGAATGACTAAGTTACTTGGAAGCAGTTTGATCTTTTCAGATTTTGCTTTTGATATTTGTTAGGCAGAGTGAGAGCAATTCATAGTCTACAGCTAATTATTTCTCCATTATTGAGACAACCACCTTCTGTGCACTCAACTCAGTGCCCATGAATAACGGGGTTTTCTAGCCTGACTAGTGGCTAATCCTCACTCCATGCGAGCCCTGGGCTCTGTTATTTTCAATCTTTGGGAGGCTTCTTTCTTTGGCTTTAGGTGGTGTCCTTGCCCTTATATTGAGCAGTACTCAGCTCAACACTAAGGTGGGCCTTAGGCAGATCTCCAGGGTTCTCCATTTATGCAGATCACTTTTCTCAGTTACTCTGTCCTGTGAAATCCAGCTGCCTTTGCTTTCTTAGATTCGTCTCTGTCTCTTCCATTTAGGGAGTCTGCCAGACTTGAGTCCCCTATCCTTAAGTTGCAGCTTGGAAACTCTCTCAAGGTGGTGAGTGGAGCCATATATAAACTCCCTTATTTTATTTTCTATCTTCTTTACTCCAATATTCAGGGTCTTAAAAATCATCATTTCAAATTTTTTGTCCATTTTGGTTTTTTCAGTCTGTAGGGGATCCATCGTGGTCTGAAGTAGAAGTCAATAGAATGGAATTCAATGAAGGTAAAGAAGACCATTCAATCTGTCAAACATATCTTTAGCAGTTAGAATTGACAAACCCCAAATTTATTTTTAAAGCAAATATTGAAACCCCCAGTATGACTAAGAAAATGAAAGTAGATTGGAACCAAATAGTTTACTGGGTTAAATGACAAACTGGAAGTTTTCAGCACAATTTCTTAAACAAGTAATATGGGTTCCATCAGGCTCCATCGTTTGCCATTCACTTGACAAATGTCATAATGCCACTGCACACCCGAGCAGAGCAAATATTTTCTTCCAGCCTTAAAATAATATCTACAAATTAATTTAATCTGTCAGGGGGGAACTCTCCTTGAGTAAGTCAGGAAGTTTTTGCCTTTAGGTAAGGCACTCTAGGCACAAACAACTCAACCTCTCACCTGTAAGTTGAACCAAGAAGGAGGTTTATGATCTACAGCTCCATGAAATGATCACTTAGTCACAGATGACTATGTCCCAGACATGCCCAGCTGTAATTTTGAAAGCCAAGTTCATCTTATTTTGTTCTGAGAAAATGTGGGCAAAAGATTAGAGGCACCTCTCCAATCTTGGGAAGCCTCTAATCATAGAAAATCATACACCAGCAGCGCTTTCTATGATTTTACCTGCAGCTTTAAGTAAGAATGTTTGACCAGTAATGCTGTAAGCATATAGAATATGAGAGACCTATGTTGTACACGGTTCCATTTGTACTAACTCAGGTATGAAGATCTCTGGAGGTGAACTATCAAAACTCCCTGTTATTGCTCATTCTAATATCTGCCAATCTTAATAATCATCAAGTTCTTGTTTTGGAAATAAATATACAGAATGATGATTATGATAAAAATAATAAAAATGAGTACAAGACAACCTGGAATAAAATACTTAAAGAAGCCCTGGAGGTAACATGGATAAATGAAACAACTCAGATTGAGACTAAGGTGCTCTGCGCAGAGATGACAGTCACGTCCAACTTCCAGCTGATCATTATCAGGTCAAGATATGGAATTACTATCACTAACTCCATCTTTTCATGGTAAACAACAATATAATTTTTGTGAAATCTGATGATAATGTTTAAACATTGGGGCTTACTTGACTTTTAGAAACAGGAAAAACACTCTAAATTTAAAAAAAAAAAAAAAACATGCACACAACGCAGGTCAATTTGCAGCCTCTGAAAGTTGTAATGTGGGGTTTGGAACCAAAGGAAACTGGATTTAACTTCTGGTTCCATTTTACATTACCCGTGTGGCTCTTTTCAAGTTCTATAACTTCTCTAGTCCTATTTATACTTATCTGTAATATGAATTATGACTTATAATTGACCTGCTAGTACTCTATCTAGCATTCATTTATCTCTTTCTCATTCTTAACAGAACTCAAATTTTATTGAGACTTCATGCCTCCTGTAAGAATCTATGGAACTCATGGGAAGTTTTCTCCATTCCCAGCTCCAGGAGTAGGTCTGGTTTGATTTAACCTGTTTGCTTTCTCTGTGACTGGGTCAGGAGTTTGAAGTGAAGCCAGTTAGTACCTGGCATTTTCAAAATCACCATTATTGGCCCAAGATGAGTACATGACCTAATTTGGCCACAAACAAAGAAGTCTTCCCAGGTGTTGCTAACAGCAAACTTGAGGTAATGAGGAAGCCAGTTAGAGAGAAAAAAAAACACACACTGCCCAAAAAGCAGAGTCAAGAGATCATAGAGAAAAGAACTAGAAGCTTGATTATATTGCACCTGAAATCCAAACAACTTCTGGAATTTTTGTTATGGGAAATAATTCAATCATATAACTTTGAGTTAATTTGATTGCTACCTGCAGTCAAATCATCCTAACTCACATCTAAGGATGAAAGATAATGTATTTAAACTGATTGACACACAGGAGGCAGTCAATACATGGTCTTATCCTTAGAATACTTTCACATTTCCAATATTTCACATTTAAAAATATATATGCTTAGATAATGTAACCTATGAAACTTGAAGTTTCTCCACTCACCCCCACATACATAATGATGCATTAATTAAATTAAATTTTTAAAACCTCCTCTTATTAATAGCGATGGAAATGAAAAGGAAACGAGCATATTTCTCAGGAGAGCTATTTTCTATCACGTGGAAAACTGGGCAGTGTGGATTTATTCTTTGTGTTTGGCCAAGACTTAACCAAATGAAGCAGATCCTCAGGAAGCTGACTGTGGGGATTTGGACAACGGTACACCAGACACCAGCAGATCTGCCAGTTCATTTACCCAACTTTGAGGCCTGTGTAGAAATGTGGCTGGCCTCCCATGCCCACGCAGAACACAGCTAGCACCATCACGCTGGACCGTGACTCCTCCATCCCTGAGGTTCATGCCAGGATTTGAGGCACCAGGAACCTGGACAGGGGCTCAGTCACACCTGCAGGCAGGCAGCATCCACACGGAAGCAAGAGGTGAGAGAAGCAAAGAAGCAAGGAGACAAAGGCAGAGAACAGGTGGAGAGGCCTGTTCTGGCTCTCTTGCTCCCACCTGGAAGGGATGAGCAGGAGAGCTTTTGGCCTATATATAGATGGAGGTGCATAGACAGATACTCTTTCAGGAAAGCAAACCAAGGACAGCTCATAAGTTAATCGGTCGTGAGCACCTATCCCTTTGTACTTTGCTGCATGCTTCTCCCTTTTAGTACAAAGGATTTTTAACTTTGTCTTTTTGTACAATATCAGATGTTGCCCAAATCATGTCCAGAATGAAACAAAGACAGAGGTTTTCCCCCTGCCTGAACTATCACTCCCTCATCTCTCCAGACCCCAAAAGCTCCATTGCCTCCTCACCTCTCCAGATCCAAAGTTCCATCACTTGTCATTTACTCATCTGTCCAGACCAAAGCTCTATCCCCTCCTCATCTCTCCAGACTCAAAGCTCCATCACCTCCTCACCTGTCCAGACCTAAAGCTCCATTACCTCCTCATCTGTCCAGACCTAAAGCTCCATCACCTTCTCATCTGTCCAGACTCAAAGCCTTATCACCTCCTCACCTGTCCAGACCTAAAGTTCCATCACCTCTTCATCTGTCCAGACTCAAAGCCCCATCACCTCCTCATCTGTCCAGACCTAAAGTTCCATTACCTTCTTATCTCTCCAGACCCAATGTTCCACCAACCATCACCTCCTCATCCATCCAGACCCAAAGCTTCATCACTTCCTTATCTCTCCAGAACCAAAACTTGACTTGCTATCTGAGTCATGTCTCAAGCCCAGTATAATATTCATTTCTCAAAACTCAAAAGGCTCACTGCTGGGATGATTTGCCAGGCAATTCATCGTGTAATCAATTTTACTTTCGGCCGGGTGCGGTGGCTCACTCCTGTAATCCCAGCACGCTGGGAGGCTGAGGCGGGCAGATCACCTGAGGTCAGGAGATTAGGACCCGGCCAACACGGTGAAACTCCGTCTCTACAAAAATACAAAAATTAGCCAGGTGTGGTGGTGGGTGGCTGTAATCTCAGCTACTCGGGAGGCTGAGGTGGGAGAATCACTTGAACCCGGGAAGCAGAGATTGCAGTGAGCCAAGATAGCAGCATTGCACTCCAGCCTGGGTGACAGAGTGAGACTCCATCTAAAAAAATATATACATATATATATATACACACACACACACACATATATATGTATATACTTTCTCAATGTACTGATTAAATAAAACTGCTGGTATGATTAACTCTGCAAGGACGCACCAAACCCAGATATATTCGCCATAGCCATATATTACACATTTTTGGAAGGCCTACAGGACCTACTATGATGTTTATCATGGAACAAACACTGTGCAGATGCCCACCAGGCATCAAAACAAAATCAACATTGGGAACAGAGTTTCCATGTGGGAAGAGCACCTGGAATTTACAGCCTAACTCTTTCTCTCCAACATTCTCCTTCTCTTTGGAGGATTATTTACCAATTAATGTTAAAGTTCCTCATGGTTTAAACCCAGGCCCTCCTGAGTCATCATTCTCCCCTGCAAGACCTTGCCCAGTCGTAGGGCTTTGACTGCCATCAATAAGCTCAAATCCTGTGTATTGCATTTTCGGTCTGCACTCACTCTTCTGATTGCCCACTTGAGATTTCCACTTGAATATCTCAAAAGTATGTGTAATTTAACATCTCTAAAATTGGATGTCCCTGACTCTGTTCCCCAACATTTCTTTCCTCATTTCTTCTGTTTAGTAAAAGACACTACCATCTACTCGGCTATACAAGAGAAAAATTATTATTATAGCTCTTTTAACACCTCATATTCGTCTGTCAAGTCTTGTCAATTTTATACCCCAAATATGCATTAAGCCTGCCCATTTCTCTCTGAATCCACAGCTATTACTGTAATCCAAGTCATCACTTCCTCTTTCCTAGACCTATGCCATGGTCTCCCAATCAGCCTATGTTTCTACACATTAAAGCCTCCCAGCCCCAACATACACTCTGTCAGAAGGCACCAGAGAAATAGAGATGGGGCTTTAATTTGCTTTGTGTTTTCACAAAAGAGAGTTGCAGCAAATAATTAGCACATGTCACTAAATTACCAAATTTCAAAATGAAAACTTCTCTAGTATTCAACCCTGGAGGAAATAGATCAATGTGTCTTTTTGTTGGGCATGCTAGTTCCAAAATCCTAAGACTTACATCTGGCCTAAGGCAAATTTGAACAATATTTGTGCTTTATGTATGACCCCAAAGCAACCCAAACCACCTTTCCCTCAAGGTAAAGGCACGGCCAACTTCTGGTCCGCCCAAGCTGCCAGCATCAGGTTTCCACCATTTGTCGAGCTATTCATCGGATGCCAACTGGAAATGATTGACTTGCATTGCAGGGCTGGCATACGGTTCTTTTGACTTCCAGCCATAAAAGGGAGGGCTGTGTTCCAGGAGAGATGCCACAAACAGAGATGATGCCGAAGAGAGGCTGTTGACTTAGCGCTCAGGCTGAACCCCCAGCAAGCTCAGCCCACTCTCACGGGTCCATCAGGACTAGATCAAGCTGTGCCTCTAGTCCAGGGAAGGAGGAGAATTAACACCTGTAGAGTGCCAACTATATCCTAGATGCTTAACTAAGTATAATACCTGTATTTTGTGCCATCATCCTCCCTATTCTTGGAATTTTCTCTGTTTACAATCAAGGAAATGGAGGCTCAAAGAAGTTAAGGAACTCTCCCAGAATAACCCAGATAATAAGAGGGTTTTGAACACAGCACTGTCTAAATCCACATTCCACAAAGTCACATAGGCTTGGGAAATGTGCTTTGTGTTCCTCTGGATTCTCTCACCTCATATCTCTTGTTGATTTACTTTGAACTCGGTTGTTTTTCACAATTCTGAGTTCAGAGTCCCAATCAGATGCACAGCAAAGGCCCACAGGACAGCTTGGCCTCTGAGGTGCCTGATCTCACTGCGAGAAATGTTTGTTGAGCATATGGTGATCCCACAGATAAATATTTGCAAAGAGTTAATCACATTCACCTTGGGAAGTTTTAACTCTGGTCAAGCTCAGAGAATTAACTGAGCAGGCACTTTTATTGGCATTACAAAAAACCAACAGTGATCATTCTAATTATTAAATAAAAATACGTCGAACAGGTTTAGCACAGTCTCTTAATGGGTCATTAAACCAAGAATTTTTTTCCTATGTTATTTTAGAAATGAAGATTTAAAGTAGTATCAGTGTAACTTAGACATGAATAAAATGCTTTCTCACATATATATCTTCCTTCTATTTCCCTTCCTGCGGGGGAAATAATTTACAATGTTGTTGGTTTTTAAAGCCGAAGTCTGACTTCATAAATCAAGAAGTCAATTCAAAACACATAAATGGTCAAGCCAGGTGTTATCAATGAAGGCCAAATAACTTCCCTTTAATACTAATTCATAATTCTCCTGGGATAAGACTTTTTTTGCTCCCTCATTTGTGCTATAGATCTACTCGAGCTCTGCTACTTGATTTCCAGTGCAGTAACTTATCCATCTCCTACATCCCTAACTTAAATGGGAACCACAGAACATACAGTTGTAATTCAGGAATTAAAGATGAGAACTGAAATGCACTTCCATTGCTTGCTTTCCTAGATTATGCAGAGCTTGCAGCATAAAAAGTATAAAGTTATAATAATAATGATGATGATGACCACAATAAGAAAAAGAAAATTATAATAATGACCTGTTATTTGTAAAATGCCTACTCCATGCCTGGCACTATGTTAAATGTATATACTTTAAGATGCTACAATAAGAAGAGATGTCTATCTTACTTTAGGAAAACTCCTGGGTTCAGAGTTGTTAATAACTTATACCTGGTAAATATGTGGTAAATTCATAGTCAAGTCTGTCATACTACCTAGCCCATGAACTTTTCTTGATGCCACACTGCCCTCTTCCCAATGGCCATATTTCGCCCATGGTAATCCTTTGATAAGAGGGTTTTGGTCTGAGAAACATCCACCCTCTCCGCTCTATGATCTCCTCTTCAATAAGTATAAAATGTGTCCCCTCCTTTGTGGAAGAAGAAACACATATACACATGCAGAGAGAAAGACACACACATGCACCAAAAATGCTTGTAAACATGTGCACACGTGTGTATATACATACCCATGCACATATATGTGTGCAAAAACACTTGTAGACATACACAAATACACAGCACTCACAGCACAAACTTAATGCTTTGCATTTCATAAAACCACAGGCTAAAATGTGATATGAATTTCACCTGGGTCTTCATGCTTGAACCAAGCCCCAAATAGGCATTAATGACTAGAGCTTTAAGCACCAGAGGAAATAAATAAAAGCTACCAAAAAGAAGCTTCAAAATAATCACAGAGCATTGAGTCATTCAGATCCTACTCCTCTTATTAGGTGCTGTGCTTTAGCATAAGGACATTTTTCTTTCTCCTATACCTCCAACTTGGGAGGCTGGGCCTCTACTATGGAATATTCCACTGGCCCCCAAACCTCAGAGCAAACAATACATGAATGACAGCCCTGCCCTGCCCAATAATCACATGACGGCCTTTTTGTGTCTCTCCAACTACAAATAATTGGTGCCTAGCATATAGAAGACATCAAATAAATTTTTTGAATGAACGAATGGTAATATCATGGGCTGTGGAATGAAGACACACTTTCTTCACTCATAACTTCATTTTTTTTTTTTGAGAGACTGAGTCTTGCTCTGTCACCCAGGCTGGAATGCAGTGACATGATCTCGGCTCACTGCAACGTCCACCTCCCAGGTTCAAGTGATTCTTCTGCCTCAGCTTCCCAAGTAGCTGGGACTACAGGTGTGCACCACCACGTCCAGATAATGTTTTTATTTTTTTTTAGTAGAGACAGGGTTTCACACCATGTGTTGGCCAGACTGGTCTCCAACTCTTGACCTCAAGTGATCTGCCTGCCTCAGCCTCCCAAAGTGCTGGGATTACAGGTGTGAGCTACCACGCCCGGCCTAATAACTTTAGATCTACAAGTTTCATCCACAGTAGTAACCATTTACAGACTGCTTTTGCATGCACCACACACTGGTCTAAGATGCAAATGCTTTTCTTATCCCCATATTACACCTGAGGGAGCAGACGTGGAGGAGTTCAGTGACTCACCCAAAGTCCTAAGTCTAAAAAAGTACAGATCAGGTTCGAACCCACGCAGCCTGGCCCCAGTGCTCATGCTCTTAACCATGATGCCACACTGCCTCCCAGGGAGCCCTGGCCACTCATGAACTGGACAGATTCTTGTAATGGAACTGGACACAACAGCTGGGATTCCACTGGCCAAACAGGTCATGGTTTACCTTCACAATTTTGGGAGTTACCTGTGACATGCTCTGTGCTTGGTGAAGGAACAGATGTTTAATAACTTTGCAGTAGCAAGGAGGTTATATAACATGGCTGAGCTATTTTTGAACTTTGGAAACTGCTGACTGCTCTTTTCAAAGTGTCTTCTGTAAAATCAGGAATATTAAACATGAAGAAAATGTCCCCCTTTCCTGTACTTTTTTTTTTTTTCCCCCTGAAACTCTATGTACAGAAACAGGTTGGTGGTAAGGTCGTGAACATACCTTCCCTTGCAAGCAGACCCTGGTACCACGCCCAGCCCATGAGCAATAAATCAACGTTTCAATATCCTAACTGCACCAGTTCTTTGCATGAGATTATAAATAAAGTCCATGATGACCACCAAGTGGCATGTCTAGCTGGCCCCATGACTTTGTTCTCAGCCAGTCAAAGCTGGATCCCAGATCCCCTCAGTAACTCACCACAAAGACATCAGGTATGACCTCATCTGAACTTCTGGAGCTATTTGCAACCTCCCTACTACATAGGAGGAATAGTGAGAGCTATTTGTTTACCAGATGCTTTGCAGAATAAGACCTTAATCCAGCTGCAAATGTAACTTTTAAGCTTGAAGTGAGGAACTCCTAACTCGAGAGTCCTGGGCTTCTATTGAACAAGCTAATAGATCTAACTCAGGCTACAGATAGGTCTGTTCTCTGCTTTCAGCTATCCAGACTGAAAAATATCTTACTATAAAAAAACCTAAATGTCCATCAAAGAGGAATTATTAAAGATGGAACATTTATACAACAGAATATCATCAATAAAATAAATGCAATTAATTATCTTCATAGAAGGATTTTGAAAACATAACATTGAGGTAAAGGAAGTTCTAATACGTTAGACACCATTTGTGTACATTAGACAGAAGTATGCATTGGGAATGTGGTTACACATATATGTGCATTGAAAGTACGAAAACATGATGATGAATTTGGTTTACATCCATATCCATGTACATGTTTTCCCTTCTATGGAGAGAAGAGGACAAAACTGGGACAGGGAAACAGATATAATCAGAACTTCTACATTATCATTAGTGTTTTATTTCTTTTAAAATGTTGAAACAAACATTAACCTTTGGCATCCTTAACTTTGTTCTCTATGATGAATATTGAGTTGGATATTTTATCAGATTCTGTAGTTTTCTGTACTATTCTTTTTTCAATATTAAAAAAAGAATTCTTATTACCTAAGTTTGTCTTTAGACAAATTTCCCCCACCTTGATCAGACTGTATTGTGTTTGAGGAGAGAAATTATATCTTAATTCATCTATGTATCCCAGGGGCTAGCACAGAGTCTGTTGGTTGGAAGCAATGATAGATGGAGAATAGAAGAATATAGTGCCTTGGCCGGGCGCAGTGGCTCATGCCTGTAATTCCGGCAGTTTGGAAGGCCAAGGTGGGTGGATCACCTGAGGTCACAAGTTTGAGACCAGCCTGGCCAACATGGTGAAACCTCATCTCTACTGAAAATACAAAAATTAGCCAGATGTGGTCGTGCGTGCTTGTAGTCCCAGCTACTTAGGAGGCAGGGTGGGAGAATTGCTTAATCTAGGAGGAAGAGTTTGTAGTGAGCCGAGATCGCGCCACTGCCCTCCAGTCTGGGAGACAGAGTGAGACTCTGTCTCAAAAACAAAACAAAACATATACACACACACACACACACACACACACACACACACACACACACACACACCTTAATCCTTTTTTTTTTTTAATGCCTTCTTTGGGCTTTCTCCAGCTCCCTGTCAAGGGCAGCCTGGCAGGTTTCCACTGTTCCCTGGGGTGGGCATCAGGGACTGTGGGAGAGTGTGGGAAGGAGAGACTACTTATGCATTATCCAAACTTACACACTGGGTGGACACCACCAACCCTGCATGGATGGAGAGATGTTTCATTAAACACCAAGCAGTGGATGGCGACTTACCACACTTGATGCATTGCTTCTCTGGGACTGAAATACCATTTACAAAATTGCCGCATTTAAAGGCATAACTTCGGGAAATAGCACAACAGCATTTCACAGCAGCAGAAAAATTCCATTCTTTTAAAAAAAGAATAGAATCCAGGGTGGTCACTGCAAAGGGATCTAAATGTCTTACCAATTATCTTTCTAGAATTCCTTTTCCTGTATATATTATATTTCAATATAATATATATTGCCATAAAATTGAGTTATGTTTCCATCAAAATTATACATTTCTGAATATTCCAGCTGCAGTGCACATCTTATTATGGGAGTGAGAATTCATTAGCCTCGCTTATGTCTTTGGGCTGGCAGCAATCCTGCCTCTGTAAGAGACTCCCATGTCTCACGCTGATTTATCTGAGTTCCTTCCTGATATCTGGACAATTATTTTAAACGCTGAAAGTGGCAGTGTAGAAACAGGATTACTAAAGAGAGTAAAAGGACAGAGGGCGGAGAAATGTCAAAGGAGCATGATTTCCCAATTCAAGGTTCTTTTTTTTTTTCAGATTTACGTTAATTGTAAAGAAGTATATTCTGTCTACTTCAACACACACACACACACACACACACACACACACACACACACACACACCCCCTCCAGCTACAGTTCAGAGACTATCTCTGATAGTCTCTGAACTGTAGCAGATTCAAAGTCCTAAAACCTTCCACAAATATTTCAGAGTGACATAGTACCCTGCTGGCAATAAACCAACGTGGTTTGTTGACTGTAATTCCTTTTTTTAATTATTTTTTTTTGAAATGGAATCTCACTGTGTCACCCAGGCTGAAGTGCAGTGGCGCGATCTCAGCTCACTGCAACCTCTGCCTCTCCCTCTTGGGTTCAAGTGATTCTCCTGCCTCAGCCTCCTGAGTAGCTGGGATCACAGGCATGCTCCACCACCATCTGGCTAACATTTGTATTTTTAGTATAGACAGGGTTTCACCATGTTGGCCAGGCTGGTCTTGAACTCCTGGCCTCCAGTGATCTACCCACCTTGGCCTCCCAAAGTGCTAGGATTACAGGCATGAGCTACCACACCCAGCCTGCTGACTACAATTTCTGATGACCAAAAACTTCACTGATCACTCTGGAAGTTATTTAATATTACTAGGTGGTAAATACTGTGCTAAACAGTACTTTTCATGCAGCAACTCAATGAATACGACTATCTCTAGAACACTGGTTCTCAAAGCACAGCCCCTAGACCACGAACATCAGCATCACCCCAAAACTTGAAAGAAATTGCAAATTCTTGGGGCTCACCCCATATTTTCTATTACATTAGAAACTCTGAGATTGAGGTCCAGTAATTTGTGTCTTAACAAGTCCTCCCAGAGATTCTGATGCCTGCTGAGGCCTGAGAACAGCTACCTAGAAATTAGGTGCTATTATCATCACTTTGCAATAAACACCTGAGGCCCAGAAAAGTAAAATGATTGTGCAAGTGATATAGAAAGTGGACAAGACAAGCTTTGAACCCAGACAAGTCTAACTCCAGAGTTGAGGCCCTTAATCAGAGTTCTACAATGCTCATTATCTAAGGAATAAAGCATGAATTAAATCCGTGAACATCAGGCAGAACCATGCAAAATGGGGATAGGAGGGATCGTTCTAAATCTCAACAGCTTAACCATAATGATGGGCCACAAGGAACAATGACACTTCTCAGAAACCTAAAATTTAACTTAAATGTTCGCCAAGATGGGAGTAAATAAATTATGATACATTCATATAATGGAATAGAATGCAGTTCTGCGAGTAACGTTTGCCAAGATTTCCAATGACCTACAAAAGTACTTAGAATATAAGAAGGGAAAAAAATCAAATGCAAAATCAAACAGAGACCAGGAGCACTAGCGTGGGAAGTTTCCCCAAAGCATAACATGTTGGTGAGGACGTGGGAAACCGGGTGGTTTCACAAACTGTTGGTGTGACTATAAATTGGTGTTGTTACTTTGCAGGACAATTTGGCAATAGATGCCTCCATTTAAAAATGCACATGAATTAGGACCCAAAAATCCTGTATCTTAGAATCAACGCTAGAAAAAAACTTGCACATGTGCATAGACATGTATAAAGATGATCACTGCTGTTTAGCTTCTAATAGGAAAACAATCTGACAAAATCCCTAAATTAAATGTTTATAACACAAATGATGAATTCTTGAGGTGATGAAAACCCCATTTACCCTGATGTGATTATCAAACATTGTATGCCTCTACCAAAATACTTCACTTATCCTATAAATAAACACATTTCTGTATTGTGGGTTGGGGCAGGAGGTGGGGATGACTAATAGGGTAAAAAAAAAAAAATAGAAAGAATGAATAAGACCTGCTATATGATAGCATAATTGGGTGACTATAGTCAATAATAAATTACTTGTATATTTTAACATAACTTAAAGAATATAATTGAATTGTTTGTAACTGAAAGGATAAATGCTTAGGGGATGGACACCCCATTCCCCATGATGTGCTTATTTCACATTGCACACCTGTGGCCAAACATCTCATGTACCCCATAAATATATACACCTACTATGTACCCACAAAATTTTTTTAAATAAAAGAAAAATAACTCCTAAATTTCTATCATTATGCAGATTGGATAACTAAATCATGACACCATGATACCATATTGAAGAATGTGATGTGAGCTCTGAAGTTAGACTTGCCTGGGTTCAAATGTTTATGAGTTACAAAAAATATAGGTACACTTGAGATATAGCTATAGACAGACAGATCGATCGATCCCAGGTGTAGGTTTCCAAGATATATTGTTGAGTAGAAAAAAAAGGTAAGTTGTAGGAAACAAAGTTTGATGTGACTTATCTTACAAAGGAGATGAGAGAAAGAGAGGAGAGCAAAATAAAAATCCCATAAGTAAACACACAACGTCGTGCATTTTCAGTGCATATTTTCAACAGTGAGTATGTAAGTGAGCAAACAATGACAACAGCAAAACTCTCATCCCTCTTTGGGAGACAACAAGCCCTTTCTTACGGGTGCAAGGTGTGCATTGGGATCTCTGGCCTCTCCATCTGCCCGTAGCAGCTGGCCTTGGCCTCAGGGATGTAGGAGAACTTCTCCAGCATAGAAGATGCAGCAGTGGTTAGGATGCCAATGCCGTCCCTCACTCTCGCCTCCAGGGTGTAGTCCCAGTCATCGTAGGAGACGGAAATGAGTCCCGATGGAAACTCTTTGGGGATGAGCTCCGTGTTCCCAGAGACCAAGCTGGGGACAATCCAGAAGAAATCATACCCGGTGAGGCCAAGGGAACGCGCCTCACTCAGAATGAGGACAGCCTCGTCTTTGGAACAGTAGAGCAAGATGACAGAAGAGTGGATCTTCTTCAACTGGACTTGTGTCTTTGCATCCTCAAAGGAAGTGTCCAGTGTGATCACATTCTGCATGTCCCAGCCCACAAAGCTGTTGTCCACCGTGGTCTTGACGAAGCTGATGAAGTCCCTGTAGCCAGGGAAGATGGTGGTCACCAGGGAGAAGACATGCCAGTCATAATCCTGCATGATCTTCAGCATGACCGTGGCTTGCTGCTGGATGGATGCTCCAAACTGGAAGAAGGTAGACGTCGGATCCTGCCAGTGAAAAGAAAGTAAAACAAAGGATGAGGCAGGAGGTGGTTTATACAGAAGCACGAAACTGCATCCTAGAAGTAAGGAAAGTAAATCACACATCAATCATTTGCAGATATTCCTGAGCATCTACTATATGCCAGACTCCAGAACAGATCCTGCAAATACAGAGAAGAAAGAAGCCGCTGTACTCAGGAGCTTATAATCAGGTCCTGGAAGGATATCTGTTATTATTGCTTGTTTATCATCTATTCTTCTCATTTTCCTCTAGTTCATCCTGCCCCCTCCTCCTTTGAGTCTATATGGTTCTAACAGAACAAACTCTATCTGACCCCCACCCCGGCTCATGACTGGAAAAATCAAGCCATGGATACAAAACAGCATCAACAAAGACAGACAGTTTTCTAACGATATATTTGGAGCCCCTAGAGTCTGCCAAGTCTGAAGTCATTTCTCCTGGACCCCTTGGTTACAGAAACCAGTACATTTCTATGTTCATGTAAGCAGTTTGAGTAGGGTTTCTGTCACTTGAACGTACAGCTCCCACGTAATAGAGTATCATAAATACCATGTGGACATCTACCTTTTCAATCAACAAACATTTATCGAACACCTTATTAAGCGTTCTTAATAAGAATTAAGTGGAAGACAACTTCCATGAACTAAGGGCTAAAAGATGCATATGAAGTGCTGAAGGAACATCCAGGTGAGGAAGAGGAGAAGTGCATGGATGTTACAGTCAGAGGAATCCCAAGGATGCACTACAACTATTTCAGAAGCTGTAGATGAATACATCATGGCGCCCAAAGGAGGGGTACGATATGATGTTGAAGAGCTTGGCAGAAACCCCAGTACATAGGGCCTGAGGAGCTATGTCCGGAGAGTTAGACTCTATTCAGAGGATAAGGGAGAGTCGCTGAATGTTCTCACCCTAGAAAGTGGCATGGTAACTTATGTTGTGTTAAAGGGCCTCTATTAGCCCTAACATCTCCACCAATCTACGATCATGAGAACAAATTTCCATTTAGAAAAGGCAGGTGATGCATACAGTGGTACAATATACAAGCTGCCTTCATACCCCCTAACTCGTCAAATCCCCACAGTGATCCTACAAAGCTGGTATTGTTGGCAGGGAAAATGAGGCTCAAAACGGTCACACGGCAAGTAGGCATCCGTACCTCAGTGCCATGACTCTACGTCCTGCCCCCTTTCTGACACTCAACCACAGCCTTCCTGGGATCACTGAAGATCTGTATGGAACAGATGCTTAAATCACATTGTTGACTTGTGGACATGGTGCAAAAATGCCAACTAAACAGAACAGAAAGTATGCCTCTGTGTTGGAGCAAAACAGGATTTGACAAGTGCTGAGACGTATTTCCTTCAGGTAACTGAAAAAATTATCAAAGGGTCCTCATCATATTACAGTCATGTTTTTATTTTGCATTCTGTATTTACCATGTGTATTGAACACAACCTCAACAGGGTAACTTATGGGGATTCCACTGCAAGAGTGTGTATGTGTGTGTGTGTGTGTGTGTGTGTGTGTGTGTATGTGTGTGTGAAGGGTGGATGTTCCATTCACATTTTTCAGAACAATACTTTTGTAGCTGTGCATGTCAATTCTTTCAACAAGCTTACATCGCTTTCCCTGTGGGTGCTCACTAAAAGTTTTATCAGAACGGGCCAAAAGCTATAGTTCTTCAAAATACTGCTCTTTTCTGAAATGCATGGGTTTGGGGGATAATTTGAGTGAAGCGTGGCCTGAAGGCAGAGAAAAGAAACAAGAATAAATGTCTTCTGGGCCCCTTCCAACATTACAGTTCTATGAATTTTACCTAATTAAATCAATTAAAGTGGGTAATAGATTTAAAGACTTTGGATAATTATTGTTTTCCCTACAGTAGCTTTTACAGAAATCTAATATTCTTGAATTGATTAACCATTTTAAATCACATCTCAACAAGACTGTGAGCTCCTCAAGGGCAGAGATTTTTGTCGTTTTCATCTTTATGTCCCCAGAACCTGGCAGAAGTCTTGGCACAACCATAAATGGATGACAAGGGAATGAATATGTGAATGAAGTCTAAGAGGAATGTCCTTGGTTAAGACCAGAAATGGAAAGAAGGAGAATTCAGGAACTGAGATTGTATTTTGTGTGGATTCTGAATATTGTGACCAAAACAAAATGAAACTTTCAACATCATCACCTACACCTTCCTACCCTGAGGAATTACCCAAGCATCCAATACCCACCTATATCTCAATGTGTCATTTGTTGATAAAGAGGAGAATAAAGAAGACCTATAAACCTCAGCAGTTGTCCAAAGAACTTCATTAAATGTCAAAATAGGGCAACAACATAAAGAAACCACCAACAGAAAGCAACACAGAAGTAGAGTCTAAAGGCAATTATATTCACCAGCCTCACACACTGTGAGACGCCTCTTGGGATGGGGCAAAAATGTTCTAAATTACCAAAGAAATGTGATAACTCCCATGGAAATGATGCCTCAAAGGAAGCCAGTCACCAGAGCTACCTTCTGACTGCAAAAGGCAGTGGATCGGCATCTTGCACTGAGTACACAAGGAACAGAGAAAGCTCTTAACAGGACACACCTTAAAGGCACCACTGGAACCCAATAAAAAGGGTCTATGAGACAATTCCTTGGAAAGATTGGTATTGGTGGAGAGGTGAAGGTCAGACATGCCAGATGGTGATGGAATGTGGGATCCTCCAACACCCTTGCTCTATGTACTCTGAGCTAGACATGACCAGGGTATCCATGCAAAGGTTTGTGCACAGAGTAGAGCTGTAAGCACACGCATCTTATCTGGTTCTCCACATGTAGAGGAGGGCATGGCTGCACTGTGAACTTCCTCAGGAGAAAGATAATTATAGGGACAGCAGTTAATCGGCCCAGAGCCAGCTCGGCACAGGCCATCTGTGAAAGAGTATGTGCAAAAACCCTTGCTTTGTGCTGTACCCACTCCCTGTCATGCCAAATTTCAGCCCAAGCTGAATCTCTCCCATTACTCACTATGCTGATCCCCATTCGCAGCCTCTCCCCAGAATGGAGAATACTAGAACCTCTGGGGTCGGACTACCCAGCTCCAATCCTCATTATGTGGCTTTGGGTAGGGGGGGATAAAATCACTCAGCCTTTCTAAGTCTCAGTTTTCTCACCTATAAAATGGGTGTGGCTATGGTGATAATGACCATAGTAAAACATGCTAGAAATACTTAGTCTATGAGAGTCACATTGCTCCTTACTTTCTAGGTACTATCTCATTTAATGCCACCCCCAACCACCTTACTAAGTTGGCACTAGTAGTATGCCCATTTTACAAATGAAAAAAGACCCAGAAATAGGCTGATTTTTCAGGTAGAAAATCATACAGGTAGAAATCAGGTTTGCATGCCCTCAGGGTCTCCAGCTTTTTATCTCTGCACTCTGCTGTTGCCAATAATGGTGCTTTCTCATTGAGTTGTAGGGATTAAATGATTCCCTTGTAGCAAAGCACCCAGTGTAGTGCCCATCACGTATGAAGTACTCAGCAAATATTTCACATCAGGAGATTATGCTATCTTTTCCAAGAGGTAATCCACACTCTGGACTTGGAGCATCTCAACAACTCAACCTGTTCAGAGCTGCCTCGTTGAAACTCTTAAAGCATCCCTTTAACCATGCCACTGCCCTACTCTGTAGTCACTAATAGCTCCCAGAGGCCTGCCACGTTAAGTTTAGACTCCCTAGCCTACCCGTCTATGTGTATCAGCTTTATAGTTGAAATATCATGAGCTCTAGGGTCTATTGAACCTGAGTTCAAGTCCTGCTTTTGAGGGACTGTGGCTAACCTAGCCAGCCCTATGGCTTTGGGAAGGTGCTTAATCTTTCTGGGTCTGAGTCTCTTTCCCTATAAGACAGGAATAATGACCCCTCCATCGCTTGGGGCTGCTGTGAGAATGGGATGAAATGGTAGAAGTGGGACACTCATCTGTCCATGCCTGACTTTGACAGTTTGGGTACTTGTCTCCACATCCTTGGTCCTACAGATCACACAGACATCGTCAGAAACCTAAGAGGGTCCTCATCCTATTTCAGGAACTGGTCTCTCCAGGTCCACTGACATGCTAGTTTCAAATCCCCACCACCCCATGCAAACCAGCTCATTTATTCTGAGCCCAAGGAGCCTGCATAATGCAAAGAAAAAACTGCCTTTCCGTACAGCAATGAATCCATGCCTTGGAGAGAAACCATCCCTAATGTCCTTCCTGGGCATCATGCAGTTACCCTGTACCACTCTCATTTCTATTGGCATCTTAAACTTCAACCCAAAAACCACCGTGGACCAAAAGCATCATCTACCCCTTGGAGGGACAGAAGCAAGGGCCTATTTGCAAAATATAATAGCATAGCAAAACAATGAAGAGGCTCACATTTAGCTTTGGGATTTTCTAAGGTGATTTTATGGACTGGTAGGACATGATGGGGAATCTGGCCACACTCCCAGGGCCTGGCGTCCAATACGCCAAATCGCCTGAAGCCCCTGAACGTCCTTTCCACTCCCTGCCTTGATGGTAGAGGCCACCTCTCCTGCACTTACCTCCTCCTGCCACGGCTCAGCCTGTACTTTTCGGATTCTACATATCAGCCTCTGACCACCTCTGGCACTCGGCTTCCTTAGAATGTGCAGCCGGGGGAGAGGAACAGATTTCATACACCCACTTTGATTTTGAAGCAAAAGCACTTCTCTCCCCATGCTCACTGCTCTGCGGAAGACAGAACAAACTGTTTTAAACACAGAGCGAGGGAGGCAGAAGGGTGTGGGATTCTGGGTGTCTGCTCTAAACTCTGTGTTTTAGTCCCATGATAACTGAGGTCTCATTCAATCAGGTCTGGAGCATTCAATCCTGCTCCAGAATGTTCCAGAGCTTGCTGGGTCCCCAGGGTGACACCTGACTCCATGGGTACCAAGCCCTGCTGTTTCCTAGAGCATAACAGCAACTTACATTCCATTTACCCATTCATAAAGGTTACAAAGCCCACCCATACCCAGTATCTCTTTGATCCCAACTAATCAAAAAATAAGGCAAGTGGCATAACCCTCATGGATGGCGTTTCTCCTAAAGACACAGGATGAGAGGTTAAGTGACTTCCCTGAGATCCACATGGCCCCATGGTGATGGCAGTCATCATGAGATGCATCCAGTTTTCCCTTGCTCACATCAGTGGCTCTCATTCCTGGCTGCACATCTGAATCCCTTGGAGAGTTATCAAAGAATAACCTATGCATTGTGCCCCATGCCAGTCTGATTGAAACTCTGTGGCCTGAGTATCTGAACTTTAAAGCTGATTTATTAGTTTTTCCTCTGTCTTTTCTCAACAGCAGTATGGCTGAGAAGTAGGTATTCAAGTTAGAATCTTTAAAGCCTAGTATAATGTCTGACACACAGTAGGGGCCTGATAAGTACTTGGGGAAGGATAAGAGGGGCAGGAGGCTTACCCCCAAGTAGCATGAAAGAATTAATTGGTCAGTATTGTCAACGCCACACCCATTTCCACAACTTATTTTCCTGTTGTCTGCTAAAATAATGCAGGTAACCCAGCAACAGTCCAGAGAGACTCCTGGGGAATTTGCATTCTCCTGTTGAGGATTGCCCTCGTGAGCCCTGGTAAGCCCTGATGTGCTTTCTTTTACTCTCATAGTGTATCAGTTGAGCATTTCAACATATTTTATTTCAATTTCCAGGGGTGAGAGGAAAATTAAAAGCATCAAATAAGCCTTCTAAGCCTGAGGATTGAGATGGATAGCATTCTCAAGTGCACATAAGCTGAATCGGTCCCACTGGAAAATAACTACTCCATGACTACCCACCTCCCTCCTCTGTCATCATCATCCTCCATCATCATCACATCCATCCTCCTTCTCACCATCATCATCACGACCATCATCATAGCCAATCTCTCTTGGGCATACCCAATATGTAGCTCTATATAGCATACAGTGAGATGTCTTATTATTACGCCTGCATTAAAGATTTTAATCTGGATCATATGTGGTTGCCTAGTTGCAGAGAGGTGTGAATCTTGCATGTCCTTCAGACTGAGAATTCTTGAGGGTAGGGCACCATGCCCTCCTGAGTCCCACTCAGCACCTTGCAGACCACTGGGCCACTTTTTTGGGAAGGAAACTGGCACAAGCATCCCCCTAGAGTGCAAGACTGCCCGTGGGCAGGAAAGGATCCCATGCTCTATGTACTTAAAGAGACTTGCTAGACCTACCACTCTAGAGACACTCATCTGTGGATTGTCTTTCATTCATTCAACAAATTTAACAAACTCCAGCTCTGGGCCAGGTTTTTTTCCAGGAAAGTGAACCTAGGGAAGGAGGTTACCAAAGTGAAGGCCCCCCATTCCATGAATTTTACATTCTTAGGGGAGGAGACAAACAAAGAAGTACAACAATAAATAGAACAATTGCTAGGTATGGTGGCTCATGCCTGTAATCCCAGTATTTTGGGAGACCAAGGAAGGAGGATTGCTTGAGGCCGGGAGTTCAAAACCAGTCTGGCCAACCCCAGAGTAAGACTCATCTCAAATTTTAAAAATTTGAATTAAAAAAACAAATAGAATAATTTCAAGGAAATCAGATGATGTCACAGTTCAGGAGTGGAGTTGAGAGAGGAGCCCCACTCTAGGTCATCTGATCTGCTACATTGGAGCTGATCAAAAGTATATGAAGAAGGATTCATCCAGGCAAAGATTAGGGGTGAGATGAGAGTAGGGAGAGTCATTCCAGCAGAAGATGACACATATGCCAAGGTAAGTGAGGGCTCATCAAGTTCAGGGAACAGAAGGAAAGTCAGAACAGCTGAAGTTTAAGGAGCAAGAGAGAGAGGGGTGAGAAATGAGTTAGAATGGGAAGCAGAGGCCACATCACACAATGAGCGCCCTGTAGCTCAGGATAAGGCATCGGTATCTAATTCCTAGGTCAACTGTA
Source organism: Macaca thibetana thibetana (assembly GCF_024542745.1). Classification (NCBI taxonomy): domain Eukaryota; kingdom Metazoa; phylum Chordata; class Mammalia; order Primates; family Cercopithecidae; genus Macaca; species Macaca thibetana. The sequence continues at coordinate 65,775,934 of NC_065597.1, read as the reverse complement.
TTACAAACAACTCGTCTGCTAAAGGCATCTGTATCTAATTCCTAGGTCAACTGTATTGCAAACTCTTCCTCTGCTAAATGTGCCACCAGTGTCTCCCAACAGGGAACCTGGGAGAAACCTGGAATTTGGGGGATTTTGTGTAAGATAACTCTGTTCTTCCCTTTGGAATTCCGATCTGTGCCAATAGGTAAGCCTACATTGATTTACGTAGAGGGGCTGTCATACATAGAAGGGTTGCTGCTGAACTGAAGTGAAGGAAGCAGCTTTGTTTCTGGAATAAAAAGGAGTGTTTCAGGCTTTCCCATAACACTTGCTGGGTTATGACTTGAAAGATGCAGCCAGCATCTTTCGTTTGCTATATCATTTAGTCAACTGGTACTCTAACTTCAAATATTGTGGCTAGAACTTCCATGTTTTCCTGGGAATTTCAGATCTTGTCCCAGCTTACCACCCAAAGCCAAGTTTCCCACTATCAAGTCTGCAATGCCAGAGGAAAGAACATATAAATGCATGGAGAAATGTATTTCTTGATTCTTGTTGCAGCTAATTTAGGACAGCACAACATACTGTACATCAATTAGGACCACGCAATGATCATTGCTCTTGAACTCAGTCCTGCTTTCTAGATCATTAGCAGGGCTGGCCAAAAGGAGGCCCCGCTGAGATTTAGACCCTTATGGTTATGCAAGGGCACAGCAAAGGCCCAACCTGGCTTCACTGGTGCTCTGTCAACCTGCAGGTGAGCATCTGACTCCAGGCTTCCAAACAGGGTCATTAGCAATTATAGATTGTCTAGGGCTAGGTCCAGCTATTCTCACACAGAAAGCAAGCCTGGTTCCCACCAAAGCCAGAGGGAAATTCTACTGAACCAGAGGCCCCGGGGTCAGGTGTCTGAGGAGCTGATAAACTTAAGCACAAGGAAACATCTTTATTTTGCAAGTCCCAACTGTGACTGGCCCACTGGCCTTCTCTGTGCCCCTGAAGCTATTTTCTTCAGATTCCTTTTTTTCTCATGAAGCATGGGCCTCCCTGAGCCACGTGGTAGACATTTTTTATTCTGACCACTGAGCATCTCTTCTTCCTTTACTGGTAATAGTGAATTTCCCCTGAGAACTGTCATTTTCCTCTCTCTCAGTCAAGCCAATTGGCCCATAGTGCCAGTAATTAATTCGGGGGTAGAAACAGGTCCTAACCTGATCTAATCAGAGTGACTTCCTGGATTTATGAAGAAAGGGACTAGGAAAAGACAGGTACTTTTACTGTTAGACTTGAGCTTAGATGGATGTTCAGCCAGAATTTCTGGCAGCTACCCAACCACTATGTACCATCCTAATAAGAAAGCTATCAGACCCACAGTTTAAGCTGTAAGATGGAGAGTTACCAAGTTCTGATGTCCATGTTGAACACCTTGTTCAAGCTACACCTGAAGACAAATTACCTTGTTGTCAATTGCATGTCCCAATTAATTATCTCATTTTGCTTAAGCCAATTTGATTAGCTTTTCTATCACTTACAATCAAAGATTACTGATGCCACTTTGGCTAGGAAAAAAAATAATGTAACATGTATAACTCATGCTCCTGAACTTGGATCAGAATAATTCAGACTACAGGGTAGTGCATCTCTCTTCATCATCTTTCCCTTTTCTTACCATTCTTCTCTTTTTCTTCACCATTCTTCTCTTTTTCCTGGGACACCCACCTCTCTTCACAAATCTCACTTTTCCCTGCATGAGCTCTTCATCTTTCCTCATTGTTTTTTGTTTTTCTCTAATATGTGCTGAGATTGGTTTCTTTTCAAAGACTCTGACAGCCACAACTGCCAAGACCCAGACTTAAGACATGACAAGTTGCCACCAATAATAATCGCTTGTCATTAAGCTGTTCCAGCAAAGAGAAAAAGCAAACCAGTCCTGTTCATTAAGTTTTCGTCTCCGGCTGTCACACATAGAGGCGTTGCTGCTGAACTGAAGGAAGCAGCTTTACTTCTGGAATAAAAAGGAGTGTCTCGGGCTTTCCCATAACACTTGCTAGGGGCAGGCCCTGGTGGTAAACATTATAGTCGAAATGTCCGTTTCGAAAATATCCCACTGTTCTCGAAGAAGTGTCTACAAACAGCTCTGAATGCTCAAGTTTCAGAAGAAATTGCTTCTTCTCCCTTTGGGAGTCTGTATGTTCCTGTTATTAAAGGCACAGACACTGGTGCCAAATAGAGGGTTCAAATCTCAGCTCTTTATCTTACTGGTGTCTGGGCCTTGGACAAAATCCTTACTCGCTCTGAGGCTCCATTTTCTCATTGTTTTTAAATGGAGGGAATTTTATTCCCTACTTTAAAGAGGTTATTGTGAATGGGATAATGCATGTATTACTCTGAGCACATACCGAGAGCTCCATTAATGAGAGCTGTGATTATGGTGGCTGTTGTAATCAAGAAAGAATCAACCACAATAACAGCAACAAAACCCAAAACACTACAACCCACCAGCACAGCACCAATGCAAATACAAACAGTTTCCCTGTGGAAATCCTAAATCCACATCTCCTAAATGCCACAACTGCAGCACCATGGCAAAGGAACTCTTATTGCGTGTCAAGTGCTGAGGTGAAAGCAGGTTGACAACCCATCCCAACTTTAAACCTGAATGTTCCGCTTTTCAGGAACCCTTTCAGTCCTGGGCAAATCAGGACAATCAGTCGATCACACAGAGATCTTCAAGTGCATTTATTTAATCTTCACACTAATGTTTCAGGGAAGGTATTTCTATTCCCATTCTACAGTTAAGGAAGTTGAGGCTTAGAAATACGCACTTCTGAAACTCTAATGAACGTAAGAATCACCTTGGATCTTGTTAAAACACAGTGGGTGGGGGCTGGGGCATTGCAAGCAAGCTCCCAGGTGGCATCGGTTGTCGCTAGTCCATGGACCAAGCTTTCAGCAGCAAAGTTGTAGAGGTCAAGTCACGTGTCATGTCCAACATCATGCAGCAAGCATCCCTCAGAGTGACGGTTCTGACCCAGGGGTCTTGGTGCCAGGTGACCTCTGTCCATCCCAGGGAGGACTAGGCAATGACATAAGATAGTGTCTGATGTCTGACATTCTCACCACTGTGTTTCCTTCAAGCATGTCACAGGTATGTCACCCCTGTCAGTCCCCATCATCTTATCCAGCAAAGCACTTTCAGCTTTGAGTCAGAATGCACTGCGTGGGAGTGAAGGAAGAGGGGCCACCCTGGGGTGAACCGCCTCACTCCTGGGAGAGAACTGAAGCCACCCAGGAATGAGGAGAGTAGAGAGAGAGAGAAGGAAGCACCAGTCCTACGATGCCCATGGCCATCTGTCAAGCAAAGAAAATGACCCCAGGGTGTTCCCTGTGTAGGGAAGCCTGCACGCCAGCGCTGCAGCTCACAAATGTATGCAAGTGGCTGGGACTTCCTGAGCCTCCATTTTTTCATCTATAAAATGGACCTGGCAGTTTTCTAATTACCTGGAGGGGAGCTGGGGCATCCATAACAGAGTGATGAGCAAAAGTTCCATAAACTGAAAGGTAGGGGACTAATGTGGGAGTTCACTGGGGAAATAGGAAACGGCTGCTGCCTCCTCTCTCCCCACCACCCCCACGGTGCTCCCAGAACACATTGTCCAGGTCTTTATTGTCAATCGTCACCAGGTATTTTAGGTGTCTATTTAAATAGCTGTCTCCATGCAACCAGATTAATGCTAATTCATCTGTACAGTAATAGCACCCAGCCCAGCTCCCACTACATGGGGAGCTCAGAACACATTTCATGAAGGTATAAGTAAGCAGGTGAATGGATTGACAGATGGATGGACGGACAGATTGGATGGATGGACGGATGGATGGATGGATGGATGGATGGATGGATGGGATGGGATGGGAGGATGGACAAATTGGACAAATGGATGGACAGGTGGATGGATGGGTGGGTGGATTAATGGATGAGTGGGTGGATGAATGGATTGATGGGCAGATGGACAGATGAGTGGATAGATGGATAGGGTAGATGGATGGATGACGGAACAGAAAAATGAACAGATGGATGGATGGATGGATGGATGGATGGATGGATGGATGGATGGATGGGTAGATGGATGGACAGATGGATGGAGAGGTGGGTGGGTGAGTGGATGGATGGATGGATGGATGGACAGAAGAACAGATGAATAGATGGATGGATGGATGGATGGATGGATGTGACATGAGTTGTGGGTATAAGAGATTGAAGAAATAAATGAACATCTAGTGAGAAAGGGAGTGGCTGAGTTAGTAGCACAGTGATGGGTTAGAGAGGGCAGGGTATAAGTGAGAGCTGCATAAATGGGGGATGTGAGATGAGGGGGCTCAGAGGTAGAACTGAGTGTCTGAAGTGTGAGGATCCATTGCTACCCAAATTCTCACAATCTGAAGGCAGAAAAGTAATACACAATTCTGAAGTGGGTTGGGCTGGCATTCTTCACTGTCTGAACCCTTGCTACTTGCTCTCTAGGACTCGTGAACCAAACAGATTCAGGCAAAGTGGACTCCCTATCTATCCAAACCCAGGAAAGGAATTGATTCCAAAAAGAGCCCATGTCCTTGCTGCTGTCAGAGCTGACTCAGGGCTCTCGTGAGCACAGGGACAGACTGTTTCCCTCCCCGAATCTCTAGCCCACTCCCAAGCCCCTTTATGTGTTCTTCTCTCCCAGCTACATATCCTCAGCAAAGGCTTTTCTTAGGTACCTTTAGTCTTGCAGGTGATGTGAGGGGGTCCCCCAGGGAGCCCTTGGACCTCATGGCTACTTGAGGCCCTGGCCAAGATAGAAAAAACAAACTACTAAGGGTCTAGGAGGGAGGAGGTCACCACCCATCAACTGGTACCTGGAGACCCACATCTTATTGCTCCTCCTAGGTATCCAAAGCTCCCAGGAAGCTCTGCAACCATCATTTTCACCCCTCTCACTTTGCAGAGCCCTACAACTTGAATAGGCTATAATGACAGCCTTCTCTAACGAGGCTACTAAGCAGGTAGCAAACAGGACAGCTATAATTGTTTTGCAGGAGCAGAGTCCCAGTCAAATCATGGGAGGTGGCTTAGTGCAGAAGACACACAGATTCCGGAATAAGACATATCTAAGTTCAAACCTCAGTTCTTCCACATGCTACCCATGTGGCCTTGAGAAACTGGCTCAACCCCTTTAAGCCTCCATGTCCTAGGCTGTAAAATGGGAAAAACAATTTCCACCAACCTCATAGATCAGATGAGCTCATGTAGAGTAGCTGTTTACTGATTATTTATTGCATTCCAGTCATTTCTTCCATATTATCTCATTTAATCTTTAATGAAACCCCATGAAGGTGTTATTAATATCCAATGTCAAAACTAATCAATTTAAATTTTACTGGATTCCAAAACCCATGCTCTTCACCACTGGCAACATGTGCCTCCTCCTTATCAGTGCTTAACCTGTGAGCTCCCTTTCCTTTACCCAGTCATTCTCCCATATATTCAGATACCACCTGAAAATCAACCCTTCCCCAGTGCAGTGTTTCTTCCATCACCAGCTTCTTCCTCTGGAAGCAATGCATCCACAGCAGAAGAATGCACCCTGAACTAATGCCAGGAGATTAAGCAACCTAATCTACACTGTTTTCCTGGAGCATAATATTCTGCTTGCAAATCACTCCCTCACTGAAGCTAACACAATACAGAGCATCCTATAACTTATGTAACTAAGCATCTTATGGGCATCCGATTTATTCATCTCTCACAGCTTTGGAGATCAGTAGACCAAACACAGAATATCATCCGCCCCTTTAACAGAGCAACACTAAATTCTCAAGGGCACATTTCTGTTTGTGTTTGTGTATGTACGCACAGGGGTGCATGTCAAAAAGCTAATATCTTTTTGTTCTCTCCAGCAAGTACTAAGCCGGGCAGCCTGTGCAAGACCCACCTGCAGCTCAAAAGAAGAGGATGAACTGAATGTGACCAGAGTTCAACCATTACAATTAAACTCTGAGCACAAAAGGAATTAGGAGCATAAACAAGGGGTGGAAAAGGGAGAGATTTTAACAGAAAAAAAAAATGTTGGTTTTTTTTCTCCGAAGTGACACAGAAAAAGAAATTGAATGTCAGCCTCTGAAAAGAATTCCAAATCACTATTTGAAAGGAGAAAAACATAATCGAATGAGGTCCATTTGTGTTCATGCTGAGCCCCAGGTTGTCCTGGCTCCTGTCACACTCAGAGCAGGCTGCAGGCAAGAGCCCGAGTCAGCCCATGTGTTCTTCAACCTCAGGTAAATTTGTCTTCTCCAGTGTTGTTGAACACAGAAGGGATTCCTTCCTCAGGGCTCACAGGACAGGGAAGCCCTGACACTCACTGCCCAGTGACCTCCCCGCCCCCAACGATACCGCTCACCCTTGGGTATTTCATATTTGCTGAAAACTTTGTGGCAACCACGAGAAACAAACAGAAGGCTCTCCTTGTTCCCACTTTGTACCTGAAAAAAGTAAGGCTGGAAGTGGGGAGGGTTCAATGGCCTCCGCGACTCACCCAGAGAAAAAGTCATGGAGCCACAGAGCTCAGCCCACCCTCAGCATGCTCCAGTAGTGAGAGTTGTAGCCAAAGAAAACTCAGGGCACCAAGGGAATGCAGAGGAAGGGGACCCACCCAACCCAGCAAGAGGGTGATAGGGTTCCCAGCAACCCCTGAGCTCCTCGTGATTGGAGGGCAACCTGGCACAGGCTGGAAAGTTCTGGAGAGGGAGTACAGAGAGGACAGTGTGCAAAGACAGTGTACAGAGATATAGAGATTGAAGAACATGGCGCCCACTGGGAATGTCAGCAACTTGGTGCTACAGAAACATATGCAGACAGAAAGAGAAAAGAGCCAGAGAAGTGTGTGGCTAGGGGAAGAGGCAAGGCCCAAGGGTAGGTCCTTGTCTGTCTGGCTCACAATGAGAAACACCTTTGGATCTGGCTCCATAGTATCTGTCACCTTTACATTCCATATAACTCATATGATTCACTTACAATGCATGTTAACATTTTCTGTCTGTTCAATGTTCTATTTGATAGAATATAAGCTCCATGAAATCAGGGATATTCTGTTTGTCTGTTTGTTTGTTCATTGATCCCAAGTACATGTGACAGAGCCTGCCAAAGAGAGGAACTCAATGCTTATATTTATGGGATTGGATTAAAGACATTCAAATAATTATTGAATGAAAGGGAGAAAGTCAGGCAAGCAGAAAGAGAGAGAAAAAGGGAAAAAGGAAGAAAAAGAGGGAGGAAGAAAGAGCATGGAAAGGAGGAAGGATGGAGAGACACAGCAAGGGAGTGAAAAAAGAGATAAGGAGTTAATGCTTTCTGGGGTTGATGAGAAGAACCAATGAGATCATTTTTTAGCAACAGTGTGACATGAGCAGGTTTTTGTCTTCTGGAAGGACCACTTGAGCTTGAGTATGAGGAAGGACTTAGAGGAGGGAATGAATGAAGGCAGGAAAGCAGGCCCAGAGCAATCTCACTGAAGCAACTCCAGAAAAGAGAGAAAGACCTGAACTAGGATTGCTGCAATACAGATACAGAAAAGAGAGGTTCAAGGGATGTTTAGAAGGCACACTCAATTGGTCTTGGCAACTCATGGATCAGATTGGCAGAGGTATTGGGGTATAAAGGAGGATTGCCAGGTAAATGGTGATGTCACTTACAAAAGTGAAGAACCGGTTAGGGAACCTGCTTTCTTCCTCACAATTGTGGCTCCAGCAGATAGCCTTGTACCTGACATACAGTAGCCACTCTGTAAATGTTGAATGAATGAGTGAGCAAGGGTAGAAGTGGGTATAGGTAGGGGGACAGAGAAATGCACATGGAATTCAGGTTTGGGTTAGCTGCTTTTGAGATCTCCCTGCAGGGAGTTCAGCAAGAAGCTGGATATGCAGGTCTGAAGATGAGAAAGGGGTCAGGGCTGAGGCTTGAGATCTAGAAGTTTTCCATCTGCTGGGGGTAGTGGTTATTGACAGCTGTGGATGGTATCTCCTAATATATATGGAGTTAGAAGAACCTTAGAAAGCAAGGACTAGAAGAAGGAAAGTATGTGTGGAAAGGAGGCAGAGGAGCGTAGGAGAGGTACAAGGAGAAAGCTGGGGAATGTAATAACTTACAAGCCACCAGAATAGAGAGCTTGAAGACAAAGGCAGGGGTGAAAGGTGTCTAGTGTCCAGGAAGACAAAGGCTGAAAGGTACTGCTGCGTGGTGCAGTGAGACGTTCACCTGGGGCTTTAAGGCAAGTGGAGTAGGTAGAAGCACAACCTCAGGGTGGTCTGGAGGAGTGAAGGAGGCACAAGAAGTAAAGGGGACAGTGGAGGAGGCCCCAACACTTTCCAACTGCCCCATGCTTCTTCTCAAACACAACAGTATTTTAGAGGTATGGAGAAGAATTTCTCTGAATACTGGGATTCAAACTGTGGTCAGGGGGCTCCTCCTCCTGCCTTCTTTTTTCCCCATTCACCAGGTCCTCTACATCAATCCTTCTGTCCTGGACAGAGAAACTTGTGCCAGGAAACACAGGATATCCTAAAATAACTCCCTACATGCTAAAGGAAAATGAAGTGAACGTTTTTCCTTTTTAATTCCAAAATTATGCTTGCAATATACCTTCGATGTTGAAGAACAAGATTCCTTAGTTTTTCACCCTGGACATCACTTTTTCTTTACAGAAAAAATATAAAACCTAAGTGTGTCTTGTTCCCCAGAGAACAGAAAGGAAGCGAAAATTAGATGTGCACATGGTCGGCAGATTGAGATAGACAGCTTCCTAGACACTCTCTGGAGTTAACACGGCTGCTCTTTCCAGCTCACACACATTGCATCATCTTTCTGTTGATGTCTCCTCAAGGACTTGTTCCAACACTCTCTGATTTGAAAAGGACTGAGAACAGAGCTTATTAAAAACCCAAGACACTGTATCTGATGGGGGAGCATCAAGGGGCCATTAAACACTCACGTCATTAATAGCCTGCAGAATGAGTCCTTTTCTAAAGCTCACACAAGATGGTGATTAGACAATCCTGGCATACAAACCCATTTCTCCATTTTTCAATCCCTTGCCAAGCAAAATTTTCAGGCCACAAATTAGAGGTACCCCTGGTTTAAAACAAACCAAACCAAAAAAAAGGTTGGGATTTTAATGAGCCTTCTGCCTCTAAATGAATCTCTCTACCCGGCACTCAAGTCCTCTCCAGACTTAAATGAAATGCATCGACAAAGCAAGTCATGCAGTGGGATGAATCCAGAATTCAGTATGAGTCAAAGTCTTTTCTCCAGGCCAGCGTCCTTTCTGTTCATCGTGTCGAGTGATAAGTTTGTAGCAAGCGGTGTTAGGTTTACTCTACAGTTATTACACACATAGTGACTGTGATGATGTGGTTTCCCATTACCTGGGATCAGACTGTACTTATTCTGCAGAAGTTGGGGATGAGTTTGGCGTCATCCGCATGGGCAATCAATAAATCCTTGCAGCCAATTGCCTGAGTTAAGGCGAGGGTTTCACTCTCTCAACAGCCTGAGTTTATCACTACTCCAGTGCGGACCATTCAGTGTCAAATGGCACTGAGGACAAATACCACAGATCACCACATGGCCTGCAGATACCAGCTGGGTATGTAGTCTTGTCACAGACCACAGCCTCTCCACCTTGCTTTCTCCTCTCCAGATGCAACGACCTCTCGGCCACCTTGTGTCCACCACAGAGACCTTGCTTGTCTTGTTCCAGCTTCCTTGAACTGTTCTTACCTTCTCAGTCTGACTCCTGTTCTTCCTGCATTCATTTCTAGATCATCATTTCCTAAGGGATGGCTTCCATACCCTCACTGATTAGGCAAATTTCCTCTCTTCTATGCTCTTTCTTGTATTAGGTTGGTGCAAAAGTAATTGCTGTTACTGCCACCACTTTTAATGGCAAAAACAGCAATTACTTTTACAACAACCTAATATTTTCATAGCACTTAATGTGGCTGTTAATCAACATTGATTTATAGACTTCTTTCATGAATGTGTGTGTCCCCCACTTACATAAATGGTCCAGAAAGGCAGGTGCTGTTTCATTTTGTTTTACTAATCACTATATCTCCAGCACTGTAGGAGCCTAATTCCATTTTTGGTTTTGTTTTGGTTTACTGGCTTGTTTTGAACGAGGTTAGGCAGCTTGCCTAAGTGCATCAAGGTGAATGAGCTCCCTGTGTCACACAGTATCAAGCAAGTCATTTCTTCCAAACTCTCTCTCACCACCAGTTTCAATAAACCAGGAGACCCCATCAGGCTGTGTCACCTTTGGGCAGAAATCCCCAGGGGCTTGGGCATCACGTCTGGCAAAGTCTCTGCCAGGTGTTAGGTGTGAGTTCCTATCATTGGTTCTACCACCCCTTAAAGCAGCTTGCATCATCCTTGTAAAGTTCTGTTGTTCAGACTCATGATCAAGACACAAAACAATTCCCAGGGGCTTGAATCAGCCCCTCCTAGCTGCTACTGGGTGAACACTGTGATTTGTGACAGGTAATTTAAATGCAACATGTAGACTTTCTTCAAAGGTAGCTGCCACTGAAGTGAGATGTTTGGAAAGAATCCACTGTCCAGTGGGCTTTCTTGTCTGCCTTCTGTTTTTGTTTCTGCTACTGTCTTAACTTTAAAAATTTTAAACCTCTACCTATAAGCTACCTAATACCCATACTTAAAGCAAAGATGAATAAAAATTCAGATTCTCGGGGGTTCTATGCAAGTCCTGGTTTATCATGTACGGGCCGTGTGTCTTGGGAAACTCACTTCATTTCACTAATCTTCAGAGCTTCAGTCTCTTCACGGGAATGATAAATAGTATGAGTCTTACCAACTTCTAGAACTGCACAGTGAGCCAGATGTCAATTATCACTTAACTGTGTCTTTCTTTAATTAATTCATTCATTTAACCTACTATTTATTCATCTCTGGACCAGGTACAGTGCTGAAGGCTGAGAATCCAGTACAGAACAAAAACATCCATGAAACCTGCATTCACAGAGCTTACGATCCAGATGGAAAAGACAAATATTAATTAAACAACCACACACGCAAAATTGCTATTGAAATTCACATTTTGTAAGAAAAACTCATGGCGCGTTAAGAATGCACAATGGGGGAAACAACAATTTAGATGATCAAAGACTTCTCCAAACAGGAGATGCCGGAGTAGGGGTTAGGCAAAGAGGAGAGGAAAGAATGCCTCTTGCAAAGAAGGTCCTTCACATGCAAAGGTGCCCGGATAGGACCCAAGTGTAAGGGTCTTTAAGAAAGTCATTTGGGGTAAGGATAAAAGAGACTGATTCTCTGCTAATAAAATGTATTTGTATTTGTATTCCTTTGTATCTAAAGAAGAGGCTATTACCTTCCTCTCACCTCTCAGTTACCCAAGAATCTTTTCACAGTTTCCATCTAATCCCTTTCAATAATTCCCTGGCTGCTAATCAGAGAAAAGGTGTTAATTCCCTTATTAGCATACCTCTGCCTCTCTGTGATCACAAAACGCTCCTAACTTCCTCCTCCCTGGGAATGCCCTTGGCTTTCACTCTGGTCCTGTGTGCTATCTGCCTAGGGCTTGTTCTCAGCCAGGCGGACCAGCACTCACCTGGTGCCAGCCCCTAATTTTACTCAGAGAAAATTATTTAAGGGAGCTGCCCATGTTCAGGACACACACAACGGATCTGGGATTGAGTTCCAAACCCAGGGCTGCTCTCACTGTGGGACACAGCCACTCCCTATCGCATAGACCACCCAAAGAGGAACAAGCTCCTTCACTTCTGTGAGCACTCCTCAGCATTTGGGTCCTGATACTGTGGTTTCCTTTAATCAACCTTTTTCATGCCTTCCCATGTGAAACCCCAATTCACTTTGAAAGACATTATCAGTAACGATACCACAATCCAGTTGTTCTCTGCATGCACTGGGTGGCCAGAGGAGTGGAATGGAAATAAAGCAAATATAAAACCTAAGAGGCAGTTTTCAATAGTAAGGGAGATTACCCAAATGATGTCATTGCATCATAATTAGCAATAGGACCAGAATTCCCAACCACAGCAAAGCACATCAAAATGGGGCTATCTCAACTCTTCTTTAATTGGGAAATTTAACAACCGAAAGATGCCCCTCGATGACTCTGAAGGGCTTGGTTTCTCATATTTCCTGGACCTCTTTGAACCTCACCTGAGAACTCTTCTATAGACTTGGGCAACCACACTCTTAGGGTTGTCACACTGGTTGCCCCCATGAGCAACACTTGGCCACTGATATGAAGGTCTTCCCCAAAAGAACAGGTTGGCTTGTTTTCCATGTTGATTGTGCATGCTTCTCTAGTTTTTCCTCTCAGTTATACCAGGAAAGAGAGATAGTGATAAAGTACTTTAGAATCACAGCTCTGCTATCTCCAAGCTGGGTGACTTTGAGCTAGTTGCTTAGCTTCTCTGTGCCTGCCTTCCTCCTCCATAAATGAAGATAACTACCACCTCCGCATAAGCGACTGTGAGAATTAAAAGTGGCAATGGATGTAAAGGCACCGGGCACGCAATTAACTCCTAATACAGTTAGTTGTTATCATAATTGCCATTAATAACATCCAGCCTGATCTGAACTTACTACCAAATCCATCCTCCTTGAATGCTGACTTGCCACAAAGCCATGGCTCCCTCTTGCTGATCTGGGCAATGTTGGTTTCCTAAGACCATCTTTCTTGGCAAACCAGACTGTGAACTGCCAAATTTACTACTACTCATACCCATCAATGACCACACAGACACATGCACACACATACACAGGTTCAACCCCACTTCCATATCTTTAGCAATGGTCTCCTGGGGCTCTGTTCCCATAGATTTTATCTGGCACAGTATGTCTGAGGTTTGGCCCAGAAATCTGTATTTTTAAGTAGATTCTGAAGCAAATGGTCAGCAAATTGGTCCTAGGACAGACCCCGTGGAATGGAAGCACTTGGCCAAAGTGAACCATCAAGAATTACAGAGACCTGGGGAAAGAATGCTTGCTGGGTATTAGGTTTCAGTTGCATATATTCGTTTGCATACCAGATTGCAAGCTACTGAGGGCAGAAATTAGAACCTGAATAGCTTCATACCTCCACCTCTCTCCAAGCCACATATAGTAGGTGCTAAACAAACACTAAAGCATAAACTGCCTCAACAGACTAGAAAATTCATACAAGCATGGGCTTGTTCACTGATACATCTCTTGTGCTGGCTGTACAGAAGGTGTTCAGTGAATATTTCCTAGATAAATGAATTAATGAATAAATATAGAGAAGTTGGTAGGGAAAAGGCACAAAATGAGCAGAATTGGTGCTAATTTATGTTGAATCAGACAAATGTTCAGCTTATGCCCCAAATTTTTACAACCATCTTCCTTTCAAGTCAATGAACAACTGCTAGGAGCCTCTGAGCCACGCTACCCCAGAATATCCCAGAACACTCATTCTTATTCAAATATTTGGTTTTCAGTGTCACAAGGACAGGTATTCATCTGGACCAGAGAAATAGGCTGGATTTGCACTCATCTGTCACAGTGCCCTGAAATCAGCCTCAAATGATTCACAGCCCTCTTGAAAATATCTCCAATCTCCTAAGACATAAAAAGCCTCACTCCTTTTCCTGCCCCGACCCACCAACCAGCTTCTATCCCTGAACCTAGAGCGAAATTATGATGTTCTGTCTCCTCCTCCTATTTCAATTCCTCGTGCCCTGCATGTCTCCCCATAGGAGCTCGTAATAGGCTTGTATTATCAAGTTATGTATCAAGTTATGGCACCGAGGTTTTGGAATCACTTCATTCTATTTGCAGAGTGAGCCTGGTTAGTATTTAAATATGCCGCCCAAGCTACCAATATGCAACGTCGAACTCTTCACCTGAGATGATTTATTCCAGGAGTTGCCGTTCTGACTTGTCACACAGGCTTTCCATTGTGCTAAACAAGGAGCCCAAAGAACCAGAGGGCTTGCCAATGGTTTTCTTGTGGTTTTATTCTTTTATTAAGTAAAAACATTGGCCAGGCATGGTAGCTCACACCTATAATCCTAGCACTTTGGGAGGCTGAGGTGGGTAGATCACCAGAGGTCAGGAGTTCAAGACCAGCCTGGCCAACATGGTGAAACCCTATCTCTACTAAAAATACAAAAATTAGCTGGGCATGGTGGTGCATGCCTGTAATCCCAGCTACTGGGAGGGTGAAGCAAGAGAATTGCTTGAACCCGGGAGGCAGAGGCTGCAGTGAGCCAAAATTGGGCCACTGCACTCCAGCCTCGGTGACAGAGCAAGACTCCATCTCAAAAAGCAAACAAAAACCATAGCACATACCAGCAAACCTAGAAACTCACTGAAACCACATAATTGAGCAACATTAAAGACAGAGATGATGTGGCTTCCTGGTTGAGACCCAACCATCTGGCCCAGGTAATAGATAGTAGAGCCTAGTAGTAAAAAAGGAAAAAACATGAGCTTTGCACATAGGAGGAGTTCAATCAACAATGCCCCATAGTAGGCAATTCATAAATATCAGTTGAATAAATATTGAATGAACTAGATTGCAGACACTGAGTTTACAATAACCTGAGAAGAAATTACGTGAAAAAGTTGGACATAATTTTGCATGTATACTGTTATCATAACCTTATTAAACAGATAAAAAACTATACACAGATAACAATGCAAAAAGATAATACACCCCAAAACACTAAGAGTGATTGTCCTTGGATTGTAGCATATGGATGCCTTTATATTTTCTTGCTTCTGCTTTTCTGTATTTTTCAAATTTCCTATAATTAGCCTATTTTTTTAATAAATGAAAAATTAATTTGAAAACGAGGCAGCCTAGGTAGGTAGGGAGAGCATATGCTGCGAAGACAAACAGACTATCTTTTATTAATTGTATCACTTGTTCCTAACGTGTAATTTTTCTTTTTGTATACACTTTATTTTTATTTATGTATTTACTTGGGACAGGGTCTGACTCTGTCACAAAGGCTGGAGTGCAATGACATGATCTCAGCTCACTGCAACCTCTGCCTCCTGGGCTCAAACCATCCTCCCATCTCAACCTCTCAAGTTCAGGGACTACAGGTGTGTTCCACCACACCTGAATAATTTTTGTATTTTTGGCAGAGATGAGGTTTTGCCAACTTGTCCAGGCTGGTCTCAAACTCCTGGACTCAAGTGATCCTCCTGCCTCAGCCTCCCAAATTTCTGGGATTACAGGCGAGAGCCACTGCCCTCAGCTATAATTTTCTTAGTCTCAATTTCCTGAGTTATACACTACAGCTAATAATATTTACCATTCAAGTGAGTTTGTTATTGTTGTTTTCACTTACGTGCAATTTAATGGATGTAAAACACTCAGCACTATACTGCTTGCTATACAGCAAGCATTCAATACATGTATGACTTTAGCACCCAATAGATTGTTAGAGAAGTACACTACTTATTGATGTACTCATTTACTTAATGGCCCTTTATTAAGCCTCAACCATGTACCAAGAACTACTATCTCACTGAAGCTGAGGTCCAGGAGGAAGACATTCCAAGTCTGAATCTCTGGGTACCACTTTGATGGAAATACGCAGCTATAATCCAATAGAAGGTCACATGCTCCAGACAGGGAACTCATCTAATGATATGGGGGTGTGGGGGTGGGAGATCACTAGGAGAGGGTAGGAGGAGTAAAGAGCTTTCCACACTCAACCCAGTGAATGAACCACAAAAGCATCATGCTGAAGCAAAAGAGGCCAGCCACAAAGGCATGCTATGCAAGCCCATTTATAACAGAACAGAACGGAAATTTCATAAAAGTGCAAGAACAGGCAAAACTAATCTATGATGATTGAATTCAGAATAGTGGTTATCTTGGGGTTGGTGAGAAGGGAGCAAACAAGAACTTTATAGGGAACTAGAAACGTTCTATATCTTTGCAATATATCTATGTAATAAAACTGCACTTGTACCTATTAAACAAAAATTTTGAGATTTTAAAAAATTTTACTCTAAGTTCCAGCATACATGCGCAAAATGGGCAGGTTTGTTACATAGGTATACATGTGCCATGGTGGCTTGCTGCACCCATCAACCTGTCATCTACGTTTTAAGCCCCACATGCATTAGGTATTTGTCCTAATGCTCTCCCTCCTCTTGTCCCCCACCTCCTGACAGGCCCCAGTGGGTGATGTTCCTCTCCCTGCGTTCATGTGTTCTCATTGTTCAACTCCCACTTATGAGTGAGAACACATGGTGTTAAACAATTTTTTAAAAATGTTCTGCATCTTGATCTGTGTGGTCACAATTGTATATATATGTAAAAATTCATTGGGCTTTATTTACACTTAAGATTCATGCATTATACTATATGTAAACTATACCTCCATAAAGTACTACTGAAACAAACAAAAGGCTTTTAGATAATTACTACAGGTTTATTAACCTTCAGCCTCTGTATATTTATTGAGAATCTGCTATTCGATAATTCAACCATTCAACAGATATTTACTGTATTGCTACTCTGTGCCAGGTACTATTCTAGGCCCTGGATATAGCAATGATGGACAAAACTCCCTGCCCTAATGGGGCGTGCATTTTAGAACTATGTGCCAGACAAAGTGCCATGTCCTGGTGGAGGAGAGGAAGAGCTTGTGGTGCGGGAATGGAAGAACTCACAGTCTAGTGGACAGACAGACACAAAGTCACACCGCACCGTGCGGTGCTGTGATAGGGCATGTGGTGTCTTGATGCACAGCAGGAAGGGGCCATGTGGGCTGACTGCAAATTTGGAGAGAGCTCCCAAGAAAACACAACAGTCTGAGGATGAAGCAGCAGAGATGGCAGGTGACTCTTTGGAGGAGGCAAGAGCATCCTCGAAGGTGTATGTGCAAAGGCACTGCTGCATGGACTTGGAGGGAATCCTCAAATATCCACATGGAGTTTCCTACCATGGAGCTTACGTGAATTTACAGCACAAGTGTGGCCCTGGAACCAATGACCCAATCCTGCATCTACCACTTGATAAATATGGGACCTTGCACAATTACTCAGCCTCGAATTCTTCTTCCCGAAAATGTGACCAGTGTTAGTGCTTAATTGAGGTTTTTGCGAGGATTTAATGGGATCAACCATGGTGTGTTCATTTTCTATTGCTGCTGCTATAACAAATTACCACCAACTATAACAAATTACCATCAACTATAACAAATTACCATCGACTTGGTGGTGGCTTAAATAATCCTCATTTACTCTCTTACACTTCTGTGGTTCTGAAGTGTGAAACAGGTCTCGCTGGACTAAAATCAAGGTGTCAACAGGGTTGCTTTCCTTTCTGGAGGCCCTAGGGGAAAATCCACTTCCTTGCCTTTTCCATCTTTCAGAGGTTGCCCACATTCCTCGGCTTATCACTCCTTCATCTTCAAGCCAGCACCACTGCATCTCTCTGACTCTTCCATCTTCACATCTTTCTCTGTTCACATTGTGGAAAAGCCCTTCACTTTTGAGGATTCACAGGACTAAGTTGGTCCCACCTTGCTAATACAGGATCATCTGCATCTCAAGGTGCTAAACCCTGAATCTCACAGCTGCAAAGTCCCCTTTGCACTATAAGCAACATATCCACACACTCTGGAGATGAGGGCATGGACATCTTAGGGAAGCCATTATTCTTTCTACCACACATGAAATTATTTAGCACAATGTCTGGCTTATAGTGTGTGCTTAATAATTGTTAGGCACTATGTTACTATTATTAAATATGATTCAAGAGTATGAGAAGGAAACACCAAATCCTCTGGACCAATAAGCATGCAAATATAAACCAACTTAGGTGTAAATGCTGGGAATACTCAGGTCTTAGGGAACTACTCCAAACGATGCACAAACCTAGTTTCCATTTACACAAAAGTTTCTAATAAAGTAAGACTTCTTCACTAAATACTACCAGTTGCATACTCACATGCTGGCAGAACAAAGACTGCAGGGTGTTTCAGCATCTCCATACCAACAGCTAGAACAGATTCCTCTCCTAACCCTCTGTGCCGAATCAACCAGCTGGTCTGGTCTGACTCACAAATGGCTATAGCCTAGTGGTAAAGGGAACTTGGTCAACCATTTGCAAAGAATTTCAGGCAACTGGGGAGATGGAACAAAAATGCTCCCCCCCCCAAACGCTGCCTCAAAAACATGAAAAGTTGGGCAGTGAGGAAGCCAGGAAATAGAACACAAAGCATGTTGGGCTGAGCTATGGAATAAAAGACTTTTGTGATAGCGAATAAACTCTATCTCCCCCATTTTAAGCAGAAATCACAAATGATTTTGATCCCACTTAATAATTTCCCCACACTTGATGAGACAGCGGGCTCCATGAGAGCAAGGGTCTTGCCAGGAAGCCAACAGTCAATGTCTGATGTCCAGTCCATGTCTGGCACACAGCTGAGACCCAACAAAATAAAACGTGTGGAATTAAAGAATAAATGAATGCATAGGAAATCACCCAGGACCACAGTCAAGGGTAATATTTAGATCCTAAAGCAGGGGTTAACAGTCTATGGCTTGTGGACCAAATCCTCTCCACAGCCTCTTTTATATAGCCCAAAAGCAGAGCCAAGCCCTTTCCTGAATGTATTGTCTGTGGCTGCCTTTGTACTACAGCAGCAGAATATGTGGCCTCTCAGTTTGCCAAGCCTAAAATATTTACTATCTGGCCTTTTATATAAAACACTTGCCAATCGCTGCTTTATAATGCATTCTGGTAGCTTATCAAAACAATCTTGGGATCTTTTAAATATGCAGCAGCTTAAGCCCAGAATCTGAATTTTAACTAGTTTCCCAATCCTTGCACTGAAAGAGAAGTGATCTGATTTCACAACAGCAGGGTTCTAAACTTTTCTCTTTTTTTACTTTTAAGTTCAGGGATACACATGCAGGTCTGCTACACAGGTAAACTTGTGCCATGGGGGATTGTTGTACAGATTATTTCATCACCCAGGTATTAAGCCTAGTACCTATTACTTTCCTGACTCTCTTCCTCCTCCCACCGTCCACCCTCTGAAAGGCCCCATTGTGTGTTTTTCCTCTATATGTGTCCATGTATTCTCATCATTTAGCTCCCCACTTATAAGTACTAATATATGATATTTGGTTTTCTGTTCCTGTGTTAGTTTGCTAAGGATAATGGCCTCGAGCTCCATCCACATCCCTCCAAAGGACATGATCTCATTCTTTTTTTATGGCTGCATAATATTCTGTGGAGTATATGTACCACATTCTCTTGATCCAAGCTATCACTGATGGACAAATATTTAGGTTGATTCCCTGTCTTTGCTACTGTGAATAGTCCTGCAAGAACATACACTTGCATGTGTCCTTATAATAGAATGATTTATATTCCTTTGGGTATATACCCGGAAATGGGATTGCTGGGTCAAATGGTATTTCTGTCTTTAGGTCTTTGAGAAATTGCCACACTGTCTTCCACAACAGCAGCACTAATCTACACTCCCACCAACAGTGTATAAGCCTTGATAAGAATCACCCAAAAGGCTTGTTAAAACAGACTGACAAGCCCTGCCCCTCACTTTCTGATTCAGTAGGATGCATATGTGCCTGAGAATGTGCATATCACTCAAGTGATACTGATGATGCTGGTACAGAAACCACACTTTGAGAACCACAGTGCAAAGGTTACCCAGTGCCCGTCCTGGTTTAATAGTGACTCATTTTCCACACTTTAGCAGTAGTGGAACCTGAGTCACTATTAAGGTCTCACGATTAAATTCTCACTATTACTTCAGCACTATTAAGTGACTCATGTTCCACACTTCAGCGGTAGATTCTATGTTCAGCAGGTCCCACATTTTGAAATTTGGGGTGAATTCTTCCTGAGACTCTGTGGCAATAAAGAATATGAATTATGCTCACAATTGTAAAGATGTGGAACCCACCTAAGAGCCCATCAGCCAATGAGTGGATAAAGAAAACGTGGTAGATATACACCATGGAACACTACTTAGTCATAAAAAAGAACAAAATGATGTCTTGCAGCAACTTAGAGGAAGCTGGAAGCCATTATTCAAAGCGAAGTAACTCGGGAATGGAAAATCAAATATCGTTATGTTCTCACTTATAAGTGGGAACTAAGCTATGAGGATGCAAAGACACAAGAATGATATAATGGGCCAGGCGCAGTGACTCATGCCTGTAATCCCAGCACTTTGGGAGGCCAAGGCGGGCGGATCACTTGAGGTCAGGAGTTCGAGACCAGCCTGGCTAACGTGGCAAAACCCCAAGTCGACTAAAAATACAAAAATTAGCCGTGCATGCTGGCATGGGCCTGTAGTCTCAGCTACTTGGGGAGGCTGAGGCAGTAGGATCACTTGAACCTGGGAGGTGGAGGTTTCAGTGAGCCAAGATTGCATCATTGCACTCCAGCCTGGGCGACAGAGTGAGACTCCATCTCAAAAAAAAAAATGACATAATGGACTTTGGGGATTTAGGGGTGGGGAAAGTTCAGGAGGGGGTGAGGGATAAAAGACTACATAGTGAGTAGTCTTGGGTGACAGGTGGACCAAAATCTCAGAAATCACCACTAAACAACTTATCCTTGTAACCAAAATCTGCCTATACCCCAAAAACTATTGAAGTCAAAATAAATTTTTTTAAAAAGAATATGAATTATGAACGCATCAGGAGGCAGACAGTGAAATGTCAAAAAGAAAGACACTTATGACTGTGGCTGGAATTCTTTCATACAGTGCTTCATTATTTCCAAAGTTAGTCCCCCCATCTATTATCTCATGTAAACCTCCAGACAAACCTCCAGACAACCCAGTGGGTAGGCGTTATTATTGCAAAGTGATTCTTACTCCCATTTTGCAGGAAAAAAGGAGGAGGCACAAAGGGGTTGAAAATAGACACAAGTTAATCTCCCTGACACTCCCCTTACCCATTCAACAACAATCTCTCTAAGCTTTGTATTGCTTCCTTCTTTCTTCTCTCCCCGTATCTACTTCTTTGCCTCTATTGACTTGTATGTGTATGTACGTATGTATGTATGTAATTAGAGATGGAGTTTCGCTCTTGTTGCCCAGGCTAGAGTGCAATGGCATGATCTTGGCTCACTGCAACCTCCGCCTCCTGGGTTCAAGCAATTCTCCTGCCTCAGCTTCCCAAGTAGCTGGGATTACATGCATGTGCCACCACACCCGGCTAATTTTGTATTTTTAGTAGAGACGGGGTTTCACCATGTTGGTCAGGCTGGTCTCGAACTCCTGACCTCAGGTGATCCACCCACCTCGGCCTCCCAAAGTGCTGGAATTACAGGCATGTGCCACCGTACCTCGCCATATTTATTTTTTTTGACAGAGTTTTGCTCTTGTTATCCAGGCTGGAGTGCCATGGCACAAACTTGGCTCACTGCAACCCCTGACTCCCAGATTCAAGAGATTCTCCTGCGTCAGTCTCCCAAGTAACTGGGATTACAGGTGGGTGCCACCACACCCGGCTAATTTTGTATTTTTAGTAGAGATGGGGTTTCTCCATGTTGGTCAGCCTGGTCTCGAACTCCCAACCTCAGGTGATCCGCCCACCTCGGCCTTCCAAATTGCTGGGATTACAGGTGTGAGCCACTGCACCCTGCCCTCAAACCACATATATTAAAGTAAAAAGAAAAAGTTGAAATTAATATTAATAATGTATCTTACTCAACTCACTATATTATCATTTTAATGTGCAATCAATATAAAAATTATTATTAATGAGATACTTCACGTTCTTTTTTTTTTCCACAGCAAGTCTGAAATCCAGAGTGAATTTAACACTTATAGCACATTTCAGCTCACACTAGCCACACTTCAAATGCTCAGTAGACACAGGGATTCAGTGGCACAAAACAGGTCTCTGTGGTCAAGGTGATCTCCTGGTCCCATGGTCCTTTTTTGAACTTGGTGTTATTGAATCTTTCTTCTACTGACATCACCTCCCTTTTCTCCTTGACACACTCTCCTCCAATGTTGCCTGAAACATCTTTTTCTCCTTGTCCTTCTCTTATGTCCCCCTGATCATTCCTTCTTATGTGCACACTTTCTTCATTTGCCTCTGAATGAGTTAGTGTTCCCCAAGGCTCTGTGTTGCATCCATTGTTCCTCACTGGGTACATCATTTACTTGGACATTTTGTCCATCCTTTATGGCTTTAAATATATGCCAGTGGCTTCCAAATCCAGATCATTCCACTGGACTTTGATATTTAAATAACTGGATGCTCATGGTGCCCTATAAGCCAGTTAAGGTCAACAAACTCTAAAACTGACCCTGTCATCCACCACCCAAACTTAGTGATACCTCAATCCACAGCCATCCAGAAACCCTAGAGCAGTGGTTCTCAACATGCAATGACTGTGCTCCACTAGGGAATATTTGGCTATGCCTGGGGACGCATTTAGCTGTCATAGCTAGGGGGCAGGGTATGACTGGCACCCAGTGGGTAAAGACTAGGGATGCTGCTAAACATCCTACAATGTACAAGAACGCTCCCTATAACAAAGAATTATCTAGCCCAAAATGTCAAGAATTCCACTGTTGAGCAACTCTGCCTTAAAGCCTTAACTGCATCAGCAGTTCACAGGAGACTCACAGACACATCTACTCTTGCACCCTATCTCAGACCTACTGAATTAGAAATCTCTGAAGTGAGGCCTGGGTTGGTGTTTTAACACACTCTCCAAGTGAATCTTATACACACTACAGTTCAAGAATCACCACTCTAGGTAGAGCCAACCTTGACGTCAAAGAAATCCACTAAGTTCTTGTTCCGCACCAAGCACTGGGACCGCTGATACAGAAAAAAGCAGCTAAAATTCAATGTTTGAGTAAGCACTTGACTTCAGCCTTCACAATACAACTTCCTAGGCCTCCAGGTGAATCATTTAACTCTGTTTTCTCTTTATTAGCACTATTCCAGAAAAAATTGACCTGTAAGGATCATGGTCCAAAGCAACAAGTCTTTAATGTACAATCCTTTTCTCAGCCCTGGAGCTTGGAGCTTATTTCTTCAAGTTTAAAGCTAGGAAATAGACCAATGTTTTGGTGCACTGCCCACTAGAGAGACTGGAGTAGAGACCAATGCAGGAAAATCCTCAAACCTTTCCATCTTATTCAGCTCAGTTTATATTTTAAAACATACGAAAGAAAGTGCTTTTGAGATATGGGGATAAAGATACGATAGATCTGCTAAGGAAAAGAGGCCTTGAGAATTGTTTAAATTCACTTGGCTGCTGGAGGGCTCTAGAAAGAATTAGCTTAGAGGGGAAATAAATCTGGAATCCAGTTCTTGCTCTGCCTTAACTGACAATGTGAATTTTTTTTTAAAAAATCATTTTGGTTCAAGAAATATGTATTAAGGATCTCTGATGAGCTAGACACAAAGTCAGGTACTGAAGATAAAATAAATAAAGCAGGCAAAGTCTCCTACCTTAAGAAAATTACAGGCTGGTAAACTCTCAACAGGAGAAATATTGGATTTATCAAATATAGTTTCTTCCCCTGAGAAACTCAGACTGGTTGGTGAGAGAGACAAATATATTTTATAATTTCAAAAATGTAGTAAATATTAAAGTATTACAGAATGCTACAGAATAATGTAGAGATGAAAGGATCATTCACCCTGGGAATAAAGGAAAGCTTTCTGGAGAAGACACAGTTGTGTAGATAGCCATTTGAGAGGCAAGACTGGAGGGAAGGGGACAGGCTAGAAGGCTATTTCAGGAATTCTATAAAGAGATGATCAAGGCACGAACAAAGGCCATGGGTGATAAATAAGAGCAGGCCGTACGAAGAGGGGTGAATTAAGGATGTCTACACTGTTTTCTGTTATCCTTCCCATTGACAGGTAGATTGCTTTATCCTCCTCTTGAATCTGACCAGCACAATGACTGTGTGACCAATAGAAAAGCCTAACTTTTAAGTAAAACAGAAGCTTCCACTTCTTCCCTCATGTAACACTTGCCCTTGGATATGTCAGGTATGTCAACTCAAAACTCAACTGCCATGCTTTGTGAAATCCAAGCCACATACAAAGGTTACGTTAGGCAGTGAGCTAAGCCTCCAAACCAGTGGCCAGCTCCACACACTTAGCTATATCATGAGCCATATCATACATTCCAGCCCAACTGTGCTCTCAGGGAACTGCAGCCCCAGCTATTATTACATGGAGCAGAACCACCACCTAGCAGAGCCCAGTCAACCCACAGAACTGTGACTGACAATAAAATGATTCTTGTTTCTAGCTCCTATATCTTGTAGCAACAGTATATAAGAATGTAAAACTGCCAATGTCAGGTAAGAAAATGAGATGGCTAACGATGATGACATGTCAGTCTAACTTCACCATAAAAATTATCTGATCTAGTTTATCTGCAAAAATAGTTCCAGCAGTGTAGAAGTGTAAGAGAGTAACAGAAGATAGCCAGAGTTCTGCTTCTGGTATGCTAGGAAATCTCTTAACAGATTCCTTCCCACACGCAAACAGGTAAACACTTAAAGCTAGAAGGAAAAAAGATACCTGAAGGCTCTGTAGAATAAAAACAGCCAGTAGATTTCACAGGGACATTGAAACATGGAAGAAGGGCTCATCATAGAGTGAGTTCTACATTTTTTCCACCTAGGTCTGACAGCATGCTGCTGTCCCAAAATGGCACTGGGTGGCTCAACATCTTATGAAAGAGCCACCGTCTTTCTTGCCTGAAAAGGTGGAAGTTAGAGACCTGGAAGTCCATGGCCAGCAGAATATAAAAACCCCAGAAAGAAGAGACTTAGAGAAGGGAATTCTTGGCATGTATATGTAAACTCTGCCCAAGTCTTTGGTCAGTCCTTGAACAAAGGGTGAGCAGACAAGGCTCAAAGTAGTTTGCATCTAAACCTAACAGGACTGAGAACTGAGCCTTCATCCAAGAGACAGAGATGGAAATTTAAGTATAACGAGGTTAATTACTTGCTAAGACACAAATATGAATACTCTTTGAAGAAATATAATGTAACCCACAATATAGCATTCACAAAGTGCTAGTATAATTCAAAATTACTTTACATATAAGAAATAGGGAAATCTGACCCATTCTCAAAGAAAAAAGACAATCAACAGAGGTCAATCCCAATATTAAGTATATTGTTAGAATAGTTAAAGCTGCTATTCTAACAATATACTTAATGAGGTAAAGGAAAATATGCTCATCACAAAGAAAAAGGTAGGAATTCTCATAAGAGGAAAATTTTTTAAAAATTTAGAACTGAAAAATAAAATATCTGAAATAAAGAATTTACTGGATAGAATATGAGAATGAAGATGACAGAGGCAGGAGTCAGAGAGCTTGAAGATAGATCAATAGAAATGACGTAAGCAGAGGGGCTTTCATAAATTAACAGAGTGAGGTCTAACATACATGTGATTAAAGTGTAACAACCCAAGATCACCTTGCCACTGCCTAGACAGAGCCAGTTTATCAAGACAGGGGAATTGCAACAGAGAAAGAGTAATTCACACAGAACCAGCTGTGCAGGAGACCAGAGTTTTATTATGACTCAAATCAGTCTCCCCAAGAATTCAGGGATCAGAGTTTTTAAGGATAATTCGGTGGGTTGAGGGCCAGTGAGTTGGGAGTTCTGATTGGCTGGCTGGAGATGAAATCACAGGGAGTTAAAACTGTCCTCCTGCTGTGAGTCAGTTCCTAGGTGGGAAACACAAGGCCAGATGAGCCAGTTTATCAATCTGGGTGGTGCTAACTGATCCATCAGATGTAGGGTCTGCAAAATATCTCAAGTACTGATCTTAGGTTTTACAATAGTGATGTTATCCCCAGGAGCAATTTGGGGAGGTTTAGAGTCTTGCAGCCTTCAGCTGCATGACTCCTAAACCATAATTTCTCATCCTGTGGCTTTAGGCAGTCTGGTCCCCAGGCAGAAAGGGTGTTTGTTTTGAGAAAGGGCTAATATCTCTTTGTTTCAAAGTTAAACTATAAACTAAGTTTCTCTGAAGGTTATTTTGACCTACACCTACGCCCAGGAAAAACAAGGACAACTTGGAGGTTAGAAGCAAGATGAAGTCACTTAAGTGAGATCTCTTTCACTGCCATAATTTCTCAGTTACAATTTTTGCAAAGGTGGTTTCAAAAGTTTCTACAAGAAAGAGAATGGAGAAGGGGAAAAAATATTGAAGAATAATGGCCAAAAAGAAGACAGACATAAATTTTCAAATTCAAGAAACTCAAAGAACCCCAAATAGGACAAATGTGGAGAAAACCATGCTAGGCACATCATAGTCAAACTGATGAAAATCAAAAGAAAGAAAATCTCAAAATTAGCAAGAGAAAAATAGCACATTATATATAGAGAACAATGATTCAAATTTTTCACAGACTTAAGATTAGAAACTACAGAGTCCAGAAGACAGTGGAATAATGTCTTTATAAGTGCTAGGGGAAAAAAAGACACACCAAATTCTATTTTTAGTGAAAATGTCCTTCAAGAATGAAAAAGAATTAAAGACTTTTCAGATAAAAGAAAACTAAGAGAATTCATTTCCAGCAGACCAGCTCTTCAAGAAATGCTAAAGGAAGTTATTCAAGCTGACATCAGAGGAAAATAATACCAGAAAACTCTAATTCCTTCAGGAATTAATGAAGAGCATTAGAAGCATAAATATCTGGGTAAGCATAAAAGATGATTTATTCTTTTAATTTTTTAAAAAAATACAAACGCATATGACTATTTAAAGCACAAATCCTTACATTGCCTCTTGGGTATTAATGTACAGATGCAATGCTTATAACACTATAGCATACAGGATGGTAAGGGGAATGAGTGGGCCCTATACTGAAAAGTTTCTACGTTGTATGTGAAGCAATGCAACACTAACCCTAAGTAGCCTGTGAAAAGTTAGAGATGTTTCATGTGATCTCTAGAGCAATCACTTTAAAAATGCAAATAGAGATAATTTTACTTCTTCCTTTCCAATTTGGATGCCTTTTATTTCTTTTTCTGGCCTAATTGCTCTGGCTAGGACTTCCAGTACTATGCTGAATAGAAGTGGTGAGATTGAACATCTTTGTCTTGTTCCTGATCGTAGACGAAAAGCTCTCAGTTTTCACCACTGAGTATGGTGTTTGTTGTGGGCTTGTTGTACTTGACCTTTATCAGATATACTTTTATCAGGAAAACACTCAGCAAACTGGTTATAGAAGGAATTAATTTAAATTTTATAGGAATAAAAGTATTAAAATTTTCAAATACTTTTTCTGCATCTATTAAGATAATTCTGCATCTATTGAGATGAGAGGTATTGATTAAAAGCCAATAAATAAGTTACAACAAGTGTATAAATACTCTAAAAATCCAATAGAAGGCAGATATAATGAGCAAAATGAATCCCCCAAAGATTTTCACCTCTAACCCTGGAATCTCTGAATGTGTTATGTGAAAAAAGTGATTATGGACCTAAAAACAGAGAGGTTATCCTGGTTTATTCCATGGAGACTACCTACGTGTCGCCTGAAAAACATAGAACTTTTTCCAGCTGGAGTCAGAGAAGTAGCAGAGAAGAAGTCAGAAAGACTCCAAGTGTCAGAGGATCTTCACTCACCATTGCTGGAGGGCTCATGAAAAACATGAGAAAGAATTCTCTAGGAGCAAAGACCAGCCCGCCATCCATAGACTGCAAATAAATGGGAACCTCAGTTCCACAACTCTTTGATTTGCGAATTATTCGTCACAGCAGCAACAGAAAACTAACAGAGCAGGAAAGGGAGGAGAAAGTCATGAAAAACAGAGGGGAAATATAGAAACAACAATAAACAATAAACAACAAAAAACTCAAACACATCAATAATTGCATTAAATGACTGTGGACTAAAAGTTGAAGATTCTCAGCATGGATCAAACAAAAACAAGACCAACTATTCTCTATCTATGAGAGATGTACTTTCAATGTAAAGACACAGACAGATTGAAGTAAATTAATGGAAAAGGATACACCACACAACCAGAAAGTGTTAGAAGATGGGACCGTCTTTATTAGCATCAGATAAAACAGACTTTAAAACAAGGACTATTCCGAGAGGGGCATTTCATAATGAGAAAAGGGTCAATTCATCAGAAAGATATAATAACCATAAATGTGGATGAACTTAATAACAGAACCCCAAAAATATAGAACGGAACTAAAAGGAAAAATAGACAACTCCACAATCACTGTTCCTCTTCAACTTCAATCACAGATATTTCCCATTATTTATTATTAGTCTATAAACCGACTCACTTTTTAAAATGTAATTAAGCTATTCTAAGGGAAATTTTATAGCTTACATAAATGGGAAGCCTCGTGTCACTTACATAATCACCATGAACATATAGCAAACCATATCATTAAATCCTAGCCAGACA
Source organism: Macaca thibetana thibetana (assembly GCF_024542745.1). Lineage (NCBI taxonomy): Eukaryota > Metazoa > Chordata > Mammalia > Primates > Cercopithecidae > Macaca > Macaca thibetana. The sequence continues at coordinate 65,747,449 of NC_065597.1, read as the reverse complement.
TCATGGCATGACTACTATGTGAGTCTGTGTTCTTTAACTGGGGCTGTGTACCACCCAAAGCCATCTCCTTTACCCGAGGTGATATGCAGCCCCATATTCTGGGAAACACTTATGTAACCTGACTTTCTCACATGTCCAAAGGAGAACAGGACACTAACTGGTCTCCTGTAACCAAACGAGTTGCTGCCAGATCCCGGTGTTCCGATCCTTTGTTGAACGTTCCTTCCTCTGTTCTGTGAGTCTTTTATTAGCAGTAAGAGTGGAACCTAAGCCTCCTCTTTAAAGTTGGCATTTGAAACCCAATAGAAAACTGCAAGCTCCAGGACCCTGAACCAACTCAGAGTCAGAAGTGCTGGTGGCATTCAGCATCCAAAAACACTTACAGCCAAGTTTGTTCTGTCTTTTTAACACGACTAATATCATCAGTGAAATTACAGAAAAATGAAAGTCGGCACTCTAATTCCAGTAATGAAATCACAGGCGCGCAGCTCCCACCTTTAGGAGCCTCACAAATGATGCATGTCCTCTGAAGCCATTCAGCTGGCGTGACTTGTAGATTTATCCCTCCGAGGGAAGCCACTATCTATCGGGTGGCCAGCCTGACACCACATCGGGTGACAAATGAGATCGGAGAACCAAGCCTTTCCAGGCAAAGGCTGCCACATGAGTGGAATACAAAATAGTTTTCCTGTGTGTGTTCAGTTGACTGCTGTAAATGAGATTCATTGGAGACCTGAAACAGGAGGGCCTAAAATAATTTTGGTTCTGATTCCAACAACAAAGCAAGAGTTGACTCTCCCCCTTCTCTGATTGTAGCGATTAATCTCTCACCAGCCAGTTTATTACATAGTCCTACTCAGTCTAAAGCTGACATGCAAGACACCATTTTCAAAAATTAAACAAGCCAGGTGTGGGAGCACATGCGTGTAATCCCAGCTACTTGGGAGGCTGAGACAGGAGGATCACTTGAGCCCAGGAATCCAAGGCTGCAGTGAGCCATGACTGTGTCACTGCACTCCAGCCTGGGCAACAGAGCAATACCCTCGGAGGGAGGGAGAGAGGGAGGGAGAACTGACCAGAGTTTGAATCCTGGGTTTATCATTTGCTAATTGAGTGATTTTAGGAAGTTATTTAAGCCTTGAAGTCTCCATTTCCTAATCTGTAAAACTGAAAAAAATAGTATTACCTCACCCTAAATGAGATAATTATAATTAAAGTTAAATTCATTGCATGCCATCTGCCAGATACTATGTTAAGCCCTTTATGTGTAGAAATGAAAGGAGAGTTCTGTGCGCACGCTAGGTGCTCTGTATACAGCGTACCACCCACTCCAAAGCTGAGAGTGGAAGGCAGAGCTCAAGCAGTCATTAACCACAGCACACGTTCAGGCAGCTTTGTCACTAAATTTTAACCAGTACATATATAAAAGTGCCCCACTCTCCTCCTCATACTCCATATGCACACGTGCACATCCATGTGTGCATGCACTCACATGCGCGCACACACACATACACACACACTTCAATTCAGTCGCCTTTTCCTGGGGGAGTAGACTTCAGTGAGTAAGTACCTCTCTTAGCCTCAATCTCAGCTCCAAGCAATCTCTAATTCACAAAAAAATAAATAAATAAAAATAAAATAAAAAAACCCTGTTTTTAATTAGGTCAACCCGCAGCTTAACAATGAAGATGAAGAAAAAGATCTTGGGCAAGAACAAGACAGCTGTGGTTTGAGAAGAGGGCACTAGACTTGGAGTTAGAACTTGGATGCTGCCTGTGCCATATATTTACCGGATGATTTTGGACACATTCTTCGCCTTTTTGAGTCTTTTCCTCCATGCAAAATGAGGCACTTGGATGTTATAAAACACAACAATGCTACAGCATAATTAAAGCGCCAACTGATAAAGAAAAAGCAATGGGTTGTCAGCTCCCAATGCAAGTTAGAATTGTGTGTGATTTGATCTAGAAAGCAAGGGTCACTCACTTTTCAAAGCATCCATGGAGAAGCTGTATGATTCAGGGAAATGGAGTTACAGGGACCTGGCTCAACCTCCTCCTATCTGTGTGAACTTGGGCAAGTCTCTTCACCTTGCTTAGCCTCAGTTTGCTCATTTCCAGAAAGGTGATAATTCCCAGCCTTGCTGGTTTATTGTGATGATTAACATGAGTTTGGAAGGTGGTTAGTACTTTGCTCCTTAGTCCTTCTCTTCCTCCTCCCCCATCCCCTTCCTCCTCTCACTCTCCCCTTCTTCCCCATTCTCCTCTTTCTCCCCCATCCCCTTCCTCCTCTCACTCTCCCCTTCTTCCCCATTCTCCTCTTTCTCCTCCTCCCCTTCCTCTCTATCCTCCTCTTCTTCCTCCTCTCACTCTCCCCTTCTTCCCCATTCTCCTCTTTCTCCTCCTCCCCTTCCTCTCTATCCTCCTCTTCTTCCTCCTCAATGAAGCAAGATCTTCCCTCTGTAAGAACATTAAATTTCTTCCACTCTGTGACCTGGCTCAAGTTCAGTATGAAGATGATCACTGCCAGTAGGAAAATTCCTCCAGAAGGATTTTTATTATATTTCCCTTTGAAGAGGAGCAAGGAATCAACAATTGGCATCCCTCGGAAGATGAAAGCAAGTTGCTATGTATTCAGAACTGATGTTCCTCTGGAATCAGAGTAAAGTCTTAATGGACCCTGATGACATAACGTGGTGCGAGCTCCTCATCTCAAATGGCAGGTTACTCAGCAAGACGGAGGGAGAGAAGCAGATGGATGTGACAGTAAATTCTGCTATGTACCCACAGACACTTCTAAGACATTAAAAAGTGGTGCCCACATTTCCGACTCCCACAACGAAACCTGCCAAGAAATCCTGACATTGATTTCAGGAGCATGTGGGATCCTGCCTCTCTTGCAATGCAGGTCCCTCACTCTGGTTATGCCAAGCACAGCTTAAACTGACCTCTCTGGTTGTGACAAAGTAAGCCAAGAGGAGACTAAGATTCTAACGGGTTTATTTTATCTACTTGAAAGGAACACTACATCTGGAGTCTGGTGAAGAGGATTCAAGCTCTCCTTCTGTGACTTACTAGCAATGACACAGAAGGTTGCCTCAGTTGTCCTATCTGTGAAATGGAAGAAACAAGGAAGGCAGTGCCACATGGTTATTCTGAAGACAAGATCAGCTCCTATCCCTTGGGCCACTCTCCATCTTTCTCATTTTACTCTATGATAGACCTTGACAGTTTCCTGTCACCAGCTTTTTCCCTCCTCATTGTCTTTGCACTGTCTGTTCCCTATACCTGGAATGCTTTTCCCTCTGCTCTTCCCATCATCAGGACCTCCTTTTCATCCTTCAGATTTCAGCTTAAATGTCTCATGCTCTGAGAGGCCTTTTCTTGCTAGAGCAGGGTCTTTGTCCATCAGTCTTCATCACAGCTCTGCTTATTACCTCTCCCATAGCACTTTCCAAAATCTGTAATTAGTTTTTTCACTTGTGTATTGATGTCTCCCTATACTAGAATGTACTTAGAATCTGGACATGAAAAGACTGTATCCTCATTCTCTAGTACAATGCCAGACATTTAAGCATTTAATATTCACTGAATGAATGACTGTACTAGAAAACACTTGGGGGCTGTACAGTCCTATACATATATAAGGGACTATGAGACTATATATATGACTTATATTGTGTGTGTGTATATATGTAAGAGATAAAAGTATATATACCTAAGATATTTATATTATATTGAAAGTGAAACCATAGACTCTGGTGATATTGGAAAATTCTCCTATATAACTAGAGAATAGTCCAGACATGGTAGCTCAGTCCTGTAATTCCAGCATTTTGGCAGGCCAAGGCAGGCGGATCACTTGATGCCAGGAGTTCAAGACCAGCCTGGCCAACATGGCGAAACCCCCATCTCTACTAAAGAAAAAAGGAAAAGAAAAATTAGGTGGGCATGGTGGTGCACACCTGCAGTCCCAGCTACTCAGGAGGCTGAGGCATGAGAATTGCTTGAACCCAAGAGGCAGAGGTTGCAGTGAGCCGAGATCACACCACTGCACTCCAGCCTGAACAACAGACAGATACTCTGTCTCAATAAAGAAAAGGAGAGAGAGAGAGAGAGAGAATAGTTTCACCCTGCAAACTCCTTAGAGGAGGGAAAAAAAGCAGGCCTGGGCTGCAGGGTTAAAAGCTACCAGTCACAGTAGCTGTCCAGCACCCGCAAGGTGCTAAAAGAACTACAAGACAGGAAATGCACAAATTAGCATTAGAATAAAAACTGAAAATGCCATCCATGCTGTCTGTTGTTCACTTCCTGGCTGGGAGGATTCCTTCCATGATCTCAAGGCAGCACTGCCATGCTTGCTCAGCGCCTCCAACAATATCTCAAGGTAATTGGACTGGTAGACGTTTTCCTATCTGCAAAGCTTAGTTGTGATGCAATTAGGTCATTTCCAGAAAGGTTCATATAAACTTGGGTCACTTTATATTCTTTTTAAACTTGTCATTATGGTAAATGTCAAACATAGAAAAGGGAAAAAATAGTATAATGAACCCCCATGTAACCACCACTCAATTTCAACTATTTTCAATTCATGACTGATCTTGTTTTGTCTATATTCTTACCAATATCCTCCTTCCAATGTATTATTTTGAGGTGAACTCCAGACATCATATCATTCATCTGTAAATATTTCAGTATGCATCTCTAAAAGTCAAGGACTCCTTTTCACAAATATCATCACACTCAAAATTTACCTTAATCCTTAATATTATCAAGTGTCTGATCTGTGTTCATATTTCCCTGATCTGTATACTTTTAGAGAAATCTTATTCTTTTGACTTTGTATACATACTAGGTCTATATGATTAATATGGTATTTATTTATGTATTTATTTTTGAGACAGAGTCTTGCTGTATTGCCCAGGCTGGAGTGCAGTGGTGTGATCTCTGCTCACTGCAACCTCTGCCTCCTGGGCTCAAACGATTCTCCTACCTCGGCCTCCCAAGTAGCTGGGATTACAGACATGTGCCACCACGCCCAGCTAATTTTTGCATTTTCAGTAGAGACGGGGGTTTCGCTATGTTATCCAGGCTGGTCTGGAACTTCTGGCTTCAAGCGGTCTGCCCACCTCAGCCTCCCAAAGTGCTGGTATTACAGGTGTAAGTCACTGCAGCCAGTCTAATTAATATGACTCTTGAGACTCTTTTTACTTCATTCCATTTTTTGTTTTAAAAACTGGGTCTTTTGTTGCAGTTTCCAATAGTCTGGATTTTGCCGATGACATGCCCATGATATCATCTAACATGCTTATGTCCCCTCCCATATTTGCTGGCAGTTCAGGCCAGAGGCAGATGCAAATCTCATTTATTTTGCCAAGGATACTTCATAAGTGATGTGTGTACTTTCTTTAAAAAATAAATGTTCTGGTTGTCTTTCGTAACATTCGCAGGCATAGACAATAACTGCCTGAATCCATTAGTTCATTAAAGTTTGCAGTGTAGGGATATTCCAATCCTACTATTCCTTCTTCATTTATTACCTGGAACTATGCCAAAAAGAGAAATCTTCCTTTGTCAGCTATTTGGTTGGCCTGAGGGAGAGCTAATATAACAAGGGCAGAATACAGTAAACACGTGCTCCTTCCCCCATGTATGTTTTCAGAACAATGAATTGGTTCCCTAGCATCCTCCAAGGGTTACCAATTAGTTATCTTTTATAATATTTTATTATTACAAACTCATGGATGTAATATTATAAAACTCATGGATTTTATGCATTTCAATCCCTTGCAATGAGTACCTTCATTGATGCCCAAACTGTTTCATCTTTGGCCAGCTGATACTTTTCAGATTGGCTTCTGAGTCCCTTTGACCTGTAGTCTTTGGTAACTGCTTTGCTCATTGCAGTGACAAGGCACTCTAGGAAGGTTTATCTTGTTCATTTCCACCCTACACCTTGAATCACCCACTTTCCCAGTGGTCCCCCTCAGTGGAAAATAGTTTAAAAACCAAACTCTGAGTGGAGGGGTACTTACTTTTACTAGGTTGGTTACTGTTCTAGGATATATGTATTTTAAGTGAAAATGTATCATAAGTTCATACTGATACTTTATTTTTTAATTGACATTATTGTATATTAATATTTATGGGGTACGGTATATATTTCAATACATGTATACAATGTGTTAATGATCAAAGCAAGGTAATTAGCTTATCCATCACCTTAAACTTGTCATTTCTTGTGTTTAGAACATTAAAAAGTCTGCTTTTCTAGCTATTTAAAAATACACAATATAATTTTAACTATGGGCATCCTACAGTGTGATAGAATACTAGAACCTATTCTTCCTGTCTAGCATAATTTTTTATCGTTTACCAACCTGTGGCTACACACCCTTCCTGACCTCTAGTAACCACTAATCTACTTTCTACTTCCATGAGATCAACGTTCCGAGCTTCCACATGAATGAAAACAAGTGATATTTGGTTTTTTGTGCCTGGCTTATTTAATATAGTGTCCTCCAAGTTCATCTATGTTGCCACGAATGACAAGATATTGTTTTAATGGCTGAATAGTATTCCATTGTGTATACATACCACATTTTCTTCATCTGTTAATTCAATGGTTGATTCAATGTCTTGGCCCCTGTGAATAGTGCTGCAGTGGGTAAAGAATATCTCTTCAACATACTGATTTCCTTTCTTCTTAAAATTTACCCAGTAGTGGGGTTGCTGGATCAATCAGGAGTTCTACTTTTAGTATGAGGAATCTCCATACCGGTTTTCATCATGCCTGTTCTAAATTCCCACCAGCAATGTGTAAGAGTTCTCTTTCTCTGCATCCTTGCCAGTATTTTTGGATTTTTGATAATATCTTTTCTGAGCTGAGATTATATCACGTTGTGGTTTCGATTTGCATTTTTCTCATTTGTTGAGTATTTTTTTCATAAACTTATCCATTTGCATGTCTTTAAGAGACGTTTATTTAACTCATTTGCCCATTTTTTAATCAGATTATATTTTTTTGCTGTTGAGTTCCTTGTATATTCTGCATATTAATCCCTTGTCAGATGTAGTTTGCAAATATTTTCTCTCATTCTGCAGGTTGTCTCTTCACTCTTTTTTTTTCCTTTGCTGAGCAGAAGCTTTTATATTTGTCTATTTTTGCTTGTGTTACCTGTGCTTTTGGGGCCTTCTCTATAAAAATATTTTCCCAGACCAATGCCCTGGAGTTTACCCTGTTTTCTTCTAGTAGTTTCATAGTTTTAGGTTTTACATTGAAGTCTTTAACCCATTTTGAGTGTATTTTGTATATGGTGACAGATAGAGGCCTAGTTTCATCATTCTGCATATGAATATCCACTTTTCCAAGCACCATTTCTGCTGTAGCTATTGTCCTCAGAATGGTCTCTCTCATTTTCCAGTAGTACCTGATGATGATCTTGAACTTCCCAAACTCTCAGAGGCATCACAAGTAACTCGGTCTTTGCTTTCTCACACGCAGTTTCTAATACCACATGGGATTTGTAGTTGTGATTTTTATTTACATGCTTATTTTTAGAACTCATGGGGACATCCTGTTCCATAATTTTTTGTAGCTATTACCCATGAGTTTTTGGTTTTTTATTACTTTTGTTAGTTTGTTTTTTGAGGTTCAAAGATAATCAAAAGCTCTGCTGCTATCTTCCAGATTTCCCTAATAAAAGTATCTGTGATATGACACTCCTTCAGCTACACACACACACACACCAGTATGTTCTCCTTCTTTCTGACACACTCACAGGTGGACACACACTCATGCATGTGCGTGCGCACACACACACACAGAGTAACTTGTGTTACACAAACACAGAGTAACTCTCCATGAGACTCTGCCAGAAACCAAACTATTAACAAAAGCTTCCTGATGTGCCCAACTCTCTAGGCGTGCTTCTCAGTTAGGTTGGATCCAAACCTAAAGATGTTAACTTCCTTGTCATCAGTAAGAACAAATCTAATGATGTTATTACAACATCCAGATATGGGGCCAATTATTTATATGTTCATTTTACATGGTCCTGCATTTAGAATAGAATGAAATTTTAATTTATTCTTTTGGTTTCTATCTGCCTTTATCATTAGGAAGTGATGTTTATTAGTCAGTGAATTAAGAGGAAAATATCAAGGCCCTCCCAAGTTTGTTGCAGCACTATTCACAATAGCCAAGATTTGGAGTCAACCTATATGTCTGTCAACAGACAAATGGATAAAGAAAATGTGGTACATATGCACAAAAGAGTATTATAGAGCCAGGAAAAAGAATGAGATCCTGTCATTTACAACAGTACGGATGGAACTGGAGATTAGTATGTTAGGTGAAATAAGCCAGGCACAGAAAGCCAAGCTTCACATTCCCACTTATTTGTGAGAGCTAAAAAAAATTTAAAACAATTGAACTCATGGAGGTAGAGAGTAGAGTGATGGTTACCAGAGGCTGGGAAGGGTAGTTGGGGGTGGTATGAGGTAGGGATGGTTAATAAGTACAAAAAGATAGTTAGATAGAATGAATAAGATCTAATATTTAATAGCACAACAGGGTGACTACAGTCAACAACAATTTATTGTACATTAAAAAGTAACAGTATAATTGGATTATAACACAAAGAAAGGATAAATGCTTGAGGTGATGGATACCCCATCTACTCTGATGTGATTATTATGCATTGTATGCTTGTATCAAAATACCTCATGTACCCCAGAAACACATATACCTACTTTATTTTTAATTGATATTTTATAATTATACACATTTATAGGTACACTATGTTTTTATATACGTATACAACAGAATGATCACACAACTTTAAAGGAAAAGAAAATTTCCCAACCTCCTTTGGAAACAGAAACCATCAACAGCATTGTTCCTTCTGCCTAGGTACCAAGATATACTGATAAGAAAGGAAATTTGTAGAAAATCCTACAACTAAGGAAAAGGAATATGCTACCACCAAGAAAAAGTGCTTATGGAGAAGTTGTCATAACATGATGAACTGAAATTAAGATGTTAGGTGAATAATAAAAGTGAAACCAAAATGTATACACAAGCCAATCATAAAAATATTTGTAAAAAAAAAATAAGATTGAAAAACTCCACCAAAGAGTTACAGCTGTGGTGAAATTACAAGTGGTCTTTGTCAATTTTATTTTATAGTATATTTCTGTTTTAACAATGTACATATGTTATTACAATAACCAAAAGGCTCTTTTAAAGAAATAAAATGGGCCGGGTGCAGTGGCTCACACCTGTAATCCCAGCACCTTGGGAGGCCAAGACAGGCAGATCATGAGGTCAGGAGTTCAAGACCAGTCTGGTCAACGTAGTAAAACCCCATCTCTACTAAAAAATACAAAAAATTAGCCAGGCGTGGTGGTGGGCACCTGTAATTCCAGCTATTTGGGAGGCTGAGGCAGGAGAATCACTTAAACTCAGGAGACAGAGGTTGCAATGAGCTGTAGATCACACCAGCCCAGGCAACAGTGCAAGACTCCATCTCAAAAAAAAAAAAAAAAAAGTTTATATTGTCAGTGTTTTATCTCTCAAGATCTAGTTATCACCTTTTCCCTCTTCCATAAATACTACAACCTCACATAGGTACTTTCTGTCCTCCAATTGTGCAGACTGCTAGTAATTCAATAACTTAGCATCAAAATCACCCTAATGATCCTTTTAATATGCATATACCCAAGTTTCCTTCCAGCACCATGGAATCAGAATCTCTGGCTATGGTACCCAGGAATCTATATTCTGAACCAGCATACTTGGCATCATTGATGCAGGAGGTCCATAGACTCCACATTGAGACACTGTATTAGGGACTCCACTTTTCACTGGGCACATAATTTGATACTTACTGGTAGGGCTGTTTGTTATTACAGAGCATGTCTGGTTCCCACAACTAGATTACTAATTATGAAAAAACAAAGCCTAACCCTAACCCTAACTTGGCCCAGACCTCTCTAAATGATTCTAGGCATTAGGCCAATAAAGATGGCCTAAAGAATTTATATTTCTTCCTTTTGTAAAACATTAATTTTGTAGGTGCATATGAAAGCCAACTCACTCCCATTTTTAACTCGGAAACTATGGGAGGAAAAAAATGCAGCTAGAATAATGCTGTTTTCTTCGTATGCTGTTAGGCAAGGAAGTGGAATTCCACCTATTCACTAAGAATAGTAGTTACCTGATAACATCCAGTTATCCAAATGCAGTAAAATAAATGAGGGCATAAGAAAGCAAACAAATATGCCAAAACATGTTTCAAGAGCAGCACACAAAACATATCTAGTCACCTCTCCCTTAAGCAAAGAAAATTAAACCAATGACCCCAATAGAAGAAAATTATTAGACATTCAAATTCTGTATATTTGGCTTAAATAAAAACAAAGAAAGATGGAGAAGTTCTCATTCACGTGAGATCTGTTTACTCTGCACAGCCTATGTCAGAGGCAATGGTCTTAGTTTTAGGAGGATCTAGGTTGAACTCAGTTCTAAACCGGAAAGAAACACCCATTCTAAATGGAGAAAATTCCCAAGCATGAAGTCAATTCAATACATTTCAAGAGTTTACTCTACAAAAGCTGACATCTTTCCAGACTCGGGGCAGGAAGTTCTCTCTACCCAGGAGATAAATCCAAAGACTGTACAGCTAATACTTGGACGTGTCTAGCACCATGCTCAGTGGTTTACCTGAATCATCTCTAATTCTCACAGCAACCATTTTGTGGACAAGAAATCTGCAGCTTGTGAAAAATAAGCCCGAGATGCAAACCCTGGTTTTTCTGCCTCCAAAGCCCATATGGCTCCCACAACACCAACCTACCACTTAGAGGCAATAGAAGAATACCAGATCTCAAGAGAATTAGGAGCCTACATCACTGATGTCAGGGGCAGGAATCAAGAGTGACTAAAAGGAAATGCCAAGATGTCTGGGGAGTGTGTCTCTCCTGAACACTGAAGGAAAGAGATCCATAGGGGTATGTGTGTGTGTGAGAGAGAGGTCTTACAAACACACATTTTTAAATTTTTAATACATAAAATCAGTGGACAAATTATAGTATACCACTCAATTTTCTACCATTTGAACACATCGATACAACCATTTTCCAAATCGAGCTTCAAGATACAGAACACCAGAAACCTTCCTCCAGCTCCTGCAAGTCTGTATCAATTCCCCACCACGGTCGTCCAGCCACCTCTTTCCTTCTCTGTGTGTACCAGCTAATCTCTCTCTAACACACACACACATTTTTAGCAAGGACAGTGAATATTCAAAGAACATCTTCCATATGCCAGGCTGAGTGACAGGTGTCTTAAACAATATCATATTCACAACAACCCTCTCAAGAAGCCATTATTATCTCCATTATGAGGAACAGAGAATTTAAGTAACTTCCCCAGGTTGAGATGGTTAGAACTACACCAAAATATGATTAATCTCAAATAAGACTCACTATCCGCCTAGGTTCTTTCCACAATACTGCAGGTCCCTCCATGCTTTGACGGAATGTAGCCCAAGATCCCCCAAACAGAACCATGATAAGCAGAGAGGAGGAGGGTCCTACAACTAACTCTCATTTTCTCTTCAAGCCAATATTGAAGACTTGATATCTTGGTCCATTATTCTGCCTCAATAAGGAAACGAAACAATGTTGAATCTTGATATGTGACCTGGTAAGGCTTTAGTGCTCTCTGAACATCCATCTTCTTTTGTCCCCAAATAAAAAATATAGGGTTGATAAATGGGCAAAGCTATCCTAAGCAAAAAGAATGAAGCCAAAGCCATCACATTACCTAACTTCAAACTATACTACAAGGCTACAGCAACCAAAACAGCATGGTACTTGTAAAAGACACATAGACCAGTGAAATAGAATACAGACCCCCTAAAATAAAGCTGCACACCTACGACCAACTGATGTTTGACAAAGTCAACAAAAATAAACAATGAGGAAAGGACCCCCATCCAATAAATGGTGCTGGGAAAACCGGCTACCCATACACAAAAGGCTAAATCTGGACCCCTATCTCTTACTATATACAAAAATTAACCCAAGATGGATTAAAGACTTAAATGTAAGACCTCAAACTATAAAAAATCCTAGAAGAAACCTAGGAAATACCGTTCTAGACATCAGCCTAGGCAAATAATTTATGATTAAGTCCTCAAAAACAAATGCAACAAAAACAAAAATTGACAATCGGAACCTAATTAACTAAAGAGCTTCTGCACTGCAAAAGAAACTATCAATACACTAAACAGACAACCTATAGAATGGGGAAAAATATTTGCAAAGTAGGTATCCAACAAAGGGCTAATATTCAGAAGCTATAAGGAACTTAAATCAAGAAAAAAAAATAACTCCATTAAAATCAGGCAAAGGACATGAGCAGACACTTCTCAAAAGAAGACATACAGGTGGTCAGCAAACATGAAAAATGCTCAGCATCATTAATCATAAGAGAAAAGCAAATCAAAACTACAATGAGATGCCAGTCAGAATGGCTATTATTAAAGAGTCAGAAATAATAGATGTTGGCAAGGTTGCAGAGAAAACGGACATTTATACACTGCTGGTGGGAATGTAAATTAGTTCAGCCCCTGTGGAAAGTAGTTTGGAGATTTCTCAAAGAACTAAAAATAGAATTACCATTCGACTCAGCAATCTCATTACTGGGTATATGCCCAAAGGAAAATAAATGGTTCTACCAAAAAAACACCTGCACTCGTATGTTTATCACAGCACTATTCATGATAGCAAAGGCATAGAATCAACCCACATGCCCATTAACAATGGATTGCATAAAGAAAATGTGCTATATATACACTATGGAATACTATGCAGCCATAAAAAGGGTGAAATCATGTCCTTTGCAGCAGCATGGATGCAGCGGAAGGCCATTATCCTAAGTGAGTTAACACAAAAACAGAAATCCAAATAACACATGTTCTCACTAATAAGTAGGAGCTAAAATTGGGTGCTCACAGGCATAAAGATGAGAACAGTAGACACCAGGGATCACAAAAGGGAGAAGGTAGGGAGGGGGGCAAGGGTTGAAAAACTACCTAGCAGGTAGTGCATTCACTACGTGGGCAAGAGGAACATTAGAAGCTCAAACTTCAGCATTACATAATATGCCTATGTAATGAACCTGCATATGCACCCCTTGAATCTCTCTCTCTACACACACACACACACAAACACACACAGTTGGCAGAAAATGAATGCTGCCTCTACATACTGACTCAAAATAGTCTCAACTATATTTCTATATTGGCATTTTTTTTCACCTGTCTCCTTCTCAAAAGGTCAAGTGCAGGAGAAATTTTGGCTAACAGAGTTTGTAAGGTAGGTTTTGGATAATACTATTTTCTTATTTTAAGAAATAACTTGGGCTGGGTGTGGTGGCTCACGCCTGTAATCCTAGCACTTTGGGAGGCCGAGGCGGATGGATCACCTGAGGTCAGGAGTTCAAGACCAGCCTGGCCAACATGATGAAACCTCCTCTCTACTAAAAATACAAGTTAGCCAGGTGCAGTTGCAGGCGCCTGCGATCCCAGCTACTCAGGAGGCTGAGGAAGGACAATGGCTTGAACCCAGGAGGCAGAGGTTGCAGTGAGCCAAGATCGCGCCACTACACTCCAGCCTTGGTGACAGAGTGAGACTCTGTCTCAAAAAAAAGAAAAAAAAAAAGAAAATGGAAAAAGGCAAATGCCTGGTATTTCTTAATGAGACACTACACTCAGCACATTATAGGAGTTATCAGATTTAATGCTTCCAACAACTTAATATCAGGTAGTATTATTCACTCCATTTGCAAAGAAGGGATCCAAGTCCTAGAGAGACAAAATGGCATCCCCAAGGTGGAGAAATAGTTGAATCTTGGTCCTCTGGCTCCAGGGTTCAGCTCTGAATTAGTAAGTGGTCCAACTGGTAAAATAAATGATATGATTTCAAGTTGCAATCATGGTTCTTTTAAAAATAGATTTAAGGGGTACAACTGTATTTTTGTTATATGGATATATTGTGTAGTGGTGAAGTCTCAGCTTTTAGTGTAACCTCACTCAAAAGTGTCCATTGTACCCATTAAATAACTTCTCATTCTTCACCTCCTCCCATTCCCCTCACCTTTAAGGCTCCAGTGTCTATTATGCCACCCTCAGTGTCCATGCGTATATATTATTTAGCTCCCACTTATAAGTGAGGACATGCTGTATTTGACTGTTTTGGAGCTGTTGCACTTAAGATAAGGGCCTCAACACATATACACAATGGAATACTATGCAGCCATAAAAAAGAATGAGTTTATGTCCTTCGCAGGGACATGGATGAAGCTGAAAACCGTCATTCTCAGCAAACTAACACAGGAACAGCAAGCCAAACACCACATGTTCTTACTCATAAGTGGGAGTTGAACAATGAGAACACATGAATACAATGAGGGGAAGATCACACACCAGGACCTGTCGGGGGGTGGGGAAGCAAGGGGAGGGAGAGCATTAGGACAAATGCCTAATGCATGCAGGGCTTAAAACCTAGATGATGGGTTGATAGGTACAGCAAACCACCATGGCACATGTATACCTATGTAACAAACCTGCACGTTCTGTATATATATCCCAGAACTTAAAGTATAATAATAATAAAAAAGATAAGGGCCTCAAGTTCCATCCACATTGTTTCAAAAGACATGATGTCATTACCTTTTACAGCTCAGTAGTATTCCATGGTATGTTTATATCATTTTCTTTATCCAATGATTTGTACATGGACACTTGGGTCGATTCCCTATCTTTTCAAGTTGCAATCCTGGTTCTTAATACGAAGACTTCTCAGAGGATAGGCTAGTTTATAGAGGAAGCTGGATGAGGGAAAGAGGAAGGTTTATATGTGTAGTGTCACTCAAGCTGATGTTCCCATGTGAAGATGGAACAGGGAAGACAGATTCTATTTGCTCAGCAGAAAAGGCCAGCTTCACTCTTAGCCAGTTGTTCACAAACAGCAAACTGTGTCCTAGATAAGAAAGAGGCCAATAGGTGCTGACGAATTGCTGGGTGCAGCACGCCAACATGGCACAAGTATACATATGTAACAAACCTGCACGTTATCCACATGTACCCTAGAACACATGTACCTAGAACATGATGGGTGTCCATGGTGAAATGAACCTGCTGTTTTAGCTCCTTCCGCCAGAAGCAAGGAACAGGACCAACGAACACATTTTCTGTGACTAATGCTCTGGATATTTGCTGATGAGGCAGGTTATAAATTGTTGTTGATTTTATGCAGAGGTTCCCTTCGCATCAACCAGGGCTAATAAATCAGGATGAAGAGAAATCATCAGCTGTGCAACATACAGTTCACAACATACAGTTCACAGCTGTGCAAGCAGCTGTGCAACATACAGTTCACAGCAAAGTGTAGACAGTGGACAAATCTGACACAGAGAGACGATACTCAGCTATGTGACTCAATCAGTGCACAACATAAAGCACAGTGGGCGTACTACGTGGGACCGAAATTACCTCCTTCTCAGTCTTACTTCCAACACTACCTGTTCCTGCCGTAATAGTGATAAACTCTCATATCTAAAAAATAAAATAAGTAAAAAATAAGGCTGGTGGCGGTGGCTCACGCCTGTAATCCCAACACTTTGGGAGGCCGAGGTGAGTGGATCACTTGAGGTCAGGAGTTTGAGACCAACCTGGCAATCATGGCAAAACCTCACCTCTACCAAAAATACAAAAATAATTAGCCAGGTATGGTGGTGCACGTCTGTAGTCCCAGCTCCTCAGGAGGCTAAAGCCCAAGAATCATTGAACCCTGGAGGCAGAGGTTGCAGTGAGCCAAGATCTCTCCACTGCACTCCAGCCTGGGCTACATAGCAAGACTCTATCAAATAAATAAATAAATAAATAAGGTTGGGTGTAGGGGTTCATGCTGAAATCACACTGTTTTGGGAGGCTGAGGCAGGAGGATTATTTGAAGTCAGGAGTTTAAGACTAGTCTAGGCAACATAGTGAAACCTCATCTCCACAAAAACTTTTTAAAAAACAAGTAGCCAAGTATGGTGGCCTGCGCCTGTAATCCCAGCTACTCGGAAGGCAGAGGCAGGAGGATCACTGTAGTCCAGGAACTCAAGGCTGCAGCAAGCTACGATCCTGACACTGCACTCCAGCCTGGGTGACACAAAGTGAGAATCCATCACTAAAATAAATATATCATGAATAAATCTGTTTTGTTTTGTTTTCCCTAAAAATTAAGGCTCTTCCATTTTAAATCTCTCCTGTGCAATGGGCATGCTTCCCTCCTACATTGCAGGTTGGGAAACAAAGACACAGATGAAATGAGTGACTTCCCTAAAGTCACCCAAAAACGCTGTCAGAGAGAGAACTCAGACTAAAACCTAAATCTGCCCCACTTCCAACCCCTATTGGTAAAGACCCCAGTCTCCAAATCAACAGAGGCAAGAGATCCCAGGGCCATCATGAGTCCGGATAGAGGGCTTGTGTGGGGAAAAGGATGCATTCTTTGTTCTTGCTCCTGACTCAGACTTCAGACACATCATTGTAATCCCCTGGGGTCTTCGGTTGGACCATCACGTCTTCTCACTTGCAAAGAGTTGTCTGATATTCTACAGGAATTGCAGATGGAAAGTTTATTTTTGAACATTCTGTAGTGAGGCAAGGGAAGAAGAAATCCGTCACACGGAATATCACCCTCCATGTTATCATCTTACATCTTTGGCACAAACGCTTGGCAGTAAAGGTAATACTGTGAAATACCTCCTTTCTCACTTAAAAATGGAATGAACGCTCTAGATCTTCAATGATAGGCTCATTTTTCCAATTTCCAATGCAAACTGCTGAAGAGGGCCCTGCACTTGTCAGAATGCAAAGCCCATTTGTCGGTTCCTGGATAGTTTCTTTCAGCTGTTTTAAGAGGTGACCTGGGTTACTGCCCTCATCTTCCCTGTGCTTGGGCCTTGTAGCTCCTTCTCTCTAAGGCAATAAAGTAAAATGTCATTGTTCCGGAGACTGTGGAGCCCTCCTCGTCCCCAGGTGGGAGGTGAAATAAGAGAGTCTTAGCAATGAGATCCCATCAATTAGGAGGAAAACATTCTCTTCTCTAAGTTCTGCCCTGAGGATTGGCATCCCCAAGATGTTAAATTTGTGTGTCAATGAAGCAGGGAAACTGGAGAGTTGGTTCACTTTTCTAAATGCAGGAACAAGATGAAGGAAACTATTGATTTCTATCAAAAAAGACAAGAAGCAAATAGAAGAGAAGACCACGGACAGGGAAGGGTTTGAATACAAATGGAAACTACCAGGCATAGCATTGGGAGCTTCTCAATTAAGTTTCAGGTCAGAGGTACCTGCATCACCACAGCATGGAAAAACGTAAGGGGGAATTCTTGGCTCACCATCCCCATTGGAACTCCTTTACCCTGAAAGTGCTTTTTCCAGTGTCTCCTGTTGCTATGGTAATTAGAGGTATTCCTGGCTGGGACCTTGAAAATGGTGAATAAGCAAACAAACATAAAACCTCATTTCAGCTGTTTTTAAGGGTTAAGAAGCAAATAAACGCAAGCTACGGTGATAGCGTGTAACAAGAGAAGGGGAGCTCTTGGAGACTGACTCAGTGAAACAGACACCTGAAAAGTCCAGGGACAGCTGAAGAGTCCCGAGATTGGGGGAAAGGAAGACTGTTGTGTATATAAGCATTTTCCTGTGAAAGAGTCCTTGGTTTCATCACATTCTTCAATGTATTTCCTCCTATCGTCCCCATAAGGTTAAGCGTATCTGCAAGAGAGAATGTTTAGAGAAGGCCACTCTGAGGAAGCAGCATCTGAACTGAGGCCTGAATGATAAGAAATCAGCCTCCTGGAGACTGGGAAAGGTTGGGAAAGGGAAAGAGGGAAAGCAAGGCTAAGCCATCTAAGAGACAAAGAGGGGAGATAGCACAAGCCAGATGTGGTCAAGAGAATTTGGGGGACGAACAAGAGAAGAAACATTTTAAGCAGATTCATGGAGGGGACAGATGAAGAATTAGGATTTTTAAATGGATTTCTAAGTATGCATCCCCTCAGGTTTAATAAAGACAAGAATGTTGTTGTTGTTGTTGTTGTGGTGGTGGTGGTGGTGGTGGTGATGGTGGTGATGTTTTGGCCAAGATATTGTGAAGAAGCCCAGCCCTTTCAGGCTACAGTAATACAATTTCCAAGGAGGGCCTGGGAACAAGTAAACAAAGGAAGGAGGGGTCCAAACCAGTCTATTCACTCCCAGTCAGAATGAAACTTCCCCAAACACATAAATCACCCAAGGTCCCAGTCATCTAATAACACCTCTGACCTCCGAGTGTATGCTATGCTTATAATGCTTGTGATTCTTGCACTTACATTTTCCAAAGCCCTCGCCCCCTTTCCTTTGAGTGGGTCCCCCTATATCCTCAGTATGCTTTTTCAATGCAAGGGATAAATGACCCATTTAACACTAGCTTCCATTTAAGGAGGGGATAGAGAAGTAAGGCTTGTGGGATCTGCATGGGATCATCAGTGAGTCTAAGATAGTAACAGGGGGATTTGCAGGGAGGTAGAGAAATAAACTAGGAGAGCTAGAAGTGCATTGACCAAGAGTGAGCAAAGAGGTAAAACAATAGATCAAGGAAGAAAAGGAATGGGAGGAATGAAAGAAAGCAGGCAGAGGGTGGCCAAAAAAAAAAAAAAAAAAAAAAAAAAAAAAAAAAAAAAAAAGAAAGAAAGGAGTAAGAGGGAAGAGAACAGAAGGAAATAGAGAAAGGAGGATTTGGAAAGGAAAGAAAGTAAAGGAGAAAAAAGTATGGAAATAAAATAATAAAAGAATGGGAGATAGGTGAATGTCAGAAAGAGAAGATGCAAGCCAACCAAGAAAACGGCAGAGTTATGTAGGGTGGAAGGGCATCTCCAACAGTTACCCCAACCTGCATCATAACCTGCCTCTTTCATCCTTCAGAAGGAGCAGACCTCATTCTCTTCTACCACACCGCATTGCGTGAAACCACTGCTGCCACTCCCCCCCATGATGCAGGCTACCTGGGCTCCCCTGAGCAGCTATTCTTTCAGACTCAGGCACACATGAAAATTGAGTTCAGCTAAATGCAAACTGAACTCCAGAAGACCCGCTCCTACTACCCATTGCCGTAATCGTTAAGAGAGAAAATTAATTGCCTGAGGCCAGAGTGTGGAAATCCAACTAGACATCTCCTCCCAAGTGACCTGTCCCGGAGTGGATTGTGGTGGGCACACCTGTAAGTAATATTCCAACTTCATTTGTCTACACATAATTTCCCTTGTCAGGATTTATAATCATATGCACATAGTTGTTGGGTTTTTTGTGGAATATCTGTCTTTCCCAATACACCATTAGCTCCACTCATGGGAAGAGGCTATACCTATTTTTTAGCACCACAGCACCTAGCACATAGGCGAATCACTCATCAAAAATTCTCAATGATGGATAAATGAATAGGGGTGGGGATTTCAAACCAGGACTCACAGTTCTTAACAAAGAAAACAAAATAAAAATAAAATGTTCATTTTTCTGGTCTGAGTCCTTTAACAGCAGGTGTTTTTTTAAATCATAAAATTATCTCTCACATATTAAGTAGCTAATTGCTATGACATTTCAAACAAAAAACCGCCAACCTTTACACAACTTAAGTCATGCTCTTTCATTCCTTTAAGCAAACCATGATTTTTTTTTCACCACCAGCCCAAAAATGTATCATCCTGACAACACAGAAGAAAAAACAACTTGATTAATCTTGAAAAAATTTCTCCAAAATCGAAACACTGATTGCTGAGTTAAAACTCAAAACAGGAGCTCTGTCCTGAACTGGCCTGTAGACTTTCTAACACTGGAACAAGCCAATAATCACTAGTGTTGGAGATGCTATAATTAAAGTCAGCTTATGACAACAGGGAAAAGGCTGACTCTAAAAGCTCTCACCATTCAACACTCCCCACTCACAATGTTCCCACTCCAAATGGTACAGTAATGGTGTGATGATGGGTCCATCCAGATTCCATCCCCGGGGATGTCTTCCTGTCTGTGGCCTTCCCCCTACACTTTTTCTTGGTATCACTGGTCTCTTTTTCTCTGTTTTTCCTTTCTTTTCATGTTTTCTTTCAATATGATTCATTTATATACATATTTTCAGTATATGAATATATTCTCCTTTGATAAATTCAAACATTAAGAGACAAAGCTAAAGCCCTCTTGACCGCCATCCCTAATCTCAATTCATCCCCCACAGCAACCACTCTTGTGTTACATGTTTGTTGTGTATCCACTCAAACCTCTGTGCATTGATGTGCTGATAGGGTTTGGCTGTGTCACCACCCAAATCTCATCTTGAATCATAACCCCTATAATCCCCACATGTCATGGGAGAGACCTGGTGGGAGATAAATAATTGAATCATGGGGGTGCGTTTTTCCTGTGCTGTTCTCTTGACAGTGTATAAGTCTCACAAGATCTGATGGCTTTATAAAGGGCAGTTCCCTTGCACATGCTCTCTTGCCTGCCCCCATGTAAGACATGCCTTTGTTCCTCCTTTACCTTCCACCATGATTGTGAGGCCTCCCCAGCCATGTGGAAATGTGAGTCCATTAAACCTCTTTTTCTTTATAAATTACCCAGTCTTGGGTATTTCTTCATAGCCGTATGAAAATAGACTAATACATGTACCTACATTTATTTATAGAATTACAACACTTCATTCCATAACTTTTTACACAAATAATAGACTATGTTTTTTATTCTGTAACTGTCTGTTTTCACCCAAAAACATGTCTTGGAGACCTCTCCACACCAGTATGAGGCTCTATCTTATTTTACCAGAAGAATCTTTCCCATGGTGCAGATGTGTCATGGGTTAGCCATGGCACTGCGATTGATATTTAGTCCATATCTAGCTGTTGTTATACAAGAGTGGCATGAACCTTGAAAACATCATGATAAATGACAGGAGCCAGGCATAACATTGTATCATTCCATTCATATGAAATGTCCAGAATAGGCAAATCCATAGAGACAGAAGTTAGATTATTGGTTGCCAGGGGCTGGAGGGATGGGGCATGTTGAGTGACTACTTAATAAATACAGAACTTTCATCTGGACTCATGAAAATGTTTTGGAAGTAGAGATCGATGATCCTTGCACAACATTGTGAATGTACTTAATGCCACTGAATCGTACTCTTTAAAATGGTTAAAATAGTAAACTCTGTATTATGGACTCTTTACTGCAATAAAAAACATAGAACTGCCAGATCACAAAGTATGCTCTTTTTAAATTTTTATAAAAATTGGCAAATTGCCTTGCAAAATCTTACTCCTTTTATGTTTTTGTATTACTGTAAATATCTCTATGTATCTTTCTCAACTAATTTCAGAATGAGTCTCACTCTTCTCTTTCTCTCTCTCTCCTTCTCCCTTCTCCCCTCTTTTTCTCTCCCCCTTGCTCTTTCTATTCTCTTTTCAGGAGAGTGGGGAATGCCTTCGTCTCCAACTCTCTAATGGTTCTGACAATAGTCGCAAATACTGCTCCTCCCGCTCCTGCAAAACTTTTTGAGTCATGTATCAGTTTCAATTACATGCACTGCTTTCACCCTCAGGACTTCCTGGATGGCTTGTTGAGGGACATAAACATCCTAAGGGTGCGGGTACGGGGTGTGCAATATACACAGAATCCTTATTTCTTTAGTCAGCTCAGAGCCAATGGAAGCACTACATCAGCAGAACAAACAACATTAGGGGTTCCAGCAACTCACAATTCCTATTATATGAATGTAGTATTTTCCTCCAAACAGCACAGAAAACTTACACTAAAAGAAGCTTCTCAGGCACCTGCTGGCCCAAGAAGGATGTTCTTATGTCAAAGAGTTTCCAGCTATATTAGAGAGGTAGTAGAGTCAGTGGTTAAGAATCCAAGTTCTGGTATTAGACTGCCTGGGTTCAAATCCTGACTTGACTGCTTAACTCAAGAAGTGACGTTGGCATATTAACTTACCACTCTAAACAGCATTTTGCAATCTCTAAAATGAAGGACTGATAAGAATCAAGCTGTCCATCAATGAGACTGGATAAAGAAAATGTGGCACATATACACCATGGAATACTATGCAGCCATAAAGAAGGATGAGTTCATGTCTTTTGCAGGGACAAGGATGAAGCTGGAAACCATCATTCTCAGCAAACTAACACAAGAACAGAAAACCAAACACTGCATGTTCTCACTCATAGGTGGGAGTTGAACAACGAGAATACATGGACACAGAAAGGGGAACATCACACACTGTGGCTTGTCGGGGGTTGGGGGCTAGGGGAGGGGTAGCATCAGGGGAAACACCTAACGTAGGTGATGGATTGATGAGCACAGCAGACCACCATGGCATGTGTATACCTCTGTAACAAAACTGCACAAAAGTTTTAAAAAAAAGAAAAACATCAAGTAAGACATGGAGGCGAATCACTGATCACAGGCTCTGACACAGGGAGTATTAGTTTCCATTTGCTGTTATAACAAATTCCACAAGCACATCAACGACTTAGAATAACACACATTTATTATTCTGCAATTCTGAGGTCATAAATTCTAAATGGGCTTTACTTTCTTCACAGAATTGGAAAAAACTGCTTTAAAGTTCATCAGGCAATCAGGCTACCTGACTTCAAACTATACTACAAGGCTACAGTAAACAAAACAGCATGGTACTGGTACCAAAACAAAGATATAGACCAATGGAACAGAACAGAGCCCTTAGAAATAATACCACACATCTATAGCCATCTGATCTTTGACAAACCTGACAAAAACAAGAAATGGGGAAAGGATTCCCTATTCAATAAATGGTGCTGGGAAAATTGGCTAGCCATAAGTAGAAAGCTGAAACGGGATCCTTTCCTTACTCCTTATACGAAAATTAATTCAAGATGGATTAGAGACTTAAATGTTAGACCTAAAACCATAAAAACCCTAGAAGTAAACCTAGGTAATACGATTCAGGACATAGGCATGGGCAAGGACTTCATGTAAACACCAAAAGCAATGGCAACAAAAGCCAAAATTGACAAATGGGATCTAATTAAACTAAAGAGCTTCTGCACAGCAAAAGAAACCACCATCAGAGTGAACAGGCAATCTACAGAATGGGAGAAAATTTTTGCAATCTACTCATCTGACAAAGGGCTAATATCAAGAACCTATAAAGAACTCAATCAAATTTACAAGAAAAAAACAAACAACCCCATCAAAAAGCGGGCAAAGGATATGAACAGACACTTCTCAAAAGAGGACATTCATACAGCCAAGAGACACATGAAAAAATGCTCATCATCACTGGCCATCAGAGAAATGCAAATCAAAACTACAATGAGATACCATCTCACACCAGTTAGAATGGCGATCATTAAAAAATCAGGAAAGAACAAGTGCTGGAGAGGATGTGGAGAAATAGGAACACTTTTACACTGTTGGTGGAACTGTAAACTAGTTCAACCATTGTAGAAAACAGTGTGGCGATTCCTCAAGGATCTAGAACTAGAAATACCATTTGACCCAGCCATCCCATTACTGGGGATATACCCAAAGGATTATAAATCATGCTGCTATAAAGACACATGCACACGGATGTTTATTGCAGCACTATTCACAATAGCAAAGACTTGGAATCAACCCAAATGTCCATCAGTGACAGACTGGATTAAGAAAATGTGGCACATATACACCATGGAATACTATGTAGCCATAAAAAAGGATGAGTTCGTGTCCTTTATAGGGACATGGATGCAGCTGGAAACCATTGTCAGCAAACTATCGCAAGAACAGAAAACCAAACACTGCATGTTCTCACTCATAGGTGGGAATTGAACAATAAGATCACTTGGACACAGGAAGGGGATCATCACACACCAATTCCTATTGTGGGAGGGGGGGAGGGATAGCATTAGGAGATATACCTAATGTAAATGACGAGTTAATGGGTGCAGCACACCAACATGGCACATGCATACATATGTAACAAACCTGCGCATTGTGCACATGTACCCTAGAACTTAAAGTATAATATATATATGTGTATATATATATATGAGAATATATGAAAAAGCTATAGAAACTAACACAGCTTCCTTTGGCTCTTACCAGGTGAACCTTGAGAAATCTCTGAGGTGGCCTCATGCATCACACTAGAGCTTGCAAATGGCATAAAATAACCAGATAAAACATGCTACAGGATGAGGAGGCATCAGGGTTCCTTGATGCTCAGTGCAAATGGTGAACTGAAAGTTCCACTGAGCCCTTGGGAATACAATGGAAATCAAGTTTTGGAGAAACAGAATAATCCAAATGGGTTATCGCCAATAGATCTCCAACTAAGGGACAAGAAGACATAATAGACGAAAAATCTACTCTAATCCATGGAATACATTCTCCTAGTGAGAGCTGACCACAGATGGAATGGCTATGCAGGAAGACAATAAGAAATTCATCTCTGGAAGCTAAATGACCTGTTTCATGAATTAGGTGGGTAAGAGAAGGAAGTCAGTGTAGTCATCTATAGGTTCCTTCCTCCCAGTAAGCCTGGAACTCCATGAAAGAAGTTGCAAATTGAGATGCCGACAAAAATCAGGCAGGTAACAAAATTGAGCAAAGTAGGGTGTGTAGAGTGTGAGATGAGCCAAGGATTACCACCTTATCCCAAGGACAATGACTATACAACTCCAACTGTCTGTGGCCATAGACGGATACAACTTGATTTTGCCAGATCTTTCAGTATTTCAAGACAATCCAGAAATCAGGATTTTGTGTTAAATCTTGCTATTTTAACAGTTGGTAACCCATGCACATTTAAGATTTTCTGTAGGACACATTTGTGAACCAGAGTCACCCAATGGACTACCATTTCATGGCCTTTAGGAGAAAGGCAGTTTTCCTACTGTAAACCATAAGGCCTTTTATTCTTGTCAAAATTCATCAGTACTTTGTAAAATGGAATAAACTTTTAAGCATTAACTAGCAGAAAAATCTGGCATATTGCTGCTGAGTGAGTGTGTAGCAACTGACAATTATGGACAGAACTCAAACTAGCTCTTGATGCATGGGAAGAGAATACGAGGCAATCAGTTTAAAATTAGAACCACATTTCTTAGAGGCCTCCATCTGTCTTCCTACATGGGGAGTTTGGAGTCTCTGATCCTTCATCTATTTTTGAGTGGCCCTGTCCAGATGAAGAGCAGAAAGAGAAATCCTGGATTCTGATTCCAATGGGAGAGGCATGGAATGGTCAAAAGGGTGGAAGAAAGAGAAAAACCCATGTGGAAAGTGTTCACAGCAGTAATTACCGTAAAGGATTCCAGATAAGACATCTATTATGCAGCAAAAGGAAAAGACATCAAGATTAGCTAGGGGAAATTAAAGAACAAAGTTAGTGAATTCAGGAAAAAGCTGGATAGGACTGCTAAAAGATTAATAAAAAGAGAAAAAAAGAACAGAGATGACCATGGAATTGTTTGCATTATTTTGGATATGGAAGGCAGGAAACCAAGAACACAGTGGGAGTATACCAAGCAGAGTTGAGTTCTTGGACGAGGCTGAAATTGTGCACACTCCCACTTCTGGTTGCCTTGGCAATGAGACTCCCACTTTATACGAATGACATGAGAATGAGTAAAACCTTATGCAAATGAAGCACACAGTAATTAGAGGCAGAGCCACATGGAGTCTAGATGAGGCCATGTCGGCAGAATATCTAGAGAACAGTCTGAGTGGGCTTATGCAGCAAAGAATGAGGTCATTAAAGCAAAGACACTGAGCTATGAATAAGAGGAATAAGTGCTTGAAAAAGACCGTGGGTTCCACAGACTTGTTGGTTCTCCCATTGATTTTGGTCAAGTTATTTCAGGTAATGGATCGTGTAGTCACACGTCCACATTGCCTTACCTGCTCTGTTTCACTGTGTCTCTCCTGGGAAGAAATCTTGGAAAAGGGAAAGAAGGTTGTTTACTGTCCTGGTTCCCTGTGTGTGCTGCCTCACTATTACCCATAAAAGGGAATCAAAGGGGGGCTGAGAAAGTTTCATGGAGAGGCTTGAGAACACACAAATAAAGAGGACAATTAGGCCGGGCACAGTGGCTCACACCTGTTATACCAGCACTTTGGGAGGCCGAGGCGAGCAGATGACGAGGTCAGGAATTTGAGATCAGCCTGGCCAATATGGTGAAACCCCGTCTCTACTAAAAATACAAAAATGAGCTGGGCATGGCGGTGTGCACCTGTAGTCCCAGCTACTCAGCAGGCTGAAACAGGAGAATCACTTAAACCCGGGAGGTAGAGGTTACAGTAAGCCGAGATCACACCACTGCACTCCAGCCTGGGTGACAGAGCAAGACTCTATCTCAAAAAAAAAAAAAAAAGGACAATTATGGGATGTTTCTTATGGCTGCTGTAACAAATTACTACAAACCCGTTGGCTTAAAACAGTGTACATTTATTCCTTAGAGTCATGGATGTCAGAATTCCCAAATCAGTTGCACTGGGCTAAAATCAAGGTGTCAGTAGGGGTGTATTCTCTGTGGACACTCTAGGGAAGAATCCAATTCCTTGCCTTTCCCAGCTCCTAGAAATGTAATCCTAGCATTCCTTGGTTCGTAGCCCCTTCCTCCGTCTTCAAAGCAAGAAGCACAGCATTTTCCTTTGGTCACCACACTATCGTCTTCTCTAGTAGTAGAATCCCCCTGTCTTTCCCTGATGAGGACACTTGTGATTATATCGTTGGGTCCACTTGGATAATACAGGAAAATCTCCCCATATCAAGATGTTTAATCACATCGGCAAAGTCCCTTTTGTCATATAAGGTAACATACTCACAAGGTCAAGGAATTAGAATTTAAACATTTTAAGGGCCCTCTATTCAGCCTACTACACGGGGCAAGAGAGAGTAAAAGTGGAAAGGAAAGACAAGTTTAAGAATTGCTACTTAAAGTGCATTATAAAGTGCATGAATTTTATTGAAAAGACAAAAGTAAAATGAAAATTTCTTTTTATAAAAACTCTTGATTGTGTTTCTCTGAATTTACACAGTTTTGAGGCTAGAATACATAGGGCACTGGTATGTATATAGGTTATAAGCATGAATCAAATAAAATAATCATTTGAAAAAATTGCATCTAGCAACATGCATCAAAGTATTTTAAGAAATTACTTCTTTGCCAGCACTTATTTTAAATAAGTATTGGTATAAAAAGTGACAGGGAAGATTTAGATATCAGAAGCTATTTATTTTCTGGGCCAATGTACCCTTAAAAGTTGATTTCTCACCTGCTTTCTCTCAGACGTCTGCTGTTTGTATTTGTAAGCTTGTGCAATTCCACAAATTAACAAACATGAATATATCATTTTTTATTACTCACATTACCTGCTATTTTTCATTCCAAAGGAAAATGAAGGAGAAATTTTAGAGCGATGGTCACAAAACCAAATTTTATAGGGGCCAAGTGTGTCTCATGAGTGAGTGAAGTGGTCCAGATATGTAAAGAGGTGAACTGGGGGGATCCATGCTCTACCTGGAGAAAAAGCTGCTACTCACTTCCATTTCAACAGACAGTATCACTGAAGCTTTTAAATCTTTAAGAGAAGTCAAATATCCAGAATTTCATGTAACATCTCCTGATTTGTAAATGTTGCAGACTAAGTCAAAGCACCATGTGGGCTGAATAAAACTCATTCATTCTGTGGCCTATCACTTTGCAAATTCCATTATAAATTCTATTAAGTACTTTTTACTTTTTAAACCTAAGACAAAAAGGGGAAGTTTTCATCCAGTGAAATGACATGATCACGTTTGTGTTGAATTTATTTCTAATGTAACTACATATATATACTGACACACACATTTACACAAACCTCTGAGTATGTGAATAAACTACCTTTGAAACCATAAGTTCTTAAGGGATAGCTTTTTACCTCAATGTTACAGCTTTGGCCAGTATTCACCAACGACTATTTTCCTTTCAGTGAAGATCTATGTAAGGATGTAGGCTGTTGTAAAGAGAAAACAAGTTCCTGAATACAATGTGATTAGCCTCAGTGGTCGATCTAAGCACAACTGTCCCAGGAACCTGGACACCATCCTAACTACAGTTGTAGAAGTCAGCAACTATGCTCTCCTGGCCATTGGTCAGGATTGGAATGAAACCGTCTCAGGCAAAGAAGCATGCACCCAGATTTTTACACCCAGTTTTTTACAATGCAACTCCAACATTTGCATCAACAAATAAACCATGTGAACCACCAAAACAACTTTTTAAGACAGAGAGAAGAGCTGTGTGCAAGACAAAATGGACCATGAGATAGAGTGTGCTGAGGGGGAGTGGTCAAGGAAGATCTATCATCCCTAAAGAGATGACATTCTGGCTGTGGCTAGAAGAATCCAATCATGTAAATTTCATTTTATTTCTTAAAAAATTTTATGGGTACATAGTAGGTGTATATATTTATGGAGTACATGAGGTATGTTAGTACAGGCACTTAATGCATAATAATCGCATCAGGGTAAATGAGGTTTCCATCACCTCAAGCATTCATCATTTCTTTGTGTTATGACCATTCCAATTGTACTCCCTCAGTTATTCTAAAATGTACAACAAATTGTTGCTGACTACAGTCACTCTGTTATGCTATCAAACACTAGATCTTATGTATACTACCTATATTGTTGTAGCCATTAACCCTCCCTATTTCCCAACACCCTCTCCCACAACCACCCTTCCCAGCCTCTAGTAACCATCCTTCTACTCTCTCTCTCTCTGTGTTCGATTGTTTTAATTTTCAGCTCCCACAAAGAAGTGAAAACACGCAAAGTTTGTCTTTCTACGCCTGGCTTACTTCACTTAACATAGTGACCTTCAGTTTCATCAATGTTGTCGCAAATGACAGGACCTCATTCTTTTTAATGGCTGAATAGTACTCCATTGTGTATTTGTACCACATTTTCTGTATGCGTTAATCTGTGGATGAACACTTAGGTTGCTTCCAAATGTTGGCTATTCTGAATAGTGCTGTAATAAACATGGGAGTGCAGGTATCTCTTCAATATACTGATTTCCCCTTCTTTAGGTATATAGTTGACAGTGGAATTGCTGGATCATATGGTAGTTCTATTTTTAGTTTTTTGAGGAACCTCCATACTGTTATGCATAGTGGCTGTATTAATTTGCATTTGTACCAAAAGTTTACAGAGTTCCCCTTTCTCCACATACTTCCCAGCATTCATCATTGCCTGTCTTTTGGATAAAAGTCATTTTAGCTGGGGTGAGATTATATCTTATTGTACTTTTGAATTTTATTTATCTGACCATTAGTGATGTTGAGCACGTTTTCATAGATCTCTTTGCCATTTGTCTGTCTTCTTTCAAAAAATGTCTATTCAGATCTTTAGCCCATTTTTAAAATTGGATAATTAGATTTTTTTCCCATTGAGTTGTTTGAGCTCCTTAAATATTCTGGTTATTAATCTGTTCCCAGATGGATAGTTTTTAATCATTTTCTCCCATTCTTTGGGTTGTCTCTTCGCTTTGTTGACTCTTTGCTGTGCAGAAGTTTTTGAACCTGATGTGATCCCATTTGCCCATTTTGCTTTGGTTGGCTGTGCTTTTGGGGTCCATGTACATTTTAATTTTGGGGGCTAAATGTTTTCGGCAGAGGGAAATAGAAATGCAAATGGCCTTTGGAAGGAATGAGCACATAGATGTAAGTGGCAAGAGGCAATGTAGCTGGAGGCAGATTTGAGAGGAAGAAAATGTGATTAAGTTGGAGACACGGATGGGGGCAGATAAGAACCCAAGAGGACTTTAGAATGGAAGGTCCTAAGTGGGAAGGACAGTCTTATTTGTATCTTTAAAAAAACTTACTCTGGCAAGTCATTCTACTTCTTTGAGCCTCTGGTACATTCTCTATAAGATACAACTAGTATTTTTTTTTCAAAGGGCTCTTAAAGTTAAATTAGATCTTGGACAGAAAGTACCTGGCATACAGTAAGCACTCTATGAACATGGGCTGAACTTGAACATCTTGGGGGGAAGTAATAACACCACAGAGAGGAGGCAGGAGATTAAGGTAATGGAGGAAAACTGTCCCCTTGAGTCCTGACAGCTCCAGCTCCTAAGAAAGACTGCGATCTTACGACACTGCCTTCCCCACTCCCCTTATTTGGATATCCCATGGCTATGCGACAGCTGTGCCCCAACTAGCACCCCATGGTGGCTTTCAATAGCAAAACTAATTTGGTTGTGTCATGCTGAGAAATCCATCTTCTAATACAAATGTAACAGATTAGCATACAAAGAATGGACTGCTGTTGACCACAGGGAGTAGCAAGACAAACTTTAAGTAGCCTGAACAGCCTGTAGTCACTCCCCTACTGCTGTTGTTTTGTAGAGCATAAGAAGTGGGTGGAGTTGTTTCCAACAATAACAATCAAAGGACCAAAGACCGGACCCATGAGAACTGTGATTCCTCCCTGAGCATACAATAAACTAACTAGGCAACGTTTACCCAAAATAGCAACATAATCTCAGAACCAGCAGTTCCAACATGTAGGTAACTTCCTATAGGTACTCACACTTTTAGATCTATGCAAGGATGTTCAAGGCATTTTTGTATGTAATAGTAAGAGATTGGGAACAACCTAGGTGTTCATCGAGAAGGGAATTGGTCACATCCATTAGGGTACATTGTCACCACGGATGCACGTTCCATGCAACTGTTAGAAAACAAAGCTGATTTACAGGGACCAACAAATAATAATTTGAAAAACGTGGCAGTAAATGAAGTAAGGTATAGAACAGAGTATAGAGTTGGCTACCATTTGTACATAAAAAGTAGTATATTGATTTGTTGGGTCTTTTTTGGTGCCAGACACTGGAGATTTAGCAGTAAACAAAACAAGCCTTGGCTCCATTTAGCTTACATTCTGATGGAGAGAGACAGACAACACACCAATACACATGGAAATACGTTATATGTCAAGTGCTGATAAAGTCCCATATTTATGCTCGAATTTGGGTGAATCATGTGAATTTGCTGGTAAGTGACCACTTTGACACATAAAGAAGGTGATTTCCAAACACTTAACCAGATACATACTCAGACAAAATGATGTACAAGAAACAGACAGAAATTCTTCCAGGAAGGAAGCTTAGAAGAAAAACTACTTGCTAGACACGTGGGGGAGCTGATTTACTTTTTGCAATCCCATATGGGTATTGCCTATTCAAAACAAACAAATATTTTTAAATATGTAATCATTGAAGCACAATAGAGTTGACACACAGAGAGGGAGAAGGTAGGTAAGGATGAAGTGAGGATTAAGATCTAAGAAGAGGTGATTTTTTTAATGTAAAAGTAGGCAGGTGAGAGCAACATACTGTAATAGAGTATGCGCCACTCAAAACCGTAAGTGCCCTTTTATTTGTAATTCAGCTCAATCCCCAAGGACAGCACAACCCCTAGGTTCAGACCAGGAACGGCATGGTAATGAAGGGGAAGACCTGGGCAGGATGGGGGTCTATTCAGGACAATAGGGTCTGTGCCTGAGCTCACCTGGGCACCTACCCCACATGTTCCTCAAGGGTCTTGCTTGCAGGCAGCTCAGTGATATAAGCACAGATTGCAAAACAATGGCTTCCCTTTATCACCCTCAGTGTTCCCAGTACCTTGCTCAAATGAGAAAGAAAGAAAAAAAAAAAAAAAAAGGCCAACCTGCCAATCTGGTCTTTCCTGCAATAAGTGAAAACTAATGCATCGTTCTGCACAGAACAGAAGAGTCCAGGCAGCTAAGTCACCTGACCAGAGGCAAACCAAGCAGAAAGAGGTCACGTGGGACCACAATGAACAAGAGGCAGAGACAGGCCAGACGACGGCCAAATGCACAATGAGGCTGGACCTGAGGTTCCTAAACATGCTGGCCCAGCATTGCATAGTCGCTTGTCTTGGGCCAGACCAAAGCATAGTCCCCTCTACTCTATGAGTTAGCAGCAAGGCCCAAAGAAACAAGCACAACTTTGAATTCTGTTTGAATTCCTGCTTTCTACTCCCTCAGTACTGTGCCCTCAGGCACACAGATGAACATCTCAGCTCCTTTCTCCTTTCTGATAAGGGTAGAGAATAGCAAGGCCTACCTGGTTCATTTCCTTATATTATTATTACCAAGCTGTTGATTTCAGCACATACATCTAGCTTTGACTCTGTACACTAATACAAGAAGAATCCTCACCTAGGTGAGTTTCCAACACCTTATTTTTCTGAGTCCTCCAGAGTTTTCAAGAGAGAAGTTGTTCCACAGACAGGAAAAATAACTAATGGGTACTAGGCTTAATATCTGGGTGCTGCAATAATCTGTACTACAAACCCTCGGGACATCAGTTTACCTGTATAACAAATTTGCACACATACCCTCGAACTTAATATAAAAGTTTTAAAAAGATAACATTTGAAGTCTGGAGAACATTAGCAATAGTACCTACTTGTAAAAATTTTGCAAAATTAAATAAAATAATGTATAGGAACTGTTAATATAGTTCATAGTACTTCATAGGTTCTCAACAAATGCTTCCCACCATCATTATTGTACTGTGAATAATGTGGATTTGCAACATTAACAAGTGATGACTAGGACTCAACTCAGACAGAAGAGGAGAGGCTACTGAATGTTCGTGCCTCCACTCCCAGGAACCTGCTGAAACAGGAACGTCTCCCCTTGCTCCTCCAGAATTCTTGCCTTGTCTCTCCAGGGAGGCCATGTATTTATACTGCACTGGTCTCTTCACCAGGACTGCTATGCTGCACAACTCCAGGAAGGCAGCAATCATATTATATCCCATAAGCATAGTCCTCCACCCCACCCTTTACCTAAAGTTGTGGAACATGGTGTCCTCATGTGCTAAAGGTTCAGGCTTGCTGGGTTATTCCCGTAAAATTTCTTCTATATCTCACTCCAACTTTTCATGACGACATCCGAGGCTCCCAGCCACCAATGCTACACTCTTCTTTAGCATCAGTCACCCCACAAATAACTGGGAATAACACTCATCTACCTTCCCCATTCTTTCTTATTCATGTATCAATTTGAAGGTATAGGGTAATATTTGTGCCTGCATTTTGAAGATGGCTCCTATCAGTTATTACAGGTATATGTTAAATTAAGTTTCTAATGCTAAGATTACCTTCCCAGATGTTTACATTAGAAAGAATTCTAGATCTGGAGATAAGTGGACACCAGTTCTCCCCCTGAGTATTCAGTAAGGTGCTAAGGAACCTGTGGGAATGCCTGAGTTGTGACTCTTAAGACATTGCAAGTAAAAAGTTACGGCTGACATCAGCATCCAATCATTCTTCTATAAGGAGCAATATTCTATTTTCTTTTGTCTTGGTGGGTCCAGTCAAGGTGTCTACTCTCCCGGGACCAAGGCAGGACCCAACTCAACCAATCAGAGTCATTCTCCAAACATTTCCAACACAGGAGGAAAGACACAAGGCCAGAGCTGATTCACTGACTGCTGTGTGCTGATGTAACTGCCTGTCAGATCCTCCTTCATGGATCCCTAGAGAGGCTCTCCTTATTCGTTGCAGAGGTGTGCTTTTTGCAGAGCACCCTTGAAACATGCTAATGAATTATTTTTTAATCTTAGTTAATCAGTGTTGGTTTCATCTACCAGCTGCCCTACTGCAGAACCAGAAAGTGGGAATCGCTTTGTGGTGGGATGATGTTCACCAAGCATTCTTCAGGGCTGGTTAACCATGATGCCTGTACAAATCCCTGAGCACCTACTGTCTATACCACATACGTAAGTACTTAATCCACATGCTACACCAAACTGTTCATAGTTTCACCCTATAACTGTTGTCTCTGCAGACAGACAAAAGCTTTTCTGTAGGCTGGAGACCATATCATAAACAAGAGGTCTTCAAGACTAATGAATCATGAGAAACTATGAAGTGTGATGCAACTAATTAGTTAGAATCCAAGTCCAATCAGTGATACTTGGAAATGATTTTGGCTTTTTTTTGTAAGTTACAGCACATTCAAGGTCATTTCTATAATACCATCATTCTTACTCATTTACATTCTGAAATGTTTTCTTGAGTGGGAGCGAAATGGAAGAAATTTTTAATGTGTTATGCTTTGTCTTACATATTCTTTAATGCTGTACAGAACAGGGCACAGATTCAATGTTGAATTGAACTGATTATGTGACATCCTGCAAACAATAAAAGAATCATTTTTAAAGAACTTAAAAGGTCCTTCTCACACCTTTTATACCTGATCTCCAGCCTCTCAAGAGAGAAAGGTTGTATTAACGCATTTAACCCTCATATGCTAAATTTCATTTCTAATTATAGGATAACCACAGGAAGAATGGTTATCGAGCCCAGCCCTGTAACTCAAGAATCATAAATGCAACATCTAGTATGGAGAAGCAGGTAAAGAAAATATGTAAACCTTGTTCAATCGATTCTAAAACGGTGGCCATGTGGGACAGGGCAGAACAATGGCACCCAAAGGTATCCATGTCCCAATCCTTGGAACTTGTGAATATGTTACCTTACACGGCAAAAGGGACGTTGCAGATGTGATTAAGGTAAGGATCTTGAGATGGGGAGAGAGGACATATGAAAGTAGAGTCTGAGAAAGAGATTTGAAGATGCTCTGGTGCTGCCTTGGAACATGAGGAAGGGGCCATGAGCCAAGAAAATCAGGCAAGGAAAAAGCAGTCTTTTCCCCTAGAGCCTCCAGAAAGAGTTCAGCCCTACTAACACCTTGATTTTAGCTCCATGAGACTCATTTCAGCTTTCTGATCTGCATAACTGCAGGATAATAAATTTGTATTGTTTTAAGTCAGTAAGTTTGTGGTAATTTATTTCAGCAATAGGCAACTAATACACCATGTATCAACTGCAAACAATTGTTGCCGTTCTAGAATGCTGGTTCAACTTGCCAGTTCTTGGGTGGGAGGTGGTAGAGGAGCAGAAGAAGTCACTTTTGGGTACTGAGATTAATACCTGGGAGATGAAATAATCTGTACAACAAATCCCAGTGACACGTGTTTACCTATGTAACAAACCTTCACATGTCCCCCAAGCCTAAAATAAAAGTTTCAAAAATCTGAATTTTAAAAAGAAATCTACCTCTAGATAGTTTAGTGAATACTCATTGGATTTTTACAGACTTTGAGGCCCAAGGTGTATCTGTGGGCTGTAGGCTGCCCTTTTTCTTCTGTTCCTCTCCCACGAAAGCATTCCCCTTGCTTCATCCTGAAGGATGGCCATCCAGCCTCTAAGCATCCACATGATGGCAGCTGACTGCCTTCCTGATCATCATCCCAATAAGTAAGAGCTTTAATATTTCAAAGGGTCTGCTCTTAAGCAGAGATAATTTCTCTCTCCCTTATAGCTTTTGCCCACAGATCCTACTCTTCCCTGCGGGACAGTAACCAGGGGCTCTTGTTTCTCCTCCACAGGACAGCCCTTCATATGTTTGAAGACTGCTATCTCATGCTCTCTGCCTTTCTTCCTGAGACCTTCCTGGAATCATAGCTCTTCTCTCTGTGCACATTCTGTCTGACCCTTCTAAAACGCAAAGATTGGTACCAACCAGTATCCTCCAGGGTCAGGACCAAGGACAGCGAAACCATGACCACTGATGTGTTTCTTTTCAACTACAAATCATCTAAACGCTGCTTAAAATTATTCAATCTTTCCCCAGGCAAAGAGATTTTCTTTGGTGAGGAGAAAAATTGCGTAAAGCGGTTTGACCCACACCTCTCTCTCTGGCCTCCTTCCTCTTCCTAGAAATCAAGCTATTGAGTCAGCTTCTACTCATGCCTGCAATCTCTTGCTCAAGCGTCACTTCCTCAAGGAAGCAATCTCAGATCAGCTACCAGTCTGGGTCAAGCTCCTTTGTTGAATGATATTTTCCTTTAGAACATTCAGCTCCGTCTGTAATTATGCACAGTTACTGTGACTTCGTTATTTGATGCCTATGACCCCCTCTAAATTTATAAGCTCTGTGACAGCAGAGTGTGAGCCTGTATAGCGTAGCCCAGCTAATAAATGGGTGGGTGATGAGTTGTGAGTCAATGTGTGGGGGAGCCTGACTTGTCAATATTCTGCCTTATTACCAGAACAAATGAAAACTCCAGTTTTTGGTCATTTTCATATGGTTGGATACCTTCCCCTTCTCAACCTGGCACTTGTAGAATAAATTTTGTAACCTAAATGCAAGACTTCAGTATGTATGTCTCTTAAAGGATACCTTGACAACTTTACCCTGCATTCTAGTTTAGTGACCCATATTTGAAGCTTGATTTCATGGGCCACAATAGGTTCTTTTCTCCTGGCCTAATAAATGTAAAAATTTATTAGAAAACTTGGGTCTTCATTCGTTCTACAAACATGTCTTGAGTGGCTACTATGAGCCAGGCTCAGAGGGTAGCTGAAGATAAATAGGTAAGCAAAGCATGAGCCCCACCCTTAGATTACTCAGTCTAGCAGGAGAGACAGAGACATAAATGGACCACTCTGAAACCAAGTGTTCAATGTCATTATAAAGAAAGTTGGGTTCTGTGGTGTAAGTAGGAGTTAACGAGATGAGGATGGCACAGGAGTCCCAGACAAAGGGAAACTCATTATCAAGAAATGAAGGTGTCTCAAGAAGTGACAACTGTTTTAAGTCATTTAAACATAGCTCAGAGTGAAGACAGACAAGCCTGGAAGGCTATGAACAAAGAGACTCATGCAGTGAGTTAAGCAATATGGACTTTATCAACAAGTAATGGGTTATTAACAGGAGCATGACATTTATATTTCAGAAAAAAATCTAGCGTCTACAGGAGGATGAGTGAATAGAAAAGCAGGAGGGAATTAGAAGGTTGTTATAATCATTCAAATAAGAAATAACTGAACAGGTGTAGTGGCTCACGCCTGTAATCCCAGCACTTTGGGAGGCCAAGGTGGGCAGATCACCTGAGATTAGGAGTTCGGGACCAGCCTGGCTAACATAGTGAAATTTCGTCTCTACTAAAAATACAAAAATTAGCTGGGCATGGTAGTACAGGCCTATAATCCCAGCTACTTGGGAGGCTGAGGCAGGAGAATCACTTGAACTGGGAGGCGGAGGTTGCAGTGAGCTGAGCTCATGCCACTGCACTCCAGCCTGGGCAACAGAGTGAGACTCCATCTCCGAAAAAAAAAGAAAAAAAAAAAAAAGAAATAACTGGAATCTTACTAAGGGTAGGAGGGAAGAATAGAGAGGAAGAAAAAGACTTGAAAGATCCACAATGTCTATAAAATAGATCTAAGTACAGAGACCTGTGGCCTACCAACGGAGACCTACTTCCAGATGACTTATTTTAACTCAGTGACACAACTGAGTTCACTCAAGCAAAATAATAACAAAAATATTTTTTTCAAAAAAAGACTCCCTGCTTCTGAATGTGCTTTAAATTTCTGAACATCCTTACATTTGGAAAATCATTTTGCAAGATAGGCAGTTTGCACTAGATTCATTTGCATGTATTTAACATTGCAGTGTAAGCTTTCTCCTAAGCATTTTCACCTGCTTCATCACCCATTGGCTGCATTCCCCCAGCAAACATTTATTGGGAACATACTATTTATGAGGTGATGGCAACTGCAGGGGACAGGGAGGTGCAACAACTCAGCCCCTGCAATGAGGGAGTTCACCATCAGTGTGGGAAACGGAGAGCCAAGCAGAACCTCACTAAACCATGTGGTAGGTAGCCAGGCATGGTGGCTCACACCTGTAATCCCAGCACTTTGGGATGTCTAGGTGGGAGGATCACCTGAGGTCAGGAGTTTGAGACC
Source organism: Macaca thibetana thibetana (assembly GCF_024542745.1). Classification (NCBI taxonomy): domain Eukaryota; kingdom Metazoa; phylum Chordata; class Mammalia; order Primates; family Cercopithecidae; genus Macaca; species Macaca thibetana. The sequence continues at coordinate 65,709,492 of NC_065597.1, read as the reverse complement.
AGCCTGGCCAACATGATAAAAACCCGTCTCTACTAAAAATACAAAAATTAGCCGGGTGTGATGGTGAGCACCTGTAATCTCAGCTACTCAGGAGGCTGAGGCAAGAAAATTGCTTGAACCCAGGAGGAGGAGGGTGCGGTGAGCCAAGATTACGCCATTGCACTCCAGCCTAGGTGACAAGAGTGAAACTCCATCTCAAAAAAAACCAAAAACAAAAACAAAACAAAAATACAATGTGGTAGGCGTGGGCTGAGCAAGGGAAACCCAGAGTAATGTGAGAGACACAGAGAGAAGAGGCCCCCTAATTCGGCCTGCAATGGTGCAGTGGAGTCGGGGACAGTCAGGAAAGACACCTTGGATATCTGAGCATTGTTTAGTTTCCCATCTAGTCTGTGGACTTCTCACAGTATGTGTTTCATCTGTCACCCCATCCAACAATCAGCACATGGCTCAAACAAGATGGGGTCAGATCTCCACTTCATGCACATTGGATTTCCACACATGCATGGGAAAGAAAAGAAGGACAGATTGCCCCACAGATTCACTGCATCTAGTATTCCTAAGGGGCTGCAGCCTCTTGCCAACCATAGACCCATCTCAGTGGACAATGCAACAGGTAAGCATTAAATTAAGAGCTTTGTGAGGGCAGAGAACCCTGTGCCTCCTATCTGGCACAGCATCCCACACCTGGTGGGTACCCAGTAATTGTCCATAGGATAAAAGGATAACAACAGAGAGACCAAGAATTTACCGTAGTTGGGTTTTTGCAATAGTGTCTCTCCCCCTCTGGGTGATTATTAATGCACTGCTTCTCTAAATTAGGGCAAAGTGAGCTCACATCTCTCTTACCTGCTCTCTGGGCCTCCCGGCTTTGACTTGCACAAGTGGGCACCATCCCACTACCCCTCATACTTCTGATTAGTGCAGACCAGAACCACCCCAACCCCACCACCATGATGAGCAGCAGGATGGAGCTGGCACAGAAGACAAGCCTCCTACACCTCCTCTGCCAAATCTTCAAATATCAGTCACACTGGAAAATGGCCCCAGGCCACTGCTGCTTAATGGGCCATGATGGATGAACACAGATCTAGAGAAATGATTGTTTACCAACTAAGGGATCAGAGCCGATGGGCCTCTTTCTGTCCTCCGAAGAGCATGTTGCTACTGGGGCAAATGAGTTTGAGTCCAGAGCCAACAATGAGCAGGTGATCAAGCCCCAAGTGAAATGGCCTATAAGCCCCTCATCTTCTGATCACAGAAGCACCATAGGAACATGGAGACAATGCCATTTTTTTTAAAAGGAACCTTATGAGGAATACAGATGAAGAAACACATAATCATTACACATTAAGGTAATCATTACACCATGATCAATAGATAATCGTCACAAGAATAAATAATCATTACATGTTGTTAAGTGCTACAATGGCAGCATGATAGGGTACTTGATGAGTCTTGGTGGGGGTGGTCAGAGAAGACTACCTGGGGGCTGGGGGTCATGAAAGAAGGCGGGAGGGGAAATCATTTCTGCACAGGTTATAGTAGCCTGAGTGCATGTTCTAGAGCCAAACAGCTTTGGTTGCATCTTGGTTTGTTCGGCTTCTTTCGAGCTATGTTAATGGCGAGTTACTACTCTCTGAGGGTCTCCAAGTGCTCTGTGAAATGTGAACAGTAACAGTTCCCAGGTATTGTGAGTTGTTGTGAGGGTTGTACAAAAGAACAAGCACAACATAAGAAATGCGTAAGAATGAGCCTGAGACACCATGAGTACTCGGTATACATTGGTCATCATAACCCGGACTGCAAGTACAGCAAGGCCAACGAAGCACTTCCTTTGGGTGCAACATTTAAGAGGGTGACAAATGACTCATCAGTCAAGATAAGTAATATTTTAATATGATATTTTTTCAAATCAAAATCAATGCGGAAAAAAAAGATGCAAAAAAAAAAAAAAACATTTCAAATAAAAACAGGATCCAACTCTGTGCTTGCCCAACTTCAGTCTCAGCCCTGCTGGATCCTCTAGTATTTTGTTAATCATGGAATTCTTGGCATTAATTTCTATTCTCTAAAATATTGCATTGAAGTAGTATTTACCTTGATGACTGAATTGTTTGGCACCCTTTTAAATTTTGCACCCGAGGAGGGAGTCTTAATCTCCTCTTCCTTGTCTGTCCTGGCCTTGATACATGGCTTTCCAATTTTTCTACTATGTGAGTATACTTTTATATGTAGAAGAATCAAATGAGATGACTTTTTAAAAGAGATGAATTATTAAAAACAGACTTGATCAGAAGACGTTTAGCTTCGTTTAGGAGGCAAAGCAGACACACGTGGGCCATTTCAAATAGAAAACCATAAGACTGTATGTGGAAAAGGGCCCATTACATGACACAACAGTGGGTGTTACAAGAATTCTGATCCCAGCAAGAGAAGAGGAGGCTGGTGTTTTCTAGAAACAGTTAGAAGAGAAGAAGGCAGAGTTTCTGTGGTAGCACCAGAAGACACACACTGGAGACAGCAATCCCACTACAGTTGATATGACCAGAAGCCCCTGGAGAAGAGTTCACCAAAATGTGAAAGGGGAGTCCAGCAGCTGTGTGCTAAGGTGGTGCGGCTCTCAGCTTAACTCTAGCCTGACCTGTTTACAGATGGCTGAGAGAACCCTAGAGGCTATCTCAGGCTGTCAACACTGGCGATACTTTTGCCAAGAGAGAGGTGAACCTCTGGTCCAGCTATTGCTGATGCTGCACGAGGGAAACTCTATCCAGGGAGGTGACTGTACTGATGGCATGGCACTCAGCTGAGCATGCCTGCACTGCCAGTCACCCCACACACACTGTGTACCCCAGCTCTGCTTGCACCATGAAGATAAGCAGGAAAGAAACTCATCTCCCATCCTCACGCTGCTCTGATTCTTTAGGTCTCAGACTCTCTGAGTTGCAGACACCTTGGAAATCCTCATTGTCATAAGCAAAAATGCACCAGAGTTACAGCTCCACTTTCCCAATCTGGGCACTGGCTGTGGCCTGCCTTCAGTGACTTTGGACCATGCCAGCGGCTCAGACCCCACTTTTTCTCCCAAGTTCCCCCAAACCTCAAGAAGAAATATCTTTTTTGGAAAATATGTTTTTAACGATGATCATCCATTTCCCAATAAGTCCAAGGAGGTGGAGATCTCCAAAATTTAAAAAAAAAAGAATCTCGACGTAAGTTTGTGACCTTGAGCAAATTGCAGGATCTCTCTGTGCCTTAGTTGCCCCATCAATAAAAAGAGGGAAGTCACCTCACCGCTAACATTTCATTAGTAAAATAAGGACACTAACAGTACCTTCATGTGTGGCAAGTATAAGAATAAAATAAGATACAAGCATTCAACAGTGTCTGGCATATGACAAGCATTTGATATATGAGAGCTACTGTTTATCATTGTTTTATAATTATCACTATTATTAAGTTGTAAAAATTAGAATTAGATTATGCACGGAAAACATCTATCACAGTCTGGCATATGGCAGAGGCACAATAAATGGAAAATATCATCACAAGGATAGCAGGGAGGAAATGTTTAATCTGTAATCATTTCAAAGAGGGAAGCTAAAATAGTATTTCTAAGCAGAAATGTATGGACCCATTTTAATGAAAAGATAAAACATGTTTCTAGTTAGCAGCATTACTTGTACATAAACAATTTATCTACCCAAGGTTAGAAAACAGTGTGCTCTCAGTAGATTAAATCACCCCTGCCCAGTACCCCAGTGCCTCTTTACTACTCATTTGTTTGGCAAGTGCTTTCTTCTGAGATTGCAGCCAGGTCTGTGTCAGCTCAGTGAAGGTTTAGGACTACCGGAGTCAGAAGGAGTGATCCTGGATTCATCTTACATTGACTTCCTGGCTGACTTATAAATGGCCCTAGAGTAGATATGTTGACCAAAGGGTACCAACTTTCCATTATAAGGTGAGTAAGTTCTGAGGATGGTGACTACGGTTAATAATATTGTACTATACACTTGAAATGTGTGAAGTGTTAGATCTTAAGTATCCTCACCACATACACAGACACCCAAAATGGTAACCAACAGTGGTGACAGATGTGTTAATTAATTCGATGATGGTAATCATTTCACAGTCTACACACTCATCAAAACATCACATTGTACACCTTGAATACAAACTACTTTATTTGTCAGTTAAACCTCAATAAAGCTGGGAGGAAAAACAGAGTATCCCAAAGAAATGAAAAGATGGACCGGGCGCAGTGGCTCATGCCTGTAGTCCCAGCACTTTGGGAGGCTGAGATGGGCGGATCACAAGGTCAGGAGTTTAAGACCAGCCTGGCCAACATAGTAAAACCCCATTTCTACTAAAAATACAAAAATTAACAGGGCATGGGGGCATGGGGGCGGGTGCCTGTAGTCCCAGCTACTTGAAAGGCTGAGGCAGGAGAATCGCTTGAACCCAGGAGGCGGAGGTTGCAGTGAGCTGAGATCACGCCACTGCACTTCAGTCTGGGTGACACAGCGAGGCTCTGTCTTAAAAAAAAAAGAAAAGAGAAGACAAGACAAGACTCCCTAGCCCAGGGCTCACAATCCGAAACTATGAAATTGTATTTTTTTCCCCATGGGTGGTTGGTTCAGAACATTTAGTCTCAGGTCTTATGGGAAACAGAGACTGAGAGGCTTGCTATGTTGCCCAGGCTGGTCTCAAACTCCTGGGTTCAAGTGATCCTCCCACCTCAGACTCCCAAAATGCTAGGATTACAGGCATGGGCCACCGTACCCAGCCTATAGGAAACTCTTTAATAGACCCTGCTTTGGGCCAGAAACTTGGATCAATGGGATTCAATGGAGGGGTATAAGAAGAGGAAGAAGGAAGCAGCCTCATGCCATCCAGGCTGTGAAGCCCACTATGTGGTATCACAAAATCTCACAGTTTCAAGGGGTCTCATCAAACTGTTTGGTCCAAGCCCTGCTTCTCTGCGAGTCACTGAGGATGCATGCAAACTCCCTTCACAATTTCAGATGCAGTTTTGGCCTCCGGGGGCTGCTCACACCTTTTCTTCCTGCCACGGGGACTGACTTCCTTATTCTCTTCTCTATCTACCATCCAGCTAAGTGTTCTGGAGAATTCATGAATCCAGCATCTGATTCGACAAAGAGGTTTCCTGAGTCCTCTAGGAAGAAGAGGGCCTTCTCTGGCGCACAGGAAGAACAGAAAAAGCCCTGAGCTGAGACCCAAGACACCAGGTACTAGATCTGACTCTACCACAAACCCAATCTCTATGGTCCTCAGCCTCCCAGTCTGCAAGAAATCAGAACTGGGAATAATTTCCAATGCCTCCTTTAAAGGATGGTTTTAAGTGAACTAATGGGTGTAAACACTCAAAGTCCACCTCAAACGCTGCGCTTTAATTCCACGTAGGCACCTTCCAAAAGTGCAGATGCAGGGGGCCCACTCCAGAGTGATTAGGTCAGAAAAGCTTTCTGTGGATGCTCACATGTATGCAAGAGTAGGAGCGACTAAGCAAGAGAAACATAAGGCGGTGGAAAAGTGTTGTGAGCAAGAAGTGCCAAAGTTTGGTCCATGGACTTGTTAGTTATGGGTCCACAACACGATAAACATATAAATTAAGAATAAGGATTTAGAAACTTTTATAGCAATGCAGCATTACTGCAATGTCCAAACACAAAATCATTTTTCTAGTAATTATTTTTCATTGTGTGTTGCCAAAGTATCTGACAATAAAGAATTAATCATTAAAAGAAACAAACAAAAATGTGGAGCCCACCACTGCTATTTGAGAAGATCTAGGGTGGTGGAAAGAGATTAGCCTTGAAGTCAGGTGAGCCTCTATCCAGACCCTGACGCTACCCTTTACTGGCTGCCCGTACTTGCATACTCATTGAAACTCTTTGGGCTCAGTTTCTTCATCTGGAGAATGCGAATTCTCATACCTACCCTACATAATTTTTCCAAGAAGTTCAGAAATCAATTGCATAAAAGACCACCTTTCACAGTGTAGATGATCAATAAATATAAAAGGGAGTTCTGCATATTATGATTTCAATACAAGGTGGGAGTTTAGTACATGAGGCTGCAGCTGTGTGTGCAATAAATGTAAAATTAGAATTCTCCATATTGAGTTTCTAAAAAATCAAGGAGAACATGAACTCTGGATTCAAGAGAGTTGTACTAGCTAAATGATACAAGATTAATTAATTGTTCTGATTCTCAGCTGCAAAATGAGGATAAATAATCATGGTGCCGCCTATGATGTTGTAAGGACAAGATAAAAATAAGTATATATAAGGCCGAGGCGGGCGGATCATGAGGTCAGGAGACTGAGACCATCCTGGTTAACACGGTGAAACCCCGTCTCTACTAAAAATACAAAAAATTAGCTGGGCGTGGTGGCGGGTGCCTGTAGTCCCAGCTACTCGGGAGGCTGACACAGGAGAATGCTGTGAACCCAGGAGGCAGAGCTTGCAGTGAGCCAAGATCACACCACGGCACTCCAGCCTGGGTGACAGAGGGAGACTCCGCCTCAAAAAAAAAAAAAAAAAGTAAGTACATATAAAGCACCAAGCATACTCCTGATGTAAATGACGAGTTGATAGGTGCAGACGAGTTGATGGGTGCAGCACACCAACATGGCACAAGCATACATATGTAACAAACCTGCACGTTATGCACATGTACCCTAGAACTTAAAGTATAATAATAAATAATAAATTTAAAAAAAGGAAATAAACGCATATTAGTATGTTTATAATCACAAAAAAATAATAAAAAATAAAAAATAAAGCACCAAGCATAGTGCTTGGCCCATGTTAAGGGCTCAGCAAAAAGCATTATTTTACTATAATTATGATCATTATTACCACTGCTACTCCCTCGCCAGGTATAGCAAGGATCCTACCTGTACCAGCTCCAACATAAAGAGCCACAGTACAGAGGCTGGACAGACAACTGAGATGCTGTAGGTCTTGGTCAGGCCCTTGCACTTCTCCAGGCTGTGCATGATGTCACCACTTTCCCGGCTTCTCCCTCTCACCTCCAAGTTTGTGCTAAACAGCTTACCAAGCAGCTTCAGACTCATTAACATCTAATCAGCCCTAATTGGCTGCAATTCAGCAGGAGGAGTCCTTTCAGGGGGCAGATGACTGCCAGAATCCCCAGAAGCAAGCCCACAGCCTTTGGAGAGCAGCCACTGGGTGGGTGGGAGAGGGAAGACCACAATTGGGTCCCCTAAGCAGCCTGTACCTTCCCAGCTCTAAGGCAGCCACGAGACCTAGGTAGTGAATGAATGGATTTGTCAAGCATGGCTCTATTCAACACATATTTATTGAACATCTATGTTGTGTCAGACTCTGCCCTCCTGGAATCCTTCCTGGATGGCCCAGTGAGGAGAATCTACTATTGTTCCCATTTTATAGCAGAGGAAAATGATTCCCAGAAAGGTGAAGGACTTGCCCAATGTCCCAGCAGCTGGTAAATGTTGGAGCCAGGATTCTCACCCCAGCAGTCTACCGCAGACTCCAAGCTCCTCGCCACTCAGTGAAGTGTGATACATTCCCCCAATTACCAATGGTAGAGTTTGAAAAGGGAAATAAAAAGGAAGCTGAAATCCATATTGACAGCAAAGACAGGGAGAGGATTGACAGGAGCAGAAGCAAGTCCTTTCTGAGGAGATGATGGATAATGATGAGAAATAGCCAGCCAAGGAAGGAATGAGGGGAAGAGCATTCTAGGCTGAAAGAAAAGCATGTGCAAATGCCCCAAAGTAGGGGAGACCATGGGGTTGTTAGGAAACTGAGACAGCGTCAGTGGGGCTGGAGCAAATGAGGAGGCTGCCAAAGGTCAACTCTGAGGGACCTTAGGCTGCATTCTGCCCCATCCTCCTCACTTCTCTGCTCAATGAACTCGCTGTCCCAAGTGATGGGGATCATCATGCTGTGTGACCTTGGGCAAGTCACTTCACCTCTCTGAGCCTGTTTTCTCACTGGTAAAATGAAAGTAATGGTCATAATACCTATCTCATAATACCTCACACAGAACACGCTGCTGTTCCTCTATGTCCCACCTTGACACCTCTAGAAATCTCTTCCCTCTGTCTAGAATGTCTTTCCCTATATCCTTCACTTGTGGAGGTTTTACTGTGATTACGAGGCGCTTGTGCAAAACACCATAGCATCCAACATATAGCAGGTACTTGATAAACATGCGTTGAATAAGCGAATACAAACTCCCCAGAATAGAAAGTACACATTGATTTCCAGCTCAGCCTTACACACGCATACACACACACAGGCATGCAGTCACACACGTGCATATGTGCATGCACATATATTCACACACACATGCGTGCACAGTCACACACATGCATATGTGCATGCACACATACACACACGCACACATGCAAGCACGCACATATGTGCACCATCCCGGGCACACAGAACATCTTGCTGTTCCTCCATGTCCCACCTTGACATCTCTACAAATCTCTTCCCTCTGTTTAGAATGTCCTCCCCTATCTCCTTCACCAGTGGAGGTTTAGCCTCTCTTTAAAGTCCAGCACTGATGCTAGTTTCATTTTCCTCTACATCCCTACAATATTTCATAAACAAAAAATGAAACATACATTCGTGCTGCACCATAGTCTATTTCCCAGCCTCTCTTCCCTCACCTCAGACTGAGTGCTTCCCCATAGCAGGTCCTATTCTTCTCTTCGGTCTGAACACTTAGCACAGTTGCTGACGTTTTTAGGATGATAAAGAAGTATTTGGTGACTGAATGAGTGCATGAATACCTGGGAGCTGTTTTTCCATAAATATATATTCCCACAGTTCTCTTCCTATCAGTCAATGAACAAGCACTTAATAAGACCCCATTGATTTTGAGTATTATGCCAGCTCTTTGGGAGAAAAATGACAACAACGACACTGTTCTCAAGAAGTGAAAATGTGGCCTAAGAGAGGCACCACTAGAAAGTTCTACACATGCATAAGCAGCATGACTACCACACATGGTATTCCAATGTCTACCAGGGATAAACTCCTCAGTTTGTAGATTAATACAGGAATGTAAAGGAGAAAATCCTACTAATCAGGGTGATAGAGCTTAACTTTCTTGCTTAAACAACCTGAGATGATCAGCCAGCCTTCCCAAGCCCATAAAAAGAGGGCTCTACCAATGAGAAGTGAACCACCTGATATTGAGATGGTAGATTCCAACTGAGTCCACTCAGGCTGATCCTAGACCAAGTTAGCAACAAACAAAAAGAGGGCCACAGCTGCCCCCAGTGTTCAGCTGCATTCCCAAGCTAGAGAACGAGGCGCTTCCAAATCTGGAATAACTCACCCAACTGAGGCAGGGCTCTATAAACAACAGACAAGCAAAATACATTGAACAAACATTACATAATCTATTTTCTATAGTGGTTGTGTCTGTGTATATGCGGGAACATTCAGGTATGGTTTTTACAATGACCCTTCGAAGTGGGTGTTATAATTACAACTTTATAGGTGAGAAAACTAAGGTTGATTAGTAACCTGGCACAAATCTTAAAACCAGTAAGAGAACCTATCAGGATTTGAACACCAATATGAGCCCATTTTCTACTCTCACTGCTGATGTGAGTACTAAGTCCTCATTAACTGGTGATGAAAGAAATAAATGTGAAGGAATTAAAACACCAGAAAGAGCCTTCTGGTATTTCCTCTCATCTTGGTTCAATAACCTCTTGTGAGAAGAAAGTTCTCAGTGTGTGTAGCTATAAATGGGCATGACTGCTTGCCAGCTGAACCTACAGACAGAAATAATGTGAGAGGTCACAAGTCCACTCATTTGCACTGGCCTTCCAAGGAGTTTTGTCATGCTATGTCTCAGTTAATCCTCCAGTACCACAGGGAGGTGGGCATGGGCACTATTTTACATACAGAGAAAACATCCCAAAACATTGCAGTGATGACACATATTTATTAAGGCATGAACCTTAGGCCAGGTACGTCACATATGATGCCATTTAATCCAATCATATGAGCTGTCATTGTGCCTCTTGTTCAGAAGAACAGGTTGGGGTTCAGAGAGGTTAAATGACTCATCCAAAGTCATATAGCTGGTCATCAGAGCCAGAATTCCAATCCAAAGACATGTTCTTAAGAACCGTGGCATTCGCCTCTCCCTAGGACACACGAGGGTGCAAATTGAGCCCATGAGGCTTCCATCAGCTATCTACCAGTTCATTTGGATTTTTGGCTCATTGCAGACTAATGAAAGCACAAGTGGTCTCACTGATGTCATGCACTTTTTTCTTGTTTGTTTTTTGTTTTTTGAGACGGAGCACTGTGTCACCCAGGCTGGAGTGCAGTGGCGCCATCTCAGCTCACTGCAACCTCCGCCTCCCAGGTCAAGCAATTCTCCTGCCTCAGCCTCCTGAGTAGCTGGGATTACAGGTGCGTGCCACCACACCCAGATAATTTTTGTATTTTTACTAGAGATGGGGTTTCACCATGTTGGCCAGGCTGGTCTCAAACTCCCAACTTCATGATCCACCCGTCTCGGTCTCCCAAAGTGTTGGAATTACAGGCGTGAGCCACCATGCCCAGCTGATGTCATGCACAGTTTTAAGCAAAAATGTGTTTCAGTCTCAGCTAAGTTATATCCTTACCACCTTTTCTCTGTCTCCCATTGCTGCTTAGAGATCACAAAATATGCCAAGATGGGTCTGGCTTTTAGAGACTCTCATTTTGCAGACCCATTCAAGCCATGGATTTAGAGTAGTGTCAAGATGAGAAGCCTAAACAACACAGAGAAGGCCCACGTTCAGCCATAACTTCCCACTCACTCCTCACTGAAGAGGTAGGCACAATAGCTTTCCCACGGCTTCACAATTATATCAAGTAAGAGCTGCTGGATGGCGTGAGAGACCACATGTAGACATAGAATGGTATCTGGTTGGCTGGCTGCTCATTTTTTGAGCAAATAAAATAAGCACTAAATTCAAAACACAGCCTCCCACCAAATCATCCAAAAAATTTTTAAATGAATTATTTTAAAAAGCATAGTTGAAATGGAGATAAATCATGGAAGAGTCAAAGAGGAGAGAAAAAGGAGTAAGAAGAGGGAAGAGAGGAATCAAGAGATGAGAGGAGATGGAGAGGAAAAGGGAGGAAAGAAGAGAGGAACAAGTGAAGAAGAAAACTGAAAGAGGTGTCAGGGAGATGGGAGGGGCTAAAAAAACTGGAGATTACTAATGGTGCAGCTGAATCATAAAATGATCATGTTTATAGGAAACTTGTGGTTCCAGGGTTTAACAACAGGTATTATATTTTTAATTTGCCAGATCAGGGAAGCAGCAGGGTCCTATTTTTTTTTTTTTGAGATGGGGTCTTGCTCTGTCATCCAGGCTGGAGTACAGTGGCATAATTACAACTCACAGCAGCCTCAACCTCCTGGGTTCAGGGATCCTCCTGCCTCAGCCTTCCAAGTAGCTGGGACTATAGGCCTATGCCACCACATCTGGCTATATTTTGTGGGAAGAGACAGGGTCTCCCTGTGTTCCCCAGGCTGGTCTTGAACTCCTAGGCTTAAGTGATCCTCCTGCCTCGGCCTACCTAAGTGCTGGAATTACAGGCATGAATCACCATGCCTGACACAGCAGAACCTTTGAGACATATTTAAGCAAGGAGACTGGAATATCTTCTAATTTGACTCCAGGGAAAATGTAATTTCTCAGAGATGAAAATAAAGACGCCAGAGCGGGGTCCACTCAAGGATACGGATGTGAGCCATCCCCTGTCTCCCTGTATTGGCTGGCAGTGACAGGTAGGCTAGGGGATGCAAAATCTCACAGGCAGAGATGCAGCCTTGCTTCAGAGAAATCTTACTGCAAACCCTGGAGACCAGACTTTAGACAGGATTGCAATGACATTATGTATCTGAGGCAGTGGAAGTTTCCTTTAAAGAAAACATGGGAGGCAAGTGGCTTGAGGAAGTCAGGCACAGCAAGCTTGGTAGCCAGCGTTCTGGAGCCAACCTCAAGGCAGCCTCTTTGACTCACACAATACTATCTGGCTACATCATCACTCTTCTCAGCCCAACCTTCCTCCTGGCTATAGAATCTCTATATGTTCACTATAGAAAAAAAATATCCAGAGCATAAGGATGCAGAAAGGACTTCCAGAATCCCCGAACTAGAGGTAACCACTTGGACACAGGACTGGTTGGAGGCTGAGAGCCGAAGTCAAATACCAACTTAGGTTCTCACTAATTGGATGAGCTGGGGCAAGTCACGTCACCTTCCTAAGCCTCAGTTTCCTCCTCTACATAACAGGAGTGATAGAAAGTAGCTCCCTCATGGTATTATTGTGAAAAATAAAATAAAATGCTTGGTGCACTGTCCAGCATGTACAGGGAATCCATTGCTATTATTTACTATTATCTATCTATTGCTATTATTAATGCTGTTACTAACAGCATTAGATGCATTTCCTTTCTCCGTATCTTGAAGGTAGTCTATGCAATGTACCCAACATAGCCTGAAGGATATTCCCAGCCATTTAAAAAAAAAAAAAAAGCCCTTCCTAAATTTAAATTCGAACTTCAGATCACTTCGCCCTCTGATTTAAGGAGGGCATTGGGTCCATCTCTAACTCTCCCTTTCTGTCAACCGAAGAACATGGATCTGCTCCATTTGCTGCACAGTCAAGCTGGGGGGCACTGCAGAGAACAAGGAAAGACGACCACCACCAGCAGACGTGGGCCATGGCAGCTCTTAACAATGGCCCCAAGAAAGCCCAGTAGCTCCACTCATCGAAAAACATGCCAAACACAAACCAGGTCTGTTTTTCTCTCACTTCCTCCCACCCCCCAAAAATGCAGAACTTGAAAGCAGGTGCTTTCAGATTCCTCGTTTCAGGTGAAGGAACCTCAGGAACATGTGCACTTCCAGTCCCCTCTCTTTCTCAATCACAGAAACAATCATGTTCTCTCCTATACCACCCACCTGTTTTCAAGTGGACCCTCCCGTGAAAATGGCTCTATTTCAAATCAAAACCCCATTGCACCGCCACCCGAGGCCTCCCTTTTGTCTTTCCCTAATCCACTTTTTGCCTAGTGCTTATTATCAGCTGACACATTAAATACTCGTTACATCTGTGTCGGCCTCTGCTCACACACAGACAACAGGTTTGTTGACTGCTATATCCCCTGCACGCACAACCCATTGAAGGCTCAAGTAGTATTTGTTACATGAGAAAACAAGCTGTTTATAGCCCTCCCCAACACCTAGCATCCACATAAAGGCATAAGGGATCTTATAAAGGAGTTGCCCATATTACAGAGGAAGAAACTGAGGCTCAGAGAGAACGGATTTTTCCAAGCTCACATAACAAAGTTTAGCATCTCAGCTATCAAGAAAACCCAAGTATTACCGTTAGAATATAGTGAATGTCCCCCCTGCCAGTGCTCCAAGGAACGTTCATCCTGCCTTGTCTCAGCCACAGCCACAGTGTCATAGGAGCCTGGCTGCCAATCCTGGGTCTGCATTTATTAGCTGAGTGAGGTTGGTGTCTCTCTCAGTGATTCCATCTAGCCATATGCAAAATAAGATGACAAATCCTGCTCTTACTACCTTCCAGTGCTGCTCTGGACATCAGTGGAATATTTTGGAAATTTCCTTGGCTTCTGATGGTGGAAGGGGAACCCAGTGAGACATGAGGAGTCCTCCTTGCTGGTGTATTACCTAATGTGAGTGCTGGAGTTGGTGAGCTTTCAGCATGGGCTGGCCTGGTGCCTCTGCGACTTCCCATCCAGACACTGTCCCTACCCTTATTCGTCACAAGCAAGGGGATGTTGATGCAGTAAAGGACTAAACCAGAGATGTTGCTGCACCCACCAACCAAGTGCTTCCTCTGCCCTGCGTGCTCCTCCTCTCTCCTCCCTCATCCAAGACACTCCGAGAAGCACCCTTGTCTTTTGGGCAGATCCCTTTCCACCCTCAAGTTGTCCCCACCGCCTTGGCCTGGACTCATCTCTTCAGGGAACCTCTCCTTCTACATCCACCTGGCTTCTCCCAGAACAGTGCAAGAGGTTGGGGACTTATTACAAAGTGCTCTGAAGGATGTTGCCCAGTGCCTCTGGTTTTTTGTCAAGTCACTAAAAATGCCAGCATCATCCTTGATCAATGACATATGTTCTATGTATGCCCCATGCCAGGTCTGTGCTGAGCGGGAAACAATATGTCACTTGCTGCTTGCAGCAACTCTATGAGGCAGGAACTGTGATTGTGCCCATTTCAAAGATGAGAAAACTGGGACACACAGAGTGTTTTGTTAAATTCCTCCAAGTCTCACAGTCAGTAAGTGGCAGAGCAATGATTCAAAAGCAGGTATCTGGCATAGTAGGGCAACAGCATGGTGGTGATGGCTATGGGTCCAAAACAAATGTGTGCTTCCATTTACACAGTGTGGCACTGTCACCGGGAGGCAGCTGCCCAGTTATGGACACTTCCCAGCACCTCTGCATCTGGGTGTAGCCATGTGACTCCTTCATCCAACAAGATGTGGACCAGAGTTTTGGAGAGGTAGGACACCCTTTCTTCTCTCCTTCCTGCCTCCACTGGCTGCTTGCAGAAAATCGTAAGTTATTAGAAGATGGCAGAGCCACAGGATAGTAGAGACTGAGTTCTTAAATTCCCCAGAGAAGCTGCCTGCTGACTCCAGGAATACCCACCACTGGACCATCAGGTTAGCAAAAAGTAAGCTTTGTTGTTAAGCCAGAGGTCAGCAAACTTTTCTGTGAAGAGCTAGAGAGCAAATATTTTGAGCTTTGCAGGCCATGCAGTCTCTCTCACAATGGCTCGACTCTGTCATCATAGCATAAAAGTTTTCTTAGACGATCTGTAAACAAATGGGTGTGGCTGTGTTCCAATAAAACTTTATTTGCAAAAACAAACAAAGGCCCAAAATGGTCTGGAGAACCATAGCTTGCCAAATCTTGTGCTAAGGCATTAAAATTGTGCAGGAATTATTTGTTATTACAGCTAATGTTAATCAAATAATATAGGAAAGGGGGAGTCCTCTTTGGTTTCCTTCTTAGTCTCCTAATCATCCACAGCCATATGCAAAGGTTTCTCACTTTCCCAACTCCGTTGTTTCTCCCCAGAGCTGGAGTGGCCCTCTTTCTGTCCCCACTGAATCCATTTATCTATGGAAAACTGGAAGACAGAGTCTACAAAAAGAGCACTATACCTCCCCACCCCAATTGCACACCCTTTTTGTTGTTGTTGTTGTTTTGTTGTTGTTGTTGGTTTTGGTTTGTTTTTTTTTTTTTTGGCGACTGAGTTTCGCTCTTGTAGCCCAGGCTGGAGTGCAATGGCACAATCACGGCTCACCACAACCTCCGCCTCCCAGGTTCAAGCTATTCTTCTGCCTCAGCCTCCCAAGTAGCTGGGATTACAGGCATGCACCACCATACCTGGCAAATTTTTGTATTTTTAGTACAGACGGGATTTCTCCATGTTGGTCAGGCTGGCCTCAAACTCCTGACCCCAGGTGATCCTCCTGCGTTGGCCTCCCAAAGTGCTGGGGTTAGAAGCGTAAAAGCTGCAGTCACGTAGACTCAAAAGAAAAACAGTATTTTAAAAAAGAGAACAGGAATGCTGTATAAAACATTAAACAGTAAAACAATGCAGCACTTAAAAGTTAATGCCCCAACATTTATTTTGGGGATACGGCACATGTCTCACCTCATCTGTAACTAAAAAGTTTCCTGCCTTATTCATACAGTGGCTTCTTCATGATTTGCGCAAGACAGCCAGTTAAAGTAGAAACTCACACCTGGCGCGGTGACTCACACCTGTAATCCCAGCACTTTGGGAGGCCGAGGCGGGGTAGATCACCTGAGGTTAGGAGTTCGAGACCAGCCTGGCCAACATGATAAAATCCCGTCTCTACTAAAAATGCAAAAATTAGCTGGGCATAATGGTGCACACCTATAATCTCAGCTACTTGGGAGGCTGAGACAGGAGAATCGCTTGAACCCAGGAGGCAGAGGTTGTAGCAAGCTGAGATTGAGCTACTGCACTCTAGCCTGGGCCACAGAGTGAGACTGTCTTAAAAAAAAAAAAAAAAAAAAAAAAAAAAAAAAAAGTATATATATACAAAAAGAAACTCAATGGAGGCTGCAGCATCCTCGAAGTTTATCACTGATGATGGAAAGCAAACACGAGCAATATGCAAGCTGAGCCGCCTATGGACAGGAAGGGATCATTTTCAGAGACGTTTCAAGTCATCTTCATGTTCTTGGGTGATTTTTTAAAAAACCATTAAATGTTATACAACTCTCATTTCTCTCATCCTTCAATATTACTGCATTTCTCTCATCATTCAATATTACTGTCAGTTCTGGCAGAAAATATAATATACCCCTGCTGAGTTTCCTACGCCCTTCTCTGCTCCAGACCATGTTGTGGTTGTAGGAATAGCATGTGCACAGCTGAGACACTGTCTCCTTGGAAGGCACCAAAGTCATGTGGCTGCTGTGTCCAGTCATGTGCTCAGACTTCACCCCTGCTATGGGGATGAGGGCAAGGGTATTGGTTTTGGTCTCCTGCCTGCACTTACTCTTGCGCTGGGGGTTAAGATGCTACCTGAAAATCCATGCATCCTGGAAAGGTCTCACACAAGAATCAGGCGTTTTCAGACAGAAGGGTTTTGTTGTTGACGTTTTCTACTTGCATTCTGCGTTAAGCCCAAGACTTTTTATTTTGTGTTTTTTTACATTGATGAGTTATAAGAGGCCTCTCTCATCTTTATCTTCTTTTTACCTTCTTCTTTGCTGAATCTCTGCTCTCTGGCCAGGAGTCATTACACAGAAACTTGAGTGCACGGTGATCATCTATTAACTCAGCAAATTGACAGCTACAATCTCAGATACTATTTAAGGCTTCAGAGATACAGCAGTGAGCAAAATTGCTGTCGAGGTGCCCACATTCTAGTGGGAAAAGCAATAAATAGATGTATTACTTGTTGCCCTAAAAAAGTGAAAAATAAAGCTTCTTTGGTATGTCTCATGCACCATCTAGGGGATAGGCTCTGCCATACTGGCTGCTGACTTGTTAAAATTGCTACTGTCACGAGGCCAGGGAGAAATCTGAACTCTGGAAAGTGGTGTGGGGGCCCTAGAATTTGAGAAGAGAAGAAGCCTACGCTGGAATCACCACCTAGTTCACGTCACTTCCCAGCTCTGGCTTCCAATGGCCTCTTCTCACCCTCCGAATAACATACACAAATCCTCAATGTGGCCTTTATAATCTGCCTCTTTTAATCCTTCTCTGCAGCCACACTGACTTCTATGATGGTCTTCAAACACCCTGAGCCTGTTCCCACCTCAGGGTCTTTGCCATTGCTCTGCCACCTCCTGGAAAGCCCTTCCCCCGGATATTCACATGGCTGTCCCCTCACTTCAAATGTCAGCACAAGAGGTCTTTCCTGCCTAAATGGCAGCCAGTATGCTCTATTCTCTTGCCCTGCTTTTAAGTGTTTCTTCCCAGCCACATTGCTACCTGACACATTCATTCATTTGCTTGTTCATTTGCCATCTCTGTCCTTATACTGAAATGTCATCTAAGACAGGAGCTTTGTTGTGGTCAGTGCTGTGTTCCTGGCACGCAGCACAGAGCCTGTAGACAGTGGTGCTCAGTAACTACCCATGGAATGGTGAATGCTTCTTAGCAACTGTAACTTATTGCCTGCTCTCCTCTCCCCTGCAGCCGGTTCTCCACGTGGCCACCAGAGGATGCTTTTGCAAGGTAAATCTGATATTCACCACCCTCCACCCTGGCTTTAAAATCTTCAGTGGTTTCTTTGTGCTCTTACAACAAGATGCAACACACAAATGTGGCCTGGGGGTCTCAGCACGGTCCTGCTCTGACCTCTTCACTCTTCCCCTCGAAGCACCAGGGTCTTCTCAGGCAATTTTTTTCACACCAAACATTTGCTATGATCCCTCCTGCCACAGGGTCTATGCCCAGTCTGTTTCTACTTCCTGAAATGCTCTTCCCTTCCCTCTGTCACCCACTCTAGTCTTCACATCTCAGTTTCAGCCCGTGTCCTTCTCTGACCTTCCTGGGTGGGTCACGCAGTACTTATTACAGTGCATCGCATTTACTTGCATGATACTTTTTTGAAATATCTGCCTACCCCTCTAGACTGTCAGATTCATATGAGCAGAAAGAGCACCTGGTTTTGGACCCCATTTTATGCTGAGCCTAGCACACAGTCGGCTTTCAAGAAATCCATGAACAAATAACTAAAGAAACCTTCAAACAAGCTACTTCAAGCTTGTTGAGCCTTGGGTAATGATGGCTAGGCCACAGAGACATGGGGGACCTCAATGAGATAAAATGGATGATACTTCATAAATACCAATTGGCACACATTGTACACATTAAGTGATTTTTTAAAAATATGGGTCTTCCAGCCATCCCATTACTGGGTATATGCCCAAAGGATTATAAATCATGCTGCTATAAAGACACATGCACACGGATGTTTATTGCGGCACTATTCACAATAGCAAAGACTTGGAATCAACCCAAATGTCCATCAGTGACAGACTGGATTAAGAAAATGTGGCACATGTACACCATGGAATACTATGCAGCCATAAAAAAGGATGAGTTCATGTCCTTTGTAGGGACATGGATGCAGCTGGAAACCATCATTCTCAGCAAACTATCGCAAGAACAGAAAACCAAACACCGCATGTTCTCATAGGTGGGAATTGAACAATGAGAACACTTGGACACAAGAAGGGGAACATCACATACCAGGGCCTGTCGTGGAGTGGGGGGATAGGGAGAGGGATAGCATTAGGAGATATACCTAATGTAAATGGCGAGTGAATGGGAGCAGCACACCAACATGGCACATGTATACATATGTAACAAACCTGCAATATTGTGCACATGTACCCTAGAACTTAAAGTACAAAAAAAAAAAAAAAAAAGTGGGTCTACCCACCTCTAAGCCTTTCATCTAATTTGATACCTTCCACTGAGATACCTTGATCCAAACCCCACCTCTGCTGAGTTTCTTTCAGCACTTTTTGCATTATGAAAACTCAGTATCTCATTGGATCTTCTCATCAAACCAGTAAGCCAGACACTTGCCATGTGTTCCAAGTGCTTTATATACATTAACTTTCAGCCCTTGCAACCCACCTTCAAAGGTAAATACTATCATTATCCCCATTTCACAGATGAGGAACTGAGGCACGAAGGAAAATGAAAACTTTCCAATAGGCACACACCTAGAAAGTGGTGGATTCAGGGTTGAACACAGACAGTTTAATGCCAGTACCCACTCTAAGCCATTAAACAACAGTGGTGGAGCACACACCAATAAAAAATGGGGAAACTGAGGCCCAGAGATGTTTCATCACATGTTCTGCCTGACTCCCAGCTGGAACTCTTAACATAAGGCTCTGCTCATGTGAAAGAGATCAGTGTCCTCACCCAGTGGAGAGTTTCCTTACCAGTGTCCTAACCAATGGAGAGTTTCTTGTGACCATATATCTAGTGCCCTTACTCAGTGGAGAGTTGCTTGAACCCATGACCACACCATGTCTTTTAGCACACCAGGCTCCTGGGATACCACAGGTGCCCCAGCTGGTTTGTACCTGTGGGCAAAGTTTGCCCTGTATTCCTGGGCACATGATTATACCTATATTGGGGTACATTTCTGTGACTTTCTCAGATGCATGTATCTGATACCCCCACCTAC
Source organism: Macaca thibetana thibetana (assembly GCF_024542745.1). Classification (NCBI taxonomy): domain Eukaryota; kingdom Metazoa; phylum Chordata; class Mammalia; order Primates; family Cercopithecidae; genus Macaca; species Macaca thibetana. The sequence continues at coordinate 65,689,702 of NC_065597.1, read as the reverse complement.
CAACCTTCAACTGTTATAATTCAATTCCATCAACATTTACAAAGCAAGACTGTACCACATGGAACTCTGCAGTGAGCACAGGTTACAGAGTGAGGCTTTGGCCAAATAGGTCTGGGTTCAAATCATTCATTAATTTTGTTAACATTGTACAGCTTTGGCTGTACGATGGCCCTGTGTTACACACTCAGGATACCAATGTGAACCCAGGAAACACAGGTGCCGCTATCAGGAACCCAGATCCTGGAGTGGGAGACAGACACTAAACACATCAACAAGCAAGAAAATTGGCAATTGTGATACAAGCTATGATGAAAACAAACGTGATAAAATGAAACTGAGAGTGAGGGGTTGGAGAGATCTTTAGAACAGGGCCATGATCTTCTCCCCATCAAGCCGAACGTCTTTGGGCAAGTCTCATAATCCCTCCAAACCTATTTCCAAATCTATTCGTGGTGACGGTAAATCTCATGGCACATGTAAAACGCTCAGAAATGCAAGCTATGCCTTTCCTGAAGCCAGGCACCAGGCATTCAGGTGTGAACAAAGCTATCCATGCAGTCCAGGAGGGAAGCCAGACAGAAGCCAGCATGTGTGACCAGCATTAAAGGGGCAGCTGCCCTCAGTCCTCTCTGGAGCCCTGTCCGTGTTCTTCCCAACACAGCCTTGTGCGTGTGCTGATGCTGCATGAAATCCCTGCTTCTTCACTGTTTGTCACAAGAGGTGAGTTCCCCAGCTCCATCCCAGCCCAGCAGCCAACCATAAGAAAGGCAGCTAAGAAGTGTCTTCCTTTTCCTGCCTTCTTGGGTCACTGAGCAAAGAGGAGACAGAGGCACATGGGTCCACTCTCTCTTCTGCTTTTTCCTATCACCCAGGCCAAACAACCAGCAAGGAATACCTGCTGAAAGGTGAAGAGGATAGAGACTTGGCAGAGATTAATGCCTTCCTGATGCCAGGCGGCTATGAGAACTGAGATTGGCAGCGTGAAGGGCAGAAGCTCCACCTTCTGTGCAACTAAATCGTAAGTGTCCCATAGACAAAGACTTTGTGTTTCTCCGCCTTCAGACTGGGTCAGTGATCAAGGAAGCTTAGCAACTTGGGGCAAAGCAGGCAAGGTGGCTCATTCCTGTAATCCTAGCACTTCCGGAGGCTGAGACAGGCAGATCACTTGAGACCAGGGGTTCGAGACCATCCTGGCCAATATGGTGAAACCCCATCTCTACTAAAAATACAAAAAATTAGCTGGAATGTTGGCACATGCCTGTAGTCCCTGCTACTCGGGAGGCTGAGGCAGGAGAATCACTTGAACCCGGGAAGCGGAGATTGCAGTGAACCAAGATCATGTCACTGCACCCCAGCATGGGTGATAGAGACCCCATCTCAAAAAGAAAAGAAAAGAAAAAAACTGGCTCAGAATTGATGGAGCCAGACTTTGAGAAGGATGATGACTCGCTGGCTAATGAATGGTTAAAGTCAAGAGGTAAAGATGTCACTCATCTTTCATAGCCCCAGGTGGGAGAAAACGGATCTATCTATTCAGGAGACTTACTGGTCCTTGGCTGTCTTAAAGATTCCCCAAATCTAGAGTTCTCCTGGTATTGGTGTGACCCCTCCACTAATCTCAAGAACCACTAGGAGTTTGCATTTTAAGAAAGCATGGTTGAGTATCTGCAATCAGTGATTTGTTGGCTGAGACAGTCCTAATAGGTCAGCTAATTTGAATATCACACACATACCCAAATTACACATTGATACTTCAGCCTACAGTAATGTTCCTAAAACTCTTCAGTGACACCCATTAATAAACTCATCCTGGCTCACAAATCCTTTACAACATGACAACATCTTTGACTTCATCTTCACTTTCGTTTAACGTGTCTAGAGACAGGGTCTCCTTCTGTCACCCAGGCTGGAATGCAGTGGCACCATCATAGCTCACTACAGCCTTGAAAACCTCTGGGCTCCAGTGAACCTCCTGCCTCAACCTCTTGAGTAGCTGGGACTATAGGCACATGTCACCACACCTGGCTAATTTTTGTATTTTTTGTAGAGACAGGGTCTTGCTATATTGCTCACTCTGGTTTTAAATATCAAGACTCAAGTGATCTTCCTGCCTTGGCCTCTCAAAATGCTAGGATTACAGATGTGAGCCACCACTCCCCACCCATCCTCACTGCCCACAATATGTCTGTACTCCCTTTCTCTCACCTTTCTCTCCATATACCCTCCAAACTGTACTGCCTCTCTGAAGAAGCCTCATACATCTATATCTCCTTGCCTCTACTCCCTTTCAAATGTCCTTCCCTGGCTCCTTTCAAAGCCCTACCTTCCCTCAAAGCACATCTCATGTGTCACCTCCCCTGTGAAGCTCTGCCGGACTTCTCCAGGGTCTCACAGACCCTAGGCCAGGGGCTCTCCACCCACTGGAGTCACCAACCAGGAGATTTCAGGGGAAGCCCAAGAATCTGCATTCCCAGGTGATGCTGATGCTGCTGGTCCAGGGACCACACTTTGAGAACCACTGCACTGGACGATTGAAAGGTTTCTTTTTTTTTTTTTTTTTTTTTTTTTTTTTTTTTTTTTTGAGATAGAGTCTCACTCTGTCACCCACACTGGAGTGCAGTGGTGTGATCTTAGCTCACTGCAACCTCCGCCTCCTGGGTTCAAGTGATTCTCATACCTCAGCCTCCCCAGTAGCTAGGACTATGGGCACTTGCCACCATGCCCAGCTAATTTTTCTATTTTTAGTAGAGACGGGGTTTCACCACATTGGCCAGGCTGGTCTCGAACTCCTGATCTCAAGTGATCCGCCTGCCTGGGCCTCCCAAAGTGGTGGGATTACAGGCGTGAGCTACCATGCCTGGACGATTAATGGATTTCTATGGAATTTAATTTCCTTTCTGCCTACTACTTTCAGGTAAAAAGGATGATTGATTCAGATTCCCCTGATAATCTCACTTGCATAACTGAGATCAGGGGTTTTTCTGAAATTCACCAGGACTTCTCCCCTTTTCAATCACTTCGTGTGATTGGTATCAGCATTAGTTCTCTAGAAATGCTGTGGCAAAGTACTGCAAACTTGGTGGCTTGAACAATACAATTTTTTTCTCTCATAGTTCTGGAGGCTAAAAGTCTAAGATCAAGGTGTTGGTGGTTCCCTCTGGAGTCTCTGAAGGACAATCTGTTTCATGCCTTTCTTCCAGCTTCTGGTAGCCTCAGGCGTTCCTTGGTTCCTTGACGGCGTTCTTTCCATTGATGCCATAATAAAAATATTAGTACTTACTATTTTGTAAAGATTGTATACATCTTCATACCATCTCTCCTCTCTGCACGTCTGTTTCTGTGTCCAACTTTCCCCTTTTTATGAGGACACCAGTCTTATCAGATTAGGGCTCACTCTGATGACCTCATTTTAACTTGATTACCTCTGTAAAAACTCTCTCTCCAAGTAAGGTCACATCCTGAGGCACTGAGGGTGAGGACTTCAACATATACTTTGTTTTGGTGGGGGATACAACCCATGATGCCTTGTCAGAAGACACCTGCAATCCCAGAAGGATCCATGCCAGGAGACAAACAACTTGTTATCTGTCTTGATGACCTGTCATCTCATAGACACCTCCCTGGATGGATGGAGCACTGGAATTTGGGCTACTGGAGAGTTCCGCCTCGGTTAGCAGAAGTAATTTGCCCGTGTCCTTATGCAACGTGCTGACCTGGTTGGTCATTTAAATAAAAGGGCATGGCAGCCATGCAAAACTCTATATCCCTAATGCTTCTCTTCCCATAGCTTTCTTCTTGAAATATAAAAACGACTCTGTTGCATAACTGCATTCCATTGCACCGCATTAACTAAACCAGTTCTAAGTTCTTTTGTGGAAACATCGTAATCACTTCTCCGCTTACATGCACTATCAGCCCACATATGAAACCTCTACCCGCCGTGTGCAGCCCTGCCACCCTCCACCACACCTGACATACAGTATCCAGAGTGATCGTTCTAAAAAGCTATCGGACTATGTTACTCCCCTGCTTAAACCTCTTTCATGTTTCCCCTTCCCTAAGATAAAGTCTAAACCCCTTAGCATGACATTCAAGGGTCTTCATTCATCTCCATCTGACAGCTTCTCTACTATATCTTTTATTATTAGTTTTTATTTATTAGAGACCGGGTCTTGCACTGTCACCCAGGCTGGTGTGCAGTGGAGTGATCAGAGTTCACTGCAGCCTCTACCTCCTGGACTCAGGTGATCCTCCCACCTCAGCCTCCTGAGCATCTGAGACAACAGGCACATGCCACCACAGTCAGCTAGTTTTTGTATTATTTGTAGACACAGGGTCTTGCTATGTTGCCCGAGGTACTCTCAAACTCCTGGATTCAAGCAATCCTCTTGCCTCGGCCTCCCAAAATGTTGGGATTACAGGCATGAACCATTGTGCCGGCTCTACTCCCATTTCTAAGCCCTCTCCCACACCCAGCAGTCCTTCCAGACAAACCCAGCTGTCTGCAGCTCCTCCCAGTCCACATCATAATCCCCTGGAATGCTTTTCTGCCTTAGTCTGTTCAGGCTGCTGTAACAAAACACATAAACTGGGCTTATAAATAACAGGTATTTATTTCTTGCAGTTCTAGAGGTTGAGAAGTCCAAGATCAAGGTGCCAGCATATTTGGTGTCTGGTGACAGTCAGCTTCCTGGATCACAGGTGCTGCCTTCTGTGTCCTCACAGTGGAAGGGTCTAGAGATCTTTGTCTTGCCTCTTTTATAAGGGCACTAATCCCATTCGTGACCTAATCACCTCCCAAAGGCTCCACCGCCTCAGCCTATCACTTTGGAGATCAAGATTTCAACATATGAATTTGGGGGGATGCAAACATTCAAACCACAGCACTTTTCCTCTTGTCTAGACCTGTGTTTCTCAAGCCCAGCACTGTGAACATTTGGGACTGGATATTTCTGCATTGGAGGGGACTGTCCTGCACACACTGTAGGGTATTTAGAAGCATCCTTGGCCTCTACCCACTAGATGCCAGTAGCAACTCCACCTCATCCCCAGTTTGAACAACAGAAAAACGTAAATATTGCCAAATGTCCCCTGGCCTAGATAATTCCAACTAGTCCTTTAAAAATCAGGGCAGTGTCACCTCCTCCAGGAAGCCCCCTGGCCCCTCCTCCAGGCCCCATATCCCTAAACAGCAGTAAATTCACTGTGTGTTTACTTTAGCTCTTTCCCACATCAGACTGAAACCAGGTCTGCTTCTATTTTGTGCCCCTGATGCTAGCACAGCGCCCACCTGGAAGGGGGCAGACACCCCTCCTCACCTCCCAGTGTCCCCACTGATGTCTGTTGATCAAGTAGATGATAGAAAGTGAGTGGAAAAGAAAGGCAGACAGGGGACCCACTCCTGTCCCTTGGTGCCAGGATTTAAAGAGGTTTGGCTGCCTCTAGCGTGTTTTCTCAGATGCTCTCTTGCTCACGACTCAAAGGCGAATGCGGATGTGCATTCGTAGCGGGGGCAGGGATGAACTGCACTCCAAACCTGCACCAAAAACCTGCTCTCTATCCCCAGTGTCTCAGGTAAATGTGGCTTTGTTTAAAAGGGCATTCCCTGGATCTTGTTTTTATTTTTAAACTGTAAAAGATAGAGTTGTTTATTTGAAAATCGAGACGCTAAAGTCTAAAAGTCTTTTGCTGAAGCTCCTCTCCCCAGGGGCAGGATGGGAGCAAGGCTTACCAAGGCTGCCACCTACAGAACGGAGGGCAGCAAGGACTGCGCTGCAGCGGGAGGGGCCGGTGGCGGTGGGCGCGGCGAGGGTCTGCACTCGGGAGGGGCGGGGCGGCTGCTCGCTCGGCTCCTGGGAGGAGCCTTTCGAGAGACCGTGTGCTGGGCAGAAACCCCCTCCCTCACTCAGCGATGAGGAGCCTGAATAAATGAGCAAGGCTGCAAGAGAGAAGGGAGTCCTGGGTCCCCACCGCTCAGAGGAGTGGTGCGCAGCCACACACTCATCACCTACACCCTTGCAATCCAGCACACTCACAGTGCACACGCAAACACACATCCACAAAAACACACACTACACCTCCACACCACACAAATAACATACACATCCACACTATACATACATACTCGCAACTTCGCACAAAGTGCACACGCACACACCCGCAAACACTTGACACACATCCACATCACATACACAAACTAGAGACACACATCCATACCACACAAATACACAACACACACATCCACACCACACATACTTGCAACTTCACAGTGCGCACACACACCCACAAACACACCCAAGACACACATCCACACCATGCATACAAATACACTGCACACACACACTATACCACACAAATACACAACACACACATCCACACCAAACATACACACTCGCAACTTCACACTCACAGTACACATGCACACACCCACAAATGCACGCAACACACAAATCCTCACCACGCAAATAAACTACACACAGAACACACATCCACAACACACACACCACATACACATCCACACCACACATACTTGAAACTTCACACAGTGCACATGCACATACCCACAAACATACCCAACACATACGTCCACACCAAATATACTACACACATCCACATACCACACACAAATACATAATGCACACTCACACCACACACTCGCAACTTCACACACTCACAGTGCACACGCACACACCCACAAATACACCAAACACATACATCCACACCATGCAAATATACTACACACATTCACACCATGCATACATCTACACCACACAGATACACAAACACATCCACACCATGCACATGCAAATGCACAACACACATCCACACCACACATGCACACTCACAACCCTGCACTCACAATGTACACAGACCCACACCACAAATACACAACGCACACATCCAAACCACAAATACACATACCCACAAACACACCACCACACACAAATACATGAACACAGTCACAAATACAAATCCAAGCCACACACAAATACCAGAACACACATTCACACCACACACACACCCACAAGACATCCACACCACAAACATAATGCTACACACTCACAGCACACATACAAGGACCAGGTGTGTATTCACAAACACACACACTCTCACAAAAACACATCCACAACACACACATTCACAACTACACACAAATACACATAGCATACACAGAAATACACACAAACTCACATGTGCACACACAAACCTTTACATTCACACCACACATACACACCCCATAGGCACACTGCACACACTTGCACACCCTCCCATGGAGACACACCCACGCAACCCTCACGCAGCTGCGCTCTGACTCTGCATCTGCCTCTGTTCCTGAATAAGCCGCTCTGGAGGTTGGAGGCAGCTGTGGGGGAGGCTGGCAGGTCGGGGCTGTGCTGGTGAGCTGTCCTATCTGTTCTCTGAGAAAGCAGCCCCAGCCAGGAGCACTCCCCTCTGCCACAGGCTGGAGGAGGTGGCTTTCTCTGTGCTTACCCTAAGCCCTTCCTTCCCTGCTTCCACCTGACGTCAAAGCCCCTTGGCAAAGTAACCCAGGTTAAGGCACCCCCTCACCTCCAATACACAGGTGGTGGTCTGAGTGTGTGGAGCTCCAGGTGTTAATTAGCAACAATTAATGTCTTTTTACTTTGATAAATCTTGTAACCTTCATCACAAAAAAGTGAAGGGAATGTGTAAGACTTTACTTCTTCCATGAGACCTTCCCAGATTTATAAGCTAATTTTTTACCAGCTAATTCTTCCAACAACTCAGCCTACAAAAGATATAACACGGAGTAGGAATTCCAGGGGGAAAGATATGCAAAGTAAATCTTAATAAATTTTGAATCATATTTTCAATGTATTGGGTGGGGTGTGGGCTTGATAATTAAGGAGAATCTTCTGTAAAGGTTCAATAAAATGACAAATTCTTTTGTAAAGAGATTACTCATTCTGCTGTACCTACTCCCTGAAGCTAAATTGTTATATAAAAGCCTTACTTTGAACAAGCTAGGGAAGTTCCTTAAGGCAAGGCGCTGTCCCCTGAGTTCTTTAAAAACACAAGTATCTCTTAGGTAAGGGCTCTGAGTGGGGCCTCTTCCTAACTACATGGTCTCACGGGGTCATTTAATGTCTCTGGGCTTGTTTCTTTATCTGTAAAATGGGAGTAATATTGCCTGTCTCCCAGGGATGTAATAAGGCTTAAAGATAATACATGTTCAGTGTCTGCTACAGACTAGGTACTCAATAAGTGCTAGCTGATAACTTTGGTATGACTATGCTGTTGACCAACCCAGATACCCATCCTTGAGTGTATAAATCTAACCTACTCCATTGAGCTCAGTTCAAAGCCCACCTCCTCAGTGAGTCTTTCCATGAATATGCTAATTGGAAGTAAATCACCTCCTTCTGCAATCTGCAGTCACCCCCTGGTACTTTATTTGACCCTCTCCACATTTAGCTTTGTATATCACAATGTAGTCCCAGTGCGTCTTACACTCCCTTTACACCCTAATTAACAGGACTCATGTCTGAGTCTTCGGTGTGCAATGACAAGCACACAGTAGGGGCTCCATAAATGTTCCTCAGGTGATGAATAGCAATAGTGTGGTAGACTTTGTAGTTAGCTCCAAAAAATGCCTGACCACCAGATAACCATGGAATTTTCTGTTGTACCACACATAAGGTAGTTTTAAAATATGTCTGCAAATTTTTCAATACTTCTCTTCTTCAAAAGGTAAAGCTTAATCTTCCCTGTGTGCTTGGCAACTCTCTTCTCATGGAGTGTGGCAGAAAAGACAGTCTGTGATTTCTAAGATGACATCGACAAAGGCAATGTGGCTTCCTTCTCTCTTCTGGATCACTCACTCTGAGGAATTTGGCTGCCATGACATGATGGACTTCAAGCAGCCCCATGGAGAGGTTCTCAAAGTCAGTAAATGAGGCCTCCTGCCAGCAGCCTTGGAAAGAAGCCATCCATACCAGCCGGTCCTCCAGCCTCAGTCCAGCCTTTAGATGACTGCACCTCTGGCCAATGTACTGACCACAGCCTCACAAGAGACCCTAGACAAGAATCCCCCAACTAAGTTGCTCCCGAATATGATCCACATAATCAGTGAGATAATAAATGCTTGTTGCTTCACACTTCTAAGTTCTGGGATGATTTGTTATGCACCAATAGCTAACTAATACACAACACACCTATCAGTACATAGTTCTGATGCTGACCCAATCCTGGACAACGACATATTAAGAGGAATCTGCTGGGGTTGGGATGGAGGGGGCATGGGGAAACATTTACTAAGTCACACCTAAGGGGGCCATAGGAAGATAAAATCTCTCTTCTGCCACAGCACATTTGTGTCTGTATGCAATGCCTCAAACTTCAGGAACCTTTTTGGAACCAGCCTATGAGTAGACTCAAGAAGGTGGATTCTTGTTGATACCACTGAGCCACTGAATCCATCAGTCCCCAACCTTAATCTACTTCAGAGTTTCTGGTCACATGAAATAATAAGTTTATACACTGTATAAGCTACTTTGAGTCAAGGTTCTCATAATTACTTGCAGCTAAACACACCCCAACGCATTCAAGGAGCTACTTCTAATGGGCTCTCTGCATTTCACGTTTGGCACTATCTTAGACACTTTTTTACAGACTATTTCTAATCTCTCTAGTATCCTACAATTTAGATATTATCATCCCTACTTTACAGATGAGGAAACTGAGGCTTGATGCAATTAAATAACTTTTCCCAACAATTTAGATATTATCATCCCTACTTTACAGATGAGGAAACTGAGGCTTGATGCAATTAAATAACTTTTCCCAGGTCACATAGCTAATGAGAGACACAGCTAGGATTCAGTACAGGCCTTTGAACTCAAAGTTGACATTCGTTCCAACCCACCATGCTGATGATCAAAGTGGCACGCTAAGAAAGCACCCCAGGATTTTCTCAGAAAGGCAGCCAGGATCACATTAGCAGCAAACCCAAACTTTAAATGCTAACTCACTAACTCCTTATCTTTTTGTAGAGCTGAACATTACCCTCTGCTATGAGGCCTCCCAAAGTGGGGCAGGTCTTGATGTGATTTTCCACTTCTCACTATATATGGTATTATTTCTCAGTATCCTACAAAGATGCCACCAACCTTCAATTATCTCAGCTAGGAAAGCTTCTGCAACCATTCTAGCCCACAGTGAAGGCTTCCTGCTCTGAACCCCCCACTGTACTGATAACCGTAACCACACAGCTTAGTGCTCAAGGGTTTTCAAATTGTTTCAAGCATCCTAACCTGCCCCCATCAGCCAAGCTGCCTCCTTCTTAAGGTCAAATCCCTGTGCCAAGTACTCCTTTTGTTCAGTCCCGGAGCCTAGATATTACGGCATTTGGTGCTTAATATACACTTGCCCACTGCCTGACCAATGGAAAGGGGCTGCAATATATATATACACACACATATACACACACATACATACATATATATGTGTGTGTGTGTGTGTGTATATATATATATATAGAGAGAGAGAGAGAGAGACACACACACGCGCACAGACAGACAGAGATAGAGTCTCACTCTGTAGCCCAGGCAGGAGTGCAGGGGCGCGATCTCGGCTCACTGCAACCTCTGCCTCCCAGGTCCTGGTTCAAGCAATTCTCCTGCCTCAGCCTGGTCACCATGCCCAGTTAATTTTTGTATTTTTAGTAGAGATGGGGTTTCACCATGTTGGCCAGGCTGGTCTTGAACTCCTGACCTCGTGATCCGCCCACCCTGGCCTCCCAAAGTTTCGGATTACAAGTGTGAGCCACCACACCCAGCCTGCAATATTATTTTTTAAATCATGTGTACATGGCTTGTTGCTGCATAGAAAAGTTTGACTTGCCTGCCCTCCTTTATGCTTTTTCTTTCCTCTGTTGATGTCTTTGCTTAGTCCTTATCAAGTCTTTCCTAATGCCACTCCCAAACTCCCAAATTAAGTCGCTCTTCATCCAGGCTGTCATTGTGTTCTGTACATATCTTTAATAAAACATGCATCCTATTGCTTTAAGATTATTTGCTTTTGAAAAGTTTTTAGACAATCAGATGTGTTACAAGTTCCTTAAGCACCAATGGCTGGTTCATACTAGATGCTCAATAAATGTTATGAAAGGGATGTACACATTTATCATTCAAAGGATAGCCCATGTCTGCTATGTTCCTGCAACAGTTATGACAGCTCTCATCCCACGACATTCCAATCATCTGTTCAAATCTGACTCCTCTTTTAGACTGTAAGTTACCAAGGACAAGAAATTGATTTTTTCACCATTCTTGTCTCTAACATAAATTACAGGGCACAAGGCGAGCATTCAAATACTTGTAGATAAATGCGTGACAATTGTGATCTATTTAGTCAAGGGTTAACTGTGTTACTATTCCCCAATCAATGACCAGGGAATTATTGAGCAATTCAAAGACACTGGTCTTGAATAAAACATTTACCATACATAATCACCTGGCAAAGAAGAAAAAAAAAACCTGTACCTGTTCAAAATATTCTTTTGAAAATATTTGGTGGCAGGGGGATCTTTAGTTGATGTCATAGGCTTCTTCAAGTTGGTAACAATTCCTTGCCAATTGGCCAAAGTCTTCCTTGGTGCCTTCCATCACCAGGATGCAGACATGATTCAAGGATTTCTGGTAAGATTTGGCCAGGAAAATGTATCCCACAAACTCAAAACTATCAAGCAGTCAGTATTGTTAAGAATACAGATGGCCTCCTTCAGGAAAGTATTAAATTATTTCCCCAAATAGAAGCAAGTTAAACATGTTCTTCCTTCTTATGTTTACCAGGGGTCTCTGGCTAGTTTATATCCTTTTGTACAGCAGGCTCTCTCTCAGGCCTCTTGCAAATTTTTTTGCACTGGATTTCGAATGCTCTGCTCCTAAGACTCCAAACCTGCACTGCTCTGGCTACATAAGAGAGAGGTTCAAAATGGGACACAGCTTCACCATCAATTAATCCTGACTGATCTTCTGCCAGAGGTGACATCCTATCCTCGGGGTTTGGCAGTGAGCCTGATGAAGATAAGAAATGCCAGACTGGGTCAGACCAATGGTCCGTTCAGGCCATGGCACTGTCTGACAGAGGCATCCAGAAACGTTTTGCAGAAAAGAGCTGTATTTGCCTCCTATGACATCAGTCATGAAAAATGTACAAAGTCCTTCTGAAGCAGATGATCTTGGGGTGCCCCATTCAACTTCCATGACACCCTTTTCCAAGCTGATGGAGTCCTCATTTTGTTCAAGTGCTCACCCGCCTACAGGAGGCTCAGGATTAAATCTTCTTTTGCCCTATGCCAGGGTTTCTCAACCTCTGTGAGCGGATCATTCTTTGCTGGGTGGGCTCTCCTGTACATTGTAGGATATTTTGCAGCATCCCTGGTCCCTACATGCTAGATATTACTAGCATCTCCTGACAAATACCTACCTGTGAAAACCAAAAATATCGCCAGACTATTACCCTTTGGCAAGGGAAAGACAAAATTGTCCCCATTTGAAAAACACTGCTCTAAGCCAATATGGTAGCCCCATTGCCTTAGTCAGTGATGGTTTTAGGGGTGAGCACGTGATCCAGTTCTGACCAATTGGGCATGAGAGGAAGTCATCTTGAGGCCTTTAAAAAATGCTCTCTCACTCCTAAGAAGATACAAAACTGAAAGTGTCTCTTCTTTTTCTGGTTCCTGGCATGTCTAAATCACATCTTATCACCACCCCAAGGATGCAGCCAATAAAAAAGGATGAAAAAGATTGTTAAAGTGTTTTTTTTTTTCTTAAAGCTATGGCTCCCCAGTTAACTTAAGCAACCTTAGGGTCCCCATACCTTAAGACTCTTCATGACATAATAAATGAAATTCATTTCATTATTGATGGAATAAATTTGAGTTGGGATTTTGTTACTTGCAGCCAAAAGCATCCCAATATATACAGCTTCCCATCTTTTCCATAACAAACCTACTTTGCCTCTCTCCCTTATTAGTCAAAGCATCACCTTTCAATGCATTCAAATGCTGTATAGGATGGTTTAAAGAGCCCTGGAATCTGAGGCAAACAGAGCTAAGTTTGAGCAGCAGCTATACACACAGAGCTCTCTTAATTTCCTTCATTTCTTCCATGGTGATAACACCATCAATTCTGCACCCGTTTGAGATTATATAATCGTCAAATGAGATAGTGTGTACGAAAATGCGTAATAAACTCCAAGTGCTTTGTGGGTATCATTACATTTTCAGTCCCTACTACCCTTCAGAGGGTGGCACATCTAAATATTCACCACCCAACACTCAGACATTCGGCTAACATTTGTTAAGCCTAACCATATACTAAGTACTGTGTATATCCGTTGCTCTACCTCAGCACTGTTGACAGTTGGAGCTGGATAATTCTGTGTTGTAGGAAGCTGTTTTGCGCACCATAGGATATTTAGAAGCATCCCTGGACTCTACACTCTGGATGCCAGTAGCACTCACCTGCAGTCATGACAACCAAAGTTGTCTCTACACATTGCCAAACAGGGAACATTTGTCCCTGAAGGATAAAATTACTTCTCATTGAAAACCATTGGTGTACACCCTGGCGACATACAGATAAAAAGATTTGCTTCCTGCCCTCAAGGAATTTACATTCTTCTATAAATGATCATTTATTTTATAGCATAAAACAATCACAATCATTATTTGGTAGCAGATAGATCTAGGCTCCACTCTCCACTAGCTTGTGGATATTACTGTCTCAATTTCAGTTTCTCCATCCAGAAAATGGGGGTGATAAAGTCTACCTTTCTAGATCATTTTTAGACTTCAGGAAAATAATGACTGCAAAACACCTAACAAAATGCCTGGCAAACAATTAGTACTCAATAAATGTTAGCTTTGCATACTACTGTGTTCTTGGTTCAAAGATTATTGTCTGGTTTTAGGAATTAGGACCTCAGTTCCTGTTAATCTTCTTTGCTTTGTTCTATGAACTTACGGACTTGAGTCCCATACCCGATATAAATGTTGTTGGTGTTCCACCTGAACTGCCTCAGACCCCCTTACCATTTCTGCAAAGCCACCCTGACTCCCAGTAGCCAGCACCTCCCTCTTTGTAGGAGAAACCCCTCTGAATATTGGACCCCACACTGCCAGCATGCATGGTGGGTCAGAAGTGTCTGAGAGTTAATATATCCTTTTCTGCCCTGGAGTAGGCTTTGAAAGATGATTAATGGGCACAGGAGTATAAATACCTCAGCTCCTCCACTCCTTGGCAGGAATAATTCTCAGGTGTGCATTTTACATTGATTCTCAGAGCTTACCTGCAGGGTTAAGTTTCAGTTCACCACCTTGGTATCTGGCTTAGTAACATATGCCTCACTGGTGGACTCCCTCTCCTTTTATCAACTCCTGTCTCCCCTGCCTGTGCCCCTGCATGTCCCAGATAAACTAGGTACACTCAATATTTAATCACAATGTTTCTGAGGGACCCAACTAAGACACTATCCCTTTACTTTAATGATTAAGAGTTCAGACTCAATAGTTATATTCCCTGATTAGAATCCCTTTTCAAACATGTATTAATTTTATAGCCATGGGCAAGTTATTTCACCTATGACTCAGTTTTCTTTATGTAAAATGGAGATAATAATACTTACTTCACAAGGTCATTATAAGGGCTAAATGAGTTAATATTTGTTAAATACTTAAAATCATGATTGGCATCTAGTAAGCCCTATGTAAGCAATCATGCCTTTTAATTCCTTCATAATCAATCCTAGTCTCCTTGGCAGCCTAAGTCAAGTTTCTAGGACTTGGGAGAGCTGCCTACTACCTCAAGCCAATATATCAGGAATTATTTAAGAATCTAATTTTCAAAAACAGTCAACAGCGAAAAGAAAGCTTCTCCTATTTGCCCAAAGCATAATTCCTTTGTTGATGAAGACATATGTGGGGACATGTTGCCTACAAACTGCTTGGATTCCTCCACTTGAATTAACATTCAGGAAATATGCCTGAATAAGTCTACATTTGCTCTATCTCTCCTGGCCTGGGAAGAAGACTAGAGATATTAGTGCCTCCCAGCACTGACATAGCCCAGGTCTCTGCCCTCCAGAAATGAGCATTCCTCGGGCTGTTGAATGGCTAAAGCAGTCTTCCATTCTGAAAGACAGTAATACCCCACACTTGGCCTCCCTTGGGCTGGTGCCACAAGGGGGTCAACATGTCTCAACCCATAAAAGACTTCTCTCCTCATTTCTTCTCTCCATCCCAACCTTGGAGGGTTTCTGTTTCCTAAAGCCATTCTACATGGCAAATGGGATCAGTGCAAGCTCAAGGGCCAAGTTCTACAAGCCTCATTCCTGCTGACACGGAGGAAGAAGCCGAGAGAGAGATCTCTCTGTCCCCAGCCCCTGCCCATTCATGCATCAGAAACTTGCTGTCTCTATTCTAAGCTATTTACCTCCCAGTCATTGCTACTCCAAAAGAGAGCCAGAGGGGAGGAAAATCTGTAACAGTATTTTAAGTTCCTGATATGACACACTCCATACTGAAATAACCCTTCCAAAGATCAGAGTTCCTCTTGGCAAAAGCCCAGTGAATTTCATGAATGATACCACCCAGAAAGAACAGAGTTTTTGTTTTATGGATGGTGGGATGACAATGAAGAGATGGATTGCCTATTTATTTAAATTTATTTTTAATTTACATTTAAATGCTCTGTTTACTCTGTCTCAGGCACTGGACTATGCATTTTAGACTCATTATCTCAAACGAGTTGTCCCAGCATTACCACCTTATTTATTGATTTTTTACTTTTTTTTTTTTTTTCGAGACAGTCTCGCTCTGTTGCCCAGGTTGGAGTGCGGTGGTACAATCTTGGCTCACTGTAACCTCCACCTCCCAGGTTCAAGCGATTCTCTGGCCTCAGCCTCTTGAGTAGCTGGGATTACAGGCACCCACCACTATGCCCAGCTAATTTTTTGTATTTTTAGTAGAGACAGGGTTTCACCATGTTGGCCAGGCTGGTCTTGAACTACTGACATCAGGTGATCCACCCGACGTGGCCTCCCAAAGTGCTGGGATTACAGGCATGAGCTACCACGCCTGGCCCACAACTTGCCTGGGACTCCCCAGTTCTCTTCCCTCCTGGTTTCTTGCCATTACACTTAGCACCCTCCAATACATTATATAATGATGTGTTTGTCTGTCTCTCCTGATTAAGATGGAAGCTCTACAATGGCAGAAAATTTTGCGCAATTTTTTTGTGAGCAGTGCCCAGCTCTTAGGAAGTATTCAATTAATATTTGCTGACGGAAAGGATGAATAAATGAATCTCCTGGAATCTTTCTGATAACCCAGTGGAAAAGCTACTGTTATTACCATTCCCATATTTATACTCACACCCATACCATCCTACCTGATAGGGAGAATAAAGATCTCCCAATAGATGTCTATATCCCAATACCAAGAACCTGTGAATATGTTAACTTACATGGCCAAGAAGACTTTGCAGAAATGATTAAGGATCTCGATATGGGGAGATTATCCTGAAGTCCCTGGTTTGGCCCAATGTAATCAGAAGTATTCTTCTAAGAGGGAGGTAAAAAGGGCAGAGGGAGACAGACTTGAAGATGCTACACTTCTGGCTTTGAAGATGAAGGAAGAGGCCAGGAGCCAAGGAACAAATGCAGGTGACCTCTAGAGTAGGGATCCCCAACCTTAGACCACAGACCAGTACCAGTCCATGACCTATTAGGAACTGGGCCACACAGCAGGAGGTGAGTGGCACGTGAGCAAGTGAAGCTTTATCTGTATTTATAGCTGCTCCCCATTGCTTGCATTACCATCTGAGTTTCACCTCCTGTCAGATAAGTGGCAGCATTAGATACTCATAGGAGTGCGAACCCTATTGTGAACTGCACATACGAGGGATCTAGATTGCATGTTCCTTATGAGAATCTAATGCCTGATGATGTGTCACTGTCTCCCATCACCCCTAGATGGGACCATCTAGTTGCAAGAAAACAAATTCAGGGTTCCCACTGATTCTACATTATGATGAGTTATATCATTATTTCATTATATATTATAATGTAGTGATAGAAACAAAGTACACAATAAATGGAATGCACTTGAATCATTCCAAAATCATCACCCCAACCCCAGTCCATGGAAAAATTGTCTTCCACGAACCTGGTCCCTGGTGCCAAAAAGGTTGAGGACCACTGCTGTAAAGGCAGTGAATCATATTCTGAGAGTTTCCAGAGGAGCACAACCCTGCTTTCACAAACCTTGATTTTAACCCAGTAATTTCCCATTTTGAACTTCAGTCCTCCAAAACATATAACTTATATAATAAATAATGTGCCACTTTAAGCTAAGACGTTCATGGTAATTTGTAATGGCAGCAATAGGAAAGTAATAGACCCACTAATCAGATGAGGAAGCTAAGATTTGAGAGCAGGTCCCAGGCCCCCCAGGTAGTTAGGTGGTAGGGTGATGTAGATGTAAATGCAGTCAGCTTAACTCCACACTCTTCCTCTTGTCCTCCATATAAAGCCAAGGGAGTTGATCAAACGATAAGAAACACTGTGTGCAACACTCAGTTCCCGAGATTTTGGTGCTATAAGGCCATGACTATTTCACCCTGTAATCTCTTCAGCAACCACTCTATATTTTGGGACTTAGTTTTTCCTCTCCATGGAATTCCCAGTTCAAATAACTGCAGCCAGCTGTAAAAGTGCACAAATATGAACAAGACACCTCCTGCATGGATCTCCGAGTTTGATGGAAAGGGCAGTCATAAGTGAGTAGTAATAAAACATTGGGAAGAAAAACTCCATGGGCGCAGGGCATTGCCTTTTCACAGGAGTATCCCCAGAGTCAAGATCAATGCCTGACCCATAGTAGGTACTTAATAAATATTTGTTGAGTGAATGAATGAGTACTAACTCAAAGTAGTTTTTAAAGTGCTCCAAGTATACAAAGCTGGAAGGAATTAATTCTGCCTCGCATGTGTGTGTCTGAGAGGGTGTATCAGGGACTGGACCATTTGAATTGAATACTGCAGAATTCACAAAACTTGGCAAAGAGAAACGGCATTCTAGGGAGAGATAACTGCATGAGCAAGAGCAAGGAAGAAGGTAGAAAATACCAAGGAAAGCAGAGCATGCAGAGCATGCCAGGGTGAGTGCAATACTGTGCAGGTGGTACAGAAGATGGGGCAGAGAGACTGGCCAGACCCTGCCTGTTCTGCCAGGCTGGCCTGCTCCTGTCAGCCACAGGAGCCAGCTCAGACATTCAAGTAGAAGGGTAATGTGATTAGGTAGGTATTTTGTAAAGACTACACTTGCATTGTTATGTGGATACCATAACAATGCATTTTCATTTGTCAGATCATTGTCACATACTAAAAAGTCTTGTTTGTGCTGAGAGATCTCAAACTACCTCTTTTACTGAAGACTTCAAGGGGGAAACTACAGAATCATAATGGCCTGGAAGGAAATGTCCCTAAAAGACAAGCATAGTGGCCAGTAGACAATGACACATATGCCCAAAACAATGTCATCAGGAAATTCGAGAGGTCATTAAATCCTACTGTAGGAGGAAATAAACACAAAGATGATCCCAATGATAGATGTATTCTCATGATAATTCAAGCTCTTTTCCATCTGGAATAAGAGAAAAAGAAACCACTTTCCAAAGAGCTGATCACATTTAATCTTCCCCTAAAGACCTGTCGGGTAGACGTGCTATCAACACTTTACAGTTAAGGAGACTGAGCCCCGTGGGCCAGATCTCACAGTTTTGCAGAGCTCACGTTTGAACCTGGGCAGCCACAAAGCCTGTGCTCCTTCCCATGCTCTCTCTAAGTCCTTTTACATACCATGCACTGAACTTCCAACAGGAAGGGTCAAGTCCGCAAGACCTAAGCCCTGTCCTTAAGGAATCGCCATCTGCCCTAAGGGACAGGAATGATGCTTGCTAGCCAGGGAGAGGGGTGGGCTAAGATATTCCACCTTTAGGATGCAGGGAGGGTAAGTGTGACCAGGGCTGGCTGGTACAAAAGACCTCCTGGAAAATGTAGGTACTGTGCTGGACATAAAGAAAAGATCTGTTGAGGCAGGAAGCTTCAACAACTAGAGCAAATTCCACCCAAACTGGGAGCTTCCCCTAAGTGGAGATCCTGAGCCCTATCCTTAGAATACAGAGAGTGAGGCCAGGCATGGTGGCTTACACTTGTAATCCCAGCACTTGGGAGGCCAAGGTGGGCAGATCACCTGAGATCAAGAGTTCGAGAGCAGCCTGTCCAACATGGTGAAACTCTGTCTCTACTAAAAATAAGAAAATTACCCAGGTGTGGTGGAACATGCCTGTAGTCCCAGGTGCTCGGGAGGCTGAGGCAAGAGAATGGCTTGATCCTGGGAGGCAGAGGTAGCAGTGAGCAGAGATCGCGCCATTGCATTCCAGCCTGAGCAACAGAGCAAGACTCCATCTCAAAAAAAAAAAAAAAAAAAAAAAAAAAAAAAGAACACAGACAGTGAGTCTGAGTAAAACTTGGGAATCTGAACTTTGAACAAGCCCCATTAGTAACTCTGCCACAGTTCAGGGCCACAACAGTGGATGGAGAAGAGTAAGATGGAGACAGAAAGCTTTTTCCTGAAGCTTTCCAAATTCAGGAAGAACATCGGATGACTGAAACAGATGGTTTCTGTAGGTGAGTAGCAGAGGATCCTGCGGAAGAGGTGGTTTGATCTACAGGACCTTAAATGTCAGGCTAAAAGATAATGTATTTTGTTGAACGTCTACCACAGACCAGACTCTAATCTTGTCTAATCTTCACAACAACCCTCTACGAATATTCCCACTTTAGTTTACCCAAAGTCAGCCAGCTAGTAAGAGAAGAACTGGAGTTTAAACCTGAATGTTTGCCTGTCTGAAGCCCATAATTATTCCACTACACACCATCTCTCCTAAGGACTGTGAGTGATGAATGAAGCAGAGTCACTGATATCTTTTAAGCAGGTGGTGACAAGTTCATAGGGAGTTTCAGGAGGGCAAATCTTGCACTAAGGTGGATTGCCCTGGGGAGAAAATGGAGCCAGGATTAGACCATTTTGCCTTGTCTAAATCCTGCCACCTGGTGTTACAACATCCTTCTGTTATCAGGGTCACCTGCGAAATACAATAAAAGCCACCACACAAGAGATGTATTAGTTGGTGCAAAAGTAATCATGGTTTGTAATGGCAAGAACCGCAAATACTTTTGCACCAACCTAATATATCCATAAATAGATATATTTGATTATGGAATGACAATAAGTTAAAATTTAATTTTAAAAAACTGAACAGAATAAAGAAACAAAGCCAAAGAAAGAAAAAGATCCTGCGTGGATAAAGCGGAAAACAAAAATAAACCAGGCGAAAAAAAAGAAGCCAAATAAAACTATAAGCTGACCTTTGAGGGAAAAATATGAATCTTCTGATATGACTGTTCAAGAAAAACAAACTAAAGAAAACCCAAATGGCCAATAAATGTGAAAATATGTTCAACTTCTTAGTAAGATAAATGCAAATTGGAGACCATGGTTAGATTCCATTTTACATCTATCATGTAAGCAAAAATGAACAGGATGAACATGGAGATTTAAAGAGATACTGGAAGGTTGCATCTTTCATTCCTTGCTGTGGGAACATAAATAGGCTCAATCCTTTTGCAGAACAAATTGGCAAACTCTGGTGACACTGAAAATGCCCACATCCTATGACCCAGAAATTTTACTTACAGGCATATATCATCAAGAAAACTTCTCATCTGTGCAAAGATGTTCTGTGTTTCATTGCTTTAATAACAAAGTGCCCATCATTCAGTTCATGGATAAGTAACATTTTTATACATCCATAGAGTGGATATTTAAAATATAAACAGTTAAATCCACTAAAGCTACTTTTATAAACACAGATGAATCTCAATAACATAATACTGAGTGAAAAAGACTAATTTGGGCTGGGCATGGTGGCTTACGTCCGTAAACCTACCATTTTGGGAGGGCAAGGTGGGCGGATCACGAGGTCAGGAGATCAAGACCATCCTGGCTAATATGGTGAAATCCCATCTCTACTAAAAACACAAAAAATTAGCCGGACATGGTGGCATGCACCTGTCGTCCCAACTACATGGGAGGCTGAGGCAGGAGAATCGCTTAAACCCAGGAGGCGGAGGATGCAGTGAGCTGAGATCATGCCACTGCACTCCAGCCTGGGCAACAGAGCAAGACTCCATCTCAAAAAAAACAAAAATAGAAGAAAGAAAAAAAAGAGTAGTTGGAAAAATATAGTACTGTTTGTAAAAAGCATAAAACATACTAATAGCATTATACTCTAGGTTTGCGGGTACATATAGAAAAACACATGTATAAGCTTCAGGTTAGTGGTTTCCTCTGAGGAAGGAGAGAAGGGAATGAAATGAGGGTGGCAGGCTTCAGCAGCATCTTTTTATTTTTAAAATCTGAAATAAATGTGACAAAAATATTAACATTTGTTAAATCTGAATTGTCAGTACATGGGTGTTTGTTATTTTATTCTCTGTACTTATCAGTATGTCTGAAATATTACACCATTGGTCAATCCTGGTTTTGAAAGAGAAAAAGAAAAGATTTAAACACAGTAATAGGATGACTTCTCTGAGACTCCTTAGTTCACTGGAGATAGCCAGATCAATATAAAAGGATACTCCGAGCAGACAAAACATCTGGGAAGATCTCTGGCATCTGATGAAGGGACTCCATCTGGCACCAAGCTGCAAACTCCCTATTAACAGTGCACTGGCAAACTCAGTCACTTCAATAGACAACATCAGAATAGGTGCTGTTAAATTCAACTAAGCCCTTCCTTAAGTAAGTAAGATAAAACCTTCAACAGAAATCAATGTAGCACAAATTCAGGATCACCCACACCACATTTACCCATCCAATCTGAAATAATAAAAGCAACTGTGCCTGTCTGAGGCATATTTTTCTGCCATCAGGTTTAAAATGTTAAATAAAGAATAATTGAAATATGAAATAGTGGTGTCTATATATGTATATTTTTGTCACTCCCTAAACAGTAGGAATTATACCCAACATGTAAGTTCTTTCTCAGAGTTTCACTAGGCCTACTCCAGGCTAGAGACAGATCCAGGCTGGATGCTGCACCAAATGAATTCACACATACACTCCCTCACCCCCTACAAGTTCACAGCCCAGGACAGCTGGCAGCACTCATTCCAGTTAACAGCATTTCTGTATGCAGAGAAAACCAGACAACAAATATTTAATGAGCATTTCCTAAATGCAGTGCCATGCCAAGTAATAACAAAGAAGATAAATATACATGCCGGAAATTCTACTATGAAGAAATTAATCATACAATTGATCCATCCATACATATGTCCAAGCAACCAACCATTCATTCCTCCACCCATTTACCCTTTCACTCATTCACCTTTCCACCCTCAATCCATCCAACCCTAAATCTTTCCACTCATCCATTCAAATAATTCATTTACCATTCTGTTTATACAACAACTCCTTTATCCATCCATCCTCTTGCCCTTCCAGCCAGCCTGGTCCTCCCTTTCCATTCTCCACCTACCCAGTAAGCCACCTTCCATTCCTCCATACATCCATCTCTTCAATCCTCTAACCACCTGTATTGGGTTGAGCAGTGTACTTCAAAAATTCATGTTCACTCAGAACCTAATATGACTTTATTTGAAAAGAAGGCCTTTGTAGATGTTATGAACTAAATTAATAGGAGGTCAAACTGAATGTGGACTCTAATCCAATGACTGGTGTCCTGAAGAGGAGAAAACACAGGCACACATAAAAGGAGAAGGCCATATAAACATGGAAACAGAGACTTGTAGATGTACCTACAAGCCAAGGAACTCCAAGAGTTGATGGCAACCACCAGAAGTTATAAGATGCAGGGAAGAGTCTTCCCTTAGCATTCTTAGAAAGAGAACAGGAATGCCAGAACCTTGATTTTGAACGCCTAGCCTCTAGAACTGTGATATAATAAATTCCTCTTGTTTCAAGCCACCAAGTTTGCAGGACTTTGTTGAGCAGCCCTAGGAAACTAATATACCACCTCCCCTACCAACCACGCCATCTCTCCAACCCCCAGTCAGTAATCTTCTCAACTATCCAACCCTCCACCCCTCCAGCCTTCTACCCATCCATCCCTCCACCCATCCATCCAGCCATCCACCCAATTCACCATTCATTCCATCCACCCATGCATCCATCTATCCACCCATCCAACCATCTATCATTCATCCATTCACACATACTTTATTTAGGGTCTATGTGCCAAGTGTTGTTCTGTGTGCTAAGTGTACAATGGTGACAACAGTAGCAACAAGATATCATGGGTTCTTCCTCGGACATATGCTAATATCTCCACTAATATCACCAGACCTCAAGAATAAATACAATCTGATGGCCAGGCACGGTGGCTCAAGCCTGTAATCCCAGCACTTTGGGAGGCCGAGATGGGCGGATCATAAGGTCAGGAGATCGAGACCATCCTGGCTAACACGGTGAAACCCCGTCTCTACTAAAAAATGCAAAAAAACTAGCCGGGCGGGTTGGCGGGCGCCTGTAGTCTCAGCTACTCGGGAGGCTGAGGCAGGAGAATGGCGTAAACCCGGGAGGTGGAGCTTACAGTGAGCTGAGATCCGGCCACTGCACTCCAGCCTGGGCGACAGAGCAAGACTCCGTCTCAAAAAAAAAAAAAAAAAAAAAAAAAAAAAAAGAATACAATCTAAGTATTTATTGTAAATATAATGGACTTGCTATGCAAATTGAACTTCAAGTTAAGTTCCCTAGCTATTCCTGCCACTTGTAACTATATTGGTAGCACTTAGGCCCTTCCAATATAAATGTTCTGGGGCCTCCACTAGATGAGGAGCAAAATATCCCAGGCCTCTTCCCAAATGGATATATAGACATTAAATAAATCATACAAATAAATATATATTTATCAATTTTACTGAATTCTACGCAGGAAAAAATACAGCTCTACAAAGAAAATAACAATGGTGAAGGGCTCAGGGAACTAATTATGATTAGGGAGTAACAGAAAGCATCTATAAGTTGGAAAAACAAAACAAACTCATAAGTAGTTAAAAAAAAAATCACTTCCCAAAGAGGCTTACAGCATCAGGGAGGTACTGGGCTTTGGATAAGTGCTGCACACTCTCAGAGGACAGGGAAACCACTGAAGACTGCAAAGCTTTCTTGAAGAAAGGTTTGCCTGGATTCTGAAGGATAAATGACAGTTAAGTAATGGGAGGGATACCTATTTTTAGTGTGGTCCTCAATAAACAAAAGTGCAGACATCACTAGTTCATTTTAAGAGATCTTCACTTTCATGTGCCAACAACCACTTT
This sequence comes from Macaca thibetana thibetana, assembly GCF_024542745.1. Classification (NCBI taxonomy): domain Eukaryota; kingdom Metazoa; phylum Chordata; class Mammalia; order Primates; family Cercopithecidae; genus Macaca; species Macaca thibetana. The sequence continues at coordinate 65,665,250 of NC_065597.1, read as the reverse complement.
GGCAGGCTGGTGAAGCCTTCAAATTCCTTATCAGAACAGAGCTGTCAAATAAGTAAAATAAAATACACAGCTGGGCATGGTGACTCACGCCTATAATCCCAACACTTTGAGAGGCCAAGGAGGACGGATCACTTGAGGTCAGGAGTTTGAGACAAGTCTGACCAATATGTTGAAACCCTGTCTCTACTAAAAATACAAAAATTAGCTGGGTGTGGTGGTGCAGGCCTATAATTCTAGTTATTTAGCAGGCTGAGGCATGAGAACTGCTTGAACCTGGGAGGCAGAGGTTGCAGTGAGCCATGATCAAGCCACTGCACTCCAGTCTGGGTGACAAAAGCTAGACTCTGTCTCAAAAATAAATAAATAAATAAATAAATAAATAAATAAATAAATAAAAATAAAAAACTCTAGATTACAAAGAAATAAAATTATATCAAAATATAATCATAATGATGCTTTAAAACAAAATTATGATACATATATGTTGGTATTAACATGCTAAATCACAAGAGCTGTGCTGTGTATACTAACCACAATGATTTCAAAATAATTTGGTAAAAGTAAATAATTCTGAAATATCTGCAACAATGATAATGTGGTAAGAAATATGTAATTTGTCTTGGTGAAAAAATCAGAGCTGTTATTACTGTGATTTCTTGCTACAATTCAATATAAAAAGAAATGAAAATTTCTGTTAGAGGTAAGTGAAAATAAGCAATTTTTCCCCATCCAAGTTTACAGACCACTGAATTCCATCCATAGACCCCTTAGGGGCCCGTTTATGTGGTTTATATGTTTAGGTATTTATGTATTTGTCCATTCATTTACTCGCTCATTCATCCCCTAAATCCTGAATGTTTGTGACATTCCTGACAATATGGTTAGTGCTAGCAACATACAAGGCCAAAAAGGCAGATGTGGTGTCTTCCCTAATGAGCTTATATTCTAGTGGGCAGAGACAGTCAATAAGCAGATAAACAAGATAGTTACAGGTTGTGATAACAACAGATTGTGAAAAAGAATCAACAGAGTGATATGGGGAAAGGGGAGGTTCACCTGGTGTTGGTACCCATGAGGAACACACTATGCAGGAGGATAGGGAATCATAATACATGGAAGGGGGATTCAGACAAATGCCCTGTAACAGGAGAGGAACTTGGGCATCAGAAGAACAGGAAGACGGTCTACGTGGCTAGAGTGAACACAGCAATAGGAGACAGAGGAAATGAAGACAAAGATGGAGCAGCTGCAGATGTGCTGGACCCCATAGACCATGGGAATAGGTTTCGGTTGCACGTTAAGTGCAGTGGGTAGCCATGGAAGCAGTGTATGCAGGGGAATAACAGATTTACATTATATTGTTTTAAAAGATTTCTTTGGACACCGAATGAGAATGGATCGTAAAGAAAAAGATTAATGGACAGGAGAGACCGGTTTAGAGGCCACTGCATTCATGCAAGTAAGAGTGGTGACTTGATCCAGGGTTGGGGCTACTGAGGCATCTACGGGTACAGAATTCAAGGAAGCACTCATTCTCAGGGCCATGCAAGTGCAGGATTCAGCTACCCCTGGCTTGGACTAGTGGTAGAAATGGGTAGGTTGATGATGTATTTTGGAGGTAAAATCAAATTTGTTCTCAAAATTTCTGAAGTTCAGAAGTGAATAACTTTAGAAAGGAGGCCATGCCACAGACAATAGAGGGTCTTAAACAACAAAGGAAGGACTTTTGACTTTCTCCTGTAGCTAATGAAGGACTGTGGAATTAAAGAAACAAAATCACACCATCCTGACAAAAAAAAAAAAAAAAAAAAGACCTAAAGATTTTTAGAGGGTAGTGAGAGGTAAGAGGTCAGTGAAGAGAATGTTTGGGTACTATGTGTTTATACAACTTTAGATTCATGAATGAGTTAAGATCCAGTCAGGAAACAGAAACCACTCCAGGTGTTTCCAACAGAGATAATACAGAAAATCGATTACATAGGAGCCACTGGGACACGGAGAGAAAAGGAAAACAGGAAGCCATTAATATCCTAGGGATGGAGGAAAAAGGAGATGTAGGAGACATTACCAGAGCTCAGAAGCTGGGTCGCCTGGCAGTAGCAAATCCCACAGCAGGGACCACCTGATAGGAACTGGGACCCTGGAGGCTGTCCATCAAGAGCCAGATGGAGACATTCGCAAGGAAGAGGAAGTGAGGGAGAAATCCCCTGCAGCCTGGATAAAATATGTCCTTGCATATGGAACAGAGAAGGGAAAGGGCAGAGAATGGATTGAGAACAATCAGGCTAGCAGAGCAGACCCAGGAACAAAGTCCTCACAGCCCAATCCTCTAGACAAGAAAGAGAAGGAAAATCAATAGGTACTAGGCACGAACCATATGCCAGGGTCTGTGCTTGATGTTTTCTGACGTTGCCTCAGTTCTGTCCCACATATTATCTGTTTAGCCCCACTGTGACCTATCTTATAGATAAGAAAATTAAGGCTCAGCAAGATTAAGAAACCTACTTAGGGTTCCTCCGCTAGTCAGTGGCTAAGCTGGCACCTAAACCTATGTCTGGAGGAACGCAAAATTTATAGTCTTTCCTCTGACATCCATTGTTCTTCAAAAAAGATTATCTGCTGTTCATTAAATGCTAACTGCATGCTAAAAACTGTTCCTAGTGCTTGATCTTCAATATATCATTTGTTCCTGCAAGAAATTCATGATTATTTTTAGCACCATCTTCATTATCATCTTTGCTACTGTTATTATTTTCAATTTACAGATGAAGAAATTGAGTCTCAGAAAGGTTCAATATCTTGCCCCAAGTCACACAGCTAGTAAATGGCAGATTCAAAGCCAGGGATATCTAATGAAAGCTGTGTTTCCTCTTTACAAGTACAAGCTATATGTCCTTCCATTCATAACACACCCACAAAAGTGCAAGCCAAAAACCATTCCCAAATCTAACTTCCTACCATATCGATCAAAGTATTCATTCTGAAAGACACCACAGCAGAAACTGCTGGTTTCCCAACCAATGTCTGTTCTCCTTTTCCTTTTCAGAACTCCAGTTTAATTCTGAGACAATGTTTCTAGGTAAAATATTCTATTCCCCTGCCTTCTTCCCTATCAGAGATGACCAACAATACACTGAAATGATGGGGTAGGATTTCTGAGCTCCTGAAGAAGGGGCATACAGCTGGAGTGTACTCTTTTTGCTCTTTTCCTCCTTATTCTTATTTCCTGCTTTGAGTGTGAATGTGACGGCTGGAGCTCCAGCAGCCATCTTGGATCATGAAGCAACTGTGAAGACGCAAACCATGTGCTTAGGAGTACAACAGAAATACAGAAAGAGGCTAAATCTATGAGGACACCATGAAGCCACCTTGGCAACCCTCAACCACCTACCTCCAGGCTGCTTTAATCTGAGAAAGAAATAACCTTCTGTTTTGTTTTAGCATTTCCAGGCCTGTTTATCGGCAAACACAATTCCTAACCAATGTATGCACCTACCCTAATACTAAAATCCAAATGAATAGAGATTCCTTTACATACTCATTTCCACTCATTCACTCTGATTTAAATACAGTCAACTGTGTGTCTTACTTTGATTGATGGGGTGCCATCAAAAGCAAAATTTTCTCCCTTGTTGCTTCTGAAAAAGACTCCCAAACCCAGTGAAGTCAGTCTGGGGCAGAGAGAAGTGGTGTGATATTAAATATGTCATTATAAACTCTAAGTGACTCTTTTCCGAACTCTTAGAAGGTTAGTAGTGGCAAAGACAACAAAAAAGTCACAGTGATGAATAGAACATGTTGGAAAGTGGCTGAGAAAGTAGGAATTAATGAATGCCAGCTCCAGTAAATGTCACATGTCAATCAAAAGTGAAGAAAGGGAGTTCCCTCCAAAAGTGGCAGAGGGGACACCTTCATAAACAGAACATAAAGGCCAATCTAACTCAGCAGCAAAATGGGACGTATTCAGCCATAGCCTGTCACTTTGTACAATGGCAACAGGCCATTCCGTCAGCTTCTCTGCTGAAATCAGAGAAGTACTAAAAGGGATTTTTGAAACCATTTGCTCAGTGCCTCCATTACATGGGGGAGGCAACAGAGGATCAGGCAGGGTAATGGCTGGACCAAAGTCACATAAAAAATGAATGGCTGAACTGGGAAGAAATGGAAACCCAGGTCTTGTACTTGCTGGCTTCTCCATTGATGTACATACCTTCTTTATGGATTGTGAGTATCCACTTGTACCTAAGGCAGGAGTTGATAAACTTTTTCTGTAAAAGGTCAAATAGGAAACACTTCAGATTACAACTATTCACCTCTGCTGCCGTAGTAAAAAGCAGCCCTAGACAGTAGAAAACAAAAAAAGTATGGCTGCAGTCCAATAAAAATTTATGTACAAAAGTAGCCAGCTGGATTTGAACTGTAGGCTGCAGATGGCCATGCTCTGACCTATGTCACTGAGTCCATCTTGTCACCAGACCATCAGCATCCAGACCTTTCTAGAAATGCAAATTGTCAGTCTCTTTGCCTCCAGATCTAATGAAACAGAAACTCCAGAAATAACATTCAGAAATCTATTTTCACAAGCTTTCCAGGTGACTCTGACACACATTAAAGTTGGAAAAACATTGGGTTAACACGCCGGGTGTGGTGGCTCACACCTGTAATCCCAACATTTTGGGATGCCAAGGCAGGTGGATCACCTGAAGTAAGGAGTTTGAGATCAGCCTGGCCAACATGGCAAAACTGCATGTCTACTAAAAACACAAAAATTAGCTGGGTGTGGTGGCGCATGTCTGTAATCCCAGCTACTTGGGAGGCCGTGGCAGAAGAATTGCTTGAACCTGGGAGGCAGAGGTTGCAGTGAGCCAAGATCATGCCACTGCACTCCAGTCTGGGTGACAGAGCAAGACTCTATTTCAAAAAAAAAAAAAAAAAAAAAGAAGAAGAAGAAGAAAAGAAACATTGGGTTAGCAAAAAGACACATGCACTCATATGTTCACTGCAGCACTATTCACAATAACAAAGACATGGAATCAACCTAGGTGCCCATCAGTGGTGGATTGGATAAAGAAAATGTGGCACATATACACCATGGAATACTACACAGCCATTAAAAAAAAACAAAATCATGTTATTTGCAACAACATGGATGGAGCCGGAGGCCATTATCCTAAGCAAATTAACACAGGAACAGAAAATCGAATACTGCATGTTTGCACTTATAAGTGGGAACTAAACACTGGGTACACATGGATATAAAAATGGGAACAAATAGACACTGGGGATGATGAGAAGTGTGGGGAGAGCAAGGCTGAAAAACTACCTGTTGGGTACTATGCTCACTACTTGGATGATGGGACCATTCATATCCACAGTATCACAGAATACACCCATGGAACAACCCAGCACATGTATCCACTGAATCTAAAATAAAAGTTGAAATTATAGTTTTAAAATGGGCTAGAATCAGAGTAAATCACTGTGCGTGAGACCTTCCTAGCCATTTCTAGTACATAACCTGGTATTTGGCTTCCTGTAGATGCTTATGACAGCAACCACGAGCCTCCCACCCAAAAATCTATTCTCTCCTTCTTTTACATGAGAAGGAAATAAAATTCTGTCTTATTTAAGCCATTGATAATCTGGATTTTCTGTCATAAACCACCAAACTGAATCCAACTGATTTAGTATCCAGTGACTATCTTTTGAATGAATAAATCATTCTCAAGCAAATCAGAGGATCTAAATCACGTTACAGGTAGATTTGATTAGTACAGAACTGCTGCTTCAATACACTTTTATCGGTAGATAAAATCCTCCTAAACACAGTGTTCATAGGACTCAAAATAATAAAAAAGAACACTAGGTGGTGAAAACATTGGAAACTTGTAGATGTACAGTAGCCTTCCTTTCTTGCACTGCCAAAAGCCAGGCTGATAATGGAGCAAATACCCTCTTCCCAGGCTCCCCTGAGGAGGCTGCCACTTTATCCATGACCCCACAGTCACCTTCTCCTGGAAGCCTTTCCTAATTAGAGCCCTCCTAGAATTCTGGGATTGTGTGACTCAGCAGTATGGTGAGAACAACAGGATTGTTCTGTTCTGCTTTACTCGAATCACACTGATGTGTCATTTTTCAATGATCCTTAAGTTACTCTCAAGCAGAGAGCTTTCCTTACCCATGGTAGGTTCTCAATCGATGTCTATAGAATTGAACTGACTATGTTGGTGAGTGTTTTGTTTCTTCTGCGAGAACAGATATTCCTTCAGAAGCAGACACTGACTCTTTTGTTTTTCAAACAACCCCCAAAACTAGCCACAGCACCATGCAAGGGGGGTGTATCAACAGGTACTTGAATGCTGGTGAATGCGTCCCAGGCACTTCCCCTCATTCGCCCATTTTGATGTGTCAGAACAGCATTGTCACTGGTCTAACCTCATCTTCACTCCCTGGGGACTGAGATCTGGCCTGATTCCCAAAGCCCTGCACCAGAGATCCTCAAACATTTTCAACTAGGACTTTATCAATGGGAAAAAGATGGACAGCTTCACTCCATGTTAACTCAGCGACTCCATCAAACCTATGCTTGTTTCTACTGTTCTTGCCTCTACATTGATGTTTCTCAAGGTTTTATGACCCAGTACTCCTTGATAAACATTTTCAACCTCACATTTTCCTCTAATGCTGTTTGAAATTGCAAGAGAAATTAATATGGTGACTAAAACATATCATGAGATGTCATAGTTCAATAGACCCTGCTACCGACACCCCCCAGGTGCAAATCTTTGCTTCACATGCTATACTGACTCTTACTTGCACAGCCTGTTTTGACTTCTCCATGTGCTTCAGCAAAATGCAAATTACTGTTTCATCCCATGAATTAGACTATGGGGAAATCTCCATTGTTTCAGGGCAAGATTGATATTCAGCTGGTTGTTTATGGCTGGCAAGCATTCATACGGTCAGTGCATTCATCCAAACTGACCAGTCCCCATGCCTCGTCAATTGTTAAACTTTTTCAATATCACCTACCTAAGAAAATCAGAAGACACTGTAAAGTGGAGAATCCACATGCATATAAATTAAAGAGAAGAGTCAGAACCATGGAAAAAATCACAGGGAAATTTGGCAAAGTCTGGTGATAACATAGACTCTCCACACAGCATTCTGCACAAATAGAAAATTAATCTCTGATATAACTGGGCATTCATACATGCCAGTAAGTTCTGTGCTTTATTTTAAGGTACCTCGCCTGCCTTGCATTAGTTGGGAGAATTATTAACCATCATTAAATGATTAACCGTCATCATTAAAATGGTAGCCTGCTGCCACCCAGCCAAGAGCATGCTGTGGGAAGTTACTCACATGAGAAAAAACTTGTTAGCAAAAGAATGTGCCTGCAACCCAGAGCATCTACTCTTACGCCTTTCTATTTCAGCTTCCTTGTTACAACCACAATTTTCTTTCTCTATCTAGGACAATACATATGCCACAGGAGTCTCTCAACTTCAGGTTAATCACTGCCCATCTCTCTAAGGTCACATCTTCAGAATCCATCCTTTCATAAAGTTCATTTAATGTATGTTTAAAATTCTGTCATTTGCTCACTGTGTGACTTCAGGCAAGTTATTGTACCTCAAATTTCTTACCTGTAAAATGGGGCTATTCATAGCTCCTACCTCATAGGGTTTTTAAAAGAATTCAGTGACAGCATGGATGAAGTGCATCTAGCACAGTTCTTGACTTGTAGCGCGTGCCTAATAGTGTTAATTATGGAAGATCTCATTGGTTGCCAAGTGAATGCTAAGCTGGAAGAGGATTGGATACATTATTTACTCCAACCCCATTCTCAAGCCAAGACTATAACTCTCTCAGTTTCATGGGAGGTTGACCCTCTGTCATGACACTGGACAAACATTGGGAGGGGAGGCTTAACACGCTTCCGTCATTCCTCCCACGGTCTCAGGGTGATAGATACTGGGTGGAAACATGGGTCTCTTATCATTAGAGAGCTGAAAGTCACCTACCCATAACTTAAAGAGTGTTCCTTGAGAGAGGGCTTTCGGAAATGGATTTAGACATCATGAATCCAACAACCAAGAGATCATTTATCTGTCCTCCTGACACTGCCATAGTCCATCTCACCCTTAACCCATTTTAGGAGCTGAGTGGAAACATTCTTCAGACTTTAGAAAGCAGACGATGCTCTTCACCATGGCAGAATTTCATATCCCCTGGTGTTGGAGTGGGAGCCTTTGAAGTTTGGGATGCGTCTTCCTCTCTGTGCCTCTCAGGGGCCTTTACTTCTGCTACACTGCACATCTGGGGAGGGTTGCCTGAACACTAGCTCACGAAGTGGCCTCTGGGCTCCTTCCTGGAGTCTAATCCTGTCTGTCTCATCATGTCCTTCTTCTGGAAACATCACCAACTTATTTATCTCTGTCATAAAAGGAGAGGAGGAAGGAGCGGCAGAGAGTTTCAAGGTTAGCCAATGTTTGCAGAGTAAAAATGGTATCTGAAGACAGATGTATGCTGCAAAATAGCAGTTCCATACAAATCCAAGAGGGCATCAAAGTCAACAGGGACAAAACTGTGGGCTATTTCGTGTTCCTCATTGAGTAAGACCTCACTCACAATCACTTATTCTGATTATACAAATGATGACCTACAAAAAGACCCATGTTTCCACCCAGGATCTATCACTCTAAGACCTTAGGATGAGTGGCTGAAGCATCTTAAGCCTCCCCTCCCAATGTTTGCTCAATGTCATGGCAGAGGGTCAATCTCCCATGATATTGAGAAGGTTAAACGAGATACCGTGTGTACAGAGGCCAGCATGGTGCCCAGCTCAGCAGTAGGCACTTGGGAACTGTCAGCTTTAATACTGATATGTAAGACCAGTTCATCATAGCAGCATTATTCACAATAGCCAAAGGTGGGAACAACCCAAATGTCCATTGACCGAAGAATAGGTAAACAAAATGTAAATACATACAATGGAATGTTAGCCAGAGTTCAAAAAGGGAGGACATTCTGACGCATGCTACACCAGCACACTCCCTAGCTCACCATACTTTAAGTGGATGAATAAATGAATGAGCAATAAAAGAGTGCCCTATCTCTAACTGGATCCCCTAGCTATGAACTCTCTCACATTTTTTCCCTAGCAAATTCCCTCTTTTGTGCTGTTTCTTTCTCCTCTTTTCTGTTCTATTCTCTTCCTTCATCACCTATGCTTAGAAAGACACTTGCATCTGGGGCTTTTTCTGAAGCTGTTTCTTCCCTCATTTTTTTCTGTCCACAAAACAGCAAAAAATAACTTTTTGTTTAAATCCACATAAAATACCCATGAAAAAGTCACACTCCATCTCTGAATGAGGAGGCTAGGTTTTTCCAATGGTGGAGCCACAAGTCTGTTTTGACAAGTTATCTCCCGGTAAACATACTGGTTTATCTCATGCTAAACAATTAGATGTGCTATTTAGGCAAAAGAAAAAATATATTGCACATTTTCTAGACAGCCTGCTAGCATCCATGCCAATGACACGAACATCAGGACATGGGGCTGATATTAAAGAAACCAGAAACACAAATGTGTATTGCAACACTCAGAACATTGCCATCCATGTGTTGCATGCCCAGAGGGACACCCAGGGAGGACTGCGTGAAGACAGGGTGAGAAAGAGTTCAGGAGAAAAACAGCAACTGAGAGGAGTGGGGTGGGCAGGGATTGGAGTAGAAGCAGATGGGAGGCTGAGATTACCCACAGGCTAAGCCAGTGGTTCTATACTGGGGACACATTCCCACCCCCACCCCAAGGGACACTGGCAATGTCTGGAGACATGAAGGTTGTCATAAATTGGGCAGGGGGTGCTACTAGCATGGCATGGGTAGAGGCTACATGTCCTGCAATGCATGTTATAGCCACTCCCTCCACCCCACAGCAAAGAATGATGTGGTCCCAAATGTCATGATGCCGAGGCTAAAAAACTCCAGGCTAAGATGAAGCAGAGTGCAAATCAGCTCTGCTACTCTGTGGCTGTGGAACTTGGGGAGGTTAATTAAACTCTCTAGGCTGCAAGATGAATCTGAAAGCCATCTGTGGGATAGATGAGATGAGATGGCAGATGTGCAATGCACATAGCAGGTGTTTCCATGAATGCTAACCCCTTGTATGCTCTCCTTGTGGTCCTCTGCTTTCCCAAAGCTTATTTATTCACTAATTCACTCAGTTCTTTAACCAACACCTACTGAGTGTCTACTCTGGGCCTGGAGCTGGGTGCTGGATATTCAACAACAGATAAGAAAGGCAGGGACGCTGTACTAGTCTGTTCTTGCATTGCTATAAAGAAATACCTGAGACTGGGTAATTTATAAAGAAAAGAGGTTTAATTGGCTCACAGTTCTGCAGGCTTTACAGGAAACGTGGTACTGTCATCTGCTTGACTCCTGGGGAGGCCTCAGGAAGCTTACAATCATGGTGGAAGGTGAAGGGGGAGCAGGCACGTCACATGACCAGAGCAGGAGAGAGAGTAAGTGGCGGGGGGAAGTATTACGCACTTTTAAGTGACCAGATCTCAAAAGAACTCAGAGCAAGAGTTCACTCATTACTAAGAATGTGACCCAAGCCATTCACAAGGGATCCACCTCCATGATCCAAACACTTCCCACCAGGCCCCACCTCCAACACCAGGTATTACAATTCAACATGAGATTTGGGCAAGACATCCAAACCTTATCACTCCCCCCATGGATCATTTAATCTATTAGGAGAGGTAGATAATAGATAATGTACAAACCAAACTAAGGTTAGCATCATGAGAGTAAAGGACAGAGGTCAGAGACTAACATCTAATCCAGGGTGATCAGGGAAACTGTCTCTGGGGAAGGGACATTGAAGCAGAGACCTGAAGGATGGCAGAGTTTTGGGGATTGGTGCCGGTTCCAGACAGACAGAACCAAATATACAAAGACTCCAAGAAGGAAAGAAAACAGGGTATGTTCAAAACTGACAGAGAGCACAGGTGACAACTGGCAGAGCACAGATGCGTGGTGGGGAGCAGGTGGCAAGGGGAGAGGGATAAGACAGGTGGGTAAGGATCCCGCAGTTCATGAGAAGGCACCTGGGTTCTAGCCAAGATATCATGAGAAGCCCTTAAAGGCTATTCAGAAGAGAAGTGACCTGATCCAATTTACCCTGGCTGCAAAGGAAAGGATGAAGTGGGGGAGGAGTAGAGGTAGAAGCAGGGAGACCAGTGGAGGCTGCTTCATCTACAGATCCAGATGGTGATGATGGTGGTAGCACTGGAGATGAGGAAGAATTTGAGATACAGATTTGAAGGAGAATAATCATATATTGCACTAGACTCTTGTGGGGATGAGAGAAAGAATGTTCCACCATTCACTGGGTATTCAGGCTGGGCAGCCAAGGTTAAAAGGCTAAGTGTCATCCAGGGAAGAGACCATCACATGATTGGAGGTTGCTGAGAACAGACAACATACGCACTAGGCTCAAGTGGTAGAGCAAGAAGAGACGGACTGCACAAGATGCAGTCCCTTGCAACGCGTCGGTCCTCCACAGCCAGTGGATCTGCTCTGCAGTCAACCCAGGCAGTGCAGCTACATGCACCCACCTTGTGCTGCAGTAGAAGGACCCAGATCCCTTTCCACCAGGGACAGATATAGCAGTGGATTTGGCCAGGGGCCATTAGATGCACACATTTAAGCAGAACAAAGTACATCAAGCCCAGAACAGGGAAAGATATTTCCAGGCAAAGAGATATGCCCAGCCCAGGCTGGGAGGGCTCTTCATCTCTTGTCAAGGAAATGTTTCAGGCCCAAGGCCAGTCACACAGCCATACAGGGTAAAACAAGCTGTGCATGACCGCCTTCCCCAATGCAGTGAAGGACAGATCCCACGTCTTGGGCTTAGGCAGTTAGGTGGATGGTGAGTGCAATTACTAAAGAGAGAAAGACCTGGGAAGGGACAGTTAAGGGTGAGGAGCAAGAGGAAGACGATCAAGAAATGCTCAGTACCTGTGGGTTCCCTCTTGCCTATCAACCCCTCCCTCCAACTTCTCTTTCTCTAAGCTCAATGACAACGTTCCCCCCTCTAGCAGCTCTAGAATTTATTCATCCCTGGGACTTCAGTGGCAACATCTTGCTCTTCTCTACCTGAGTGGTAGCCAGGAAGTCTGAGTCTTCATCCTCAACTCGGGGAAGTCCTGGAGCCCCTCCCTGGACATGGGTCCCCGAGATGTCAGCAATGCTTTCTAGGTGCCCCAGCTGTTCCTGCACCACCTCGAAGCACCGCATTTAGGCCTCCTAACTTTGTTTACCAAGCATACCTCTAGCCTCGGTACTCACAGTGGGGTCCGTGGGCCAGCAGCATCAACATCTCCCAGGAGCTTCTTAGAAGTACAGAGTCTCAGGCTCCAGCCCAGACTTGCTGAACCATAATCTGCATTTTAACCAGATCCCAGGTGAGTTGTGCATGCGTGTTAAAGTTTGAGAATCACTGGTCCACAGTTCAGAAGCCAGTCATCTACAACATTGCCATGTCAGTTATTTGTAATTGTGGTAAAAAAAAAAAAAAAAAAAAAAAATGCTAACAGCGTGGCCTGGGATGATTCGTTATTAAACTTCAAGGGCTGCTTGAAGCCCGAAATTCTAGTGACACTAATATATTTATAAATTTTCCCTTTGTGTTCTCTGACCACTCCTCTCATCATCAGATTTTCCAGATGGTAAATTTTTAGCAGGCCTTCTTCTCCCTCTACTCCTGTGTAGACCTCTGGGCTGCCTCTTTTAGGTTTTGTGAAATGGCTATGAATTGTTCAGCAGCTGGATTAGCCAGTTCTGCAGACTGCCTCACACACAGACCATCTGGAATGGTTAGCTTATATGGGAGACATGTTCCAAGTGCCCTCTTTCCTTTGCCCGCTTTTCTCATGGGTACTTTGCCCTCTAAGGAGTCTACTTTCCTCTTTTCCTCTCCTCCTGTCCCTACTTCTCTTTGTTGAGAGAGCAGTCAGATTAACACAACAACTCTTGGAGCGCCTTGGTCACTTCAGAGCATGGAAAGGTCATGCCCTCATCAGAGTAATGACTACCATTTCTCCAAAACTCTCCTCATGCCAGCCGATAGGCAGTATTGATCAGAAGGGGAAATCCAGTGTGTTAAAATTGATAAACCAGCTTAAGTAATACCTACATAAAAGAACCATGCCTAGCACATGGTTGAATGTTGAATACTGTTGCATGGAAACTTGCGATTTCTAGTTAGAGGGTTTATAAAGGTAGAATCATGCAGACACATATACCTGGAAATATTCTGAACATTCTATTAGCAGAAATGCAATGTAGGAAGCATATTGGTTCAAGAAGAATGTGTCATTGTCATTCATCTGAATTACTGACAGATTCAGTTGAAGTAAGGGGAAAACCGCAAAGAGTCTGTACTCTTAAAACTGCAGTAATAGAGTCAAGAAGTCTTACGGGATGAGGCACGAGCCTTGTTAAGAATTTGGGCATGTATCTCTTCTGGTTGTCCGAATTATGTACGTCCCTTCCTCACCCTAATAACACTGTATTGAGAAAAACTTCAAGTGCATTATGCCCCCAGGATGAAGCTATACCTTGTTAACATAAGCTGTGCCTAGAGAAAGGAATTGGAGTGGAGTTTGGGAAGGCATTGTATAGAGGACAAATGATGCATCTCACCAGACAGGGCTTAGGTGGTAAATGAAAGGGATGTACTGAGCTTGTACTCTTGAGAGCATCTTGGGCACATTACCTGGCTGCTGCTTCTATCACCAGCGTGGTCCCAAGCACCAGACCTGCCTGCCACTATCACTTCTTGAAAGGCAACCCAAGAGGAGAAGTGGAGGGTAGCTGACACCAGGCAGGGGTTAAATTGTTTATATGCATCACCTTGTTTAATTTTTAAGACAACCCTATAGATACAGTACTATTGTTTATCTCCATTTCACAGAGGAGGAAATGGAGGCATAGAAAGAGCCACTAGGTTGCTCACCTAAGTGACAGAGCTAAAATTCAAACCAGGGAGCCTGATTCCAAAGCCCACACTCTTGGCCATTACTTAGAATAAAGATTCTTTACCAGAATGACCTTGGTGCCACAGGTTCGTGATCAGAAAGTGATGATACCTCTATCTGGGGACTTGGGAACATCCATGGCTCCTTCAATGAGCCCAAGACAATCTTGCACCATCATGAGAGTGAGCAAAGATGTCTCAAGTGGTGCCCTTTGTGGTTAAGCATCATGAGGCTGTTGCATTCCCTGCTGGTAGGGAACTTGGAGGTACGTGCACATTCCATCCCTTGCAATTCTGTACCTTCCACTTGCAGCACGAGAATAATGAACAAGCTGAAGTGTGTTTAAAAGAGTGAAGTGTCAACTTCCAAATCCAGGTGACCTGTGTGGGTTAAATGACTTAGCAAAGAGAAACAAGTACCTACAATTTTATGGCTCCAATGCCTCTCAGCTTCGGCTGCAACCTTGGAAGCGCCCAGGGAGCTTTTAAAATTACTGAAGCTGGGGTCCCATGCCCTGAATTTGTTTTGATTGGTCTGCACTGTGCCCTAGGATGGAGGGAAGCTGTAAAGTTCCCCTAGGTGATTATAGCATGCAGTCAAGTTTGAGGACCACTGAACTTAGCCTCTCGTGGGATCTCAGAATAAGTTTGGGTGGGTAGGCTTCTAGAGTAAGGCAGTGCCTCTCAAGATGTGGTCTGTGGACCCCCTGACATCAGAATCACCTGGGAATCTGCTTAAACATGCACATGTTAGGCTCTATCCCTAAATTCAGATTCAGTATTTCTGAGGAACATCCCAAGAATCCACATATTTAACAAGTTATCTGGATGATTCTAGGCTCACTGAAGTTTGGGACCCTAGAGAACAGAGAGTAGTCAAAGTCTGTGACTGGTTTTCATCATGGTGGAGAAACAGAAGGAAAAATGAGCTCAGAGGCAGAGGCAGGCTGAGGAAACTCAGTGACAAGACCCCTTTTTTTTTTTTTTTTTTTTTTTGAGACAGTCTCTCTTCATTGCCCAGGCCCAGACTCGAGGGCAGTGGTGCAAGCTCAGCTTACTGCAACCTCCTCCTCCCCAGTTCAAGAGATTCCCCTCGCTCAGCCTCCCGAGTAGCTGGGATTACAAGCACCCACTGCCACGCCTGGCTAGTTTTTGTATTTTTAGGAGAGATGAGGTTTCACCATGTTGGCCAGGCTGGTCTCGAACTCCTGACCTCAAGTGATTCACCCGCCTCGGCCTACCAAAGTGCTGGGATTACAGACATGAGCCACCATGCCCAGCCAAGATCCCATAATTTGTGCACATTCCTGGAACCTAGGGAAAGATGGAAAGCGCTTGCAGGCAAGGTCCATGGGAGACAGAAAAAGCATTTATAGATTGCAGTCTCTAAAGACACAGGAGTGTTTTACCACATGCTGATGTCATGCAGGGTTGGTCTGGGGAAGGGATTCTGAAGCCAGAGGAGGTGGTGTTGGCCACTGAAGTCCTGGCTCAATAGAATCACTTCTTCCTTCTCAGCCTGACAAAGCAAAGCGGGCTGGTCCCATCTTCCTTACCCCCAAAACCAGTATAGCATTAAGAAATTCCTAATCTACCATGATATGTGAGGGTCAAAAAAGTGGGCCTAGAGGTGAAAAATGGATCACAGACAAAATACCAGACGTCTTTCACCCTTTGTCAAAATTAAAACCTTTTATTTATCAAAGGGCACTATTAAGAAGTGAAAACACGACCAGCCTGGCCAACACGGTGAAACCCCATCTCTACTAAAAATACAAAAAAAAATTAGCCAGGAGGCAGTCGTGCGTGCCTGTAATCCCAGCTACTCGGGAGGCTGAGGCAGGAGAATTGCTTGAGCCTGAGAGGCAGAGGTTGCAACGAGCCCAGAGGGTGCCACTGCATACCAATCTGGGCAACAGAGTGAGACCCCTGTCTCAAAAAAACAAAACGAGGTGAAAACACGACACACAGAAAATATTTGCAAATTACATATCTGATAAGAGTCTAGTATCCAGGGCACATAGAGAACACTTACGACTCAACAATAAAAAGGCAACCCAGTTTTAAAAAAAAAACCAAAGGGTCTCAATAGACATTTCTTACAAGATGGCATACAAATAGCCAATAAGCACATGAAAATATGCTCAATACAAACAGTGATTAGAGAAATGCAAATCAAAATCACAATGAGATATCACTTCACACTAACCAGGATAGCTAAACTCAAAAGAATGGAAATAACAAATGCTGACCAGGATGTGGAGAAGTAAGAACCCTTGTACACTGATGGTGAGAATGTAAAATGGTATAGCTGCTATGGAAAACAGTATGACAGTTCTTCAAAAAGCTACACATAGAACTCCTATATGATCCAGCAATTCCATTTCTAGGTATTTATATACCCAAGAGAACCGAAAACAGATGTTCAAACAACAACTTGTATATAAATGTTCGTAGCAGCATTACTGATAGCAACCAAAAACTGGAAACAATCTAAACATCCTACAATCAATGAAAGGATAAACAAGATATGATATGCCCATTCAATGGAATATTATACACCCCTAAAAAGGAATGAAGTACCGACACCTTCTACAACATGGATAGGCATTGAAGACATTATGCTAAGTGAAGGAAACCAGACACAAAAGGCCACGTGTTATACAATTCTGTTTATATGAAATTTCCAGAATAGGCAAATTCATAGAGACAAAAAGTAGATCCATGGTTTCTAGGGCTGGGAAAAAAGGGAGACAGAGAGTGACTGCTAAAAATATGAGGTTTCTTTTAGTGGTTTTGGAACCGTTCTAGAATTAGGGAGTGGTGATGGTTGCACAATATAGTCAATATACTAAAAAGCATTGAACTGTGAACTTTAAAATGGTAAATTTTATGTGAATTATATCTCAAAAACATTCAAACATAAGACTAGGTATCACTTATTGACCATTTTCTCCTCGCCGGCCTAAGTGCTATACATAGATAAAATTTCTGGCTCAATCCTTCAAAGAATCCTATGAAGGAGTTTCCATTATTATCAAAGGACAGACCAGTGTAGGCGTTGAGAATGTGGTTCTGACGCCAGGCCACATGGGTTAAAATCATAGTCCTGAACTTGCTGGGACATTCCATGAGTTCTCACCTATGCAGTTTCCTCATCTATATGTTGGGGAATATAATAGTATCTAGCACCTGGCACACAGTCAGCCCCTAGTAAATTCTGATTACTTAAAGGTCTTCCTCCCTCCTTCCCTTTCATCCTGAGTTTGAGATTTTCACAGTCATACAAAATCAGATTAGGAAACTGAGCCCCAGAGAGATGCCATGACTTGTCTAAAGTCCCGTATCACAAAAAGACAAATTTGTATGATTCCACTTATATGGGATACCTAGAATAGGGAAATTCATAGAGACGGAAAGTAGAATAGTGGTTACCAGGGACTAAGCAGGGGGGCGGAATGGAAAGTGATTGCTTAGTAAGTACAGAGTCTCGATTTGGAATGATGGAAAAGTGCTGGAGATGGATACTGACGATGATCGCACAACAATGTGACTGTACTTAACGCCACTGAACTTAAAAATGGTTAGAATAGCAAATGTTAGGTTATATATATTCTACCACAATAAAAAAGAACCAGTCCATCAAAATGAGTGTCATCCAGGACAGTCACCCTACAGGGCACCTTGATGACACATATCAAAGTCTTAAGAATAAGCCCTTTGACTAACACATTCTGTACTAGGAATTTCTCATAAGAAAATAATCAGACAAGTGTTAGAGGGACATTCATCTCAGCAACATCTAAAATAATGCCTCTAGCTGCTCTAAATATCCAAAATAGAGAATTTATTAAATATAATTAATATGCCAAAAAAATTAAAAATTAAAAAATAAAATCCTATAACTAGTGTGTATAACTCTGGGCTCTGTATAACCCAGAGGGACTCCAGAAATTCCCTTAGCCACTCTACTTCTAGACAGTGAGAAAATCCAAACCACTCCCTTTTTTAATGTAAGAAAGTACACTCCAAGACCCATCTGCAAGAGTGAAAAATGTGCCCATCGTGCTACCTGTAGAAAGCATGGCAAAATGTGAATGTTCCTTAGGATCGGACATAGAGCTAACCAGACCCTTCTCCCAGCCCAGCACCTGGGATGTCAGGAAGCAAAGTGGGTTGAGGATCCTACCCCTACAGGCCTTCCTCTGAGTCACTGGTGCAAAGTCTGTCCTGCTGCTTGTGTTTGTTTACCCTCTCTCCTGCATTAGGCACTGCTAAGCTTTGCAAATTAACTCACAACAGGATCCAGTGGGCCTTGACCCAAAAACCATCCACAGGAGAATGTTCACAAGCCAACATCTGCTGCATCCATCCCACAAAACCCCTAGCCACAATGCCAAGTTTGTATCCAGAGTGGCGACAGTGGGAACCTAAAAGCTAAAACACAAGTTCAGCAGGGTCAGGGTCTGCCATAAACTCTTACCAGGCAAGGCAGGGTGGAGACACACGTCCGCAGTCATCCCAAGCGCTAGGATCTGTATCATACTCCTCGTTTAAGAGATGAGTTTGGTTTAAATTTGAACTCAAACTGTATTCATGTCGTAGACAATCCAGAGCACTCTTTGGTGTGTGGCCTGAGACACACAAAGAGGAAAAGACCCAAGTTCTATCTCAAGCAGCTCCTAGTCTGGAGGAGAAAGAGCTATGAGTACTGAACGAATGCAGAAAGTATAGAAGAGTCAAGAGCACGGTGACCATCACATCTGCAGTCACCCTCACCTCTGAAAGCCAGACTCAAACATCTAAGTCTGTCCTTGCATCTCCACTAGGATATATGTGTGGTAGGCAGAGTAGTGGTCCCCAATGAGGTCCACACCCTAATTCCTGGAACCTGTGAGCATGTTACCTTACACAGCAAAGGGGACTTGGCAAATGTGATTAAGTTAAAGATCTTAGGAGGGGAATTTATCCTGGATGACCTGGGTGGGGCCAATATCATCACCAGGGTCACAAGTGGAAAACCTTTCCTGACTTTGGGTAGAGGGAGATGTGACTTCAGAAGAAAGGCACAGAGGAATGCAATGTTGCCGGCATTGGAGATGGAGGAAGCAACCACAAGTCACAGGGTGCAGGCAGCCTCTAAAAGCTAGAAAGGCCAGTAAATGGATTCTCCCGCAGAGCCTCCAGAAAGAACACAGACTTGTACCTTGATTTTAGCCCAGTGAGACGCGGATGAACAGCAGGATTATAAATTGATGTGTTTTAAGCCACTGTGTGTAATTTGTTATGGCAGCAAAGGGAAAAAAAATACTAATATGACGTCTAATAGGCATCTCAAATCTATCATCCATCTCAGCCGCAGCAGCCCCTGACTTTGTTGCTCAGGCCAAACATTTTGGTGGCATCTCCCACTCTCCTCTTTCTCTTATTCTGCACAAATCCATCAGTAAATCCAGTACACCTCACACTCTCACCACTGCCACTAGAAGTCTGGTCCATGCCACCTCTCACCTGGATGACTTCTGTTTCCACCTGTGCCTCTTACAATCCAGTATCAACAGGTAAGCCAGATGGCCCTGTTAGTCCACGTTTATTCTCTGCCCCAAACCCTGCAATGGTGTTTCAGGCAAGACTTTGCGCAGTCCTACAAGGCCCTTTAGAGTCTGGCCTCCGGTTACCTTTCTGCCCTCATCTCCTTCCATCCCCAAGCCAGCTGGGCCTCTTAAATGCTTCTCAAACACACCAGAAAATGCCCCTACCTCAGGGCCTTTGCATATGCTGTTTCCTCTCCTTGGAATGCTCTTCTGTGTGGCCCACTCCCTTTAAAGCCTCTTTAGGGTCTTTATCCAAATATCATTTTTCTGGTGATACCTTCCTTGGCATCATATTTAAGACTTCAGCCTTATCTCTGATGTTTCTTGTCTCCAAGGTAAACTCAGGCCTGGATCAGACCCTCTTTAGGGTCTTTATCCAAATATCATTTTTTTGGTGATACTTTCCTTGGCATCGTATTTAAGACTGTGGCCTTATCTGTGATGTCTCTTGTCTCCAAGGTAAATGCAGGCCTGGATCAGACAGCTCTGCTTTTAGCTATCCACGTGAACCAGGATAAGATATTTCTCTCTCTAAGCCTCTGTTTCCTCATCTGTAAAATGGGGTTGTGGTAAGGGCTGAATACCACTGTGGTGATGGTTCCATGGGTATATGCCTACATCAGCACTCACCCAGCTGTGCGGTTTATTGCAAGTCAATGCCTTAATGACAACAATAATTAAGTGCTTAGTCCAGGGATTGAAACATCTTCATAAAATATAAGACACTGTTGCTCTGTGGTTCGGTGGGATGAACAAACACCACAGAGCTTTACCAGTCAAGTGCCTGGAACTGTGCTGGGGAAACGACAGCCTCGTCTGTTCCTCGTGACCACACTATCAGTCGGTATAATGCCCACTTCACAGGTGAACAAAGTGAGACTCAGGGGACATCTACACATGTAGATGTTCTAGAACACAAAGTCCTCTTTCCAGCATGTCCTTGTGGCAGATTAGGCAAAACAAGGGGGAAAAAGCAGAGTCCGGGTGGAGACAAATTGAGACGCAGGAGGGAGGGAGATAAGGGCAACAGGGAATCCTCAGAACACCTGGCAGGCCCCCAGCCCCTGGGGGCAGGAGAAGCCAGGCCACATAGTCATGTCCCCAAGGAGAATACAGCTGCTCCTCTGTGCTCTGCCCTCAGTCACTACTGCCTGCCAGGCAACCTCGAAGCTGGGAATCTCCTCCTTTCTCTGTCTGTAGTAGCTGCAGTGAAACAAAGGGCACAGCCCCCTTCAGGCCAAGAGAGGTAAGAAGCTGCTGGGGAGCTGATGCCACCACTACCCCCTCCAAAGCCCATCCATGGGGCACAGTGCACTCCGCTGGCAGATTCTGGAAAGGGAGCATGCTGACTGACTGCCTGCCTGCCAGGTCACCGTCTCTGCATTGCAATTGCAAACACTGTTGTGCTTTCTGAATCCCCAGTGTCTTTCTGTTTTTCACCAGCCATGATCATGACAGTGACAACAATAACAGTACAGCCTTATGCTCATAGCTCCATTCCTTCAAACAGCCATGCAACAACACCTGAGATTTGTTCTGCATCCATGAGGACTGAAGGTCCCAGCTCCTACCTCCGACCACCCAGACCAAACTCATTGAGGACTCACCAGGTGTCAGGCACTGTCTTAGAGCAAATAAGATACACAAGGCCCATGTCTTTGGGAGCTTAAATTCTAGTAGGGACTGGAGGAGAGAGGCATATGGATAACAACCAAAAAAAATTTGATAATGTCACAATATGATAAAGGCTGTGAAAGAAATAAAGTGTAGGCTAGAGAATAACAGGAGAGAACTGACTGGGTAGTCAGGGAAGGCCTCTTAAGGAGTTGGCCTTTAAGGGGAGACCTGAAGAATGAGATGCAGACAATGCAGTCATGTTTCAGGCAGAAAAAAATGCTAAACCCATGGGGTAGGTGCTATGGTCTGAACGTCTGTATCCCTCCAAAATTCAGACGTTCAAACCTAATCCCCAATGTGATGGTATTAGGAGGTAGGGCCCTTGGGAGGTGATTAGGTCGTGAGGGCTACGCCCTCATAAATGATATTCCTGCCTTATAAAAGAGGCTCCAGAGAGATCAATAGCCCCTTCCATTACCACTGAAGAACAAAACAAAATGCTGACGGTCATCGATGAACAAGGAAGCAGGCCCTCACCAGACATGAATCTGCTGGTTCCTTGATCTTGGACTTAGAAGCCTCCAGAACTATAAGAAATAGACGTTTGATTGCTTACAAGCCACCCAGTTTATGACATTTTGTTATAGCAGCCCAAACAGACTAAGAAAGCAGGAAAGAGCTTGGCACAGGCTGCGAAGAAGCGACAGAAAGAAGGTTGCTATGATAGCGCAATGGTGTCATCATTGTGATTTTTATGTGTATCAGAGAACCCTGGGTGCAATTCCTGTATGAAGAATTGAATGAGCACTTTGTATGAGAATGAGCAAGTTACCCTCTGCGCAATGTTGCTCTCAACCAGCAAATTAGAATGATCATGGAACTGAACTTACAGCATTTTTGTGAATATTAATCAAATTGATTCATGTAAAGTACTTAATACACCACATAGAGTAAGTGCTTAATAAATGCCAACTACTGTTCTTATCATCTCCCTGCCTGGTTGCCAGCACAGCAGAGTATATTCAGGGCTTAGCACTGAGACCTGATTTGCCTCTGTAAGGTCCCCTGTTAAGTTTCTTGTTCTGGTTCTCACTCCCAAGGCAGTCATCAAATATCTGTTGAATGAGCAAATAAATCAATGAGTGGGCTTCCTGATTACCTTACCTTTAAGCCACCAAAAGGCAACTTTTTATGATTAGGCTTCCTTTGCAAGCAATGTGACTCTGCCAGGCCCTGGGCTTTTGCAGAATGCAAAGGTGGAAGGGAGATGGTTATTAGCCACTGTCTCTGCAAACGTCAAGCCATCTGCACCCCGTTACCTAAGCACAGACCTCTGTGGGTGCCAAACTTCAGAGCCCAGAAAGTTGGAAGGGATTCCGAGCTTGGATCCCTTAGGCTAGGCTATTCTTGGAAGCCGAGCAACACGCCTGCCACAGGGAAATGAGTCATGCAGAGGCTGAAGGCTTGATGGATTTCTCCACGGCAGCAGCTATTTATCAGGGTAGATCTGTACACCACAGAACACAAAGGGAGTGATGGAGTACAGATTCAGCGCTACTTAAAGCAATATCACCCTCACCCAGATCCTTGCATTGCAGCCAGATGACATTGCCTGGGATCCTCCTATCATCCAAACACCCACCTCAAGGAGGCCCAGACCTGTCATATGACATACTGTCCCCATTATACCTGAAAAGCCTTTGAAGAGCTTGCAAAGTGTTTCCCAGGCACATCTCCACCCTCCAAGCTCAGGTAGCCCATTCCTGTCTCGTATGTTCTGCCCCCGTGAATGTCTTCGCCTCCCTGTTAGACTCTGAGATCTTGTACTGCATAATCCACTGTTGCTCATAAAATTCTGAGTTGTACCTGAGGGCAGAATCAGAGTGGTCTTTTTGCATTTTGTGTTTGCAGAGTCCCAACCGCAGAAGAGAGTGACATGCCACAAACAGGTCAAATGTCCTTAACATAAAGATCTGCCATGGGGCAATTTCCGAGGCTCTTACATGCTTCATCCTGAGGTTAGCATGAGGCAACTGCACTCACTGCTAAGCCTTCCCACACTTATTCCAAGGGACAGAGAGCTAGGATGGAGTGGGAGCTGATGCCCCGGATTCAGGTGCCTGGTTAATTCCACTTGCCTGGTTTCCTTTGTTCTCAAACTCTGCCTGGCGATGAAGGTATGGAGAAGTCAGTCTCAGCTTGCACTTCTAAGTTCTGCTCCTTACATATGCCCCCGGAAAGTTGTTCCAAGTGAAAGCAGCTTAATTAAAAACCACATTCAATCAAACTGTCACTTTGTTTATGAAAAAGTGTCGAGTGGCTGGAAATGGCAAGAACACGCACTGAAGATTAACGCTCTAAATTTGTTCTGATTAAAAGTACGATTGAGGCATTAAGAAAGCAAGCTCCATGAACCCAGGGGGCAGGGGGACCTTAAGCCCAACATTTTGCCATTTTCAAATACAACTGGGGACAGTTGTAAAAACAAATAGAACTCTCTGCCTAGAAGTTTCCTTTACTTTCATGAAGATAAAAGTTTCTAGCTGGAACTGGCTGTTTTTGCAGGGAAGCACACATGAGACAAGCTTGTTGGAGTCTCTCCAATACCTGCCTGTTTCATAAATGGCACAGGCTCCAAATCCGATCCTCAGTGGACCAGGGTCAGGCTATGGAACTGATTAAAATAAGTAGGAACCTCCAAGTCCCTATGTCCCTACTCTCCATTTTCCGATTGGTAAGCTGAGACCTATGTACTGGAAAAATAAGCTCAAGGGCACCAAGTAGAAACAGTTGAGACCTGGAGTCAGCCTTGGGTTGAGCTCCACTTCCAAAATGTGTCAACTTCCGGCCGGGCGCGGTGGCTCAAGCCTGTAATCCCAGCACTTTGGGAGGCCGAGACAGGCGGATCACGAGGTCAGGAGATCGAGACCATCCTGGCTAACACGGTGAAACCCCATCTCTACTAAAAAAAAATACAAAAAACTAGCCGGGCGAGGTGGCGGGCACCTGTAGTCCCAGCTACTCGGGAGGCTGAGGCAGGAGAATGGCGTAAACCCAGGAGGCGGAGCTTGCAGTGAGCTGAGATCCGGCCACTGCACTCCAGCCTGGGCGACAGAACGAGACTCCATCTCAAAAAAAAAAAAAAAAAAAAAGTGTCAACTTCCAGAACCCTTATTTTTTTCACAGGGTTATGGAGCCACTGGTCTATTTTATCCAGCAGAGAAATCAGCTCCAAGCAAATCCCACCTAGACACAGTGTCTTTACCTGACTCCACAAACAAGATGGCACTCTGTCTCCAGTGGTTCCACTTTACCTAGACTTGGAGCCTCCAAAACGTTGTATGGCCACGCTCCATCTCTGCTTATGATGGAATTATGAGAGGGCTTTGGAAAATGGCTGTTCCCAAAGTGACAGTCTTAATACACAGATCAGGAAGAATATTTGATTTAGATTACCAGCCACAGTAGGCAGAACTCTAAGATGACCACCAATGACCCATGTCCTTGTGTGATCTCCTCCCCTTGAGTACAGATGAACCTGTGAATATGATAGGACATCACTTCTGGAATTATGTTACATCATATGGTAAAAGTGACAAGATTTTGTAGATATCATTAAGGTCCCTAATCAGCTGACTTTGAGTTAATCAAAAGGGAGATTACCCAAGGTGGGCCTGGCTTCATCAGGTGAGCCCTTTAAAACAAGGCTTAAACTTTCCCTGTGCTCAGAGACTAGAAGCCTCCTTCCTTCTCTCTCTCCAATGCTGGTTTTGAAGGAGGAGGCCTCTTTGAGTTCTACAGCTTCAAGGAAACAAATCTTGCCAACAACAATGTGAGATTAGAAAAGAAACCAGAGTCTCAGATTGCAGCTGTAGCTGACACCTTGATTTCAGCCTTGTGAGACCCTAAGCAGAGAGCCCATCTAAGTTGTGCCAACGCTCCTGACCCACAAAAACTCTGAGATAATAAATGGGTGTCACCTGCTAAGTTGGTGGTGGGTTGTTACACAGCAGTAGATAGCTGATACACAAGCCAAGAACAAATAATTCCTACATCAGTCAAGATAGGGATGATGTCAGTGCTGAGATGAGAAACTAGCACCAGACATTCTCCCACATGGTTTCCTTTAATAATAATAAAACAGAAAAAAACTTCAAAACCTAACTGGCCCATTTTCTTTTCCTGTCATTCTCTTTTTTAAAATTAAAAGCCAACATGGGTACCCAGGGCTGACTTGATCACAGCATGATTAAATACACTTCCTCTAGAAGTTAGGGAAAAGACTCAGTGAGCAAAGGAAGAGGAACAAGTTTCTCTTTGCCAAAAAATAAAAAATAAAAAATTTTCAAAGAAAACATCCAAGTCTCAAACCTCAAACAACTTCATCCAAGAAGAAACCCCCACCATTTGTCATTTGCAGAAGCTACAGGAGAGACTATGCAAACAGGAGCTAGTTCTGGGTGTGCAAATCTCTGACAGGCGTGCAAGGCACAACCAGTACTTGTGTGAATTCCTCCAACTGCAGACTCCACAAGTGCTTATGTACATGAGAAGACATGTGTGGCTCCCGGGAAAAGGCAGCAACCATTAGGAAACAGTATTTAATGAAGTGCTAAACTGTGCATTGCTGGGTTTAAATGGTGACCTTTGAGTAAAGCCAGTTTGATCTCAGGACACTTCCTTTTCAGGAATTACTTGCATAGCTAACTGATGCAGTCAAGATAAAGATCTAAATCATTGAGTAAGGCCTATGAGGCTCACTTGCTTTCACCCTCACCTCTCTCTAACCCTCTTCCCCAGCTACTCCCCTGTCTGCATCCTGGACTGAACTTACCAAGCACTCTCATTGAGCTGCTTCTCTTTACAATGCTCCTTTCTGCATCTCACCCCCCCACCCCTACTCTCCAACCTGAAGAATTTGTCTTTCAAGACATGCTTTATAAAGTCACCTTCTCTAAGAAGTCTTCTTGAATTCTTTCTATGAAGAGTCCTTAGATAGCCCCTGCATGGCCTGTGCTCAGTTTCCTCATCTTTTCAACAAGGACAAAAACAGGCATTCAGGGTTGAGTGTGGTGGCTCACGCCTGTAGTCCCAGCACTTTGGGAGGCCAAGGCAGGTGGATCACTAAAGCTCAGGAGTTTAAGATCAGCCTGGGCAACATGATGAAACCCTGTCTCTACAAAAAATACAAATATGAGTCATTCATGGGGCACATGCCTATACTCCCAGCTACTTGGGGGTTGAGAAAGGAGGGTCACTTGGACCCAGGAGGTCAAGGCAGCAGTGAGCTGAGATCGTGCCATTGCACTCCACTCTGGACAGCAGAGTGAGACCCTGTCTAACAACAACAACAACAGGCATTCAGTTGTAAAACTTAAGTAAGTTGACAAATATCAAAGGCTTACAACCTGGTGGCATGTCTTCAGCACACAGTAAACACTCAATGACTATTTATATTCTTTACTGAGCACCTACCAAAAACCAAATGTTGTACTGGCCCCTTGAATAGAAAACAGGCAAAGTCTCTGCCTTTTTTCCTAGTCAGTACTTTAAGCATGGGGCTGAGCTCACAGCCTCATACAGAGCAAACCCCTTTCACATCAGTCTTGCAAGTGAGTGAGTCCTCTCTCCGGAAAACTGTTGCTGGGATAAAAGACTTCCTGGAACCTTGGGCCCAACACAAAGGTCACTAAGACCAAGAAAACAACCCCAGTCTCTGACCTCATTTAGAATTTCTGTTCATAGGCGGCAAGAAAAAGAAAGATGTAACAATATGACCCCCAAGAAGGATATTCCCATTCTCTAGCAAAATCTCATTTTGGAATTGCATGTTGGGTGCCTGCTTCTCACTACCATGCCTCATCTCAGCCGGTGTCATCTACTCTGGGGAAGTTTTTCATCATCTCTGCTCAATTAGGAATTAATCTCCCTCATCTGACTTTCCTAGTATGATTTTTTCATTCAAGTCTTAATCACCACCTGACTTTATACTTATTTTCTGCCTCCAACCTTTGAAATGCAAGCTCCATAAGGGTAAAAGGATATGGAGTGAGCTCAATGTTCTGCAACTGGGACCTAGGTCAGTGCCTGACACACAGTAGATGACAGTCTACTGACACACAGATCAGTAAATATCCATTGCATAAATGATAATAGTGTTAGTAGCAGCCAACACTTTGATAGAGCTTCCTATGCACCAGGAATCATTCCAAGGGCCTTATATATATATTAACTCATATAATCCCTGCAACAGCTCCCTGAGCTAGGTACTGTTGTCATTCCCATTTTGGGAAGAAAGAAGCTGGGCAGGGAGAGTTTTGGTCACTTGTTCAGTTATATAGCCATTGAGTTACAGAGCAAGGATTTGTCAACTGAAGAAACACGAGGTTCATACATGTAGAAAGCAGATATTTCTCATAAGGGGTTGCAGCCTATAAGCTGACCATCTCACATGCTGGGGAGCGTAGCATCCAACAGATACCAGAAGCAGGCACCTCAAAGGAGGCAAGGTGAGATAGGAATTTATGCTAACAGGTTGGCTAAGTATACACAGTCAACAAGTTATAGGAGGAGCTATGAATAGTCCAAAAGAGGGGCACACGAATGCATAGTAAATTAATATGAATGTCATATACATGCCATGTTCATTTTGGAGTGAAAACGTAACATTTAAGTGTATTATAATTCGGCCCTGTGTGTCAAAAATTAGAGGACATGAAGGCACTCAGTGTGCAGCCTCCGTAAACTGACCAGAACCACTTCATGCAAACAAAAGCTAGTTCTGGGTGTGCAAATCTTATCAGGAAGGAATGTTGCTTAGTTGGCGGTATCGAACCCGCATAAGGCGAGGGGCAGAGTCAGGTGGTTGGTTGAAAACACTGATGGAACAAGTCTTTTGAGATGACCCGTTTGTGTTTAACCCTTAGGAAAGAAAGCCAAATGATGGTTAGCAAGGGAGAGGATATGATGAGGTAAGTCTCAGCTCCTGTCTGGTTATGGCTAGGAACTCAGTTTCCAAGGTTTCTCTGGGATCCCCCTGGGCAAGAGGGGGTTCCATTTAATCAGTTGGGGTGGTTTAGGATTTTACTTTTATTTCTAGGATTCAAACCAACCAGTCTGGCCCCAAATCTTACGTTCTTAACCACAACACTAGAATGAATTTGTTAATTAACAAACAAAAAATGTCATGTCTGTCACATTCTGTAATGCCTGGGGCCCTATTGGGGGATGTGCTTGTGTGCTCCACAGGTGTCCTCTTGAACGTTATAACTTCTACATGAAGCAAAATCCTATGTCCTGCACACAGTAGGCACTCAGGAAGTGTTTGTTGAATTGGATGACACCTGAGTTTGTAACTTCTGGACTTTCTAAATACTTTTTTTATGCAAATCTCCAGCTTTCCTTCCCATGGAGACTCATAGCACCTATGCAGCAAAGTCCTGTTGCTGCATATCCAGAGCTTATCACAATAAGGGACTGCATATCCAGTCCCTATCCAGAGCTTTTCACAATAAGGACATCCAAGCTAGGGTGCCACAGTGACACTGCCATCAGCTTCCGGGTCACAGGAATACTCAACAGATGTGGATAATGAGTTTGGAGGAGCAATGATGCCAAAAATAATGGTTCCTTGGGCCTTCCAGATCTTCTCACTTCCCCTGAGGAGGGACCGTGCATTCTGTCTACCCAGGAGGACAGGCAAGACTACAGACACATAAGATGTTTGTGGCAATAACCAGCAGCTGTCTGGCCAGACTTAAATGCAAGTGAGCAAATCCCACCTTCTTCACTAGCTCAGAAGCAGCTGTAAAATTACAGAGGAACCCCAAGAGAAGCTGCACCATACCAGGGGGTGGAGCAGCTCTGAAAAAAAAAGAAGCAGAGAAAAAAATATCTGGCTACATACCTACCTGGGACAATCTGTTTTCTTAACAGCACACAGGACCATGTACCAGGACCAGGCAAGCAAAGCGTGGGCATATGCTACCCCTGGGCTAATCCGCGGACCTCGGGGAAGAGCAAGCGGCAGTGCTAGGCTGCCAAGCTCTAAAAATACCCAGCTCATTCCCACCATGACATGCATGGTGAGCTCTTAGTGGGCAGAAATCCTGCCAAACAAATGCCTACCTAGCTGGACAATCCAGAATGAGCCCAGAGGCTGGGGACTGTGCAAACACAGGATCCAGATAGGGATATGGTTTTCTCTTGAGCATGAATGAAGTTTTAAGAAAACTGGTGTGTGTAGATTTCCATGAATTGGGGAGGAGGAACGAGGAGTGCAGAAGAAGCTCCTGCTATAACAATGGAAGTCGATGAATGCAGTGGCTAAAGCTGTAGGCTCAAGAGTCTGACCGAGTCCATGCAAATCTTGAACCTCTCAATAAATACACAGCACTGGGGAGAAAGTTAACCTGAGCCTCAGTTTCCACACCTGTAAGAAAGGGACAATGATAATAATCACTATCTATCTACCGATTGGTTTTTATAAGGAATGCAATAGATTATGTTATTGTTCAAACATCCACTCTCTCTCCTCTCTACAGGACTCCTCCCTACTGGACAACTGAAATCCCTGCCAATGTTGGGCTGGGAGCCAGTGAAATGTAACTGGAAGTAACGGTGACACTTCCAGGAGAACCTTTAAGATCCATCTCATCATCTACCTCCTTCTCTTTTCCCTCTTCCATGAGATTAGCAATGACCCAGAAAGGAGATCTCCCTCAGTCTGAGTCTTGCATCTAAGATATGAAGCAGAGCTGCAACTAACCTCACATAACTGGAACAAGAAATCAACTTTCATAAGCTACTGAGATTTTGGAGCTGTTTATTACTGTAGCACGAACCTGCTTAAACTGATACAACAATTAAATGATATCATCTATATAAGAGACTTAATGCATATCTGGCATTTTCTTTTTTATTTATTTTTGGGCAGGGTTGGGGAACAGGGTCTTACTCTGTGACCCAGGCTGGAGTGCAGTAGCATGATCTCAGCTCATTGCAGCCTCCATCTGGGCTCAAGTGATCCTCCCACCTCAGCTTTCCAAGTAGCTGAGACTATAGGCATGCACCACCATGCCCAGCTAATTTTTTTTTTTTAAGAGACAGGGTTTCACCATGTCGCCCAGGCTGGTCTCGAACTCCTGGGCTCAAGCAATCTGCCCACCTCGTCCTCCCAAAGTGCTGAGATTACAGGTGTGAGCCACCACGCCTGGCCTTAGCAATTTCCAAGCACTCAGTAAAGTTACTTTATTATTGCTATTATCAGTATCATCATCATGGGTTCTCATCCTTTCGGAGACATCCCATACCCTGTTGAAAGTTTTTTCTGTTGTTGTTTACTCATAAAAGTTTGGATCCTCTCCCTTGAGAAATGCACATTTGGACACAATTTTGAAGATAAGTGCAGGTAGTTTGCACATTCCAGGCTCAGAGCCTCTGTTAGAAGCTCCCAGATTGAAAAACTCTTCCTAAAGTCTGGAAATACTGCCAACATAGACTCTGTGTCATGTCAATTATCATTGAGTACAGACAGGTAAAAATGCCACAGCGCCACTTTCCATCCTGGACCAACAGCCCAGGACATTCAGGGAGGCAGGGATTGGCAGACATGGAAGGACAGGGCTGGCCCTGGCTGTGTCCTCACCTCTGCGCTCAGGGCTGTGAGTGAGGATGGCAGACACAACAATCTATACCCACCCCAGACCTGTGGCATCTCTTACTCTGTACTCAAGATCAGCGTCTGATCCTGAGGCCACGGGCTGTCTGGGGAACATGCAGTTCTTTAGTGTCTGAATATCATTAGCTAATTTGTGTGTCCAATTTCAAAGAAATGTTTCCTCCCTGGAGGAGTTTCTACTCAAAGGACTGGCTATTTTTGGCTCCCACTCACTTGGCTTTGTTGTGTGAAGCCAGCATTTCCTAGACTATCCCAATCCCCACCTTTTCTTCACTCTGGAGTCAGCAGCATTGGAGTCCAAACCAGTGTCCAGGGGCTCCCCATAGCCTTGTATTCCCATCCATCTCGCAAGAAAAGAAAAGTCAGCGCTCTTGTAGAGGCCCTGCTTCCAACTAGGATCAAGGGAATAGCCTCATTCACCTTTTCTTTCTCTTATTCATCCATTCATTTGTTTAACAAATAATTATTGACACCCTTCTGTATGCCCCATTTCATATTGTTTGTATGACTCTGAGCAAGTTACATAATCTCTCTCCTCATGCCTCAGTTTTCTCATCTACAAAATGGGATGACAACAGGACCAACCCAAGAGGCTACTGTAGTTGTTAAGTATATTAATATATCCATAGCATTTAAATAATGCCTGGCACAAAGCAAGGGCTCGGTAAAATGTTAGTTGTACTTTGCCAACTATTGTGGTAGTC
Source organism: Macaca thibetana thibetana (assembly GCF_024542745.1). Lineage (NCBI taxonomy): Eukaryota > Metazoa > Chordata > Mammalia > Primates > Cercopithecidae > Macaca > Macaca thibetana. Next base: position 65,633,600 of record NC_065597.1, on the reverse strand, counting down.
ACTAGGGACAAAACAGTGAGTGAAAACTAGTACAGTTCCTGCCCCTATGAAGCCGATGATCCCCTAGGAGAAATACACATTAATCACATACCCTGGAGGTTAAAGATATGTTCAGTACTCCTTGATTTTGGTGATGGTATCACAGATGTATGCATATGTCTATATTCATCGAAATGTTTACATTAAATATGTGCAATTTTTTGTATGTCAACTATACCTCAATAAAGCTTTAAAAAATAAGCACACCAATGAATGTGAATTATGTAACCACCATAAGTGTTACCAAGGAGAAGCATATGGTAGGTTCTAGGAGGACAGTTGATACAGGTTATGGTTTAGGAATGATTTTTCTAAGGAATGATGATGAGGTTGAGGTCTGGAGAATGTCTAAGAATTATGAGACAGTTTGGGGTATGTGTGCTTCCTTCTGGGAGGGTTGAGGGGCTCTGTTTCAGGCAGAAGAGGCAACATGTAGGAAGGACCTCTCAATATCTAATACTGTTAGGCATATAAAACCTTTGATAATAATAATCAGATAATCAGATAATAACAACAGAGGTCTAAACGGCAAACTATGATTTCAACAGCAAGCTATCTTGATAAGGTTCTATCATCTCTCCAAAATTTATAACAAGACAATTACTTCCAAAATCCCCTTGAAATTAATTCCATCCTCCTCCAGGAGCTGTGACGGGTGGGAAATGAAACTGATGAGGGGGAGGCTCAAGTACTAGTGATCACATCAGAGCATATCAAAACCTTGGTGCATTTTACCTCTTTAGTTTGACCTGGAAATTTTCTCAATCCCAAGACGTGGATGATACCATGTGATTAAAAAAAATCTTGATATATTTATTCATTTATTTAACAGCTTTTTTAGTATTTAGGACCTACCAGGCACCATATGAAGTGCTAAAGACACAATGGTGACCAAGACACAGTCTGCTGCTCTCTGTCCCCTGTACTCTATTTTATCATATCTATCTCCAGCCCTATCAGACCCAAGAGGGAGGGGTTTCCAGTAGCCAAAACAAATTATACCCAGGCAAAATAATTTTGAAATAGAAAAACAATGGTGAAGGACTTACACTACCCTCATTTCAAACAGATTACAAAGTTACAGTAATCAAGAGAGTGGGGTATTAAGATAGACAAATAAATCACTGGAACATAACTGAATGTTTAGAAATAAGCTCTGACACTGTCAACTGATTTTTGACAAACATGACAAGATAATTTGATAGGGAAAAGATAGTCTTTTCAACACATGATGCTGGGAAAATATGGTACCAATATGTGAAAAAGTGAACTTAAATCCTTATCTCCAAACCACACACAAAAATTAACTCAAAATAGATCTTAGACCTAAATATAAAAATAAAACTATAAAGCTCCTAGAAAAAACAATTAGAGAAAACCGTCATGTCCTTGGGTTAAGCAAAAAGCTCTTAGACACAAAACCATTCATTATTCTTTTCCTAGACATAAATGAAAACCCAGGCAAATTCGTCTCTACTAAAATTTAAAACTTTTGCACTCCAAAGACACCATTAAGAATAGAAAGACAAGCCAGACTACGAGAGAACATTTGCAAATCATACATATGATAAACAACTATATCAAAAATATGTAAAGAACTCCTACAACTCAATAATAAAACAAACAGCTCAAAAATAAGATGAGCTAAAAAACTCAATAGTTATTTCATCAAAGATGAAATACACAGGCCAATAGGAAATGAAAAGGAGTTGAATATTAGTCATTACGGAAATGCACATTAAAACCACAATGAGATACCACTTCCATATACACACTAGAATGACTGTAATGAAAAATACAGACAATACCAAGTGCTGGCAAGGATTCACAAAAACTGAAACCCTTGTACATTGCTGATGAGAATGTGATATTGTACAACCACTTGTGAAAACGGTTTGGCAATTTTTTAAAAACTGAAACGTACACTTATTATGTGGCCCAGCAATTCCACTTCTAGGTATCAACCCAAGAGAAATTAAAACACACATCCACGCAGACTGGCACATATTCACAGGAGTATTATCCCTAACAGACAAAAAGTAGAAACAACCCAAATACCCATGAGCTAGTAAATAAACAAAGTGTTGGCTGGGCACAGTAGGCCACGTCCATAACTTTGGAGGCCAAGGTAGGCGGATCACTTGAGCCAGGAGTTTGAGATCAAGTTGGGCAACATGGAAACCCCATCTCTACCAAATATGTATGTATAAATATATAAATATACATGTAGAATATATTTATGTATAATATGTATATTATACATACATATACATATATTTATGTATATATGTATAAATATATAAATATACACACACACAAAATTAGCTGGGTGTGGTAGTGTGTACCTGTAGTCCCTCCCAGATACTTGGGAGGCTGAGGTGGGAGGATTGCTTGAGCCTCGGAGGCAGAGGCTGCAGTGAGCTACAGCCTGGGGAACAGGCCCTGTCTCAAAAAAAAAATAATAAACAAAATATTATATATCCAGATAATAGAATGTTATTTGGCAATAGAAATGTAGAAAACACTGATACATGTGACAACGTGAATTAACCTCAAAGACATTATGCAAAGTGAAAGAAGCCATACTCAAGGGACTATATATTGTATGATTCCATTTACATTAAATTTCCAGAAAAGGAAAATCTATAGAGACAGAAAGTGGATCAGTGGTTGCTTGAGGCTGGGGTTAGAAGCAATGACTGACAGGCCTGAGATGTTTTTTTTAGGGCTGGCGAAAATGTTCTAAAATTTATTTGGGGTGATGGTTGCAAAATCTGTAACTTTACTTTAAAAATCACTGGATTACATATTTACAATGAGTGCATTTTATGATATGTAAATTATATCAATAAAGATATTAAAATAATTAATCCTCTAACAGCCCACGCAATAGTTTAATGATCTACATGCCTTGATATACCTCCAGTCTAGTCCTTTCAACAAAGGATAGAAGAGTTTGGTCAAATGAGGAGTCTTTGGGATTGGAATGGTTCTAGCTTCATTCTAAGTAATTCTACCCAAACAATATTCAGGAATAATTTTCTTTAAAGTGGCATAAACACCATAATTACATGCACATATTTTTAATCTTTTCTGTTCTAGAAAGGGAGACTCGTTACAGTCCAAGGAAAATCAGTATTTACACTGAATTATAAATTAACATTTCAGCAGACATGCAACGTTGTGTGAGCTCTTCCCACGTTAGCAGTCAGAATACAGGGGACAGCATCACCTTTGCCTCCAGGGGTCTCAGGGGACAGTGGAAAGAGATCACAGTGTCTTCAAGGGTCTGAATTTCTCTGTTCTCAAGAGCAAAAGGAAAATTAAGCATTCTTTTTTCTCTCAATGATTTTGCCTTTTATAGTAACTCTTATAGACTGCTTACTATGTGCCATGCACTGCTCCAAACATATAAAATGTATTACCTAATTTAATGCTCATAACAACTCTATGAGGTCAGTTCTATTTTATCTCTTTTAACAAATAAGTAAACTAGAGCAGATAGGTTAAGTGACTTGTCCAAGATCACACAGCAAGCTAGTATAATGGAGACGGGATTCAAACTAAACAGATAACTCAAGTCCCTTCTCTTAAGCCTTCCATCTCATGTCCTCAGAGGCATTAAATCTCAAGTTATAAATAAAAGATAAGGTAAAAGGCAGCATGAAAAGTCGCTTCTTTTTTTAACCAGGCTGGAGTGTAATGCCACGATCTCGGCTCACTGCAGCCTCTGCCTCCTGGGTTCAAGTGATTCTCCTGCCTCAGCCTCCCAAGTAGCTGGAATTACAGGTGCCCACCACCAAGCCTGGCTAGTTTGTTGTATTTTTAGTAGAGATGGGGTTTCGCCATGTTGGCCAAGCTGGTCTCAAATGATCCATCCTCAAATGGATCCTGGCTCAAGTGATCCATCCGCCTCAGCCTCCCAAAGTGCTGGGATTACAGGTGTGAGCCCCACACCCAGCCAACCTTTCTGAGACCCAGAGGGAAGAAGAGCAAGTGGGGCTCAGAGTTATAGTTGCTCAGCACTGCAGGCAGGGTCAGTATGTCATAATAACAGATGGAGGTAGGTATTATTGCTCTTGCAGCCTGCAGGTCTCATAGGGAACTGTCCTTTAATATCTTGCCTCGCTCCAAAAGGAGCAGCCTGTGGCAGAAGATCTCAATGATCATAGCCACATCCCAGGTGTGTGTCCTGCTTCTCATCAGGCCTCTCCATCTTACTGGACCACTGGGTTCAGCCCCGACTTGTGGGAGGGGCTGGGCCACCATAGCTTCTAAAAACATACAGTTAATATATGGCATCTCTCCTACATTTGTCGTGTAGCATTGGCACCTTCACTCAAGTGACAGTATTATAGTCAGGTGGCATCAATCAGCTTTAATCAGCCTTATATTTAAGAACCACAGTGTCTGGGTATTTTAGGGAATACCCTGGCCACAAAGTGGGGGGAAAAAAGCCTTTTGCAGTAGATTGCATGATTGCACAATTGGCCCAATACTTCATCCCTTACTGGAAACATGTCCCTGCCATATGATTCTGTGGTCTCAGCCACTCAAAAAGCAGGATACAGTTCCTCATCCCTTGACTTTGAGTTTGATCATGTGACTTAGTTTGGCCAATTACATGAGGGAGACATGCCACTGTGTCAGTTTTGGCTTTTGCCCAGGGTGTCTAAGACTGCAGAGAAGAGACTGTCTAGGAAACTCTGCCCCAGACATCACCAGAGAGCTCACGTAGTGTGGTTTCTTTCCTTGTGTCAATGAGAAATGAGACCCAAAGAGGAGAGCTGATGTATCACCCAGTGAGTGAATACAGGAGCTACAGTGAAACCCCTGTCTCCTGTCCTCCTAGTCCAGGTTTCTAAACGGGAAGCATCAGAACCTGGCTGTCAGAAAAATCATATGAAGCCCCAAGGTTTCATGGAGCAGTTACTCTCTGCTCAGCACCAAGCCATGGGTATAGAGGAGATACCAATAAGGAAGATGACTGGGTCCCTGGTTATAATGTCCTAAATCTGTAATGGAGTGAATGGGTGATACCCCTGAATCAACAAGACACTTGCAAACAAAACGGTGAGGGCTCAGGAGGGTGCAATTTTTTAAAAGTGCTGAACTGAGGAAAGGTGAGAGTTACAGGCTCAGTTCCACCACTCGCGTGCTGTGTGACTTTGAGCTGGTCACTCCCTATCTCTTAATATCAACTTCTTCATCTATAGAATGTGGGTATACATGAGGGGATTCTTTTAGAACTCTAGTTCTCAGTTCTGACTGCATATTATTCTCATCTGGAAAGCTTTTTTTTTTTTTTTTTTTTTTTTTTTTTTTTTGGAGACAGAATCTCGCTCTTCTTGCCCAGGCTGGAGTGCAATGGCACAATCTCGGCTCACTGCAACCTCCATCTCCTGGGTTCAAGTGATTCTCCTGTCTCAGCCTCCTGAGTAGCTGGGAGTACAGGAATCCACCACAACACCTGGCTGATTTTTGTAATTTTAGTAGAGACAGGGTTTCACCACATTGGCCAGGCTGGTCTCAAACTCCTTACCTCTGGTGATCTGCCCACCTTGGCCTCCCAAAGTGCTGGAATTACAGGCATGAACCACTGTGCCTGGCCCAGAAAGCATTTTTTAAAAGAGGAACCCAGACCCTTGGAGAAATGACTGATTGTTGATTCCAGGGTTAAAGCAGGCAAAGTATAAAATAAGACTAGAGCATCTTATTGTTTCAGAAAGTAAGGGAATGTGCACTTAAAAAAAAAAAAAACTATATATTGACTATATTTGGCAATAGGGCTTTTAGGAGGTAACTAAGGTTAAATGAGGTCATAAGAGTAGGACCCCAATTTGATAGGATTGGTGAACCTATAAGTAGAGGAAGAGAGAGATTTCTCTTTCTCTCCACCAGCATGCACTGAGAAAAGGCCATATGAGCACACAAAGAGAAGACAGTTATCTACAAACCAGTAAGAGAGCACTTACCCAAACCCAACCACGCCAGCTCCCTGATCTTAGACTTCCGGCTTTTAGAACCACAAAAAAAATAAATTTTTGTTGGTTAAGACACCCAGTCTATGATATTTTGTCATAGTAGGCGGAGATCACTAAGACAAGAACGTGTCAAAAGAATACAAGAGCCAGGTTGAAGTGCTGACCGACAAAATCTGAGAAAATTTAAGCATAAATATAAATAATGACAGTAATGGATGATTACCCACTGAAAAATTAAGAATCTTGAGCCCATGCTAATATAAAGCATAAAAGTAAAAATAAATGTTCTTCCTTATAGCAGAACACTAGTAAAGAGAAGGAATGATGGAGTTAGAAAACATCAATGGATGCTAAAGCTGGTGAGTAAAAACATGATAAGGAATAGGATATTTACACAGTCTCAATGTATCTCCCTACAAATATAGTAACTACAGTGAAACCCAGGTCTCCCATCTTCCTAGTCCAGTTTCTAAGCAGAAAGCATCAGAACTCCCTACAAGTTACTTGTTAACTACAAACAGGAAATAGCAACTTTACAGTAGAGACTGCAGATACTACCTTAACCATGTAGTCAAAATTAATATCACCAATATCAAGATCAACTGACATCATCTCTTGATACAATGCACCAAGAAGAACACAATGTCACTTCAGTGATATTTCTACAAAAAAAACAAAGTGTGAAAGAAATAGGGCAAAATGCAAACAACTGGTGAATCTGGATAAAGAGAATATAAGAGTTCTTTCTACTATTCTTTCAACTTTTCTGTAAGCTTGAAAATATATCTACTTATGACACAAGTTTACCTATGTAACATATCTGCACATGCACCCCTGAAATAAAAAGTTAAAAAAAAGAAAATATATCTAAATGCATATACAGTTTAAAAAACATATGAGCCCAAGCCCCACCCCAGACTAATAAAATCAGATTCACTGGGGGTTTAGGGCCCAGGCATCCATGTTTTTGTTTCTATGTTTGTTTTTTAGACTCCTTGGGTGATTATAATGTGCCTCCTAGGTTGACAGCCTCTACAGGGCTCAGAGGATAGTGACATTCTGACATTCTCTGGACCTTTGGGTAGCAAAGTAAATGGTTTAAAGCAGTTCCCAACCAGCAGCAGCACCTGAGCACCCAGAGACTTGTAACAAATGCAGATTCTTGGACCTCACCCAAACCTACTGAATCTGACACTTTGGTGGTGTACCAGCAATCTGTGCTTTAAACAGGCCTTTGGGGGTTTTGATATTCACTTAAGTGTGAGAACCGTGGTGTGTGTTGCTTCTCAACTAAGAGTGTTCTTCTTTTCCCTTTTAATTTTTTTAAATTGTGGTAAAACACACACACACACAATGTACTATCTTGGCCAGTCAGCATAGACTTCCAGCCCCACATCACCTTTCCCAAATGTCTTCCAAGGGGCAAAGTCCAGACACAACAGTGAAAGTGTAGATTTTACTCCACTGTTCTAATTATCAGTTTTTTCTTGCTGGTGGTCTCATTTCCCTGCCCTCCTCCCTACCTGTGCCACGTACCCCATTCTCCTTGTACTTCCCCTACTGGTCGGTCCACCATACACAGTGCTGCTACAAACACTAATTCCTTGAAACTAATCTGTCCTCTCCATCGCTCTCAAGCCACATTCTCTGAGCCTGCCCAGGAGACAAAGAACCAATGCGAAATTAACAATTTACTGAAAAAGACCAGATCCCTTTTCCAGGTGTGAGGCTGTACCACGGTGTTAGCAGTGACAATTTTTAGGTGGTACAAGGAGACAGAATTAAATAACATCAAGTCACATGGTGCGAAAGTTGTTCCCTTTCAAGTCTGTTTCAAATCTTCTGAAAACATCAGGGGAAAAGTCCCAAACACCCTATAACACTCGCTAATCTCCCTTTTTAACAGCGAGATCAGGCCTCAGGCTCTGAGCCTTAGGCAGCAGTCTCTGAGCTGTTTGGTCTTCGTTGTATGTATTTTTGCAACTTACTTTCTATTTGTGGGAAGTGATACTGGTTTTCCATTTCTGACTCTGATGCCAAGTTGCTTTTTTAAAATAAATGTGGTTAAATTAAAATGCAAGTGGTTTAAAGCACACACTAAACAAATAATCGTAGAGATGTTTGAAGTTGGAAAACTGAGAATGAGGACCTGGGCTTCTTCCCTGCGAAATCTTCACCCCACATATATCATTTTGGTGTCTTGGAAACTGCATCCTACCATGATCTAATCTATGAAGCAACAGGAAAGGAATGGAGTCTCTGGCGAGACTAGATCACCAGTTCCATTAGATGGGCTGCCTGAGCCCACTTTTGCTCTTCCTCCTTGTCCCTAAGCCTTCCTGAAACCCAGGGACTGGAAAGGGATCCTAACTAAATCTGCAGCTATTGGCATATCCTAGATCCTGGTGAGCCAGAGGTGGGCAGTGGTAGAGACAAGGATGGCTGATAAATGTGAGCAAATCCCTAAACTGCATCCAACTCTTCTGTACCTTCTTTCTTAACACCCTTCGTCTAACATGTAGGAGAATGAAAGTGGATCCTTGTCTCTCACCTTAAGCAAAAATCAACTCAAGATGGATCAAGGACTGAAATCTAAGACCTAAAACTGTAAAAATTCTAGAACATGGGAAAATCCCTTCTAGACATTGGCTTAGGCAAAGATTTCATGACCAAGAACCCAAAGCAAATGCAACAAAAACAAAGATAAATGGGCAGGACTTAATGAAGCTAAAGAGCTTCTGCACAGTCAAAAGAACAGTCAGCAGAGTAAACACACAACCCACAGAGTGTGAGAAAATCTTCACAACCATACATCCAATAAAGGACTAATATCTAGAATCTACAAGGAACGCAAACAAATTAGCAAGGGGAAAAAAACAATTGGAAAACAAATTAGCAAGCCCAAACAAAAGTGGGCTAAGGGCATGAACAGACAGTTTTCAAAAGAAGACATACAAATGGCCAACAAACATATGAACGAATGCTCAACATCACTAATGATCAGGGAAATGCAAATCAAAACCACAATGCAATACCACTTTATTCCTGCAAGAATGGCCATAATCAAAAAATTAAAAAAATAGATGTTGGCATGGATGTGGTGAAAAGAAACTTTTACACTGCTGGTGGGTGTAGTACAACCACTATGGAAAACAGTGTGGAGATTCCTTAAATAGCTAAAAGTAGAACTACCATTTAACCCAGCAATCCCACTACTGGGTATCTACCCAGAGGAAAAGAAGTCATTCTACCAAAAAGACATTTGCACACACATGTTTATAGCAGCACAATTCACAACTGCAAAAATATGGAACCAGCCCAAATGCCCATTAATTGATGAGTGGCTAAAGAAAATGTGTATATATACATACATACACATACATATATACATACATACATGATGGAATAAAACTCAGCCATAAAAATGAATGAATTAATGGCATCTGCAGCAACCTGAATGGAACTGAAGACTATTTTCCTAAGTGAAGTAACTCAGGAATGGAAACCCAAACATTTTATGTTCTCACTTATAAGTGGGAGCTAAGCTATGAGAATGCAAAGGCCTAAGAATGACACAATGGACATTGGAGACTCGGGGGAAAGGGTGGTGAGGAATAAAAGACTACAAATTGGATTCAATGTCTACTGCTAGGGTAATGGGTGCACCAAAATCTCAGAAATCACCACTAAAGAACTTACGCATGTAACCAAATACCAACTGTCCCCCCCAAAACCAAAAAAAAACAAAAAACAAAAAAAAAAACCTATGGAAATTTTTAAAAAGGAAAAATAAATAAATAAAACTAGTATTGATTTCGGTTATTTGTTTGTGTTCTCCAAACAGTTGTTGAAAATAATTTAGAAAACGCTCCAAAAAACCACCCATCTTAGAGGAATTTAGATCAAAGCAATTTCTAACATTCCCCTTACCTTGTGCATCTGACCTATGATTTTTTTCCTTGACCTTCAAGACTTACAAAGGACATCATTATGAGTAATTGCAAAACCATTATGAAAATCAACTCCCTATTTTGGATGACTCCCCACGTTCAACATAAAAGATACTTACTCAAAAGCTTGGTGTTTTCATTCCAGAAGGAACTCCTTTTAATGCTGCAAGCAGCATTACAATTTTAAAAGAGAAAAAAAAAATTCTTAGTAATTAAATGCAAATCACTAGAGCTCAGAATTCAGGGCCCTGTCTCTGGAGTGCCTAGATTCAGCACTGGGAGAAATAAGTAACTGAGAAAAGGAAAGAGGATGCCATCCTGTCTCCCTCCCTTGCACCCCCCTCCTCAGCTAACCAGTGTTCCTCTGGCTCAAAGAAAATGTGGAAGTTGTTGGTTTTTCACAAGGATGATACTATCTGGAGCCGCTGTCCTCCGAGAGTAGGACGGGTCAGAAGAGATCTGCACCTGCTCTGCTAACATAGTTTTGCCATCTCTAAGGGTTTGGTTTGCTGGCTTGTTTACTGGAGTCAGAAACAGAATAAAGGTAACTCACTTCAAAGGCTGGATTCAAATGCTACTTCCTAGAAGATACCTTCAGGACCCTCCCTCACTCCCAAATAGAAGGAACTCTTTTTCAACATGGTATTGAACTCAGAATGTTTGTTATTTCAAACACCAGTACTGAAACACCTACTCATTCCATGAAGTGCCCAAGGTTGCAAGAGGCACTGTACCGAGTGCTGGGGATACAACAGTGAAGATGGATAATTCTCCATTCTTATGGAGCTTCACTGAGGGAGTTCAGGGAGGCAGGAGTTAGTCAATCACAAAAGTAAATGCAACATCACAAATTGTAGCAAGTGCTATTTAAGTACATGAGAAGAATTACTAGTCAAGAAGTATCAGCAGAATGAACAGCAGGTGCAAAGGGCCCATGTCAGACAGGTGAAGGGGGACATGAGGGAAACTGCAAGAAGGCCAATATCACTTTTGCAAAGAGAAGGTAAGAAGTGGGGCTCCAGAGGTAGAAGAGGTCAGTCATGAAGTGCTTTGAAGGCCACAGAGAAAAATTTTATTCCTATCCCCATAGCAATGGGAAGCCATGAAACCGTTTTCAGCAGGGAAACAACATGATTGGGTTTGCATTTTGAAAGACCCCACTGGCTTCAGTAGAGAGGATGGAGTTTGAGCAAAAAGCAAAGATGCTTGTGGGAAGGAGAGTAATTCGAAGACCTTTGGTTGTCCTGGCAAGAGATGTTGAGTGTTGGATCACAGAGCTGGTGATGGAAATGTGGAAATGCACCTTCAACAACTGATGTTGGTCAAGTTACTTTTTTCTGCACCTCCATTTCCTCGTCAGTAAAATGGGAGTAATAAGCCCATTCACCTCCCAGTGAAATGAGATGGCATGTGGAAAGCACCTGGCACATCCTGATGATTCAATAAATGATAGCCATTATTACAGTGATGATCTTTGTAACTCCTGTAAGATGCTTTTCAGTTCACATCTTTTAAAATGGTTGTTTGTCCACACTGTTCATTCCATCTGTGCAGCTTTATGTTATTTGAAGGCATAGTCCCTCCCTGCTGGATTCACTTTACAACAAATTAGTTCTCCCACCAGGATGATTAGCACCCAGTAAGTGTAAATAAATATTTGTGGAGAAAACTGACTTGAATGGCCCAGATGGTGGCAGTCAGCCAGGCTCCCTAACCACTTGAGTTAATCCATCACAGACGTGCTGGCCAATGCTTTGCAATGTGTGATTCTCCAGGTGTGACTTCCATGGAGGAGACACTTGGATCCGATCTGCCTTCAAAAAAGAATGTGTCGTTCAGCCACTGGGTACAGGTTACTGACATCCTCTGGCTTCAGAGCCCTCAGGATTCACTTTTATTTTGAGCTGAAGTCACATTCTGCCAGAGCAGTCCACAGCCAGTGACAGGGAGTGATGGGGACATGGGGCCTGGCAACTTCTGCCCAACATGGGGCTCCTTTCATGGGCGACCTCTGCTCCAAAGCTTTCTGGTTAGGTTGGCAGACTGTCCAGTCTGCACGGTGGTCTGAGGCTCTCCGATGCACAATTCTACTTCCTGCCTTCCCTATTTTATTTTTCCCAGGTGCTTATGCCCCCTCAATAAACTTCTTGTGCCCCTAACTCCATCTCAGCATCTGTTTCCTGGAGGATCCAACTGGCTCACCTTAGAGAGAAAAGAAACTAAACACCACAACATGAAGAAGCATACACAAGAACCAGGTAAGTTAAGTAACTCAGAGCTATCTCTTGTCCCAAAGGATTAAAACCTCTGAGCACTGTAAGAGAACAGTCTAATTAAGTTGGCTCAAACTGCCAGGAAGCTTTCTGAGCAACAGCAGATGTTGGGCCTTCAAGAAAGATTGCTCCCCGTTTTTGGCCAGAATCCCAGGGGTCATTTAGGGCGGTAATGTTGCCAGTTCTTCTCCCCTCTGGCCAACCCTCTCAATCCATTATTTGGGATACCAATTATAAACCTGGGACAAGAGCCTAATCTCCCTGCAAGGAAGACTACGGCTGTCAGTCTACTTTACCATCCCTGCCTTGGAAATTGTTATAGATCTCAGGCTAAAAGTAGAGGGAGACAAGAGAAAAAGCATCCCTCACACAACCTTCAGGTCTTCCATTGGAGAGACAGCCCCACTCTACGGGGGAACGGTTATTGCTATAATTTGAAGGATATTTTGGCAGGTTTGGGAAAATCTATTCAAAGTTTAGTTTAGTCTCAATTTCTAGAACATCAAACCACTTTTGTGGAGGCAAGGGTGACAGGAAAAGCTGACAACATGGTGGAAATCCTAAAGATGACAGTAATGGCAGTTAGTATTTATGGAGCAATGAGTATGTTTGTAGATTGTGAGGGGTATATTTTACAGAATCAGCTCACCTAATCATCACAGGAACTCCTAGACATTGGTGATATTTTCACCAATTATTTCAATGAGGACACAAAGGTTCTGATATGGTTTGGATGTTTGTTCCCTCCAAATCTCATGTTGGAATGGGACCTGTGTTGCAGGTGGGGCCTGGTGGGAGGTGATTAGATCATGGGGGCAGTGTCCTCATGAATGGCCTAGCACCATCCCCTTGGTAATGAGTGAGCTCTCGCTCTTAGTTCACATGAGATTTGGTTGTTTAAAAGAGTGTGGCACTGATCCCCTTCTCTCTTGCTCTGTCTCTCGCCATGTGATATGCTGCCCTCCTTCGCCTTCCACCATGATTGGAAGCCTCCTGAGGCCTCACCAGAAGCCAAGCTGAAGCCAACACCATGCTTCCTGTATAGCCTGCAGAACCATGAGCCAATTAAATCTCTCTTCTTTACAAATTACCTACCTTTGGGTATTTTTTTTCCCCCTTCTTCTTCTTGAGACAGAGTCTCACCCCATTGCCCAGGCTGGAGTGCAGTAGTATGATCTCTGCTCACTGCAACCTCAACCTCCTGGGTTCAAGCAATTCTTGCACCTCAGCCCCCCAAGTAGCTGGGATTACAGGCATGTGCCACCATGACAGGCTGCCCTGGGTGTTTCTTTATAGCAACACAAGAATGGATTAACATGGGCTCAGAGAGGTTAAGCAACTTGTCTAAGACCACAGAGCTAGCAAGAGGTAGAGCTAGGATTCAAACTTGGGTCTCTCCAGAATCTTGAGAATCAAAGACTACATTTATCCTCCCTTCCTCCGCTGTTCTAGATCACTCTTGCATTGGGGCACTCTTAATCTGAGAGATGTACCCCACTCACAGATACGGAGTGGATGCCTCAGTTGCTGCGTCATTTAACAAGCATCTATTGTCTACTCTGTGCCATCCCCTATAGTAGGCACTGGGAAGAAAAGAATGAATGATCCTTGACATCAAGAAGCTCAAAGACTAGCTGGGAAGATGCTAATATAGCAATTTATTTTATTTTCTCTAATAGGAGACCCACTCTCAACTATGTGGAGTAGATACTATCAGCAGCAACAGTAACTTCTTTTTTAAACAAAGAAAGTGAAGATGGGAAAATGTTAACTTGTCCAAAGACATACATCTAGTCGTGAGAAAGCTGACACCCAAACCAGATAAGCCGATACATCACAGCCTCTGAATCACCATCACTGAAACAAACAACACACTTGGGGATGGGGGAAGGGCTCTCCTCGCACAAGTTGGGAAGCAATTTGCAGACATTTTGCAGAGCAAACTGTAACTTTTTTTTAAGGACAAAGAAAGTGAAGATGGGAAAATGTAAACTTGTCCAAAGACAGACATCTTAAATGAGACCAGAATAGATACAAGAAGAATCACAGCCACATATAACTCTAACCATCAAGGGTACTACTAATCTCCAAAATATTTCATCTTCTTGATGTTTTATGGCCATGGCTCTTGAATTTTTTGAGGGTACAGGGAGATACGGGTTTAGGCAGCTGAAGCAATACCCATCTATAGATGAGAATATCGCCAGAAGTCCTAATAACCTCACAGAATCTACAAAACAAGAGAGTCCATATGTAAGCCAGAATCCCTGCCCCCAACATGTTTACTCTGCTGACTCCCTCTAATGACAGAACTCTAGACTTAATTTGCCAGCTCACAGCTCTTCTACATACTTTTTGGAGGCAGATTCTGTCTCTACGGGCTCTGCTTTTTCCCTTAGATTCTAGAGCACCATGGAATGTATCTGCTCTGTGTTCAACATGGAAGCCCTTCAAATAAGTATAACAATCTACTCACCCCTCTTACTTCCCCATTTCTCTCCACTCTCAGAAATGCAAACATTTATCCTTTCGTTGACATTATTCGGGAACCACTTCCAGCAGCCTGTACCTCCCTTAGTCATGTTCCGTTTAACAAGCCCAGTTTATCAATGTCCTTCTTAAAATACAGAACCTACACATGAGCATAGCCAAAGATACAATATTTGTGAAGGGACTGTGAAAACGAGAGTAGGCAGATGCAAAGGGTTATTATTTTTTCTCTAGGACTAAATAAAAATATAAATGCTATTTCTCTTCACACAAACCAGTTTGAAGAAACTGTTCGATGTATTCATTCTGTCATCTGTTCATCTGTTATTGAACCTGTCCAGCTAAAAGATTAGATGGACTTGGGCCAGTAAAGAAAAGAGAAAAGTGGATGGATATGAATACTATGTAGCAGGTGTAGTCACAGGGTGAGGGGTGTGAGGAAAATGGCGGTAGCAAGAAGTTTAGCCTGGGCGTCTGGGAGGATGGTGGTACCATGCCCTGGAGGAGGGCCACTTTGAGGAAGGAGTATTGTAAGAGTCCAACAAATACTACTAGAATAAATGACTTAATAATCAATATGTCCCAGCACTTTGGGAGGCCGAGACGGGCGGATCACGAGGTCAGGAGATCGAGACCATCCTGGCTAACACGGTGAAACCCCGTCTCTATTAAAAAATACAAAAAACTAGCCGGGCGAGGTGGCAGGCGCCTGTAGTCCCAGCTACTCAGGAGGCTGAGGCAGGAGAATGGCGTGAACCCAGGAGGTGGAGCTTGCAGTGAGCTGAGATCCGGCCACTGCACTCCAGCCTGGGCAACAGAGTGAGACTACGTCTCAAAAAAAAAATAGTCAATATGTAAGTTACATTCATTCCCCTCTGCCTCTGGCTTTCCATCTGATTAGATTAAAAGCACTCTTGCACGTGGGAAGCTTGCATGAGCACAATTTTACCTGGCTATGGGAAGGAATGGTGTTCTCCACGTGCATTTTTATTTTTTCCAATTATTGGATTCTCCAGAGTGCCCACATGACAATGCCAAGTTTCTGTACTGAGTCCTGATTCCCTAGAGAAAAAGTGCAAAGCATACCTAAAAGTAAATAAATATCCAGCCTTAAAAATCACTAAAACAATCCCTTGGCTCCCATCAACATTGTAGACCCCACCGTGTGCAGGGGCTGCAGTCGATGGCAGGGGTATGAGGAGAAACAGGTCAGGTTTCTATGTCCCTCGTGAGTGCAGAGTCTAGGAGGAAGATTGACAGGAAAACCAAAATAAAATACCTGAAACTCCACAATATGATAAATGATATGACAACAGGGGAGGTGCTAAACGTTATAAGAGCACAGCAGAGGCATAAAATGAAAGAAGCCTGAAGCAAACTTTTAATTAGTTACACAAAAAAGTCTTTAGTCTTCTTTGCCAAGATTAAAGCAGTGCCGCTCTGGGTCTGGAGCCGAGTTGGTAGCCGTGGTCTAGAAGAATTCAGAGTTCATCCCGAGTCTTCTCTAGAGATGGAAGCCTGGAGAAGCCAGAAGGCCCTGAATCCCTAACAAAAAGCCTAAGGATCCTCACCCAGCAATGCTGACCACGACCATTGAAACATGAAGCCAGTCCCCCAGAGAGGAAAATCCTTGTCCTTTAATGAAGCTGACAAAAACCTCCAAAGTTAACAGTTTGTACTTTGTCTTTCTGCAGACACAGAAAAATGAGCTGTGAAATAGAACAGTCACATCAGGGCCAAGAGAGCTGTGGACTTTTGAGGTGTTGCCTGCGTCTCCTGGGCGGTAGAATCAGCTGGCCCAATGTTTAACAGAGATACTAACTTTCAAATATAAGAAAACCATGTAAAATAAAAAAATCAGTGGGGGAGGGGGTGTTTAAATGCATTTGAGACCAGCCATATGGCAGGCCATTTGGCAGCCCTTATAAGCCTTAGTTTTAATAACATAAGAATTCCCTATAAAATTCCAAATAAGGCTGGGCATGGTGGCTCATACTTGTAATTCCAGCACTTTAGAAGGCTGAGTTGAGGTGGGCAGATCTCCTGAGGTTAGGAGTTTGAGATCAGCCTGGCCAACATGGTGAAACCCCATCTCTGATAAAAACAGAAAAATTAGCTGGGCTTGGTGGTGCACACGTGTAATCCCAGCTACTCAGGAGGCTGAGGCAGGAGACTGGCTTGAACCCAGGAGGCGGAGGTTGCAGAAAGCTAAGATCGTGCCGCTGCACTCCAGCCTGGGTGACAAAGCAAGACTCTATCTCCAAAAATAATAATTCTAAATAAAGCGAAGTAAAATGTATGCATATATATATATATGCAAAGGTATGTATGTATATGCACATATGCATATGCACATACATGCATACATGTGTATAGATATATGTACAGTATAGCCAGACATGTTAAAAGAAGTTTTTTGCACAGCCACCTTTCATGCATGGAACTGTGTGTGAAAAAAGACTTACTCCCAAGCACTGTGAGAAACTAGGATAAAATGGGGCATGCATACTCACCCATCTGAAATATCCACTATGATGACCATTCTTAGAAAAGAAATTCGTGAAAGAGGTGTTGTTTGTTTGCTTGGGGAATTTTTTTTTTTTTTTTACTTTCTTTTTAATCCTGTTCAAATTCTTTTTTAAATTAAACATGAGAAAAAGTGGCCTGGCACAGTGGCCCACATCTGTAATCCTAGCACTTTGGGAGACTGAGGAGGGAGGGCTGCTTCAGACCAGGAATTTGAGACCAACCTGGACAATATAGCGAGACACTGTCTCTATTTAAAATTTTTTTAATTAAAAAAAATTAAAATAAATAAATAAAAATAAGAAAAAGCTCCCAAATCCCACCACCCTAGTACAACCAAGCTGGCCACAGCATCACACTTGAGGTTGTTCACAGCATCCTCCTCTGGGGATGATTCTAAGTCCCTTGAAGAGAGGGAGCATGACTAGTTTGTCTTTTTTTTTTTAAGACGGAGTCTCGCTCTGTCGCCCAGGCTGGAGTGCAGTTGCCGGATCTCAGCTCACTGCAAGCTCCGCCTCCCGGGTTTATGCCATTCTCCTGCCTCAGTCTCCCAAGTAGCTGGGACTACAGGTGCCCGCCACCTCGCCTGGCTAGTTTTTTGTATTTTTTAGTAGAGACGGGGTTTCACCAGGTTAGCCAGGATGGTCTCGATCTCCTGACCTCATGATCCGCCCGTCTCGGCCTCCCAAAGTGCTGGGATTACAGGCCTGAGCCACCGCGCCAGGCCACTAGTTTGTCTCTGAATCCCTAGTAGCTGGAAGTGGTCTGACCCCCAGAAGGTGCTCCGATGACGTCCGTTGAATGGATAGATGAGAATGCACATGACAAAATGTGATTTTTTTTCTAACGAAGTAAAATGGCATTCCATGGACTTTAGGGAAGTCAGCTCCTTCACTTCTAGAGAAGGAGAATAAGGCAGGAATTCAAAATATTCTTATGAACAGAAAGGCAACAGGTAGCAGGACATGGGGGGATTCATGAAGGGAGAAAAGGAAGGTAGGAAAGCTAGGTTGTGCAATGAGCAGCAAGCCTGGGTGTTATTTCAGCCTCCCGAGAACATGCCAGAGTACATATTGTCATTATCTCCATTTGCAGAGGCAGAAACTAAGACAAATGAATCAGACAGAAGACATGATGTTCATCTCATAAATGGACATGTGGAGATTTGAACCCAGCTCAGCTGGCTTTGAATTCAGAAATCTTTACCCCTAAGGGATACCATGAAGTGAGACAAAGAATGGAATGGAGGGCTAGGGATGATGACTGGATTTCCTATTGATTGAAGGAATGTTGAACCAAGCACATGTACTTCAGTCCTAATCATACACAGGGAAGTTCTTTCTGTATTTGCAAGAGCTAAGCAGAAGATCTCAGCACTAGACCCAGCCCGTTTCCATGCTCCGTTTCAGCACTAGAAAACAAGATATATTTGTGTAGGAAGGTGGATGAGAAAAGCAGGGTGGATTTGTCTCCACCAAAGGAAACCACAAGGTATAAACAACAGCAGCAATCCGCAGAGGACAATGTACACACAACCTCTTTCCTCCAACTCTGGTATTGAGACTGCCCTGAGCTGACTTTAAATACACCCCAGGTAGTTGCATGAGGAGTACTTACAGGATCCTGCTGGCTCTGTTGCTACTCTCTATCATGGAGTCCCGCAGCCTTTGAATAAACACCTGTGCTCTTGCCAGGCCAAGTTAGCAAATAGCACAGTGTCATGTCTGGAATTTGCAAACCAGGGTTGAAGGAAGGTAGACCCACTTCTGTGAAGGAAACTGATATTCTGCTGAGGTTTGCAAGATCCCTAAAGGTCCTGTCCTCACCCTGGGAATCCCAGCAGTTTAGAAGATTCCTAAAAGGAAAAGGAGCAGCTCACCTGAGAAAAGCAAGGCCCAGATTGTTGAAGCCATCGTTGCCCTGCTGAGCTTCAGGACACTCAACTCATGGTTGCAGATTTAATAAGCAACAAAAAGAAGAATCCATTTCACAGGCATTTTTCAGTGCCTGTCTGACCACACTGATCAAGGTAGTGGGGGTACAGAGGTGCACAAAACATGTAAAGTGTCTGCTACAGTGATGCTTACCCTCTGGTGGGGAGAGCTGAAGTTCTGGGAAAGGAGAGTTTGAGGGAATGCCTCATATGCAACAGGCCAACCCTGGGCTAGATCCTACTCATGTCTGTCTTATCCAGTTCCTCCCAGTAATCCCATGATTAGGTACTGCTTGCATCGGATCATTTTAAAGAAGAGAAAATTGGGTGTATTAGTCCCTTTTCATGCTGCTAATAAAGATACAACTGAAACTGGGAAGACAAAGGTTTAATGGACTTACAGTTCCACATGGCTGGGAAGGCCTCACAATCAGGTAGAAAGCAAAGGAGCAAGTCACATCTTACATGGATGGCAGCAGGCAAAGAGGGAGAGCTTGCGCAGGGGAATTCCTCTTTTTGAAACCATTGGATCTCATGAGACTTACTCACTATTGTGAGAACAGCATAAGAAAGACCCACCCCCATGATTCAATTACCTCCCACTGGATCCCTCCCACAACATGGGGGAGTTGTGGGAATTACAATTCAAGATGAGATTTGAGTGGGGACACAGCCGAACCATATCACTGGGTCTCAGAGAAGTAATTGCCGCAAGAATCACACAGCTGACAGGTAACAGAGCCAGAACTAAAACCCTAGGCCTCCTGATCACAGCTGCCATGTTGCACAGCCTTCATCTTAGAAGGGATCAGAATTTGTGTTCATAGTCACACATGTTCAGGGTCACATTTAGTGTATGGTGTAGCCAGGATTCAAGCTGAGATGAGCCAACTCTAGACCCTAGTCTCCTAACCCACTATAGATACTGCTCTGCTAGCATATTTGAAAACCACCATATATGTTCTTGGAAATGCACCAGGCACATTACCATGTTGGGCAGACTTATTACTATTCTCCAATATCTGCAAGTAACATAGAAGCAAAAAAGCACATAACACATAACAAAAATAATTACACATAGACCTGAGGTAGAAAACAATCAGAGAAGAAGGCAAGAGAAAGGGGAAGCCACCTGAAGTAGAACTGTCGGGAGACATCCTTTTGGAGGAGACATTCAGGCTGAGAAGTTAATTAAGAAATAACAGAAAACTAATGAAACCCAAAGCTGATTCTCTTTAAAAAAAAAAAAATTAAAATGATAAATCTAGGTAGACTGATCAAGAAGAAAAAGAGACTATCAGAAATAAAGTCTGGTGCACTACTACAGACCTTCCAGATATTAAAAGGATTAAAAAACCCTTATGCCTATAAATTTGACAACCTAGATGAAATGGACAAATTCCTGGAAAGATATAAATTATCAAAGCTTTTTCAAAAAAAAAAAATAGAAACTTTCAACAACCCTGTATCAATTAAAGAAAATGAACCCATAGTTTAAAATCCTCCCACAAAGTAAACTTCAGGCCCAGATGTCTTCTCTGCTGCACTCTATCAAACATTTAAGGAAAAAAAGAAAGAGTCCTACACAAATTATTTCAGAAACTAGTGTTCAGGAGGGAATACTTCCCAACTCATGTTAGGATGATAGTATTACCCTGATTCCAAAACCAGAGCAAGCCATCATAAGAAAACTCTAGACCAACTTTCCTCGCAAGCATACATGCAAAAGTGCCCCACAAAATATGAGCAGATCAAATAGAAAAATATATCAAAAGGCAATGCATTATAACCAAGTGAGTTCACACCACGAAGGTAGGCTGAAATCCAAAGAACAAGAAATAAACAGACTACAAAAAAAAAAGGAAGAATGAGTAAGACCTACTATTTAATAGCACAACAGAGTGACTATAGTCAATGAATTAAGTGTACATTTTTAAATAACAAAAAATATATAATTGGATTGTTTGTAACACAAAGGATAAACGCTCAAGGGGATGGAGACTTCATTCTCCATGATGTCATTATTTCACATTACATGCCTGTATTAATATCTCATGTACCCCATAAATATATACACCTACTATGTACCCACAAAAAGTAAAAATAATTTTTTAAATAAAAAGAATTTTAAATAAAAACTGAAATAACCTGTCAAGTGAAGAAGAAGAAGAAAGTTTTAGGCAAAGGGAGTGGCATACTCAGAGGTTACAGGGTAAAAAAGAGCTTGGCAAATTTGAAAAGTTGAATAGAGATCATCTGGAATAGCATTTAATGAGTTAGGGGAACGTAGTAATGGATGAGATTGGAGAATAGACAAGGCTAGATCACACAGGACCTCATAGTTTGGATTGGTAAATAGTTTGGATTTTTTAATAAATTCTAATGGATGCTATTACATGGTTTTCATCTGGGGAATGTCATGGGACTGTTTGTTTTAATCAAGATTTATTAACAGAATATGGAGAAGCAAGGGCAAACTGGAAGAGAAATATCAGTGAGCAAGCTATTGCAGTGATCCAGGGGAGTCATGGCACCAGCCAGGACTGGGGGGGGTGCATGGGAAAGGGAGAAAGGTGGGTGAGTCAAGGGATATTTCGAAGATACAAGCAACAAGATTTGCTGACGGACTACAAGTATGAGATAAGGAGAAATTGTATAGCAGGATCTGGATAAGTGATCATAAATCCTACTCCCTTTTCCTCCTGGGAATATTTAGTCCATAAAAAACCTCCCAGGCTCCACTCCTTTCACAGCTCAATGCAGATGAACTCAGTGTTACTTATATTAGTAAATATATAATATAAATAGCTCATATATTATAAATAAATAATAATTATATATTATATTATAAATTTTTTATATTAGTAAATATATATTTACTAATATATATTTATATTAGTAAAAGTATTGTTTTTTATTTATATTTATTTGTATTAATATTATTTATATTAGTAATTTATATTTATATTAGTGTTATTTATATTAGTAAAAGTTTCCATGAAAGTGACCAAGGCACCCAACACTAAGTGGTTAAATAAGCACCATTATGATTTGACCTTACATGGGCATTAAAAATATGCTTACAGTCCCCTGGCCCACAGCGTCAGCAGCAGCAGTGAAGGCGGCAGCCGCGGGCTGCCGCGCGGGGGTTTATGTCAAGTCGCAGGGTCTTGCAGCAGCATGGCGGACTACCTGACCAGCTGTGGCACCAGCTACGTGCCCGAGGACTGGCTCACCACGCAGCAGTTCTTCGTCAGCGCCTACGGCCTCACCCACAACGACTTCCTGATTCTCCCAGGGTTCATAGACTTCAGAGCTGATAAGGTGGACCTGACCTCAGCCCTGACCCAGAAGATTACGCTGAAGACACCGCTGATCTCCCCCCATGGACACTGAGACAGAGGCCAACATGGCCATAGCGATGGCTCTGATGGGAGGTACTGGTTTCATTCACCACAGCTGTACCCCAGGGTTCCAGGCCAACGAGGTACGTAAGGTCAAGAAGTTTGAACAGGGCTTCATCACGGACCCCGTGGTGCTGAGCCCCTCACACACTGTGGGTGATGAGCTGGAGGCCAAGATCCAGCATGGCTTCTCTGGCATTCCCATCACTGAGACAGGCACCATGGGCAGCAAGCTGGTGGGCATCGTCACCTCCCAAGACATCGACTTTCTTGCTGAGAAGGACCACACCACCCTCCTCAGTGAGGTGATGAAGCCAAGGATCAAGCCGATGGTGGTTCCAGCAGGTGTGACATTGAAAGGGGCAAATGAGATCCTTCAGGGTAGCAAGAAAGGGAAGCTGCCTATAGTCAATGATCGCCATGAGCTAGTGGCCATCATCGCCCACACCAATCTGAAGAACCGAGACTACCCTCTGATCTCCAAGGATTCCCCAAGCACCTGCTGCACTGGGCAGCTATGAGCACCCATGAGGATGACAAATACCGCCTGGACCTGCTCACCTGGGTAGGTGTCAATGTCATAGTCTTGGACTCCTCCCAAGGGAACTGGGTCTATCAAATCACCATGGTGCATTACATCAAACAGAAGTACCCCCACCTCCAGGTGATTGGGAGGAATGTGGTGACAGCAGCCCAGGCCAAGAATCTGATTGATGCTGGTGTGGACGGACTGCACGTGGGCATGGGCTGCAGCTCCATCTGCATCACCCAGGAAGTGATGGCCTGAGGTCGGCCCCAGGGCACTGCTGCGTATAAGGTGGCCAAGTATGCCCAGCACTTTGGTGTGTCCATCATAGTGGCGTCCAGACCATGGGGCACATGGTCAAGGCCCTGGCCCTTGGAGCCTCCACAGTGATGATGGGCTCCCTGATGGCTGCCATCATGGAGGCCCCTAGCGAGTACTTCTCAGATGGGGTACAGCTCAAGAAGTACGGGGGCATGAGCTTGCTGGATGCCATGGAGAAGAGCAGCAGCAGCCAGAAACGATACTTCACCAAGGAAGATAAGGTAAAGATCGTGCAGGGTGTCATGGGCTCCATCCAGGACAAAGGGTCCATTCAGAAGTTCGTGCCCTACCTCATAGCAGCCTTCCAGCACAGCTGCCAGGATATCGGGGCCCGCAGCCTGCCTGTCCTTCGGTCCACTTAGGAGAGCTCAAGTTTCAGAAGCGGACCACGTCAGCCCAGATGGAGGTGTGGCGTCCTCGGCCTGCACTCTTACCGGAAGCAGCTGTACTGAGGACAGCGGTGGAGGCTGAGGTGGTGGAGGGGGCCCACCCCAGTGTCCACCTTCAGGCACAGGCTCTTTGCATAACTGAGTGGTCCACAGATTTGCACTATGGGTTCCTCAGCTCCTTTCTAAGGAGAGAAGAGAGGTCCTGAGGGCTCTGCAGCCCCTCGCTGGGCATCCCCTGCAGAGTCAGGACTGCTCCCTGGGCCAGGCTGCCTGGAAGCACCCCCCAGCCCAGCCAGCTGGGCTATCAGGCCCTGCACCTGCCTCAGGTCTTTCTTGCTGCAGCATGCTCCAGCATGACCCCCACCCTAGGGACAGGCGGCCCCTGCTGGCTTCTCCTGCAGGGCACCTCCCTGCCCCCAATCCCCCAGGAAATGAGACCTCCCTGCCTCTGGCCCTTCCCAGGCAGCTGCCCCCTCAGCCATGTGCTACTTCTGAGCTCCTGACCTAGGCCAAGGGGAGGTCTCTGGCCCCTTCCCCGGCCCTGGGCTAGCCTTGGGTCCTGCTCCTCAGGCCATTCCCCTGTCCCTGGCCCTGGGAAGGAGGCTGCCCTGGTCATGGCCACCTGCCCATCATTCCTGACTCGCCACTGTCCCTGTATACTGTTCCTGCCCTCTCCTCAGCTGCAGTTGAAGGCTTTAACTTAGCACATTTTGGGATCACAGTTGCGTCATTGTGTATTAAATAATCAGAATAAACAAAAATTATGCTTCCAGAGATTTTGATAGTAAGTGAAACATGCAGTTTATATACTACCGCATGTATAAATTGTGTGCAATTACAAATATGTGTGAATACATTTATATCTTATGTACTTGTATACATATACATACATACACATGCACATCAATGCACACATACATATATATATATGGAGAAGGAAATAAAGGGGAAAAGGCCATTATTAAAAGTGTGACAGCATTAGTGATAATTTTAATTTTATTCTGTATTTCTAAAACAATTGTCATAACACTCTTGGGACCAGATGAAAATAATATACACTCAGCATAATTTTTAACAAATTTAAAAGACTATTTTTTTTTCCAATTTATGGGTTTTTTTATTTTGGGGGAAATTTTTCATAATACATTAAAGAAAGGTCACAAAAATATTGTGACTCCAGATTCATTAAAAATTGTTCTATAACATGATCTATAATGGTTGTATAATACTTCATCGTACAATGGTGTACCATAATACATTTGATCATTCAACAGTTTCTTGACATTTAAATTGTTCCCAGTTGGCCTCTATTGCTACTAACACTGATGAAACCCCTTTATATAATTTTGGGGGTCCACCCATAATTATTTTCCTTGAATTAACTTCATTAAATGTAGGCATAGATTCCTAGGTCAAAAGCTCCACACAATAAAAGGTTTTGAGTATATATTGCCATATTATTTTTGGAAAGGTTGTACTAATACATACCCATTGGCAGTATAGGTAGAGTTAACTGTTTTCTGTATGTTATTCTTCTCTTACAGTTTTCTTATTTGATAAGCAAAAACAAAACAGAAAAACTCAATGTTTTTGTTTCTCGCATTTCTTGGAGTTATTAATTAATGATTTAAACATATGTTTTATGCCTAGCTGTACACTTTTATGGTAAATTAGCTTTTTATGTAAAAGACTATTTCATGACCTTGAGGAGTAGAGTCTTGAAGGGTATCTTAAGATTTTTAACCTTAGCCCGGCACGGTGGCTCACGCCTGTAATCCCAGCACTTTGGGAGGCGGAGGCGGACGGATCACAAGGTCAGGAGATCAAGACCATCCTGGCTAACAGTGAAACTCCGTCTCCACTAAAAATACAAAAAAAAATTAGTCAGGCGTGGCGGCATGCGCTTGTTGTCCCAGCTGCTGGGGAGGCTGAGGCAGGAGAATGGCATGAACCTGGGAGGTGGAGCCAACAGTGAGACGAGATTGCGCCACTGCACTCCAGCCTGGGTGACAGAGCAAGACTCCATCTCAAAAAAAACCCAAAGATTTTTAACCTTAGTTGGGCATGGTGGCTCACGCATGTAATCCCAGCTACTCAGAAGGCGGGGGCAAAGAGTTCAAGACCAACCTGGATAACATAAACCCTCGTTCAAAAAAAAAAAAAAAAAAACAGAGGAAGAAAGAAAAAAAAAAGATTTAATTAGCCAGGCATGGTGGTGTGTGCCTGTAGTCCCAGCTACTCTGAAGGCTGAGTCAGGAAAAATTGTCTGAGCCAGAGTTCGACGCTGCACTGAGCTATGATCATGCCACTGCACTCCAGCCTGGGCAACAGAGCAAGACTCTACCTCTAAAGATATAAAAATAAAAAACAAATTTAAAAAAACAAATCCTTCGTAAAACCACACAATGGGACTGTGCTCTGCAGCAATGCTAATGCTAAACACTCTTAGAAGAGCCTCACAGGGGAGCCTGCTTGGAGACTGAGATAGAGTTGAAGAGGTTTTGATCCACCCAAGAGATTATGTGTGGGCAAAGCCAAAAGGACCCCAGACTCGAAGGTGCCAGCCTCGATGAGATGAATCAAATCAAGCAAACCAGGCAGATGCTGTAGGCCAGTCACCCACAGAGGAATCATAACCTTTGAAAGCAGATTGTGTAAACACAAGAGAGGGAGGAGGAAGATGTAACCTCTGTGTCCCCAGAAACCCCCAGGCACCAGTCCCATCGATCCCAGGATGTGAATAGCTAGTTTGTTTTGGGTAGCTAAGAACACTGCCCACTCAACCAAAGTAAGAATGACTTCTGCAAAAGGTTATGAACCCATTGATTTCTCTGACAGTATTTCCCAAGAAGGCAAACAAAGCCCAAAGCCTGTGTTCAAAAGTCTAGTGATCTAATAACCAAAGAATCACAAATTAAAGTGTCCTATATGAGCCAAGCAGGAACACTGGCAAAATAGAGAATTTATGCTTCATTTAATGGGGCAAAGTCACGCCCCCGATGTGCCAGGTCTGCATGCTGTTTAAAATTTTTTCTTTAGATATTTTCTATGTAAAACTAAGGCTATTTCACTTAAAATTCCAATTTTCAGTTTCTTCCTGAAAACATGGAAGAACTGTCAACACTCGACCCACATTCCCACATGGCATTGATCCATCGACTGGCCTCTTTCACTTGTTTAAAATTATTGTCTGGGTTCATTTAATTTTTTGGGTTTGCAGTCCTTGCTGTGTGTGTTCCTTCCCTGCTTAAAATGTGCTGCTTTCGACATTCTGTAGCAATTATGTATAAAGTAAAAGTAAACTAGCCCAGAGATAGAGTCTTAAGAGGGCTCTCCTTTGAGTAGAGTACATGGACTTTGTTGACCACTCTTTTGCATGATCTAAGTTGTTTTTTTTTTTTTTTTTTTTTCATCTTACTTTGTAATTTCCTTATGGTTTCATAATGCTGGAGAACTGGTCTCCAATTACTGAAGTGTTTCTGGGGCCTTCTTTAAAGTTACTTGCTTTACTATCGACATAGTGTTTGTATGTTTTCATTTGTAGGTAGTAGGAGAGATGCTTGAACAGGAAGAGACAGCAGCTCTCCTTGTTGTCCCCACTCCTCCCTTGTCTTAGATGCCAGAAACCTTCCTGGAGGGGGATAAGCAGAGCATCCTTCCATGTGCACACCCTGGGGCCTGCACCCCCCTCCCCAATAAATCATTATCTGAACCAACAGGACAGGCTGCTGGGGCACCCACTCTACTTATCGGAGCGGAGCAGTTGTGCCCAAGGCAACAGCACCTGAATTTTATAATCCTGCAGGTGAAATTTAGTGCAAACCAGATATTCCTGATACCCAACTTGGCTTCTGTAACTGGATTCTCAGGCTGAAAACATTTTGTGTGAATGGGGTATGGGGGCATGGGACACTGTTTCCCAGAAGTATTCATTATTTCATTTCTCAAGCAAATACTGGGAATGGAACTATGGAGCATAATTACTCAGGACTTTAAAAAAAAAAAAAAAAAAAAAAATTACCAGAAATAGAACCATGAATACTTTTACACTGTTGATGGGAATGTAAATTAGTTCAACCACTGTGGAAGACAGTGTAGTGATTCCTCTAGGATCTAGAACCAGAAATATCATTTGACCCAGCAATCCCATCACAGGGTATATGCCTAAAGGAATATAAACCATTCTGTCATACAGATACATGCACATGTATGTTTATTGCAGCACTATCCACAATAGCAAAGACATGGAATCAACCCAAATGCCCATCAATGATAGACTGGATAAAGAAAATGTGGTACACATACATTATGGAATACTATGCAGCCATAAAAAGGAATGAGATCATGTCCTTTGCAGGGACATGGATAAAGCTGGAAGCCATCATCCTCAGCAAACCAACATAGGAACAGAAAACCAAAAACCACATGTTCTCACTCATAAGTGAGAGCTGAACAATGAGAACCCATGGACACAGGGAGGGGAACAACACACACCAGGGCCTGCTGGGGGTGGGGAAGGTAGAACATCAGGATAAACAGCTAATGCATATGGGGCTTAATACCTATATGATGGGTTGACAGGTGCAGCAAACTGCCACGGCAAATGTTTACCTAAGTAACAAACCTGCACATTCTGTACATGTATCCCGTAACTTAAAATAAAAAAATTTTTTAAAGAAATAGAACCATGGAAGCTTACGCAAAATGAAGGAAACGGGAATGACTTCAGTTAGGTTTTACTTTAGAGCAGACCCTAAAGCAAGAAACTGGGGGGGCGTGGTTTAGTTGGGAGGTGATCACAGAAGTGTGGTGAGGAAGTAGAAAAATAAGACAGGAAAGGAAAAGAAGCCAGCAGCAGGGAAATTCATGGGAAGGTTACTGTTGGGGACAACGGGGACTCAAGCCCACCAGGGGCCCTCCAGTAACAGTGTAGGACACACCTCAGTACTCAGTACTGTCTCCCTGAGCAGCAAAGAAGCTAGGGTATGCCAACTTATATCCCTCATTGTTAAAGACAGTTCTGGGGGGCATTTATTTATTCCCTGCCACTTCAGGTTTGCCAATGCAGCAGCCAAGCACAATCTTATGGCCAGAGAACGTTCTTAGGCAGAGAGATGCCTGTGCTTGAGGTGAGAAGCCATCACTGTGTTGGGAACTGTCCATCTAAGCTTCGGGTGACCCACAGGGTGGGCCAAGAGGATATGAGTGGGGCATCAACAACATAGCTACAGGGAATATTCTAGTTCACATGACTGAAAAAAAAAAAAAAGTAGCTAAGCTTACTCCATGCACAGGTGAATTCAGGACCCAAAATCTGTCATCTGGATTTTGTGTTCCTCCTTCTTGCTGTTCTGCTGCCACACAGTTGGCTCCAGTTGTTGGCTCCAAGTGGAAGCAAGATGGTAGCAGTGATTTTATTCCCTACATCTTTTCAGATTCACTTTTAATAGAAAATACTAAGTCTTTTCCCCCAAGAGCTCTTATCTTTAGAGAAACATATTGAAAATTACAGAGATGAAATGATAGGATGTTGGGAATTTGCTCCAAAATAATCTACTGTGGGTGGTTATAAAATGAAATAAGATTGTCCATGAGTTGATAAATGCTGAAGCTGGATGGTGAGTATAGGACAGTTATCTCTGCTTATGATTAGAGTTACCTCTATTTTCATGCATTTTGGAAAATCATCATAATAAAAAGTTAATTTTGAAAACAATCTTTCTTACTCAAGTTTGAGCTAAAGTCTCATTTCACCTCACTGGGTCTTCGTGGACCAGATAACCATCCCCAAACTGTTCACAGGGACCAGGGGCATATAATGACCCCAGTGGTCCAGGACTGAACCATATGCTCTACCTCTGCACCAGGAGGAATCTCCACAAAAAGCTCACAGGCTACAGCTGGGGAAGAGGGCTTAACAGAGATTGATTACATACAATTACCAGAAGTATGTAAATGAGTATTAAGATAAAAAATGCACAGGTCCACTCCATAAGGAGAATGGAAATATAGTGGACATAGAATATCTTTCCTCATCCAGCATCCATTCTAGTTTTTTACTGAAGAATTATCCCTGCTTGACCCTTTATCCCTGTGGACTGGGCACCCCTTGTGCTAATGCTGCACAAGTGACCTGGTCTGAACAATGAGAGGGAGACCATGGCAATGGGTGCAGAGATGAGCACATGGCACTGGACCAGCCAACGATAATCTTGGGGCATTCTCTGGAGCCCCTCTTCCTTCTGAGGTGGCCAAGCTGAAGGATAAACATCTGTTGTGGCTAAGGAGAATCTGCCAAAGACTGAGTCTGACAGAGGAAAGTGGAGCCCAGGTGCAGGAAGAAGTTCCTGATGACATTGTTATATATCTGTATTCAGCCCTGCTAGAAGCCAGATACCCTGAACTTTTTAGTTACCTGATCAAACAAATGTCCCTATTTGGCTTGACGTTCTCATTTAGACTTCTGTCACTTATATCTCTGGCTAATAAAGGAAACTACCATCATCCCCACCCCACCCCATGCAGCAACTGTAGTTTCTCCTGCCCTGATACTTGTGACATCAATGTATTGCTGTGGGTACAGCTCTACAAGCACCTGTGTTGCAATTTTCAGGTTAACAAGTAAAATCTTCCTTGAGTGCATACTTCTAAGCCTGTGAACAATATTTCTCATCTATTCATCCCTTCTGAAAATATTTTACATGCCCAATCCTCTGGTAGATACTTAGGATATAGAAATTAGGCACAATCTATGTCTTCCATTCCTGGTATGGAGTAGAAGAAAAGATGCAAGTAGCAAACAGACTGCTGTATCTAAAAACTTGGGTTCTTTTCCCAGCTCCACCTTAAACTGTGCACAAAGAGAATTCTGCAAAACTCTCCCTGCTGCTGAAGAAAGTGTCCTACGTGAACAGGATCCTGATGGTAAATTTTCATAACCAGAGACTGTCACAGAATTTGAGCCAAGATGAGCCATTCAATATTGATTTATTCTACTTGATCAGAAATTGTCAGTGGTCCAATTGTCCTTTCTAATGGAAGATCAGCATAAACAAAGTCACACTGAGGCCAGGACTCTTAAGAAAGGGGCATATTTTCTCCTTTTCTGCTGATTGGAAAGAAAAGACAGTGAGATCTAGGGGATTGGAAGAGCCACAATATGGCAGAAATCTGGGTCCCTGAATCACTGCATGGCCATAGGAAAGCTGTTCACCAAGCAGGAACACGATTACATAAGCAGGAAGCAAACTTCTACTATGTTATACCACTGATATTTGAGGGCTTATTTGTTATAGCATCTACCATTATCCTTTGAATTACAAAGCTAAGGAAAAAAAGGCCCAATGGCTTTAAAACCCAGTAGAGTTCAGTAGGAGGAGGAAGATGGAGAAAGTTATAAAATAATTGATCAAGTTGGGTGGGAACCTCAGGTTAGATCCTCATTACACTTTGAATTTGAATGAGCTTTACCCATGACACAGGTGGATATTTTTGCTGTTCGTCAACACCAAGAAGAAGGTATATTTCAGCTTTATTTGATCAGTTGTTTTCATGCTTAACATTTTCCAGGAATCTGTTAATTCATACAAGTAAGAGACTGTGCCTTAGTCATCCCTGTAGCCTCCACAGCACTTCATAATCAGTAGATTCAAACAAACAAAAGCCTCATTGAAGAAAGGAAGGAAGGCGGCTTTTTGTCTACCCATGGTTCTCAACTGGGAAAGATTATTTTTTAACTTTCATTTTAGGTTCAGGGGTACATGTGCAGGTTATAGGTAAACTGTGTCACAAGGATTTGGTGTACAGATTATTTTGTCACCCAGGTAATATGCATAGTACCCGACAGGTAGTTTTTTATCTTCTCCCTCCTCCTACCCTCCACCCTCAATTAGAACTATTTGTCTGTTGTTCCCCTCCCTATGGCCCTTGTGTTCTCACTGTTTAGCTCCCACTTATAAGTCAGAAAATGTAGCATTTGATTTTCTGTTCCTGCGTCAGTTTGCTAAGGATAATGGGCTCTGGCTCTATCCATGTCGCTGCAAAGTACTTGAGTTCATTCTTTTTATGGCTGTGTAGTATTTCATGGTGTATATATACCAGATTTTCTGTATCCAGTCTACCATTGATGGGCATATAGGTGGATTCCATGTATTTGCTATTGTGAATAATGCTGCAACGAACATATGTATGCATATGTCTTTATATAATTATTTATATTCCTTTGGGTATATACTCCATAATGAGATGCTGGGTTGATTGGTAATTCTGTTTTAAGTTCTTTTAGGAATGATCACACTACTTTCCACAATGGCTGAACAAATTTACATTCAACTGGGGGAGATTTTTACCACCAGGGAATGTTTGACTATAGCTGGAGACATTTGTTGTTGTCACAACTATGGACTGCTACTGGCATTTAGTGGACAGAGTCCAGGGATGTTGCTATATGTCTTACAATGCACAGAAAAGCCCCTCCCACAGCAAAGAATTCTCCTGCTCAAAATGTCCATAGTGCCAAGGTTAAAAGAGCTTGATATAACCTAAGGTTCCCATCCCAACTTGACCAATGAATCATTTTATAACTTTCTCGGTTCTCCTCCTCCTATTTAACCCTACTGGGCTTTAAAGCCAGTGGCCCTTTTTCTTAGCTTCCTCATTCATGAAACAGTTTTCTGGGGAGGCCTTGGAATTTTACCTCTGCATTAAAATGATCTCTATTTTTTTTTCACTAAGGGAAAAATACACAAGGGGGGTGAATGCAGGGCACAAAGAGTGGGTAAGCAGACCAGAAAGAGATTCTACATTAAAACACACAGGAAAACAGATCTTCTCTCTAGAAGACACCTGTGATCTCTTTGTCTCCTTTCTTCTATTAGGTCTTCCACATGGTCAAGGAAAGAGACCCACTCCAGTTAGTTCAGGAGAAACTGTTTATCGTAAGGACACATGCAGATTGCCACCAGAAGCCTTCATATTCTCTCCCTACTCCCCCGCCCCATGGTCCCCTATTTCCACTCCCCTCTAGTCTTCCCCACATTGTCCTCCTCCCACAGGTGTCCCCGATCCTTTTCAACTTCAGCTCATTGTGGTATCTTTTCAGCCCCTGTATCAACAATGCTAACTGAAAAATCCTATTCTATTTCTAATTCAAAAGCCCACATTCAAGCTTATCCCTTCAAACCCAGCCACAGAGGTCAAATGTCAGACTGAGGACTGTATATACTTTAATCAGTCCAACACTCCTGGTCAAAGCAGCAATCCACAGTAAGAAGGGTGGGGCAACCACAAAGATTGGCATATCTACTATGCTGTCTCACACACACTCCTACCCCTGACTCTGAGTGACATCGACCACAGACAGAGTCACATGGAGCTACAAGAAGGATTAAACCACTTCCAAGACCCAAGAGGTGCCCTCATCATTTTGCCCCGTGTATTGGCTCACACTCCTGGAAACACTGGGGGAAAGTCACCTACCTTGTTTGCAGACACCTTTTTAGAGGATAACTCTTGGTCCTCAAGCTTAGAAGCTGTTATGGGGAAGAAGTTGGGGCTTTTCAGAATGACATCCAAAGATTACCCCATAGATAGCTTTCTCCTCTGGAATCGCTCACAACAGTGTCAGGCAGAGCCCCGAGGGCCCACGCATCTTTCTCCGCGTTCTTGTGACCATGGAAATCGGGCAGGTCTTAAGAAACAAAGTCACAAAGGCACAAGCTCATCATCTATTTTCACAACACCAATGCAAGAGACCTCCAACACAAGCAAAGCAAAGGCACCAACTGGGTGCAGCCACATATCGTGCGTTTCCAGGCCATTCTGCCTGAGTTGAGATCATTATGCTGCTTCTTTCATTGCACAGGAACGTGGCGGGTTTCTCTAAACTATGACTCATAGCAAAGCATACAGGCAATCATGTAGAGAAATCTGTTCTCCCTGGGAAATGAGGGTGAGCAAATGCTAAAAGTTTTGATACTTTAATATAGCACCGGCCTTGGCTAATTTTACTTAATATGAAAGATTTCAAATAATGGAAATACTGACAGGCAAAAACATTAAAAATCTGCATAAAATCTCATATAGCCCTGCAAACAACAGAGAAGCATGGTCTAATTAAAATAAAGGAAAAGACTGTTTCTGGGTTTCTGAATACTCTTTTCACAAAGGCTTCACGTCAGATGAACTTCAAGCACCAAGTAGCATGGATCCCACTGAAGTTTATTCAGTGCCCTTCTGGGCAACATCAGTTGTGAAACTGGTAACCTATTGACAAACAGGTTATTTTTCCAGCTGCACCCATATTCAAGAGCTTGAGCAGCAAAGTCCCCTGATAATATTTGGCCATGAGTCAGAATGCATTATGCACCTTCTGTAGCCAGAGCCAAAAAAACTCTGGCTACAGGAGAAACCTGGCACTGTGCACAAGATCCCCTTTTTTAGTATCAGCTGTCCCCTTTGCGGTTTGTTAAAGCTGGAGGAGTTTTAATCCAAGTGAAATCTTTCAGGAGACTCCTGGGTAAGGAAGCTGCAAAAGGGGGGAGGTAGGGGCATGGTTGCAAAGTGATGAACATTGCAGCAGGTTCGGCTATTCAGAATGAGCTATTTTCTCCCAAATCCTGTAATTGCCTGGAGCATGTGATCTTTCTGAAGGTCATTAGAGACATGTGGCTGTCAGATTCCTCCCAGAAAGTTTCTGCTTTGATTAGTTAGTTCCTGATGCTTATTTCCTAAAAGGCTCTTTTTGTCTCCCCCCAAAAAATGGGGAGCATTAAAATTTTTAAAAAGGAATTAGATGAATATCCTGCTAAATGTAACTTGGCAAGATGAAAGGAAGTAGCAAAGAAATATGAAAAGGGTGCTAGAGAGCCAACCTGAGGGAAATTGACGCACAATCAGCATATTCCTTCCCCAAAAATGAGGTGACTCTGAAATATACAATATCAATTATCGTCCATGCAACCATTCACTATTTTGACTCAAACAGAATGACACACATCATTGATAAAGTCCACATGTACATCTCCAGGTCCCTGGGGCATTTATAGGCTGGAAAAGATTTTAAAAATATAAAATTCTCCTTGTTTTTAAGGATTCCGGTGTCTAAGAAAGCAGCCATGAGGACCTAATAAAGAACTAGAGCTGAATAAATTGTCCAGTGACTACGAGCAAATATATAGCTAGCAGTGGCAATGCTTCACATCAAAGAAGGAAATCAAAGTTTTTTCCCAGCACAGGGAGATGGGGCCAATCTCTCTTGGATCAAAAGTCCTTTTTGTCCTCTCACATTTGCAGATGTGTAAATTCCAGGCAGATCTAATGAAGGAGTTACTTTTTCAATCCCTAGATTCTGTTTGCCAAAACTTCACCTTCAACAGGGCCACTTCAGCAACCCTGGCTCGGGGCTCCCTGCTTGCTTCGATGTAATACTCTGTCAACAACATCCTGCAGGCTGAAGCGGCCTCTTTTTTTTAAAGCCTTGGATCAACTATGCAAGCTCAACTTGCTTTTATTTTTGTTGAAAATACTAAATTAATTTATCATCACTAATTCCTTCAAGCAAAGGAGCCGCTCCTTGTCGATGCCATAGTCTGCAAGATACTGAAGTTGCACGTTGTTTCTAAGAACACTGATGCCCTAAATCTCCAGCTTTTGACTTCAGGAAAATGGCACTTACTTTATATTTGTAGAATTTCTGGGGCAGTGCTTCTCAAACTTTAACATGCACACGAATCAGCGAGGGATCTTGTTAAGAGGCAGATTCTAACTCAGTCAGTCTGGCTGGGACCTGAGATTCTGCATTCAGGCTCTCAGAAGATGTCAAAGTTGCTGGTGCATGGACCACACTTTGAATGGCGAGGATCTATTTAGCTGGTTGGTAGGTACCTGGTGGCTGAGCTTTCAAACTATGTAGTCAGACTACTTGGGTTTGCATCCAGCCTCCACTGTTTACCCTTTCTTACTGTGTGCCTCAGTTTCCTCATTTGCAGAATAGTGCTCAAAATAATACAAATAGAGCTGCTCTGTGGGTTACATAAAGCTATATGTATAAATCACTTAGCACACTGTATGGCACATGAGCATTCAAGAGGTGAGCTGTTTCTGCCCTGGTGTAATGATCCCTCACAGAGCCTTTGTTGTGCTTACCTCCTTTCCAGACAGAAGAAACCCAGAATAGTCCCCAGATGAAACAAAATTGCAAGCTTATGACCCTCACAACTCAGCCCATCAGCTTAGATTGTTAAAAAAGCGAGGTCTTTCAGTGCACCATATTGTCACAGTTTGAGAAGGGCCGTGTGCTTGCCGGTGTGTGTTCCAAAACCTAGACCACGATGTATAGGGGAAAAAGAGCACCAGTCTTGGGGTCAGGTGGCCCAGGGTGCAAACTGACCTCTGAAATCCTTTGTTTGCTTACTTGCAACATGGGGATAATAAAACCTACCGTGTAGGGATACTATGAAGATCAGGGATCATGTAGGCAAAGTACCCGCCCTGTGTGCAGTAGATGCTCAATAATTGGAGGCTGTTATGCTTGTAATCAAAATCCTATCCTCCCAAGAGCAAACAGAAGAAGCCAACATAACTGGCAACTTAGCCTTGAAAACTCTTTGCTTATCCGGGGCAAGTGGAAAAGGGCAGGATTCTTTGGAGCTTGGGTGAAGAGCTTTTCCATAGCCTCAGATACAGACAGGGGAACTGAAATTATGGGATGCAAGAGGTTTCTCCAGGTGGTCCAGGTGAGACAGAGCTGGGAGATGGCAGGGAAAGATACAGTCATAATTGATTCCTAGAGAGCTGTCCATTCATTCATTCATTCATTCATTCATATTTTTAAGTTGGCCCATGTGCCAGGTGTTGTACGAGACAGCAGAGGTCCTACACCCACAGAGCACCCATTTCATGAAAGAGATAAAACCATGAAAATGAACACGTACAAGTTAAAGTTATGGTACAGCTAATGACATGAGGGCTATTACGGAAAAGGTTAGCAGGTCTGTCAGGAAGCCCTCTCAAAAGAAATGACCCTTAAGCCAAGTTTTGAACTCGTCGTCATCAACCAGTGCAGAATAGTGGGAAGAGCATTCCATGCATAGGGAAACATGACTACAAACCCCGGGGGTTGGAAAGAACAAGGAGGAAAATGACAGCAAACAAAGCCCCAAAAAAGCACATAGTGCCCAAATCATGCAGGGTCTCTTCAAAGGCCATGGTGAGGATGCTGAATTTTATTCCAAAGGCTACAAGATGCCATGAAAGGGTTTTAAATACATCTGTCTTACAAAACCATCAATTGCACACTGCAGCAATCAAGTCCCACAGTGTCCTGAGACTATGGAGTCAGAACTTGACCTCTTGATGCCTTCTACTTCTTAAGAGAGATTTGAGGTCTTTGACCCTGGGGACACAACCCCAGTATGGGACTTTTTCAAACTTTTTACATTTATTGTCGAAGCAGCAGGGGCAGCAAAGAATATTTGGCTTTCCCTGGAAGTCCCAAGGGATGCTGGACAGAGCAATCCCAAGTGTAAAGGCTCTTGTTAGGATAAGTCGAGTAAATACACTACTGAGTAGACCATTTCTCCACTACGAGCTCAGCACTCCCAAGGAATAAGTAAATCCCTACTTAAATTGCCTGGGAGGCCTCCCTCAATTACACAAATCCAAGACATGACAGGGTTCAGCAGAGATTCTCCTCCAGCAAGTCTGAAGGCTGACAGCAAAGCAATGGAGCTAAGGCATCATCCTCACACTGTTCACGGTGGGAGTTAAAAAAAAAAAGACTGTCCCCAATCTCCCTCTCCCTGGCTGTTTTGCTAAGCCCCAGGCCTACAGGAGGCTGGATGGCCCAGAGGAAGAGTCTGCCTTGCCTACCACAGAGCCCTGGGAAAGGGGAGGGAGGGTAGCTTCTTCCTCTGCCAAGAAAATCAGGCGTCCTACAGGGAGAGAGAGTTGGGGGTAAAGGCTGGGTGGGAGGATGCTTAAGGGCCAGTCTTTCCCCAAACTCAGCTCCGTAGAGTACAGCGAGTTCTCTCCCACTCAGAACAGAAGGAGGTCTGACATACTCACACC
This sequence comes from Macaca thibetana thibetana, assembly GCF_024542745.1. NCBI lineage: Eukaryota > Metazoa > Chordata > Mammalia > Primates > Cercopithecidae > Macaca > Macaca thibetana. Next base: position 65,595,698 of record NC_065597.1, on the reverse strand, counting down.
TGCAAGAAAACTGGGGGCCAGTGGGGAGGGGGTGGGAGACAAAATGAGGACACAGACAGGAGGAGCCCCAGACTCCTTCCCGACTCCCTGCCTTCACCAAAATGAAGTAGGGAGGCTTAGCGCTCCTTCCAACTGCACTGTTTTGCTTACTGAATTTTCATTTTGCTTTTCTTAATTATAAGAATGCAAAGTCTCATCAACAACATTTTTGTGCTAGTTGATGGATTTTGTTTTCTTTTTTTTTTTTTTTTTTTTTTTTTTTGAGATAGGATCTCGCTCTGTTACCCAGGCTGGAATTCCATGGCACAATCAGAGCTCACTGCAGCCTCAAATTCCTAGGCTCAAGTGATCCTGCCTCAGGCTTCCAAGAAACGGACTACAGGCATGCACCACCATGCCCGGCTCATTTTTTAAAATTATTTTTTGTAGAGAGGGGGGTCTCGCTATATTGCCCAGACTGGTCTCAAACTCCTGGCCTCAAGCAATTCTCCTGCCACTGCCTCCCAAATTACGGGACTATAGGCAAAAGCCAGTGCCCAGTCAGTTTCACTATCTTATTTCAAATATTTTACAGTATTGGCAGGGCTTAATATTTTCTTGGGCATTTATTAGCCATTGAGTTTTTATTCTCTAATTACATGATAATTTTTCCACTTCCATTTTTCTTTTAGGGTGTTTTGTCTTTTTCTTAATTTGTAAGTCATCTTTGTGAATTAAAGATAGTAACCCTTTGGCAAGTATCACCAACTTTTTTCCCTACCATTTGTTAGTTTCTATTAATTTTCTTTATATTGTTTCTGGAACTCCCTGAAAGGACCATAAAGCAACCATCTGATTCTGCCAAAAATACTGTCTTTGAAATATGGTTTCTAGAATGTCTATGAGTCACCTGCTCACATGTCCAAAATGTCTCAGAAATCCTTCTGCTTTTATAAACCTTGTCTTTTGGCCTACACCACCAGTCTATGCTTTTTACCAGGTCTGAGGACCTTCTGGGTCACACTCTGAAGTCCTGAGCCCACCGTAAACAAAGAGTCATTTCTGGGGGAGTTGGAGCTGCCCTAAGCCACTGAAAGCCAATGCTCATACTCTTGCCCCATCCAACTGCTTTCATTAGCTCCACTCTTTTTAGTCTAAAAGCCTCCCTGACAGCAACAGGTGCCAACAATTTCTCTCATGAACCCTATTTTCTTGATTTCAAAATCCACCTGCCTTGGCAGAATCGCTTGAACCTGGGAGGCAGAGATTGCAGTGAGCTGAGATCGTGCCACTGCACTCCAGCCTGGCAACAGAGCGAGACTCAGTCTTCAAAAAAAAAAAAAAATCCACCTGCCTTAGTACGAGATGAGAAAAGAAAGTCTTTGGGTGTTTATTGGTTGTGTGTTCAAGAAGAATCACCTGTGAGCTGTGGCATCCAAGAAAATGTGGCGCTCCTTACCATCCTAAAGAACTTTCTCATCACTCAACCTCTACATGTGCTATTCCTCCACCTAAACACTACCTCCCTACCCCCATACTCCACCCTGGTTGGCCAACTTCTAATCATCTTTCCAATCTCAGCCTAACTACCACCACCCTGGGAGGTCTTCACCAGCAACTGTGCCAGCCACCCTTGTGCACCAAGAGCATTTATTATCATTTCTAGCATCATGATGGTATAATTATGTATAAGAATAATTGCCTGTTTATCTGTCTCCCCAGCCTTTTCATAGCATGAACTATGTCCTTCACCACTGTATCCCTAGCAGCGAGCACAGAGCCTGGCACCTAGCTCACAATCAATAAGTATTTGTGGAATTGATGGATGAATTCAGGTACTAGAAGCTAGAGGAGGGCCAGCACCACTGCTATCTATCTAAGTCATCCATACCAAGAGTATCAAGTTGAGCTCTTACATAGTAAAGAATTAAACCTTGCCCAAAAAGAAGTCTGGTCTTTGCCCTTGGTGTCTTACTAAGCCCTGGGAATGCCATGCCTAGATAGCAGTGTTTTTTTGCTTGTGGAGGACTTGGGTACACCAGAGAGTCTAACAGTGTGATTTAGAGTGGGGGCTTAGAATCATATAGCATGAGCTCAACTTCCAGAGGACCTGGAAGCCGAGGTCAGCCATGTGAGAACCCAACAGCAGACCCCAAAAACGACTCTGCATGCCAAGGCTCAGTGAGCTTCCCTGGCTGGCAAAGTTCCATGCTTATTTTCATCCATTGTTGCTGAGAAGGTGGCACTGTCCATGATTCCATAGGAAGAGGACCACTGGCAACTCACATTTGGACCTTTCATGACTCTGCCTATGTGTCCCTCTTTTGGCTGATTTTAGTCTGTATCCTTCAGCTATAACAAGCCATAGCCGTGGGTGTAACAGCTTTCAGTGAGTTTTGTGAGTTTCTAGTGAATTATCAAAGATAAGGGTGGTCTTGGCAGCCCTCAATCTTGGAAGTGATATCAGAAATGGGTTTATGAACTGTGCCCCTCAACTTTGCAGGTCTACACTTAAGGACATTCTGATGGAAGGAACTATAATATTAACCTATCTGGGAAATATGAACCATAAAGAAGAGGCCATTACAGAATGTTGGGATTGGCCAAACCACCACTGTAGATGCTCCATTCACAGGAACCAGCCTTGGAATGCAGAGGGCTCCTGACACCCCACTCTTTCAAGCTAGAGGTGGGCAGCACCCTCCAGGCAAGAACATGAATCATGTGGGCCTGCATGCTGCTCCCCCTCTCTCCAACAGATGACTGGGCAAAAATAGAAGAGAATCCCTCCTTTATAAATATCTTTACATGCTAAATGTCTCTAAAAAGCACCATGTGCCAAGCTAGGCTGCTAAGAAACAGATGCAAAACAGATGCAAAGATCCATGAGATAGCTGAGAAGTTAAAGTATTTTAATTCAATAAAGGGCAGAAAAAGTTTCTCAGGAGCATAATGTAGTCAAGGGAGGCCTGATGCAACTGGAGAGTCATGGGAAGTCTGGCTCCCAGCTATTAACAATAGCATTTCTTACCATGGCAGTTTCAATGCACATATGTGCATGACTGTGTCTGTATACACGAGCATGTATGGCACACTCTTATTTCATCCCCATAACCAATCTTTATCCATTTGTTTAACAGATATTAAGCACCTACTATGTACATCACCTTTTTTTTAAGCACCTACATGTGCATGACTTTTTTCAAACAGGGTCTGGCTCCATTGGCCAGGCTGGAATGCAGTGGTACGATCAGAACTCACTGCAGCCTCAAATTTCTGGGCTCAAGTGATCCTCCCACCTCAGCATCCCAAGTAGCTGGGACTACAGGTGTAAGCCATGACACCTGGTTTTTTTAGTTTTTAGTAGAGACAAAGTCTCTCTGTGTTGCCCAGGCTGGTGATGACTCCCTTAAGATACAGAAATGACCAATCTGCCTGCTTTCAAAGGACACATGCTTTAACGGGAGGAGTTTGATTAAACACACACACACACACACACACACACACCCCAAATAATATTTAGATAGAGCTAGGCTATAGGAGAAAATGAAGCTGAGTAATGGGATAGTGGCTGGAGTGGAGGCTACTTGAACCTGGATGATCATGAACAGCCTGTGACAGGCAGCAATGTTTGAGATGAAACTTGAATGGTGAGAAGACAACCACAGAAAAGTCCAGGGGAAGAAATTCCCAAGCAAAGTGCAAAGATGAGTGTGAGGAAAGTTCCAGGAAGATAAAGAAAAAGGACCAAGGGAAAAGACAGCAGGATTTGGTCTGAGATATAAGCAGGAGATTATGGCAGTCCTTCTAGGCCACAGCAAGAAATTGATTTTAATTCTAGGTAAAATAGAAGGCTGGAGGAAGATTTTAATAAAGATGCATGCGATTCAAGATATGGGTTTTTGTCAATGTTCTTAATCACTCAACCAGTGAGGTCATGCATTGATCGTAGGATGTCAAGGCTGGAAGCAGAGACCAGTTTAGAAGATGCTGCTGTCACTGAATGCAGATTTCATAAGGAGTTGCAGTGAAGGTAGAAGCATGTTTCATGGATCTGTGCTAAAGGCAGAGCTAGAAGCACTTGCTGATGGTTTCTACATAGCAGGTAAGAGGGAGAGAGAAATCAAAGGTGACTTGTAGGTTTGTAGTTTGAACAGCTAAATGGAAAATGAGGTCATTTACTAAGACAGGAAAGGAAGGAGGAGAGAGAGGTATGCTAAAGATAATGAGACTCAGAAAAGCCAGGAGACTCATTCAAGGTTACATGGCTGGGAAATGATGGAGGCAGACCTGGGACCCTGGTCCCTGGGACTCCAGGGCAGGGTTCAAATGGTAAAGCAAGCTGAATTTCTAGGCCAGGTTCAGGGAAACACTGAGGGGAAAATCAAATCAGTAACCCAGGCAAATTCAGGGCATACCACATGGCTGATCTATTTTCACCACCCACTCTTGTGAAGGCTACTTGTAGAATCTTAGAATTAATAGAATTTTCGAGCTGAGCAGATCCTTGGGCTCAAAAGGGCATCTGCGCCTTTGCAAACATGATTCACTGAATATCCCCCTGAGTAGGCAGATGGGTCAGGCTGCTGAGTAGACTTTACTTTAAATGGAGCTCCGGACACAGACCCATCTTCCAAGCCATCCTATTCACTTTCTCCCCACTGTCAAAAGGAACAGGACATTATATAAACCTTCTGAAATGCCAAAAGGAAGAATTCTATATTTAACTCCCCTCCCAGCATCCAAACATCACATGATGGAATGTTGAGATCTAATTCAACAATGTTGAGTAACAGGGATATAACCCAGGGGACTCTCTCTCCCTTTCTTGCTTCTCCTGCAACTTCCCGTCTCCAGCCACCCACTGTCATGTCTTCATTAAGGAAGTTCGGGAGCAGACTAGCTCAAGCAGGTCCCCAGGAAAGTAAACAGCTGGGGGAGTCAAATGGATTACGCTAAAGGAGATGCTATTAACACAGATATAGCTGCCAGGGAGCTGGAACTCAGAGCCAAACACAGGCTCATCTCTTCAGCTATCCTGAGAGGTGTGGGGACTGAGGACTAAGAGGGACAGAGGCAGCAGTAAAAAAATCAGTGCCTTCAAGGTTCAGGAGGCAAATGAAATGGAACTTCAGCTTCTGCATCTCTGTAGTCGGGACTTTTGTTAGAAAAGCACTTAAAAAAAAAATTCAAGGCACATCCACAAGGTTTCAAGAGCTGGCATGATGGAAAATAGCGGCAGGGGCTGATCAAGATGGTGTGGAGTGAGGCTTCTGAAAACACTTATTGACCAGCTTGCATGCTGTGGGTGATCGATAAATATTAAACACAGAGGCTAGTGGAGAACAGGTTTTAATGAGGCCCAGAACAGCATGTAGAGTGGGCTGCAGGAGTGAGGGGCCACGGAGATGCAAAGCAACCAGTCTCATCTCTGCAGGTCCCCCATGTCCATGCCTTTCCCTGGGCTGTTCTCAGTTACAAAGAAAACGCAAACCAACTCGGGGGAATTTTGTCGGGAAGTTGGAGGCTAAAGGGTCCCTCCCGGCATGGCCAAGGCCTGCCACTCCAGTCTCTTCTCACCACTTACCCCATTTTTTTTTTTTTTTTAATGCTCAGGGTGTAACAATAAATAAGAGAGGGACAGAGGGCACCTCTGCTCTCGGAGTTTCCAGGCTAATGAGAGAGGCTTCGAACGCATTGATAAGACCAGAGTAGGAAAGTACTTCCTGTGATACTCCCTCAGAGAAAGGGTGTCTGTTTCAGCCAAGAAGATCAGAGAAGACTTCCTGGGAGACATGGCTTTTGAATGGGAGTAGCCAGTTTAAGAGGTGGGGAAAAGCAGGTCGTATGGAGAACATGTCATGTGCAATGGCCTGAGTACCTGCTGTTCTCTTTGCTTGTAACACACTTGTGCCCCTGACCCACCATGGATCTTGTATTCTCTTTGCTAGTATCGCTCTGCCTAGAGTGGCACACCAGGAAGAATAATTCGCCTTTATTATTAGCATGTTATTATTGTTATTATTACTACTACTGTTATTATTTTACTTATGAGCACTTATGATGTGTCAGGCACTGCACTAAGCATTTTACCACCATTACTCTCCTCTAAGCTCCATATCCTTAGAAGAGAGTGTTATTATAATCCCCATTTATAGGTGAGGAAACTGAGCTTCAGAGAAGCGAAATAGGCTGGGCGCAGTGACTCACGCCAGTAATCCCAGTACTTTGGGAGACTGAGGCAGGCAGATCACTTGAAGTCAGGAATTTGAGGCCAGCCTGGCCAACATAGTGAAATCCCATCTCTACTAAAAATACAAAAATTGGCTGGGCATGGTGGTGCATGCCTGTAATCCTAGCTACTCAGGAAGCTGAGGCAGGAGTATCGCTTGAGCCTGGGAGGTAGAGGTTGCAGTGAGCTGAGATTGTGCCACTGCACTCCAGCCTGGGCAACAGAATGAGCAGAACAAGACACCGTCTCAGAAAAAAAAGAAAAAAAAACAAAAGAAAAGAACAGAGGTGAAATAACTTGTCCAAAGTCAACTCAGACACTTAGAGGTGGCAAAGCTGGATCTGGGGACATACAACATGTCTCCAGTGCACCTAAACGGGTGCTATACCACTTACCACTAGGTCATCCTACGTCTAACGTAAAGCCACACATTGAACTGTCGTGATGGCTTTCTTACCTACTTCTCATGTCCCTTGACATTTATCATGCAAGATCTAGTCCATAGACATTGGAATCATTCAGACGTGGAGTTAAATCCCATAACCACCACTAACTAGATCTGTCATTTTAGGCAAGCTATGTGAACTTTCAATGCCTCTGTTTCTACAACCACAAAGTGGGGATTTTAATACCTATGTCCTGAAGGACTGCGGAAAGAAGCAAGATAATATGTTTAAGCAGTGTAGCAGAAGACGTGGCACTTAACAGGTTATAAGCTTCCCATTGCTGCTGTAACAAATTGCCACAAAGTTAGCAGCTTAGAGCGATGTAAAATTAAAGTCCTGGAGGTCAGAAATCTAAAATGGACCAGCAGGGCTTCCTACTGCTTCCTTTTAAGGCTTTAGAGGAGGATTCATTTCTTTTCTTTTCCAGTTTGTAGAGTCTGCCCACATTCCTTAGCTCGTGGCCACATAGCTCTAACTCTGTTTCCATGGTCACATCTTCTCTGACTCTTCCATGCCTGCCTCTTATAAGTACACTCATGATTATATTGGACCCACCAGATAATTTTGGATGAGGCTCTCATCTCAAGATGGATCCATAACTTAATCACATCTTCAAAATCCCTTTTGCCATAAATCATAACATTTTCACAGGTGTCAGAGTTTAGAAGGTGAACATCTTTGAGAAATTGTAGTTCTGCCTGCCAGGCCACCCTCTTGCCCCCAAAGATTCACCCCATCCGCCCAAAAGTAACTCATGATAGTGTCAATTCAAAGTCCAAAATTTTCATCAAAATCTCATCAGACCAGGCACAGTGACTCACACCTGTAATCCCAGCATTTTGGGAGGCCGAGGCGGGTGGATCACCTGAGGTCAGGAGTTCGAGACCAGCCTGGCCAACATGGTAAAACCCGTCTCTACTAAAAATACAAAACTCAGCCAGGCATGGTGGCGTGCACCTGTAATCCCAGCTACTCTGAAGGCTCAGGCATGAGAAGCACTTGAACCTGGGAGGTGGAGATTGCAGTGAACTGATATCATGCCACTGCACTCCAGTCTGGGTTGACAGAGTGAGACTCAGTCTCAAAAAAATAATAAATAAATAATAAATAAACAAATCGCATCAGCTCAAATGTCTAAAATCTTATCTCAATCACCTAAATCAAGTACTTATAAGAATCTGAGCATGATCCCTCCTGGGTCCAAGTTTCTCTCCAATTGTGGACCTGTAAAACTAGAAAACGGATTATCTGCTCCCCACATGTAATTGTGGAACAGGCATGGGATACCAGTTATAGGCGTTTTTGATCAAAAAAGGAAACAATTAAAAGAAAAAACAAGTCACCACATCCAAGCAATTTTGGAATTCAGTTAGGCAGTCCAGATGCAGTGGCTAATGCCTGTAATCCTAACACTGTGGGAAGCCACGGTGGGTGGAATGCTTGAGCCCAGACATTGCAGACAGCCTGGGCAATGTGGTGAAACCCCACCTCTAAAGAAAAAAAATACAAAAACAGGTTAGCTGGGTATGGTGGCGCATGCCTGTAGTTCAACCTACTCAGGAGGCTGAGGTGAGAAAATCACTTGAGCCCAGGAGGTTGAAGGTGCAGTGAGGAGTGATCACACCACCGCACTCCAGTCTGGCCTTCAGAGTGAGACACTGTTTCCAGAAAGAAAAAAAAAAAAAAAAAGGAGAGGAGAGATTCAGTTAGGTAAACACTAGGTTGCAAAGTCTAGAAATAATCCTCTCCCATCTCTGTCCTTTGAGCTTGAGGCTCTACCTTTTGAGCAACCAGTCCTTTCTCATGAAGGGTAACATGTGTTTGCAGCCTAAGAGTTTTAAGTCATTTCCTGCCTGTAAAATTTGGGGATTATATCATAGGTGAGAATTGAACAATCAGAACACTTGGACACAAGGCAGAGAACATCACACACTGGGGCCTGTTGTGTGTGGGGTGGGGGGCTGGGGGAGGGATAGCATTAGGAGAAATATCTAATGTAAATGACCAGTTGATGGGTGCAGCAAACCAACATGGGACATGTATACCTGTGTAACAAACCTACACATTGTGCACACATACCCTACAACTTAAAGTAAAATAATAATAAAATAATTTGGGGAGTGTAACGGGCCTTCTTTCAATCTTCTCTGTTACCTTGGGTCCAAATTGCCTGTGTTTATGCTGGTAGGAAATTTCAAAAACCTCATGGGTCTCCTGTGTATGTCATGGGGATTCACTCCATCAGACAAAAAAAGGTTATTCACAGTCCTTTCCTGGATAATCCTAATATCTATTCTTCACTTCTGGTTAAAAGGCCAAGGGGTACATGAGTCTCATACCTAATCTCTTCAAACAGCCCTCTGTGTGGCTGAATACTGGGACTTTTTATCTTTCCAAGGAACTAGCAAAAAAAAGCTGTTCAGCCATACCCTTTCCTGACATGCTTTCCTGATAGTAAATCTCCTAATTTTAGCATCTTTTGCAATCCAGATAGGCTGAGAATTTCCCAAGTCATCAAATCTTGGTTTCTTTTTGCTTAACAGTTCTTCCTTCAATCTATCTCTTTCCTCTCACATTTTACTAAAAGGAGTAAGAAGAATCCAGGCTGCCCCTTCAACACTACCAAGTTCATTGCTTGCAAGTTCAGATTTCCACACAACTGTAGCATATAATTCAGATAAACGTTCTGCCACTGTATAACAAGGATGTCCTTTACTCCAGTTTTCAATAACATTTCCTTCTTAGGTGGTAGTGCCTTTAACATCCATAATTCTACCAAAAATCTGTTTATGATGATTTAGGTATTCTCTAAAATGATATATGCTTTCTCTAACATGTTACTTACTTTCTTCTGAGTCCCCAGAAACAGAGCTGTTAGCATTCATATTTCCACTCACAGTCTGTTGAAGGATGTCTAGTCTTTTTCTCTGATGTGTCTCCAAATTCTTCTAGCCTCTGCCCAACACGCAATTCCAAGGCCACTGCCACTTTTTAAGGTATTTGTTACAATAGAACCCTATTCCTGGCACCAAAATCTGTATTACTGAGGGTTCAATTAAAGGAACAGACGAGCAAGAGACATATATTAAGAAACATATGACAAGGAATCGGCTCACATGATTGTGGGGAATGGCTAGGCAAGTCCAATATCCACGGGGCAGGCTGGAATTTCCGGGCATGAGCTAAACCTTCTCTCCTTGGGTGGAATTTATTCTTCAGAAGCCTCAGCTCTACTCTTAAGTCCTCTGATTGAATCAGGCCCACCCAGATTATGTAAGATAATCTCCCTTAAAGTCACCTGATTATAAGCTTTAATCACATCTACAAAACACTTTCACAACACACCTACATTAGAGTTTGACTAGGTAACTATAGACTATAGCCCATCCAAGTTGACACATAGAACTGACAGGTGTTGCATTCATCATGCTCCGTCCCTAACGCTCAAGACAGCCTCTCATGCATTTCTCTATCTCCTCCCCCTGGGCCCAGGTCCAGATAAGCATATATAAGTTAAGTGGGCAAGTCTAAAGGATAAAGTTGGCTTATCCTTTCTACTTTCCATCACTCTACTTTCCATCACTCTACTTTCCATCACTCTCCCTTCCACCCTCTGCTCCACCATCCAACCCCACTGGTTCTGAAGGTTTCCTATTGAACCATCCTCCCAGAAAGCCCATCATCTTCTGCTTTGGAAAGCCAATGTTGTAAATATTGGAAGCATAACCTCCAGCACACACACACACAATATCATCTCACCTCTTCAACAGATGAAGGCTAAAACAACTAAAATCCAAGAGTAAATCTCCAGCTACAAACACAAGCTCAAATAGCAACAGGAACTTCAAGGAGGAGACTCATTTACAACTAGGTTCTAATGAAACCAGGTCCTCCTTCCAAGAAAATCAAACTGTGTAACTCAGAATAGCCAATTTAGGATGCAAGACGCATTTGGCTAATTATACTCAATTGTAGACCTGTTATCCATGGTGTTAGACAAGGACTAAAGGTTAAAGATACTGATTAATAATTAATGAACTATCTCATTAAAAAAAGAAATCATTGCAATATTTTGCTCCGCATATTCTAGGTGACCTTTTCCTTCACATTTTTCTTCATATTTTGGATGAATTTATCTGTCAGTGGAAATGTCTTGAAAGACTACGTTCATTCCACCTTCACAAGGATGATAATGATGATGATGCTGATAGCAGCTACCATTTATCGGGGAACTAACCTTGGGCCACACGACTGTGCTAAGCACTTTATATACAGTGTTTGGTTTTATCATTATTATGATCTGAGGCCCTGAAAAAGAATTTGAGCTCCCAGTGGTTTGAGAAATGATCCCAGGAAACACTGGTAAGAGGAAAGAGAAGTGAGACAGGGAAGTAAAAGGAAACAATAAATGGTGGATTTTAAATTAAGAGACTGCTTAGGGCAACTGGGCCTTAAGATCACTAGAGACACATCTGGGATATAGCATAAAATATCTACTCTACATCAGTTATCCTGCCTACAAAACAAAGGACTGGAGTGCTTATCCACAAATCCCTACCGTTGGCTGCTTCCAGCACCTTTGCTTCCCCTGCAGGTGGGCTAAACCTGCTTCCAAAGCCAGAAAAGACAGAGTCAGAGGGGTTCATAGTGATCAGGCTTCCATATATGGAGGCAAGGACTGCGGGCACATGGGAAAGCCCCAACAGCACATGCTACACAACCCTAGTAAGTAGGTGGTATTATCCTCATTTAAAAAGAGAACAAAAGTGAGGCTCAGAGAAGAAAGTAACTTGCTTAAATGATGAGGCTGGATTGTAAGCGGGTGTGACCCTAAAGTCACATTCTTGCCCACTACACATGCTGACAGGTGTTCCTATTTTCTCCATCTTAGTTCGAGCCGTATCACCCACACCTGGAGGTCTGCAATGACCTAATGCTTTCACCTGCCTCCAGACCTTCCTGCACACTGAACTTCATTTCCCTTCCTTAGCTACTTACAAAACAGAGGACGAAGTTCAGACTCCTTATTCAGGCACTCGATTACTCCCGTGAGCTGGCCCTATGGCCACCATTTGCCTTCCTGCCCCAGCCCTGGCCTACATTTCCTTAATGCAACTCACGTGCCATTTTTCTTCTTTTCAATAAAAACTCACTGTGCACCTATTCTGTGTGAGCCACTATAGCTTCCTCCTCTGTAAAATGGGGGTAATTGTAGGGTTAAGAGCATTAAATGAGAGAGTGTGACATGCTTAGCACAAAGTAAGTACTGAAGTAATGCAAGCCTGCATTATCATGAGCTCACCCAAGAGTCATGACTTTATCCTCAGAGCCAGGGATGTGCCACATAGTACTTGTCACAAACTTCTAGATACTGAACATGACCTCTCTGACTCTGAGAGGCCAGCTCCTTGAGATAATGGGCTGTACCGTCCGGGATGACAGGAAGAACTTTGGGCTTATAGCCAGAAGCCAGATTCCAAATTTGGATTTTACCAATCCCTGGCCACGAGACTATGACCATATGAATCCACTCCCAGACCCTAGTTCTGACATCACCCAGGTGGGCAAGGCACTTTCCTCATGGCATTAGTAGAAATTAAAGGCTATAGATGTTTCATGAAAAGTGAGCTCCTTCCATAAAGCCTAAATCATATTAGTGTGTGACATGGTTAACACTGAAAACTCAGAGGTCAGAGAGGGCTGGGTTTGAAACCAGATTCGATCACTATTCAGCTGTGAGACTGTATCGGTCCATTTTCACACTGCTGTAAAGAACTATCAGAGGCTGAGTAGTTTATAAGGAAGAGAGGTTTCATTAACTCACCGCTCCCCATGGCTGGGGAAGGAGACCTCAAGAAACTTACAATCATAGTGGAAGACGAAGAGGAAGCAAGGAACATCTCACTTAGCAGAAGGAGCGGGATGGGGAGCAAGAAGGGGAATTGACACGCACTTTTAAACCATCAGATCTCACGAGAACTCGCTCACTATCACAAGAACTCGCTCACTATCACGAGAACAGCAAGGGGAAAATCCTCCCCCATTATCCAATCACCTTCCACCAGACCCCTCCCTGACACGTGGGGATTACAATTTGAGATGAGAGTTGGATGGGGACACAGAGCCAAACCATATCAGAGACACTGTGCACTCTGTTTCCTTCTATGAGCCTCAGCTTTTCCATCTGTCAAACGGGGGTGAGAACAGCATCCCAGAGTTACTTTGAGGATTAAATGAGATATTTAAAGTACCTGGCACAGCTTCTTGCACATAATAAAATTTCAATACATGCCAACTATTATTATTACTATGCCATCATTATCAGAATGTTTCGAATATAGAATTGCTTGAGGATAGTTTACTGAATGATGAATGAATTAAGTGCTGAGAGAACATCATCCGCTAAGGCCTGAGTACCTAGATTTCAGAATTCTGGGTATGGAAGTTCTCCAGTGGGGAAACAAACAGCCTTGCAATTAAGAAAACTGAAAAAGAACAGAACAGGCTTGGCCCAGTTGCCTAAGACCAGTCATGTGTGAAATGCCTCAGAACACCTGATGGAGACAGCACGGATCAGGCCAAGTCAAAATTGAGAGCATGAAACAGACAGCCCTGGAGGCCTAGAATCTGCTGAGGCCATTTCTTCCCAAGACCTAGGGGTGGAAGCTTGGGGGTCAAGTCTGCTTTGAGAGGCTGTGTGCAGAACCCTTTTGCATCTCCTGTCTCAGTAACAGGAGGTCAGGGCGAGCTTCCCCCACAAACCCCGACAGGTGTTTATTATACCCTGTGGGGAGGCAAGGAGAGGAGAGGGAAATGTCTCTTCTAAAGAGGCCTAGGACAAGAGGGGCAGCTGAGAGCCTCATGACGATGAAAACAGAAAATAGATCAAATTAAAAGCCAACTAAAAACAAAAGCCAATCTGCTACCATTGTTAAAATGCAGATTCCAGTTGTCAGTCTGGGTAGGGCCTGGCCTCTGCAATTTAAGCAAGACACCCCTGGGGATACAGATGTGGCTGGTCACACTTTGAGTAGTAAGGCCTTGGATATTAGTCCAGCGTTTCCAAACTTTCTTTAAGATAAGAATCACCTGGGGATACCTTGTTAAAAAGGCACGTATCCAACCATACCCAAATATACTGAGTCAAAATGGGGTTGGGGGGAATACCCAAGAGGCTATAAGTTTAAAGAGCTCCACAGGTTATTTTTAATATCAGAGAGAGGTTTCGGAAACACTGATTTGGTCTGTATCAGGTTCAGCAAATTCAAATATGTGCAGAACCCAGACAGATGAGATAAATAATCTTCTTTTTTTTTTTTTTTTTTTTTGAAGGGAGTCTCACTCTATCCCCCAGACTGGAGCGCAGTGGCACAATCTTGGCTCACTGCAACTTCCGCCTCCCAGGTTCAAGTGATTCTCATGCCTCAGCCTCCAGAATAGCTGGGATTACAGACACCTGAGATCCAGTAAATGAAAACTAGGAATCTATAGCCATGCTGAGTGTTTCATAAGGCCTGGCATAATTCAAATTCTGCCCTGTAATCAGGCTGTCCCAGGCAACCCAGGCCAGATTAAAGAAATATTAAGTTTATTTGCTTTGGGTTGGAATATATATAACTCAGTGTAGTTCCACTGGTTACCTTATATTCTGTTGATATGCATTTCTAAGTGGCAATTGACTGCATGCTGTTAATTCATTTTTTTAAATAAAATCAATTAGCACTTAATGTATTTTGTTTCACTGGCAAAACACACAGTATATCATGAAGATAAAAAGCCACAGGATAAGAAGAGTCCCTGGTGAATAAAAGGTGAGGAACTTCAGAATAATTCAGGCCCAAATCTCTTTCAAAGATTTGGAAACTGGGCTCCCAAAAAGAGAACTGACATGTCCAGGGTCAGAGTGATAGTGACACAGTCAAGACTAGAATCCAAGTCTTCCCTGACTCTCAATCTAGTAAATTTTTCTACTGTAATTCAAATAGGTAGCCTACGGGAGAATGAGATCTTTGGTTTTCTCCGGTCCAGAAAATACTCTTTCTTCTGGCACTTTTGGGAAACAAACTGTCCCCACTTTTCATTCCATGTAGCTCAAGTGGGGCAACCTCAGCATCTTCAGCTCTCAGGATATGCACATGACCAGCCTGGTCAATTAGTGTATTCCTGTCCTGAACATTGTGATTGGTTTATTTATGGGCACATGAGTAAGGGGAGTCCAATCAGAGTTAGCCCTGGGAGTTCTGATGAAGCTACCAGGAAGTGGACTCTGTGCTCCGTTTCCCCTGAGTCACTTAACTGATAGAATAAAGATGCAGCACTTCTTCTAGTGACTGTCTTGCCACACTGGGAGTCAGGGTGAGGAGACATTCCCTGAATAAAACCAATACAGGCTGGGTGTGGTGGCTCATGCCTGTAATCCCAAAACTTTGGGAGGAGACCAGGATAGGAGGACTGCTTGAGCCAGGAGTTTGAGACCAGCCTGGGCAACATAGTGAGACTCCATCTCTTCAAAAATAAAAATAAGTAACCAGGCATGGTGGTGTGCACCTGTAGTCCAAGCTACTCAGTAAGCTGAGGTGGGAGGATCACTTGAGCCCAGGAGGTTGAGGCTGGAGTGAGCCATGATCGTGCCACTGCACTCCATCCTAGGAGACAGAACAAGACACTGTCTCAAAAAAAAAAAAAAAAATAGGCAGGTGCAGTGGCTCACACCTGTAATCCCAGCACTTTGGGAGGCTGAGGTGGGTGGATCACGAGGTCAGGAGTTTGAGACCAACATGGCAAATATGGTGAAACCCCATCTCTAATAAAAATACAAAAATAGCCAGGCGTGGTGGTATGTGCCTGTAGTCCCAGCTACTTGGGAGGCTGGAGGCAAGAGTATTGCTTGAGCCCTGGAGGCAGAGGTGGCAGTGAACCGAGATTACGCCACTGCACTCTAGCCTGGGCAACAGTGCAAGACTCCATCTAAAAAAAATAATAATAAAATAAAATTAAATTAAATTAAAATAAATTAAAATAAAAATAAATACAGTGAATACAGAGAAGAATCAAGCGGAAAAGCAAGACAGACCGAATCCCAATGATACCTGGATCTAGCCAGGCTGGAAGATTCTCGCTATTTTCGGTTACATCACCCACCTTGTCTGACTTCCTACAGCTGCCATTGGTAAATAACAACCGTAATGCCAGATCTTTTCATATCTTTCTGTTGTAAAAATTGAGATTTTACAGATGATGTTCATTTAAACTATGGCATGCCATCCTTAAAGCACCTCTGTGAGGTAAATAGGCCAAGGGCTATTTTCCACATTTTACAAATGAGATACCGGAGCTCAGAGGGGAGTGATGCGTTGCCAGAGGTCACACTGCTCACCAACAGCAGGACAGGGACAATAAATCTGGTCTTATGATGCCAGTTGAGAGTGCTTTCCACTACAGCACTATGTCTAACCTGGTGGAAATGCAGCAACTTCACTCTCTCCTCACCTGCCTCAACTTAGGAAAAGGCTCTGCCTCTCCTATCACACTCAACACGGATATGTTTC
Source organism: Macaca thibetana thibetana (assembly GCF_024542745.1). Taxonomy (NCBI): domain Eukaryota; kingdom Metazoa; phylum Chordata; class Mammalia; order Primates; family Cercopithecidae; genus Macaca; species Macaca thibetana. Next base: position 65,579,493 of record NC_065597.1, on the reverse strand, counting down.
TTGAGGCTGATTCCAGCTCAAAGCTTCATTGCAAAATTCTTCCAGGCTACCTTTTCTGAGTTATAGGAAATATCCCAAAGTGCCTATTTCTTACCATTCCAGGGTGCAAAAGAGCACGAACCCACAAGAAGATATCAGAAGATTTACTGAGTCACAAGGAAATGAGGAAATGAGAGCAAAGTAAGGAAGTTATATAAGGGCTACGAAAAAGAAAAAAAAAAAAAAAAAAACCCAGGGTTAAGGTTAGCTGCAGCATACAGAGCTTTGCAGCTTACATTTAGGAAGAAGCATAAATTTAAAGAACAGATAAATTAAAAAGACCTAAGGCTCCATAAATGTCAGAGCCCTGACTTAAACTCAACCATTCAGGCTCAAGTTAAACCAACCAAAGTGGCCAAGCGCAGTGGCTCATGCCTGTAATCTCAACACTTTGGGAGGCCAAGGCAGGAGGATCATGCAAGGCCAGGAGTTCAAGACCAGCCTGGGCAACACAGCAAGACCCTGTCTCTACAAAACATTTAAAAATTATCCAGGCATGGTAGTGTGTGGTGGTATAGTCTCCACTACTCAGGAGGCTGAGGAGGGAGGATCGCTTGAGCCGAGGAGTTGAAGGCTGCAGTGAGCTGAGATCATGCCACTGTATTCCAGTCTGGGCAACAGAGCAAGACTCTGTCTCTAAAAACACAAACAAATTTAAACTAACCAAAGACACCCTAACTTTCTCCCACTTCCACCCAGCTTCTCTCAAGTCTCTGCCTCTGAATCAGACCCTCTTGCTATGATCTCTCTCAATCGCATGCCCATGTAAAATTCTAGGGTCTCGTCCCTTTTTCAATTAGGTATTTAATACAACTCTGATCCTGGTGCCACCACATAATAATTTGCACAGAACACTTAATTAGCTTCTTAGATAAAAATAACATGTAATTTGTTTGGTAATTATATGTTTCCACAACTGCTGAAAGCAACTCATTATAGGAATTTGGTACACTTAGGATAGATTACCTTAATTCTATTTTCTGTTTATCCAATTAGATTTGTCGGTCTTAATTGTACTGTAAATTGTGTTGAGCTGGTGAAGGTGACTATGAAGTTGTTGTTCCTTCAGACTTCATGGTTGATTTGCATGTCCCTGGTGTTTGCTCCAGGCACTGACTAACTCTGTCAGGGTTGTGAAAACAAGGACACCATAAGACCTTCCACAGGATTCAAAGAAGAAAGTGGACAACACCTTCTGCTAAGGGCCTCCTTAACGTGGTGTACTCCAGCGTGAGGTATACTGATGGCGTACAAGATCATTTTAGATGGTGCAGGGATACATTTTCCTCTTACATTTTCAATAATTCAGGAGCCATTCTACTATATTAAAAAATATAAATAGCATATCTGAACCATAATTTCAAGCAAATTATTGCTTGGAACGAAGCTTAAGTAGATATTTGTGTTTAAAAACCTTGAGCTATTTAAGGATAGTTGATGATATTAAGGAATTATTAATTAAGAGGAATAATAAAATTGTAGTTACAGTCAATACAGGAGTTCTTGTCTTTTAATATACTTACTGAAACTTTAAATTAAAATGATACAAGTTCTGAGATTTGCATTAAAATAATCAGGGGGTTGGTAAGGTATTAGGGAAGAGGGAGTATTAAGAAAACAAGATTGGGTGGGGTGCGATGGTTCATGCCTTCAATCTCAGCATTTTGGGAGACCAAGGCAAGTGGATCTCTTGAGCCCAGGAGTTTGAGACTAGCCTAGGCAAAATGGTGAAACCCCATCTCTACAAAAAAAACACAAAAATGAGCCAGGCATGGTGGCACACACCTGTAGTCCCAACTACTAGGGAGGCTGAGGCAGGAGGACTGCTTGAGCTCAGGAGATGGAGGTTGCAGTGCACCAGTATCATGCCACTGTATTCCAGCCTGGGCAACAGAGTGAGACTCTATCTCAAAAAAAAAAAAAAAAATTCTTTTTTAAATAAGATTGTCCCCAACTTGGCTATCTTGGATAATGCCATAATGAACATGGGTGAACACGAGGGTACAGATATTTCTTTGAGATCCTGATTTCAATTCTTTTGGATATGTACCCAGAAGTGGGATTGCTGGATCATATGATAGTTCTATTAGGTTGGTGAAATTACTTTTAATTGCAAAAACCGCAATTACTTCTGCACCAACCTATAATAAAAATTTTAAAAATTTTTGAGGAACCACCACACTGTTTTTCATATCAGCTGCATTATTTTACATTAGCACCAACAGTGTACAAGGGTTCCAATGTCCCCACATCCTTGCCAACACTTGTTATCTTTGGTCATTTTTGTGACAGCCATCCTAACAGGTGTGAGGTGTGGTCATTTTTATAACAGCTATCCTAACAGGTGTGAGATGACTTCACAATCACTCATTGTGGTTTTGTGTTGCATTTTCCTGATGATTAGTGATATTGAGAACCTTTTTAATACCTGTTGGCCATTTGTATGTCTTCTTTGAAGAATCATGTATTTCAAGTCCTTTGTCCATTTTTTAATTGCCCATTTAATAATTTTCACTACTGAGTCATAGGAGTTTCTTATATATTTTGGATATTAGCCCCTTATCAGATATATAATTTGCAAATACTTTCTCCCTTTCCATAGGATACCTTTTCATTCTTTGATTGTTTCCTTTGCTTCACAGAAGTTTCACTGCAGCATTACTCAGAACAGCCAAGATACGGCAATTACCCAAATGTCCATCAAGAGATGAATGGAGCCTGGCCAACATGGTGAAACCTAGTCTCTATAAATGCAAAAATTAGCCAGTTGTGGTGGCGCACCCCTGTAATCCCAGCTACTCAGGAGGCTGAGGTGGGAGAACTGCTTGAACCCCGGAGGTGGAGGCTGCAGTGAGCTGAGATTGTGCCACTACACTCTAGCCTGGGCAACAGAGCAAGACCCTGTCTCAAAAAATAAATAAATAAATAAATAAAATAAAAAAAAGAGAGAGAGAGAGATGAACGAATAAAGAAAATGTGACATATTTATACAATGGAAAATTGTACAACCTAAAAAAAAAAAAAGTCCTCTATTTGCAGTAATATGGATAAGACTGGACCATTCTACTATGTGAAATAAGACTGTAACAGAGGACAAAAACTGCATGATTCCACCTATACAGGATATCTAAAATAGTCAAACTCATTGAAACAGAGAATAGAATGGTATTGCCAAGGGTTGGGGGTGCAGGGAAATGGGGAGTTGCTGTTCGATAAAGTTTTGTTTATGCAGGATGAATAAGTTCTGGAGATCTGCTAGACAACATAGTGTCTATAGTTAACAAACTGTATTGTGCCCTTAAAATTTTCTTAAGAGAGATCTCATCTCAGGTGTTCTCACTACAACAAAAGCAAAACGAAGAGACACAAGGGAACTGTTGAAGTGAAAGATATATCTATTATCTCAACGGTGGCTATGGTTTCACAGGCACATGCATACGTCCAAACTCATCAAGTTATGTATATTAAACACACGCAGTTTTTAATATTATTTAGATGTTAATGGAGCCATTTAAAAAAAAATTGACCATGAGTTGAAGCTGAATATGGGTACATGAGTGTTCATTACACATTCTCTCTATTCTTGCCTGTTTGCTAACCTCCATAATAATAAGTTTATTCTAAAACTGAGTCGATTTAAAGAAAAATTGATTAAATAATAATGTACATCAAGGGCCAGCATGCTTTTCTGTAAAGGGCCAGAGTGTAAATGTTTTAGGCTTTATGGGCCATATGGTCACCATAGCAACTGCTTAACTCTGCTGTTGTAACACGAAAGCACCCATAGAAAGCACATCCACAGATGAGTGCAATTCTGTTCTAATAATACTTTATTTACAAAGACAGGTGGCAGGCCATAGTTTATAGATCCCTAAGGTAGGTGATACCCTGATATGGCAAAATCCATGAAGGTGATACAGGAAAGACTGAAAGAAGAATAGCATTCAATTATTGGGACTCTGTCTCCTCCCTTTAGAGTAATAAGTTCTTATCAATTCAGTCTTACTTGGAGACAGCTACAGGACACCTTTGGTGCCAGGTAGAAACACAAATAAAAGGAAGACAGGGACAAGATGGGAGCATGGATGCATATCCACTCATCCTTTCATTCAACAACACTTTTTTTTTTTTTTTTTTTTTTTTTTTTTTTTTTTTTGAGATGGAGTCTCGCTCTGTCACCCAGACTGGAGTGCAGTGGTGCAGTCTCAGCTCACTGCAACCTCCACATCCCGAGTTCAAGCAATTCTCCTGCCTCAGCCTCCTGAGTAGCTGGGATTACAGATGTGCCCCACCACACCCGGCTAATCTTTGTATTTTTAGTAGAGACGGAGTTTTACCATGTTGGCCAGGCTGGTCTCGAACTCCTGATCTCAAGTGATTGACCCACCTTAGCCTCCCACAGTGCTGGGATTACAGGCATGAGCCACCACACCCTGCCCATTCAACAACATTTTATAGAATCCCCTAAAGGTGGAGGTCATGTTTGTCTACATCAGAGGGTGGTACAAGGGGAAGAAGGTACTTAGCCTATTCCTCACCATCTTTAGCTCCCACTGAGATCACTTCACATACAGGTGGCCTTCCACTGTGCTTATCCAGTGAGGGACTAAAGACTCCCCCACAGAGTGTAAATTGCCATGTCTATTTCAGAGTGACAGCTACTAATATTATTATTGTTCCAACTCTGAAAGTCCACTCATCTTTGAGTCTCTGGCAAGAGGTGAAGGACAGGTGTTGGGAGGTGGCTCCTGGAGCGTCTGTAGACAGCATTTGCCTAAATAATGGAATCCACATTTAATAATCATGCTTAAGATAAAGAACTTCCCCATCCCTCATGTCCACTTGCTCTTGTAGGAACTACATAAGCAACATTCCCAAGCAGATGAGGAGGCATGAAGAAAGAGACCTTGATAGTCCAGAAGCCGCATGAGAAATGTCAGCTAAATGTAGCTAGCCATCCTCTTGCTAATAACTACAGAATCCTCTCCAGTGCAATTGGAAATCCTGAATCTCAGCAAAGATCAGGCATGCTAAACTCAACCCTGGAGACCTGCCTTGCTTTTACCTCAGGCCACCCAGGTACCATGTGACTTTCTTATCAGATGATCAAAACAGTACTTTGTAAAGGAACCCCTCTATTCACCAACTCACTCAACAAAATACTTATGGCACCCCCTGTGTACGCCAGGCATAGTATTAAAGACCAGGGAGACCAAGAAGAGTAAATCTAGTACCACACTCTAGTAGTTTAATGAGTAGCAATGGTGCCCTCCCCCAGCAAATCATTGCCTAGCCCATAACGTCACGTTCAAAGACTGAGAAACTCTGCTAACATAAGACACAGATTTTAAACAAATGATAATGTGAAAGAATTAATTGTAGAAGTGTACTGTAATCCCAGCACTTTGGGAGACTGAGACAAGCAGATCGTTTGAGTTCAGGAGTTCGAGACCAGCCTGGGGCAACATGGTGAAACACCGTCTCTACTAAAAATACAAAAAAAAAGAAAAGAAAAAAAAAATAGGCAGGCATGGTGGTGCACACCTGTGGTCCCAGCTACTCAGGAGGCTGAGATGGGAGGATCTCTTGAGCCTGGTAGGGCAGAGGTTGCAGTGAGCTGAGATTGCACCACTGCTCTCCAGCCTGGGTGACATAGTGAGGCCCTATCTTCAAAAAAATAAAGAAAGAAAGAAGTGTATACAGGGTACAACTATAGTAAAAGCATGAGGAGGTTCACCTCAAAATACAAGCATAGCTTCTACCATAAAAACAGAAATGAAAACCCTTATGTGACTCCCAAGTCCCTCTGTAGACAATTCTCCATTTCTCTCTGTTCCCTTTTATAGCAAAAATGGTCTAGAGTTGGCTATAACCACCCTGCCTACTTCTGTACTATTCTTTCCTCTACAAACCCTGGTCAGGTGTGGCCACCACGGTGCTACCGAAGGTCTCCTGCAACCTCTGTGTTGTCAAATCTACAGGACAATTCTCATTTCTTGTCCTACCAGCATCAGACATGATGGAGAATTCCTTTCCTGGACTTGCCTTCCTGGGCTTCACACTGCCCTGGTTTTCCTGCTACCCTACTAGTTGCTCCCTCTTAGCTTCCTTGATGGTTTGTCCTCATCTTCCCAACCTCTCAACATTGTAGGGCCCAGGAATTGGCAAAGTACAGCCTGTGAGCCAAATCCAGTCCACCACCTAGTTTTTGTACATAGAGTTTTATTATAACCCAGCCATGCCCATTCATTGATACATTATCTAGAGCTCCTTTTGTGCTAAAATGGGAGAGTTGAGTCCTTGCAACAGATCCTATGGCCTGCAAAGCCTAAAACATTTTCTACTGGTCATTTGTAGAAAAGTGTGACCTAAGTTATTATTTAATCATATTTCCTTAAACTGACTCAATTTTCAAATGAACTTTTTATTATGAAAACTACCAAATATAAAAGACTGGAGCATTCTGTGACCTTAAATACTATCTAAATGTCGACAGCTGCACCCACTACCCAGGTTCTCTCCTGAACTCCAGATTCATATATCTAACCAACCTGTTTGGTATCTACTTCCACCTGAATGTGAAATGACTTGCTAACATGGCCAAAGCAGAGCTAGAGATATCTCCCTCTTCCATCTTCCCCATCTCAACAAATGTCAACTCCATCCAGCATGTTAACCATACTATATTAAAACTCTAACTAAAAGTAGAGCTAACATGTGACCCAGCAATCCCACTGCTAGGCACATACCCAAAAGAAAGGAAATCAGTGTATCAAAGAGATATCTGCCCTCCTAGGTCTATTGCAGCACTATTCACAACACCCAAGATTTGGAAACAACCTAAGTCTACCAACAGATGAATAAAGAAAATGTGGTATATATACACAATGGAGTACTAATCAGCCATAAAAAGAATAAGATCCTGTCATTTGGAACAACATGGATGGAACTGGAAGTCATTATGTTAAGTGGAAAAAGCCAGACATAGATAGACAAACTTCACATGTTCTCAGCCATTTGTGGGAGCTAAAAATGAAAACAGTTGAATTCACAGACACAGAGAGTAGTGCAATGGTTACCAGAGGCTGGAAAGGGTACTGGGAGTGTGCGGGCAGGTAATGGGGATGGTTAATGGGTACAAAAAATAGAAAGAACAAATAAGATACGGTATTTGAATGCACAAGAGGGTGACTGTAGTCAACAACAACTTAATTGTACATTCTTAAGTAAGTAAATTACATTTTTAAGTAAGTAAAAAAAGAGTATAATTGGATTGTTTGTCACACAAAGGATAAATGCTTGAGGTGATGGATACCACATTTACCCTGATATGATTATTGCATATTTGCATGCCTGTGTCAAAATGTCCCATATACCTAACAAACATATACACCTACTATGTATGCATAATAATTAAAAATTTAAAAAATATAAGAAAGAACTCTAGGACTTTGACCACTAGTGCAACCTAGGTGAAGCATATACCAAAATTCTCTGTACTATTATTGCAACTTTTCTATAACTCTAAAATTATCCTCAAATTTTAAAGTTGATTAAGTAAAAGCCCTAAGAGTCATTCTTTCTCTCTCATTCTTTTCTTTCTCTTACTCCTCACATCAAATCCATCAGCAAGTACAGAGCAGTCCACTTTCTAAGCACATCCCCAAACTGGTCACTTTCACCACCTCCACCATCACCTCCTTACCCAAGTAACCATCCTGTCCTGTCTCCACCTGGATTATTGTAATATCCTCCTAACTGGCCTCCCAGGTGCCCCCTATCCCCTCCTCACTCCAGAATTCCTACAATCCATGCAGCATCCAGAGTGATATTTTTTAAAACCATAAATCAAGTTAGGTCAATCCTTTGTTCAGACCCCTCCAATGGTTTTCCATCACAGTTGAAATAAAACCCAAACTCCTTTTTTAAAAAGTTTAATAGTATTTAATTGAACAAAGAATGATTCAAGAATTGGGCAGACCTCGAACCGGAACAGGTTTGGAGAGGCTCCATTTCTACCATAAAGAAGATTTATGGACAGAAGAAGGAAAGCGACAGACAGAAAATGGAAGCGAGGTGCAGAAACAGCTGGATCCATTACAGCTTGGTGTTTGCCTTACTTGAGCCCAGTTTGAACATTTGACCACCCTTGATTGGCTGAAACTCAGTTGTTTGGACAATAGTGGGTTACAGTCTGTTTACACATCCAGTTAGGTCGCAGTTCCCTACTTATGGAGAAATCTTTCAAGTATGTAAAAAGGCAGCTTTTGGCTAAACTTAACAATTCTCCCTTTTGATCAACCTCTCAGTTGAGAGACTAACCAAAACTTTAGGCATTGGCATCACTCTGTCACTATTTGGTTTCAAATCCCACTAGCAAATAGCAGAACAGTGGGTTTTATAAGGTGGGAACAAGGGCTTCAGGTTATTTTTCTTAAGGGTTAGAGCAGAAGAAACCTTCTTGACCTGGAATCTCCTATTTTCAGGACAAAAACAAAACCTGGTCTGTTTTAAGATCTATTTGTTTTTAAAGTCTTTTCATGACCAAGTCCCAGGAGAGCTGCCCTCTCTCTACCTCTCAGAACCTGTTTCCTCCCACTTCTATCTGATCACTCTCCTGCAGCCACCCTAGTCTTGTTACTGCTCCCCAGACATGGCAAGCCCGCCCTCCCCTACCCACCCAGGGTCTAGACACTTGCGGCCACCTGCTGCCTATACTCCACATGGCTCACTTCCTCTCCTCCTCAGAGACACCTTTCCTGCTCAGCCTCTCTTAAATACTCCACCTTTATCCATCCACAGCACTCTGTCTCTTACCTCTCCCTACTTTATTTCCCTATCTAGTACTTAACACTACCTAAAATTAACTTATGTGCTTCTTCATTCTCTTTATCATCTAGCTTCTCTAAAAGGTAAACTTCCTGACGGTAGAGATCATGTCCATCTTGTTTATGGCTGCATCTGGTGCCCTGAACATGCCTGACACATGGTAGATACTAATATATCTTTTGAATATCATGCATGTTGAATGAACCCTACCCAGAAGAAGTCAAAGAAAGTTTCCCGAGGAGATGACTGTTGAGCTGGGGACTGAACACGATGAAACGGGCATGTGTTAATTTCCTTGGCTGCATAGCAACCACCACTGTCACGAATACCCTCGGGGAATCCTCACTGTTGCTGTCCGCCATCTTGATGAGTCTATTAAATGCACTTGCTTGATCAAGAGCCGAGATGCAAGATGCAAGCAGCCTTTTTGATTTTGAGTGGCATGTCCTCAGAGTCCTGCCTGGTCCCCTCAGCCTCTCAAGTTTGTGAGTTCCCCCTCTCTTTTCTTTTTCAACTTCAGCTAGCCAGAGAATGTGTCTGGTGCTTACAAGTGAAGAACTGTTCGTGACATTGCCAGTTAGGTGGGGAGGGGCATTCTGGACAGAGGTAACAATTTGCAGCAAGGCATTGAAGCATGAAGCGATAGGAAACAACGGGGCATGAAAATCAAATGTTCCTTCAAGGTACAAACATATTACCCTAAAACTCCAAGGTTCCCTAGGGACTCAATTCAAAAGTTACAGGGCCATTTTTAGGACATCTCTTTGCTACAGGAAAACAGGACATTTTCTGCAAGATCAATGCTTGACCAACATCAGATTCAACTTTTGCATCCTTCAAGTCATATCAGGCTGGGAAATTTAAAGTTTCCTATCATTTTTATCATAATTACTATAATGACCACTACCATCTTGTGTTTGTCCAGTAATTTCAGCTTTTCAAAGAAATTTCAAATCCATTAACTTAGAGTGTCTACCAAGGCCTCCGAGTTTGAGGCATTAAAGGCCCCCCAAATGGAATTACCAACCTGCTATAAACAAAAGAATCTCCAAGTCACCAAAACAGCCCAGCCTCTGTCTGACCTCCGACCCTCCTCATCTGACACTGCAGCTTTTCCCAAGGCAGCTGCAGGTGAGACATTCATTCAAACCAGCAGGAAGAGAAATCCTGAATCTGCACAATCAGAACCTTCTGCTGACTTAGCATCATGTCTATAGAGATGCTGCTCTTGTCCTTCGTCCTGAGAAGGAGTCACAGTGTGCCTGAGTGAGACTATCTCAGACACCCTGCCCCTGGCAGCAGCCACCAGGGAAGCCAGTACAATAGTGGTCTCAGCAAGGGAGGACCTAGGACTGAGCAAAAACATCAAGCACTGTAACCCCAAAATCCAGATACCTGGGAGATCCAAGAATGTGGCTAGTGCCATTTCCATTTGCTCAAAATTAGCATCAAAGTTAAAAAGAGTTAGGGTTAAAATGCAAACACCCCATGCTCCAACCAAAGCGATCTGCATATGGCTCTCCATACGCACCATGTACTTGGCCACCTACGTGTCTTTATTCATGCTGTTTTCTCTGACTGGAGAAGCTCATGGAAATTGTTTATTTTTGCCAAAGTTAGCATTTAACATGGACATAATGATGGTTCGACTCCATGGATCCCATGTGCCAATCTTCCCCCGGCTCCTCTATTGAAATCCTACACATCCACCGAGTCCAGTCCATTTTTCCCCCCACTATCACTCACTCTGACCTAGTTCATTCTCCAGGAGCCTCAGCTGATTGTCCTCTAGCTTGATCACCCTTCTTGGTTTTATGTTCAGTTCACCATTGCCTTTATTAATAAACCCACTCTTCCTCTAGTTAAACCCATTTCACCTTCTTGACAAGCAATAGTGCTGAGGTCAGAACACTCCCCATAGCCGTACCCTAAAAGATGGTATATCCAGACAATAGAATATTATTCAATACAAAAAGGAAGTGGGGTGCTATCAAGCCATGAAAAGACACTGAGTGACCTTAAATGCATATTTCTAAGTGAAAGAACCCAATCTGAAAAGGTTACACACTGTATGATTCCAACTATATGACATTCTGGAAAAGGCAAAACTATGGAGACAGTGAAAAGATCAGTGGTTGCCAGGAGGTAGGGACTTAGGGAAGAATAAATAGGTAGAGCATAGATTATTTTTTCATGAAATTACTCTGTACGGCACTATAGTGGTGGATACATGTCATTACACATTTGTTCAAACCCATAGAATGTACAACACCAAGGGTGAATTATGATGTACACTATGGACTTTAGGCGATAATTATGTGTCCATGTAGGCCTATCAATTGTATCAATTGATGTTGTTACAAGCTGGTGCTATTCTGGTGGGGGATGTGGATCACAGGGACAGCTATGCATGTGTGCGGCAGTGGGTATTTAGGATATCTCTGTACCTTCTGTTCAATTTTGCTGTGAACCTAAGACTGCTCTTAAAAATAAAGTCTGAAAAATGCTGCATAGCTTTCCCTCCCTCTGCCAACCAGTCCGCAAGTACTAGATATATTGGCCATCCATCACTTGCCAGGCAGTATCTAGGTGCTGGCGATACTCTATGAAGGGGATATGCTCCTGCCCAGTTGGAGTTTAGCAGGGAATCTGGACAGTCATTTCAAATATGATAAACCCATCAGGTATACACAAGGAGAAAAACTAGTTTTCATTTTTATAGGTATTTTATAAACATGTTTCTAAACGCTCTATACTTAGGGTGACTTTACATATTTCTCTCTTGCTTCTTGTGCTAGAACATAAGATCCTGGCCTTTAGTCAGAGGACAAGTCAAAATAAATTATGTAGCCAGAGATAAGTTCGGTATACTGACTCTAAGTCCTATAATTGAGATTGAGACTCCGATACCAAACAATCTTTGTTTGGGCTGGTTAGAATATTCCACTCTTACAAATGAACGCTCACCTCATCTAGACCTGCCACTTAGACAGCTGAGATGGAAAGATCTCACTAATGCAGAAACTCCTGGAATTCAAGATATTCATTCAACAAACACTGCCCGGTCACCTGCTTCATGTAAAACCCCGTGCTGAATGCCGGAGGGGTGTTGGGGTCTTTGCAAGTACTGTTTCCTCCACCCTCCTCCCGCATATTCACAAGTCTCCTCTCCTTTCTGCATTAAGGTCTTTGTGCAAAAGTCCTCATATCAGAGAGGGTTCCTGTGCATTCATTAATGCCGTCCACCCCACAGTCCAGTTTTCCTCTCATTCCAGGCACATGGCAGGAAAGCCCTTTCCTGGCCCCTTGAATGAGTTGTGGCAATCAAATGTGAGCTGAAGCCCTTAAGAGCCAGTGTATGACTCACCACATACCCCTCCCCACCTACTCCACGACAGCCAGCCAAGCTCCATCTGGGCCCACAAGTGAGGTGATGTGGCACAGAAGTTGTAGCCAACCCTTGGTGGGCCCATTGCATGAACGAGAAATAAGCCTTTATTGTTCTAAGCCACTAAGATACAGGGGCTATTTGTGCAACATAGCCTCGCCCATCCTAGCTGATCCAGCTTTCCTGAAACCCTATCTTAAAGGGCATCTCCTGTCACTCTCAGTCTCTTTACCCTGCTTTACCTGTGGCGCTTAATGCAATCTAACATTATATATTTATCGTATTTACATTTTGTCCCTATCCCCTTGAATATAAGTTTGATAAGGGCAGGGACATTGTTCCCCCCAGGATCCTCAGAGCCCTGAACTATGTGCCTGCATAGAGGAGGCTCAGTGCATGTTTATGGAATGACTCACTAAATGAATGAACACATAAGACACTGTTCTGATCCTCACTGAGGACAGCTGGGAAGCTAAATCAACAAATAAATTATCAGAATGCAGGAGCCACAAAAGCACAAATATGGCACCTAAGCCTGTGTGGGGGTAGCAGTCCAAGGTTTCCCAGAGGGCATGGCTTCTGAGATGACTTTTGAAGGATATGAGACAGACAGAAATGGCAGCACAGACAAGTGCCAGAAAATGTGAAAGAGGCACATTTAGAGCAATGTGGGGTTTTGTTATATTTTAGCAATCAGGGCAATGGTTTTTGTCATATTTTATCAAGCCAACAAGAACAAGTGTTGTATAAAAAAACAAAAGGGGAGTCTTGTGATCAAATAGATTTGGGAAACATTCGTTCAAACAGCAAGAAATAAGTTTAAACCATGTCTGTAGTGCAGGACTTCTCAGAGCTTTGAAGAGGCTAATATGCATTGTAAATATCCGAGGATCCCATGATGTACAGCATCTCTTAAATTTATTTTGGCTTAAACTCTTTTCTGTAGGGTCGTATTCCTCAGAGCCCTCTTTGGGAAGGTCTAGAGCAAATTGCAAAATGAGGAGAGAACTAAGTTGAAGCTCAAAAGGTCAGCAGGGGTCAGAAATCAGGTATTTGTGCAGCTAGGAGTTTACATTTACATCTGAAGGCAACGCAGTGCACGTGATGAGTCTGCGGGGAGAAGTTTTATTACCATCCGCCATCACAGAAAACGAATGTCTTTGTTGGTCTTTTCATCAGCACCAGTAATCAACATTTGATGGGCCAGGAGACCCATGGGACTGGTACTCAGGAAGCAGTGTGTCCCTCAGCAAGTCCCTGAGCCTCTCTGAGCCTCATATTTCACATCTGTGTGATGATTCAAGTTAAATAGCGGACATCCCTTCCACAGTCCCTGCCAATTCTCCTGGCAGATAATGTGACTGCAACACCATCCATGATTATAATGTTTGGTATAACGATTTAAGGTACTATCATTTCCACTGAAAGAGCTCTGTATTAGTCTGTTCTCACACTGATAATAAAGACATATCTGAGACTGGTAATTTATAAAAGAAAGAGGTTTAATGGACTCACAGTTCCACACGGCTGAGGAGGCCTCAGAATCATGGCAGAACGCAAATGAGAAGCAAAGTCACATCTTACGTGGCAGTAGGCAAGAGAGCATGTGCAGGGGAACTCCCATTTACAAAACCATCAGATCTTGTGAGATTAATTCACTATCACGAAAACAGCACGGGAAAGACCTGCTCCCATGATTCAATTACCTCCCACTAAATCCCTCCCGCAACACATGAGGATTATAGAAGCCACAATTCAAGATGAGATTTGGGTGGGGACACAGCCAAGCCATATCAACTTCAAAGGCTCAAAGGATTTCAAAAGAAGAGACAAGAGTAAATAATTATGGAGAAATCCATTTTAAGTGATAGGAGGGACACTGGACAATGAAAGGGATGACTTAGCCCAGGGTCCAGGCAAACTGTCAGCCCGCTCTGTCTTACTGCCTCTCTGCCCGCTCTGCACCTGCACACATACCTGACTTCTTTCTCCCTAGAAGAGCTCCTGTCCCCTACAGTGATTTTCAACATTCTTGCTGTGGACAAGGTCAACCATTTCATGGCTCCACCCAAATCTTCTGATGCAAAGAGAAAGTGGAATGGACTCATGCCATAATGCTGGGCTGCCTGATCATCACATGTGGTCAGCTGTGTAGCAGAATATAAATTTTAAAAACCCAAAGGATTAAACTGCCACTTCCTATTAGAGAAAGCACATTCCAAGATGCAACTAATGAGGGAAGAAAAATAAGGAAAGAAAGTATGTTTGACAGAGGCAGTGTGGCTACAGTTTTCTCCACTTCTGATTGACAACAAGATGGTTTCTCCTGCAAGTAGGCACAGATTTGCTCTTTCAACCCACGTATACTGGGCACTGAGGGGAGGAAGATGAAAATGGCTACAGCAAGTGTATAGAAGAGGAATAAATTCACAGTCATGTGGGGAGGCCATTCTGTCTGTCTTCTGGAATAAAAAAAGACTGAGTGCATAGGAGGCAGAAGAAGGCGATTGCTTCAAGCCTGAGAAATGGAAAAGGCACCTTAGAGACCTTGACACTTAAAACTTAAAGGACTTAAAGGCAAAGTAGGGCTAACAATGACATGTTTCGCACTTGTATTTCTTCTTACTGTTTTCAGGGTTTTCATACACCTTATTTCATTTGATCCTAATAAGAACCCTGAGAGATAGATTTCAGCTGTGCTTTCCAAAAGTGAAGCTGGAGGTGGGAGGAAGAACTCAGCAATAGAGCTAGAACTATGGGCACGTGAAAAAAAGAAGAAATTATCTAATTCACCTGATGGGTGCTCTGTAGGAGACAGAGTCTGGTGGTGATGGGGGGCAGATAGAGGTGATTCTTGGATGCCTGGCTAAGGGTTTAGAATTTACCCTGAATATAATGTTGATATCACCAAAGCTTTAAGAGTGGAGAGTAACATGTTCAAAGCTCCCTTTTGAGCAGGAATGCTTCCCATATAAGCGGGAAAGTTAGAAGCCTGGAATCAAAGTTCAGGTGGAAGGTGATAAGGACCAGGTGCCAGAGATGAAGAGGAATGAGGTCACCAAGAGTTGGGCAGTGGAAGAATAGACAAAACCAGAGGGCCAGGTATAGTGTCAGAGATTGTTTTATGTCTTACATAGATGAGACACAAAATAATATTAAAGTATGCAGTATAAAACTCTGATTTCTTTCAATCCTTCTAATTAGTCAGTGAGGAAGTCTCATTTTGGTGCTAATAGGTCTTCAACACCTTTCTAACACTTGCTAATCTTTTAAAGGAGACAACAATACACTATATTAGTCCGTTCTCACACTGCTAAAAAGAAAAAAAATGCTACCAGAGATTGGTAATTTATAGAGGAAGAGGTTTAATTGACTCACAGTTCTACATGGCTGGGG
This sequence comes from Macaca thibetana thibetana, assembly GCF_024542745.1. NCBI lineage: Eukaryota > Metazoa > Chordata > Mammalia > Primates > Cercopithecidae > Macaca > Macaca thibetana. Next base: position 65,563,841 of record NC_065597.1, on the reverse strand, counting down.
AGGCCTCAGAAAACTTACAATCATGGAAGAAGATGAAGGAGAAGCCAATACCTTCTTCACAGGGAGACAAGAAACAGTGTGAGCATGCAGGAAAGACTACCGTTTATAAAACCATCATATCTCAAGAGAATTTCCGCACTATCACGAGAACAGCATGGGGGAAACAGCCCCCACGATCCAATTACTTCCCTTCTTCAACACATGGCGATTGCAATTCGAGATGAGATTTGGATGGGGACACAGAGCCAAACCATATCATATGCTAAGTAAGACTTGGCAGGAACAGTAGTTTGTTATATTTTAATATTACTACTGTAATCTTATTTTTAGTTTTTTTCCTAGTGGCAGGATTTTGTTTATCTGATTGTTAGTTTGCTGTTATCTTCTACTTATCGTAAATGAAACTGGTTTTCATTATTGGCAGTGATATACCACTCTCTTTTAAACTATATTTCTTTTTTTTTTTTTTTTTTTTTGAGACACAGGGTCTCACTCTGTCACCAAGGCTGGAGTACAGTGGCATAATCACAGCCCACTGCAGCCTCAACTTCCCGGGCTCAGGTGATCCTCCTACTTCAGCCTCTCAAGCACTTGAGACCACAGGCATGTGCCAACACACCCAGCTAATTTTCACATTTTTTGTAGAGACAGGATTCCACCACATTGCCCAGGCTAGTCTCAGACTCCTGGGCTCAAGAGATCCATCCATCTCAGCCTCCCAAAGTGCTAGGATTACAGACGTGAGCCACTGTACCTGGCATCATTTTATTTTAAGATGTAAAGAAAAGTATTCTGGTGGTGGGAGTAGGGGGGATATCTATACTCAATACGTTAAGCATAGTATTACAATATGACTCAGCAATTTCATTCTTGGGTATAAACCTAAAAGAATTGAAAACAGGTGTTCAAACAAAAACTTGTACATAAATGTTTATAGCAGCACTATTCACAATAGCCAACGGGTGGAATGGGCACAAATGCCCATCAATGGTTGAATAGATAAATGTAGTATATCCATACAATGGAATATTATTCAGCCATTAAAAAGGAATAAAGTACTGATTCATGCTACGACATGGATGGACCTTGAAAACATTATGCTAAGTGAAAGATGCCAGATGCAAAAGGTCACATAACAGATGATCCTATCCCATCTAGAACGAGTAAATCCACAGATACAGAAAGCAGATTAATGGTTTCCAGGAGCTGGAGGGGTGGGGAAATGGATCATTACTGCTTGATGGTTACTGGTCTCCTTTTGGAGTGATGATGTTCTGGACCTAGATGGAGGTGCTGGTCACACAACATTTTGAATGTACTAAATGCCACTGAATTGTTCACTTTAAAATGTTTAGAATGGCAGATTCTATATTATGTGTATTATATCATAATAAAAAAATTAGTCAAAGTGGCCAAAATATTGTGAAGGTGGCATGGAAGGAAATGAAACTTAAGAAATTCTTGTGATCAAAAAAACAGAGGCTATGGAGTCAGGAGACCTGAGTTCAGGGCCCAGCTCTGTTACCTGCCTACCAGCAGTGTCACCAAAAGTAAGCTTCTGTGATTCCCTGGGCTTCACTTTCCTCCTCTCTAGAATGAGGGTGGTGCTCCTCAGATCCCTGCCTGCAACACTCTGCCTGAACATCAGGGAGCTCAACACACATCTGTCCTTCATTTTCCTTCCAAGCAAGGAAGGCTTGAACAACAGGAATATCATTGACAGAGAGAAGAAATGCAGAATAAGCATGAATCAAAGGGGACATGCCTGGGCAGGTTCAGTTTGAGGCACCCATGGCCATGTCAAGGAGAAAAACCCACCAAGCACCTAGGGGAACAGGTCAGGAACTCAGGGCAAGAGGTTGAGGCTACAAGTGTAGATTGTGGAGGCATCTGCAAAGCTCCAACTACTAAGGACTATATCTAGAGAAGAGGAGCTGACAGGATGCTTGGAGGAAGCCCTGTCTCACTGTACAGAGGTGTAGGTCCCCCAAGCAGTCAAAAGGCAGATCATCATCAACCAGGTTGGAATGACTCCTGACTTCCAAGAAGCAGTGGAGTCTATCAAGGAGTGGACCTTAGCCCAATCCCATTTTACAGACGAGGAAAGGTAAGGTCCAGAAGGGAGAGAGGAAGTAAGAAGATATACTATAAAAGTATTGTTTTAGATAGATAATAAATACTATTTTATAGATAGATAAATGATAGATAAATATATTATTCTTTGTGAGAGAGAATATGAAAGCTCAGATTCCATCCCAGATCTGCCTAACTCAAACCTCCATATTTGTGCAATACAAGTTATGGTTTTTATTATGTGGAACTCATTCAAAGAAGACCAGATATTAAAGAAAGCTGGAAGAACATTTAGCCCAGCTTTCTTACTTGCAGGAGAAACTGAAATTCAGAGTTTGCTACAAGTCAAGGAATGCAGTTCTGGAAGCTAGTAAAGGAAAGGAAACAGATTCTCCCCCAGAGTCTCCAGAGGGAGCACAGCTTTGCTGACACCTTGATTTTGGTGCAGGTAACCTGATTTCAGACTTCTGCCCTCCAGGGCTGTAAGAGAGTAAAAGTGCATTTTTTCAGCCACCATGTTTGTGATGATAATTTGTTACAGCAGCTGTAGTAAACTAATACAGTCCTGGACCTAGCCCCTTCTCCTAACCCACTATTTTGTTTGAACATCTACTAAGTACCTACTCTCCCCCAATACAATGTTCTGAGTGCTAGAAGTATAGAATGATGAAGTCATCAATACAAGTGGGATATGGTCTCCCCAATCCAAGAGAACAGGAGCACCCAGCACAAGTGGGTGTGGACCAAGGGCATGTGAACCGTGGATGGGATGTAGACTTGGGCAGGTTCATTTCTAGCTTCTAAATTCCACCCCAGACCTGGCTTTAGGAACTATGATATGGCTGCATGAAATGGGGACCTCATGATAACACATTCTAAGTAGGATTTTGGTAACAAGAAGGATCAAAGCCCCATCTGCATCTCTCATGTCATCTCTGCACTGCTGACAATCCATCTTTTTCACACAACTGCTTGGAGGGCATCAGAGACTTTCCCACATTCAGCGGTGCCAGAGATTTTGGCTGCTTTAATGAATTCTTCTAACCCATTGCACCACCCCAAAATGACCGTAAAAGTTAAGATTTGTTTAAGAAACAAAACTTGATCTCAATATATTGTGGAGAAATGCTCAATCTAACAGAAAGCTCACTGTTAATTCGCTCTTCCTCTTACTCTATTCTCCAGCTATCCTGAATTTCTTGAGTCTCTTCTCCCCTCCAGGCACAAAAGTGATGAGGAAACTTTGCTTGGGAAGAATTTGGTGGAGGCACATTCATGGAGCCAGATTTTGGGGTTTTAGGGTTCAAAGTACATACCACCCCAGGGTTCTCAAACAGAGGCACATACAGCCCAGCAGAACACATGTGCAAAGCACAAATACAGTAGAACTTTCTAGAGCATTACTTCTACTTGTGATATGGTTTGACTGTGTCCTCACTCAAATCTCATCTTGAATTGTTCCCATAATCCTCACGTGTTGTGGGAGGGACCTGGTGGGAGGTAATTTAATCATGGGAGCAGTTACTCCCATGCTCTTCTCATGGTAGTGAGTGAGTTCACACAAGATGGTCTTATTAGGGGCTTCCCCCCTTTTGCTCACACTTCTCCTTGCTGCTACCATGTGAAGAAGGATGTGTTTGCTTCCCCTTCTGCCATGATTGTAAATTTCCAGAGGCCTCCCAGCCATGCTGAACTGTGAGTCACTTAAACCTTTTTCCTTTATAAATTACCCAATCTTTGGTATATCTTTATTAGCAGTGTGAGAACGAACTAATACAACTTGACTATTTGGTGAAGGGGAAAATGGACACACATATCTTGTAAGTCGTTTTAAATTATTTCACCTTAGTACCATCATAGTGACATTATGAGGTACGAACCAAAATCTGCATGAATGTTTAAGACAAAACTCAGAGAAGAGGCCACAAAGGGCACAGCCTGATGTGCAGAGCATGTATTTATCAGACGCTCTCCCTGTATTGGCTTCTTACTGCTGTTGTAACAAATTACCACCAATTTAGTGGCTCTAAGCAGCACAGATTCTTTCTCTTATGGCTCCAGAGGTCCAAAGTCTGAAATGGGTCAAGCAGTTGGCAGGGCTGCATTCCTTCCGGAGGCCCTAGAGGAGGACCTATCTCCTTGCCTTCTCCAGCTTCTGGAGGATGCTGGCATTCCTTGGATTGCAGCCCCTTCCTCCGTCTTGAAAGTGCATCACTCCAATCTCTGCTTCTGTTGCCGCATCTCCTTATCTGACTCTCACCTCCCGGCCTGCCTTTTATAAGGAGTGATTATAAATTGGACTCACCTAGGCTAATCCAAAACAGTCTCTCCATTTCAAGATCCTTAATTTAATTACATTTGCACAGTCCCTTTAGCCATATAAGGTGAGTATTCATGGGTTCCAGGAATTAGAATGTGGATGTCTCTGGGTGGGGAAGAGGGGGTGGTGGGGGCATGATTCTGTCTACCACACCCCCTAGGGCTCCTTGAGTAAAAATTCCTGAGAAGCACTGAACCTGGAAGTCCTAGAAGGGTTTTGGGAAGGATTCTAAGACAGGGACTCAGTTCCTCAAAGCAAGAGCCTAGTGTCCAGAAAGGGAGAGCCCACATGAGAAGAACAAAGTCAGTGTTAGAGCAGGTGGAAGTCTGGGTTCTGAGCTGAGGCGTCATGACTCCCCTGAGGCTCAGTTATAGAAGAGGAGTGAGGAGGAGGCTTGGAATTAAGCTCCAACTACCTCCCAACCTCTCTGTATTCATTTTCCCAGGCTGCTGTAACAAAGGATCACAGTCTTTGTTACAGCAAAGGTGGTTTAAACAACAGAAATGTAATTTGTTCACAGTTCTCAAAGCTAGAAGTTCAAGACAAGAGAGCAGCAGGATTGTTCCTCTGAAAACTGTCTCCGTGTCTTACAGATGGCCATCCTCTCCCTGTGTCTTCACATGGTCTTCCCTTTGTGTGTTTATGGTTTCTCTTAATCTTCTCTTCTCATAAGGACACCAGTCATGTTGGATTAAGGCTTACCCACATGCCCTCATTTTACCATAATTACTCTTAAAGACTCCAGCTCCAAAGTGTCACATTTGGAGATATTGGAGATTAGGACCCAACATAGGACTTTTAGGGAGATACAATTCAGTGCATTCTCAAGCAATAAACAACATATCACAGGGTTCTCCTACCCTCAGATGAAACCAGAAATGTGCTTCTTTCTCCTGAAGCCCATTTGAAAACCTCCATGAACCAGGACAGGGATGGAGGATTTCCAACTTCGGAGGAGGGAAGGAAGACACAGACTCTACAAGTAAACTAAGCACATGATCCCACGAAGGCACATCCAAGGCTCTCTTTTGAAAGTTGATCTTTAACAAAGTTAATTTAGGCTGTGGAGTATTTTTTGGTGAGTTACAAGATTATTTTTATGCTTCTGCAAATGAGCACATCACACCCCAAAACCAGAGACTAAAACAGGCCTCTTCATTCAACCCCAATGAAAATAGGAATTGTTTGGGAATCTCTTGCCCTAGAAGACAGGGAACATGGGAGTGGGGAGTGGGTGGTGGAATGGACAGCTGGCTTCAGCTCCTGTGCTTTTCATGGAAGAAAGGCATGCTTATGACAGACAGCTAGAAAATTAACCCATAAGAGACAAGCCAAAGCAACAGGCTCAGAAGGTGGAAGGTTAGAAGGAAGCACATTTCTTTTTTTTTTTTTTTTTTTTTTTTTTTGAGACGGAGTCTCGCTCTGTTGCCCAGGCTGGAGTGCAGTGGCCGGATCTCAGCTCACTGCAAGCTCCGCCTCCCGGGTTCACGCCATTCTCCGGCCTCAGCCTCCCGAGTAGCTGGGACTACAGGCGCCCGCCACCTCGCCCGGCTAGTTTTTTGTATTTCTTAATAGAGACGGGGTTTCACCGTGTTAGCCAGGATGGTTTCGATCTCCTGACCTCGTGATCCGCCCGTCTCGGCCTCCCAAAGTGCTGGGATTACAGGCTTGAGCCACCGCGCCCGGCCTGGAAGCACATTTCTGTTTCCATATTTTAGGAAAGAGATATTTAAAATGCTCTCAGCCCTACCTCCCTTTTTCAGGGCATGGCTAATGTATGGCAGAGGAGACAGCCATCCTGCCTCCTTTTCTAGACAGTTCCCCGAGAAAACTTCTGCATACACACTGGCATAAATAACACGTGAGAGCTCGCTGATATCCTGGCTGGTGTGCACTGGTGCGGCAGAACTGGTTATTTAAAAACTGAAATGCTTCTGTTTTGCTTGTGAATAGCCACATCTTCCAGGAGCCCCAAGTGCCCCCTGGCACTCAGCCCCTCCCTCAGGAACCCCCCACCTCCCCATAACCAGCCACTAAAGGATTAACACCTCACATAATAGGTGCTCCGGGATTCTAGAGTGTCTATTCTGATTCAGCTGTGATCATGCTGTAGTGGTTAAATATTTTAAGTATTCCTCACAGCCGTTAATATCAAACCTAAATCTCTCCCACTTTTGTTTAAAACTCATTTTACTGCCCCCCTGCCACCCAGGCAATATCCCTTTCCTATCGCAAGGCAGTTCCTGTTACAACCTTGTGGGGATTCAGTCAGGCTGGTGGGAAAAATTTTAGTTATAGAGAATAACCAAAAGCCTTCTTGGAAGGCCTGAAGGTTTTTGCAAAAGTCTCAGGATAAGGTTATGACTGAAGGCAACCTAATCCTTACCTTGAGTAAATAGCTTAAAATGGGTACAAAGGAAGGCAGAGTAGTTTGTCTAACTAGCTTGTTTACTCACGCGGTGTTAAGACCAACCTTTGATCATTCTCGGGTGCATGATGGCTCTCTCCGGGGTGGGGGTGACCACATTAATTACCCACCACTGTGTTTACTCACAACCTTTGTCAATTAATCTTTACTCAATAAATGTGAGTTTCACTGGCAACTCGAGGCCATGGCCACTGACTCCGTACAGTACCTTCCTCGGTGTCTGTAAATGGCACGGACACTCAGCTGGACTGGCAAAGCAGAATATCTGTGCGTCAGTGTACTTTATTCATCTGTCGTTGGGTCAGAGTCTGCAGGACGGACCCCGCACATCCTCACCCTGCCTCTGCTTTTTTAGAGAAAGGAACAAACAAGGGCTTCCCATCCCTACCATTCCCCACAAAGCCTGGGACACGAACATGACTCCAGCCCACTTGGACGTGAGTCTTTACCTAGACTTCTGGCAAATCATAACAGTGGGGTCCCATAAAATGATTTTCTGCTGGGAAAGTTTACATATTAAAGCAATTCTTGAAACAACATTGATACAGAGACAACGGTTGAGCAATGCCTGGTGATGAAAAATGAGTAATCATAGAACTCCCTGCCAGGCTTCAAAATATTTATTATTTTTTAGAAATTCAAATTATTCCAGTGTACTTTATATTGGAAGTCATTGTTCTCTGAGGTTTTCCATTTACACAATGGGAAATATCAAAGCAGTTAAAATATGCAATACCTAGGGAATATAAAAGCGATGATTAAATTAAAATATATTCCATGGCAGGTGTCATAAAAGAGATGCAAACTATAACGATGAGATAATATTTTTGTCTAGCCAATCAGAAAAAGTTCTGTTTCAAGAGCCAGCCAGAGTTAAGTGATGGAGATACTTTAAGACTTAGTTATTGGAAGTGTTCAGTGGTTCAATCTTTCTGGAAACCAATTAACGGAACCTTAATTGGTTCTGTATTGATAATTTTAAAATTCTTTAATTTCAGTAATGGATTCTATTAAAAGCCAATAACCTGTGATGCAGACATTTCATTACAAAGATGTTAAACCAGGTGTTGGTTTTCATAGCAAAAAATGGGGAAAATCTAAATTATCAAGTAAATCATGATACATCCACAGAATGGAAAACAGAATATAAAAATATTTACAAGTAATTTGAAAGTTTCATGATAAAATGTTAAGCAAATTACAAGCTATCTATAAAATTATATAGTGTATATTTGTAAATAAGGTATAGGAAAACAGATTAGAGGGAAATAAACAAAAACGTTAATAGCAGTTGTCTGTGGATGGTGAGAGTAAAGGTGATTTTTATTTTCTTTATACTGCCCTGATTCTCACAAAATCCTCTAAAATACATAAGCATTAGATTACTTGTACATTAGCTGTGACTATTTTGACAGTTCTTAAAGTTTTTATCTTTTATATATATACATATATATATACACACATACATATATATACTGATATATTTACTGATGAATACAATGATGTCTTGGATTTGCTTTAAAATGATCCAGCAGTGGGTCCATGATAAAAATATTTTTTTAATGCTGCTAAACAGGAGAGAGACAGAGAGAGAGAGAAAAAGAGAGAAGAAGACAGAAGACGAGAGGAGAGGAGAAGGGAGGGGAGAGGAGAGAAGAGAAAAAGAAGAGAGGAGAAGAGAAGAGGAAAAACTAGTATCAATTAACCAAGGCAAAACCAATAGCAAATTTGTTTTTAACTAAAGTGCAAATTTGACCATGAAGCTGAGGTCTTCACCCAAGGCCTGCCATTTTCAAAATCCCATTCGTGGAAGTCATGCACTCACCCTAGCGCCAGAACTACAGCAAGCCTGCCTTTGTCCACAGCTCCACAGTTTCTTCACACGGTTCTGAGTCTATTCACCCAATTCAGCTAATACTACATTTCCTCAGCCCTACAGATATCTTAGCATTAAAACAATTCGCCTGGAAAATATGTCTTTTCCTTTCACCCCTAGGATGGCAGACTGGCAAGAAAATATGGATTTCAAATGCCACTCACTCTTCCTGGGCAGGTATTCCTAATTGGAAGAGACAAGATAGAGCAGGAGACATTCAGCCATTTGTGACAACAAAACAGAAATCTGCAAAAAGCTCAATGTTTGATGGTAAGCCATCCAGAGGAGAATTTGGAAGCTATCAAGACATCACTCAAGACTGGCAGCCTTGAGGAACAGGTTAAGAGGAGAGGAAGGCTTAGATTGTGAACTCACTCCTGTTTCTCCATGAGACAGCCTTCCCTCTACAGCTCATCCTCAGCCATGGGGGATGACAACCTGTAGGGGCAGGAACACAGGACACCAGCCTCTGCTAGACCAGCTCTCCAGTTGGACCCCAGATCCTGACCCTCAGACCTGTGGATGAGGCTGCCCCTCCTCTGCATTCCCATGGTCCCATGAATACAATCATACTGGACTTGCATTATGAGTCTCCCCAGCTAGATCCTGAAACAAATTGATCACAGATGCATCCACAAAGCATTTTGGCCCAAGGACAAAGCCAAGAAATGTATGAAGAATGAACATACATTTGACCCATTAACAACACACTGCATGGGTCTACCTATACATTAATTTCTTCTCCCTCTGCCAACCCCTGAGGCAGCAAGACCAACCCTTCCTCTTCCTCCTCCTCCTTAGCCTCTTCAATATGAAGACAAGGATGAAGACCTTTATGATGACCCACATCCATTTGAATAGCAAACATATTTTCTTCCTCATGATCTTCCTTATGATTTTCTTTTCTATGGCTTACTTATAGTACTTAAGAAGCTACTATATAATATGTATAACATACAAAATTTGTATTAATTGACTGTCTATGTTATTGGTAAGGTTTCTGGTCAACAGTGGGCTATAGTTGATGGGGAGTCAAAAGTTATACGCGGATTTTAAACTGCATGGGGCTTAATGCACCTAACTCCTGAATTGTTCAAGGATCAACTGTATTAATAAACCAATAAATAAATTAATTCCAAGGAAGTCTATGAATGGGTTTCAGAGGGTCTGTGATCCCAAAATTGCACATAATATTGACTGCATGTTTATGCTGAAGTTGGCATATCGAAAGGATCTTCTCTTAAACTTCAATTCCCTGGAAGGGTCCATAGTCTTCATTAGATTTTAAAGTGGTCCCTGACTCCCCCCAGATCATCCCAAATTATCTTAAATTCCTTGAGTGAGTTTGTGAGCCAAGCTTCAAGGTGTCAGTGATTTTTGGAAATCACAACTTACATTTTAGAGTGAGTTTATTTTTGTTTTGGCAAAAAAAGTCACTATTAGGGACCAATGGAAACAACCTGTTTTAAGTCAGGGATTGAAGTTTAAGAGAAGATCCTTTTGATATGCCAACTTCAGCAAAAAAAAAATCACAAACAGAAATAAACTGCCATTCCAATCAATATTTCCCGTCCTGAAATGGGTAACACAGCCACCTCCATGGAAGGGAACCTGAGTCCAAAGATCTGCAGTGAATTAATGGAGCAAACACTCTTCCTCTGAATGCTCTCTTGTATTATTTAGATTTTTTTTACTCTGTACATCAACATCTATTTCAAAATTTAAAAAATGGAAACAATATATCAATTGCCATCCCATGGAAAGTTACAAGATTTGAATGGAAAGAGAAAGCATTTGGAAAGCAATTTCAGGTTCGTTTTTCTTTAGGGGCATGTGGAGGAATAGGAGAAGTGAATAAACAACAGAATACTATCTAGAGCGTTTTCTGCCACAAGCAGATGTTCCAAATGCAGGAGAGTACAATTGACAAAAAAGAATGATTTGCCAACTGAAAAACCAGAGAGGAATCTGGCTGGCTGTTTAGAACACAAACATATTACTACAGGAAGATGTGCAGAACAAGCTGAAAATACTTTATTAGGTAATAATGATTAACCTGATGCAAGTGCAAAAATACCCCATTTCGAGATCATTGGCAATTTCTCTAAACATTGTCTTCTGTAGATGAGCTTCTTAGCCAAAAAGATTTTCGCTAGTAAATATGACACCGGCTGACCTACTTACGTTTATATTTATATATGTGTGTGTGAGTTGATATATACATAGGTTTCCTGCTTTTCAAATATCTTCTACCTTCACGATAATGTAAAGTCCTTTGGGAACTTGAGGTGATGATGCAGGGATTATAAATTCCTCCTCCATGCCAGGCAAATTTATACTGAATTACTCACACATTTGGAAAAAGTGAGGATGTTGGTTTTCAGCCAAATGCTCGGCCTAAAGCACCAAGGCTTAGAGATTTTTTTTTTTTTTTTTTAAGTCAAGGATTTGAGAGGTACAGAGTGTCTGAATAAGAAAGAGCCTCAGAGGTGACCCAACCCAACCTTGCAAGCCCAATTTTCCACCCCGTTCCTGAGGGACAGACAGTCACTGTTAGCTCAGTCATATCCTTCCTATTCCATGACACCTCACAGTCTTCTGTTAGAGAGCTAACTGCCGAAGCTTATTCCTCATATCGAGATGAAACTTTACTCCTTATAATTTCACTCTTGGCCAGGTGCAGTGGCTCATGCCTGTAATCCAGCACTTTGGGAGGTTGAAGCAGGTGGATCACCTGAGGTCAGGAGTTCAAGACCAGCCTGGCCAATATGGTGAAACCCCATCTCTACTAAAAACACAAAATTAGCTGATGGTGGTGGCAGGTGCCTGTAATCCCAGCTACTCAGAAGGCTGAAGGCAGGAGAATCACTTGAACCCAGGAGGCAGAGGTTGCAGTGAGCTGAGATCGTGCCATTGCATTCCAGCGTGGGCAATAAGAGCAAAACTCTGTCTCAAATAATAACAATGATAATAATAATTATTATTATTTCACTCTCATGTCTGTCCCCAGAAAAACAATAACAAAATTAAAACTTAACCTTCTACCTTGTAACAGCTCATGGGGTATCTGAACACTACTCCCATATCCCCTCTGAGATTTCCCTTCTCCAGGCTAAACATCCCTAAATGCTTCTTCTGAAACTCTTAACATATTTCATTTAGAGTCTATGCAATCCTAAAGGCCCTTTTTCTGCATGCATTGCAATTTTTCAACATTCATCTTTAGATATTACTCCTCAGAACTAAGTGCAATTCTACATATAATGGTGTTAGTGTTGCTGGAGACATCACTAGTTGTACCACTGAGGCATCACCCCCCACCCTTGCTAACAGAAGCAATTTTACTCAGTGGCAATTACCCATTCTCAGAGAGGAATCCTGGATCTCTATCATTGTTGTTTGAGTGGTGGGAATGTGACCCAGTTCTGGCCACTGAAATGTAAGAGGAAGTCCACTCCAATGAAAGGAGAGAGGCCCTAGAAGAAGGCTTAGTTTTCTCTCCCTTTTTTTCCTGTTCTGAATGCCAGGAGGTGAAGGCGTGACGGCTGGAACAGAAGCAGCCACATTGTGACTGAGATAAACCAGCAGCTGAGGAAGGCAAAGTAGAAGAATGGGAAGGATCTGAGTCCTCAATAGGACATTAAGTCAGTAAGCTAGACCTGAGGCTCCTTACTAAGCAAAAAACTGAATGTCTTTAATGGTTTAAGTCACTGTTGGTCAAATACTCTGTTACTTGCACCTAAAAGCACTCCAAACAACAGAAGAGGTATAACGGAGCTATCACCTCCCTTGATTTAAACATTATGTTTCTATAAATGTGGCCTCCACTTTTTATAAGGCCACAATATATGTGGCCTCCACATGTATTTCTAGATATGTGGCCTCCACATATGCCCACTTAGGATCTGCTGAGCTTCTGGTCAATACAAAAGAAACAAGCAAACAAATATGAAGTCTGTATTTGAGTACCATGATCTCAAATACTCACAGAAACCATATCATTAACATAAATGTATGAATCACCCTAGATATGGGATAACAGAGTGGGGGCGGCTGTAGCAAATTTGAAAATGCATGCCTGTCTAAAGACATTAAAATTTCAGCATTTAAAAATGCTGTACTGGTGAAACAAAATGCATCTATGAGCCAGATTCAGTGTGCGGTACACCAGTTCATGACCCTTGTAAAAACCATTCCCAAGTGAGTTGGATGTGATAGCTGGAACCGAGGCAGCCACATTGTGACTAAGTGAGTTGGAAAGTCTCATATCCCCCTTTCTGCAATAGTGAAAATTCTTCTTAAAACTATTGAGAGAGGTTGGTCAAAAGGCACGAACATCCAGTTATAAGGTAAATACGTTCTAGAGATCCAATGTATAGCATGGTGACTGGTGATACCATGGTGACAATACAAAAATGTATTGTACACTGGCAATTTGCTAAGATAGTACATCTTAAGTAATCTCATCACACAATAAAGGTAACCATGTGAGGTAATGGATATGTTAATTAGTTTGATTGTGACAATCATCTCACATTTACATGTATATCAAAATATCATTTTGGCTCATGCCTGTAATACCAGCACTTTGGGAGGCCGAGGGAAGAGGACTGCTTGAGTCCAGGAGTTCGAGACCAGACTGGGCAACATGGTAAGACCCCCATCTCTACCAAAAAATTAAAAACTAGCTGGATATCATGGCATGCACCTATGTTCCAGCTACTTGGGAGGCTGAGACGAGAGGATCACCTAAGCCCAGGAGGTTGAGGCTGCAGTGAGCTATGATCATGCCACTGCACTCCAGCCTGGGCAACAGAGTGAAACCCTGTTTTCTTTAAGAAAAAAAAAAAATTGTGTTGTACACCTTTAATAAATACAATTTTTCTTTGTCATTTAACCTCATTAAAGCTGAGCAGGGTATGGAGGGAACCTCCAGTGCAGTCTTTAGCGTGGCTCCATCACTTCAATCTGAAGTTTTGAATTTTAATTCCATCATCCAATATCTTAATCCTTTTAGTCAAGACAACCACAATATGAACATCAAAATCTATTATTTGTCTTGAATCTGAACCCCTTCCCTAAACCAAATGGATTCGTAGTCATTAACTTGAAAGGGCAATAAAATAAAAGCAAAAGAATAAGAGTAAGAAGACAAAGCTCTAGGTTCCAGTTACAGCTTTGAACAATGCACAAATTACTGCAATTCCCAGATCCTTTATTTCCTCATCTGAAAATAGAGATTCTTTAAACAAATACCTTTGGAGCTGCCAGGTTCCCCAGGCTATCACTGAGTTATTAATCCTTGGCAGAGACAAAATGAGAAACTGTATATGTCCACACTCTAAATCCCTAAGCCCCGTGCAAACATATGGTCCACTTGGTGGAGTCATTTAGTGCAAAGGTCAACGAGATAGTCTTCTCCTACGATCACTTTCACACTGGCCACATTTAGCTTTGGTTTGCCAGAATAAAACTCTCAGCAAGTCCTACAAAGGCAAAGGAAGCTTCTGGTTTTCCCGTTGAGAAAATATAAATCATTTCACGTTAGACCCTCCACTTCTGACAGTTCTGTGGGATTCACTCCCAGTTTCTTGCAGAGCATACCCTCATGTAACCACATCATCCTTAATCACTCTTTCTGGTTATTAAAAAGTACATGTACACTGGAGAAAAATAAAAACTACAAAATGTGGACACAATAACAATAGCATTCCTGTAATAAGCATTTATTATAAGGTAGGCACTGAGACATGGACTAATATCCATGATATCATTTAAATCTCACAACTCTATAAAGTGGATGCTATTATTGTTTCCATTTTAGAGATGAAGACATTGAGGCTTAAGATATTAAGAACTTTCCCATGATCACCCAGCCAGCAATAGGTGGAATCCCTGAATTTAAATTCAGGCAATCTAACTCAAAGTACAATATGTTAACCACTTGATAACGACATTCTTTAAAAGATTAAAGCAGCCATGAGTCTACCACCCCAAAGATAACTGCTATTCATATTTTGGTATGTTTGTTGCCAATCTTTCCTTGATAGGGCATAAAATTTTCAGAGCTGGAAGAGATCTTGGTGATAATTTTGTCCCAAATCCTCATTTTGCAGGAGAATCGGAGGTTCAGACAGGTAAAGGGCTTTTTCTAAGGTCACACAGGTATTTTTGGAAATTGAATTTCATTCTTCAGACTCTATGTCCAAGGTTTTCTTAGATCTTCCAATTCAGGTTGATTCATCATGGCTGCCTGGAGTACTGTGTTGAGAAGGCCAGTGGACCCAACAAGGCCAGGCGTTACAGGAGATTAATGACGGCAGCAGTAAACATGGCATCCATGGTCACATACACGCCATAGATCTGCCGTCTTACCCAGGAGCAGCCCCTAGAAGAGCTACTTCCCTCACCTACATCATAGGCCTCACAGTCCAGTGCCTTCAGGACACTGTGTATGTAACATAAATGAGTGAAGTGAAGTGATTGTTGGGAATTTAAGAAAGGAGGGGCACCTGTCTTGTCCCAGGATGGCAATGGAAGGGCAGGGATCGTGGCGGGTGGGGTGGGGGATGAGATTCATCTCCAGCCAACTGTTGCCATTGGGGGGAATCAGGGCCAGTGTGGCCAGGCCTTCTGACTGTTTCAAAGCAGCATGAAGTTTGGATTTTCTTTTCAATGGGATGTCTTTAAAACGTTGGCAACTTTAAAACGTTGGCAAAGAATTAGGATTTGAAAGATCAAGGGTGCGGGATGCAGGACAAACAAAAGACACCAATTAATAGCCTTATAATGTCTCATTTATGTGATGTCTTATCAGAGGCTACCAACTCTCTATCACAAACCAGAGATTCAGTTCCTGTTTCTCTTCTGCACAGCCCTCTTTCTCTCTCATTCCCCACTCACTCTGCCTACAGTAGCATTTTCCATCTGAGGCCATGAGAAATAAGATAAACACCCCTCCAAACCCACCAGACCACAGCTCTTAAGGGCCCAAACAATTACGAGCAACCCCTGACGGCTACTTGGAGTGTGAGTCACGCTACTGGGAGGATGCCTGTTGGTCTCTGATGACTTATGTGAGGAGGTGTTGATGATCGCATCTGACATGCCTCATGGAAAAGACTAAAGATAGGTCTCCCCACTCTCCCAGGAACTACCTGATGCCTCTTTAGCAGGAGCTGAGTGGGCTCCACCAACATTCCGATCTGCGCGTCTGCCCTTTTCGAGAGCTTTCAGTGTTTAACGGGAAGGCCTGTCACTCGCATCCAAACTGTGGAGCTGCCAGGTTACAAGAGCACCAACTTTCACCTCCTGCTGATGAGCTGTTACTCAGCAGTTCTCTACAGGCCTTTTGTATGTAACCCCCCAATTTATGGTAATCCTTAGGATGGCTGGTAATTATCTGCCTACTAGAGAGAAGAAAAAAATTGGCAAACACCTATGAAATCAGTCAGCATTGAGGGAACAAACACTGCACGAATGCCCTGAACCATATTGTGATATGTTCATCCGGAAGCTCCAACAAGCTGGCATCAGAGCCAATGGCTTAATTCATTCAATCAACAAACATTTACTGTGTAACAAACGCAAAGGGCAGGACAAGTGCAAGGTGCCGAAAAGGAGATGCCCCTATGGAGCACAAATGAATCTTATTAATGGTGGAAAAAGAGAGAAATGGTTAAAATAATTGTGGTATGAACTGAACACTCTGCAGCCATTGAAAATCAAGTTTGAGAAGTCTATGTAGTGATAAAGGAAAATTCCAAGAATACATAATCAAGCTTAAAAAAATACATAAAAGCAGGTTGTGAAGTAAAACTGGGTCAAAAGCTGAGTGAACACACTCAGTAACCTTCCTTTTCTGCTCCTAAGACATAGAATTTATAAAGAAATCTTTAGTTATTTTTAAATTTACATAGTATTGCTTGGAAATAAGAAAAGGGAATCACAGATCAAAAATAGAGAGCAATCCCTAAAAATAAATGAACTGAAAGACGGGACTCTAGGGTTTCAAGTAGGAATCAAAGCCACATAATCAATAGAGGGTAGGTCCAATATGAGCTGTAAGAACAGAAGTGTCAATGTCCGTCCAGGGAAAAAGGGGAAGAAGTGGACCTAGAATCATGCTGCTAGCTGTGGATGGTGCTGGAACATCCGCACCATCCACCAATAGTCACAGCCAAAAAGCAGGACCCCATCTGTGTCAAGGAGCCAAAATGAAGTCACCTACATGAGACGGACTCCCAAGCCTGCACCACAGGCAGTATAGAATGGGAAGAGAGTACAAAGCTGAGCTGTTGACATGGGCTCTGGCTTAAAGCACACACCTTCACAGATGTAGGGCATAAGTAATCATAAAGCTGCCTTGAAAATAAGTTCACAAACAAAAATTAAAGAACATGTGAACGTCCAACTAACTGACTCTACAAACGAAGGAATTCACAACTGAAGAAACAAAGACGCTAGAGCAATCAGAGAAGAAATTTATAATACATATTTTTTAATCTTTGAAGGGACAGGGGAGGGAGTTACATGCACAAAATGAGAATAGTTTTTTGTTATTTATAAAGCAAAAAAACAGGGAGGTATAAAAAGGGACCAATTATTATCTTGGAAATAAAGTATATCCTTGTTGAAATCCATAACTCAACTGATAGTCAAAATAATAGAACATCCATGCTGCTTCTTTCTAAAATAAAATAGACCAGACACAAATGAAATGATGTAGTTAACGGGAATATAGAATTGAGGAAACCTTCCCAAACACAGTACAGAGAACTGAAAAAAGAAAAACAACTTAAGATACATGGAGAATTGATTGAGAAATGACATATATATATATATATATATATAGTACAGTCATATGCTGCATAAGGAGGTTTAGGTCAACAATGGACCATAAGTACACAATGCTGGTCCCATAAGACCAGCATTCTAAGTTTTTGCTATACCTTTTCTATGCTTAGATATGTTTAGATATACAAATACTTACCATTGTATTACAGTTACGTACAATATTTACTATAGCATTTATACAGTAGAGTATGCTGTAGGGGCTTTAGCCGAGGAGCAACAGGCTATAGCACATAGCCTAGGTGTGTAACAGACTATACCATGTAGGTTTGTGTAAGAGCACTCTGTGATGTTCACACAATTAAATCACCTAACCGTGCATTTCTCAGAACGTGTCCCATCATGAAGCGACGCGTGACTATATATATGCATATATATTCAGACAGAGAGAATAGAAATAATGATGGAAAGGAAATATCCAACGAACAGCAGTTGAGGTATTTCCAGAATTAAAGAAAATCTTGAAGCCTCTAAGGAAGTCCACAGAGGGCAAAGCACAATAAGAAAAACCATATATACTATAAAATCCTGAGCATGAGACTAAATAGATAAAAGGAAATACACCAAAGTGTCAGTAGTGTTTACCTATGGTGATAGGATTTGGAGAGAGATTTTTATCTTCTTTAAATTTTAATGTACTTCCTAAGTGCTCTACGGTGAAAAGACATTATTTTTATATGTCTGTGGAGGAGAGAAACATTTGTTACGTCAAATACACATACACAGATAAACAGTTTTTAAAAAAAAAAAAAAAATCTGCCCTCAAACGACTTATACTCTAGTAGGACAGATGAGGTTTGCATAGAAATAACATAGAAAACAAAACCTAAGTGATAACTGGCATGGATGGATATAGCTAAAATCTGAGCCTCGTCTTTTCCTGCACGGAGCAGTTAGGAATAAGGAGAGAAGTGGTGGGGGGGTGAGAGGGGTTGAGGACACTGAGTAGAAGTGTAAAGATCTAACCCATATGCTGGGCTTACTAGGGACTATTACTGCAGCTGGAGTGTATTTCACTTAGACAGGGTCAAAATGGCCAAGCCAAGATAAGATTAGAACTTTATCTACATCGAGCACTGTTTTCACCTTTAATTAATTAATTAATTTATTTATTTTCTTTTTTGAAACAAAGTCTCACTCTATCGCCCAGGCTGGAGTGCAGTGGCACAATCTTGGCTCACTGCAACCTCCACCTCCTGGGTTCAAGCAATTCTCCCTGCCTCAGCCTCCTGATTAGCTGGGATGACAGGGGCCTGCCACCACATCTGGCTAATTTTTGTATTTTTGTAGAGATGGGGTTTCAGCATGTTGGTCAGGCTGGTCTTGAGCTCCTGACCTCAGGTAATCTGTCCGCCTTGGCCTCCCAAAGTGCTAGGATTACAGGTGTGAACCACCTCAACCAGCCTTATTTTCACCTCTAATTTAGTTGTATTGCAAGACCACCCAACAATGCAAGCAAAACATTAACACCTCAGTTGTAAATTAAATTAACACCACAAAAATCTGCCACATTTGCATGACATTTCGATTGTCATAAGGCTTTGTTGTTTTCTTTAAGGGTCAAGTAGACAGAGAGAAGGGTAAAAAAAAAAAAGTGTGTGTATTCATTTTAACTGATAACCAAATTGACTACCTTTCTTATCAGCAGGGGCACTATCATGTTGCCAATTTAGAAGTAAAAATAACAAAAGTGTGTTCTGGGTGGCTTTACCAAATCAACATCATTTTATCAGGAGGCAGAGGTCTTATCAATCTAGGGTGGTTGAGGCAGTAGTCATAATACCATTGGCACACCCAGGCTAGGCAGAGTTTTAAGCAATGCACCATGACTGTTTCTTTGGAGCCAAATAAACGGAATGTTCAGCTGTAAATGAAACAGGTGGCAGAAGCACAAGCCATCTACATATGTTACTAATGGAAGGAAGGGATGTTCACATCTCAGACAATCTCCTTTCTAAACACATCCCCAGTGTCTCAAAATACCACCTTTTAAACCAACTCCTCTCAGTATCACCCAACTCCTCTCAATATCACCCAACTCCTCTCAATATCACCGTTCCACATAGGGACTAGACATATGCCCTGATGTTACCTCCACTGAGCTCTTTGCTTCCCTGCCACCTTGCTTTATCTCCGTAGAGTTCCACCAGAATCACAGAGAGGGGCCAATCTCTCCAAGACCAACTCTGAAAGTCCCAACAATAATAGGGAGTATCAAATCCCCTCCCCCATTTTTGAACTAATGGACCCTTTCATTCTTCTGTCTCCAACTCCTCTTAAACCTCTATTCTTGATTTCTCTGGAAATGTCTTTTCTCATCTTCCTCTTGTCCTTTCCTGATTCCTTTTCTCTTCTTACTCTTAAGTGAGGTCACATTTTGGTCCACATCCCCAAAAGGCAGTTTCATCACAGAGGAGAGAAGAATGTTTCCACCCATACTCCCTGGACTTCTCAGAACCTTCTTTCTAATGCCTCCTTCAAGGGAAGAACAGTTGCTGGTCTAGCTGGTCAGAGCCTGCCATTCACTGGGTCAAGATTCACTAGCAGGCAGGGTCCCTGCCTATCAAGGGGGTTCCTATCCATGACCCTACACTCTTCCTACTTCTCTCTGCCTACAGTTGGATGAATGCATTACATGAGAGCCCGAGCCACACACCTATCGGCTGAGACTTAGAAGTAAGAGCCAAAGCCTACCTAGAACCTCCCCATCTCATACCACCTTTTCCAATTCAGCTTTTCCCAGATTTCTCCAATGGGTTGTGCCAAACCCTCATGGATCCAGAAATTTCACTTTCAATACGGCTACTGTTTCTTGTCTATAGCTACTTCAGAAAAACTCAAGAAGGAAGAAGGGATCTGTGGTAATATTTAAATCCCAAAATCACACTGCAAGGCCTGGCTGGAAACCGGCTGTTCTTCTTCCTCAATGCCTTCATTAGAAGATTGGCCCCTCCTATACAAAAGCCCTCTAGGCTGTGATTCATCACAGCTCTCCATGCTCAGCCCCTCCCACAAAACAAGACTGGTTCCTTGGCCCTCCTGAAGATGGATGACATCATTAAAGTATGGGCTTGATTTAGTGGAATGGAAGATCACAGCTTGGGACCAGAAATTCAGCTACCTAGCTACATCACCCACCATGTGGTCTTGGCAAAGTCCCTTAACTCCCCTATGGCTCAGTCACTTCATCTGAAAGTTACAGGTTGCTCCAGGAAACCCTAAGGTCCTCTCCAGTTCTGAAATTGTCAGTGGTGGCAGAGCATGGCTAGTCCCTACTATCTTCTTCCCAGAAAGGAGCCCCCCAAAACTGAGAAGTGACTGGGAAAACGCTCAACCACACACAAGAATTCTGCTAGGCTGCAAACCATTTAAAATGAATGTTTAATAAGATACTGCATCAATTGTGTGCTTCAGCTGAATGTGCTGTAGCCCAGGAGACCCGAAAGAATTAATACGGTTCCCAAAGGAGCTGATGGGAATTGCTGAAACAGAAGCAAAAGCTGATGTGATGAATATAAAAGTGCTTTGAGAGCATCAAAAGGTAAGTGCTACAGTGAATGTCTGCTCACCCCACTGGAATATCTCCTGCCATCTAAGGAACATTCTTCAAGAAGGTCTCAGGGCTAGAGACCATGGCACACAAGTACACTTACTCTCCCCTTCTGAACTCCCAATCCTTTCTCAGGACTTAGAGGACAGTACACACACAACTCCAATCTTTCCCTTTTTTCTTATTCCTCACTTTACTTCTTCCTTCCAGCCTTCTTCCTTCCCTCCACTTCTGTGTAATTCCCAAACCGAGCTGTCCTAACAGCTCCTTCAAATCTTCAATCTCTCTCCCTTCTTCTCCAAACCGATGCTCCCAGGATGTCCACAAAAAAAGACCCTCTCTCATTCGAAGTCAACAGACTTTTTTACACTCTTTCGTGCATTTTGAGACCCTCCAACTTTAGTACCAAGACCCATCTTTGTTCAGGAGCCAACTCTTTCATCTGAGGGCCTTGGAGCCCCAGACAGAGAACGTGTAAGGAAAATGCCAGGCCCTCCATGCTCTGGCTTTGGAGTTAATTATCTCCACTCCCACCCACTCCCCTTGAGGAAGGAGTATCTTCCTCCGCTCCTCTGGCCCAGGGTTCTCAAACTCCCTACCTCTGTTCCTCTAATTGCAGAGTCGGAGGAAGCATGACATTTTTTCTGCCCTTTTGTGCTTTACCTAAAAACTTTGCATTTTCTTCCAGAACCTACCCACATTTAATAATTTTTAGAAATAGTTTTAGTCACTTACCATAAAAGGATAAAATGGACATTTTCCCAAAAAATAATCAGGTAAAACTGGCATTGTGGAAACAGGAACCATATATCTCCAGTGCTCCTGGGCCCACCTCTGTGCCCCACGGTACTTGTAAATCTCCAAACATGCTACCACCACCACCACCACCCCACAGCCCACTTCTCAGTTTTCTGAGCTCTTCCTGGAACACCCACACCAAAGTGCTCCTGTGTACACCATTTTCAGAAACAAGGCAAAAGGCATTTCCATTCATTTCTGGGTTGGAGAGGCAAGACCTGGGCCAGTTGCCACGACCCTCCCACCCCCACCCCTACTTCACATCAAGACAGATTCTAGGGGTGTCCGAGGACCTGCAGCAGCTGCCTTGCAGCTGGTGGCTTCCCGGGTTCTGGCAGGGCATCAGATCCCGGCCTTACCTTGTCAGCCATGATCATAGATGCGCCCCCGTGAATGCCCAAGATGGGGATGAAGGTCTGGGAGGAGATAAAATCCAGCATCTGGGCCACGGCCTCCTGGTCCGTGTCGTCCCCAAACACGAGGCCGTGGATGCGTGCCCCGGACATGAGGTCGCACACGTGCGTGATGAGGCTCTTGGGGTCGGTGCGGTTCATCAGCAGAGCTACCACGTTCACGTCCAGGGGCAGCCCCGCCGCCTGCTCGGGGCCCCACAGGGTTCGAAGTTCGCGCTCTGTCATGTCGTGGCTGTGACCCAGCATCACCGCAATATTCAGCGCGGGGGAACCCTTCTCCGCCGCCGCGCTCGGCGCCGGACCGCGCCAGACCAGAAGGGCCGGCAGCACCAGCAGGGTCCAATAGCCCACTCTGCCCATAGTCGCCACTGACGGTCCCTGCAAAGTGAAGAGTGAGAGGCAGGGCCGCGGTGAGCAAGACGACCAGAAGGAAGGGATTACCAACGGGGCCCCTGCTCTACGAGTCAGGGATGGAACTCAGCAGCTGGATAGGCTGCTGGGATCACAGACTCCATTCCCAATCCTCGACGTCATCCACGTCCCTCGATCCGTCTCTAACTCTGTCTACAACTCCAATCCGAGCTAATTCTGCATCCCCCAGCCCATTCTCACATCCAGCTTCTTCATCCCCTGTCTCCAGGCGCTTCCTCATCCCCAACTCTGTCCATATCCCCCACCGCATTCCCCAGGTTCGCTAAGGGCCACAGACCCTAAGCGCCGCGCGCGTTCTTTACCCCACCAAGCTCGTAGGTGCACAGAATAAACCCTCCACCCAACCCCTCCCACCTGGGATAGTGAAGACCAAGTTATCAACCCCGCCCCCTGCTGGCACGGAGCGAACTACAGACCCGGCTGGGCGTGCGGAGGCGGCGCCCAGACCCCGCGTCCAGGCCTGAGAGTGGAGCTAGTTGGCTGACCCCGCCCCCTGCGAGCCCGTCGCGTGCGCCACACACTTTGCTCTACGCCCAGCCCCAACTACAGACCCGGCTCCTCTCAGGCAGAGTACACCCCAGGTGCTTGGGAGTGAGGACGCTGCCTGGTGGGCCCAGGCTCCGCGGGGCCTGGGGGAACTTGGGGCTCGCCCCACCTCGCGCCGAGGGACCGTGAAGAGTCCTTCACTCAACTGCAAGTAGGCCCAGGACCCACCCCCTACACGCGCGCGTGCACACACGCACATGCACACACGCACATGCACACACACATGTTCACACACACACACCCTCTCTCACGCGCGCCGTGTGCAGTGCTGAATTCTGGAGAGTAGGCGCGTCCCCCCGCGGGCCAGCGCGTGGGAGCTGGCAAAGAACGTGCGTAGGGGGAAAGGTAGGCTCCCAAGAAGCTCCCAGACGGACGTGGACTGTACAGCCCCTCCCTAGCCTTTCTACTGCGGGCGCTGTTGCCAAGTCTTAGGTGCACGTGGGCAGTGGGCCGCACACGCTCATAGGCACGCGCGCTTTTCTGCGCACTTCCTCAGGCTGCTGAAGCGGTGCCCACTGCCAGCCGGAGTCCTCACACGTCCTCAGGTGGGGCACACGCATGAACGGCGGCAAGTGCACAGCCCCGCGTACCTGAAAATACCAGCGCGGTCGTGCACGCGTGACCTGACGCGCGCCTCTCAGACCGGGCGCTGCTGGCGCCGGGGGAAGTTGAGGCGAACTCCTAGCTGCCTCGGCGTTCCTGGGTGAGCGTCGCTGAGCGCGGAGCCGCAGCGCCCCCTGGTGCCCCTACTGCGCCTCGCCGCTGGGCTCCCTCCCGCTTTCCCTCTCCCCTCTCTAGCCTGACCATCACCTCTGCCGCTCTCCCTCCGGTCGAGTCTCCCTCCTCCCCGGCCCACGGAGCCCTGATCTCCTGCTGGGACGTACCTGTAGCCCGAGAAGGTCGAGGATGCAGTGGGGCGCGCTGCGCGCACGATCATCTCGGCCGCCTCAGCAGCCACCGGGTTTAGCGGGTTCCCGCATGCTGCGGACCCCGCGCGCTCCCCTGGCTGTCCCGCGCTGTCCGCATCGCCCCCACGGGGGGCGGCTATCCCAGCCGGAGGCTCTGCAGCAGGGCTCTACCGGGGCGGAGGAGAGAAGGAGAGGCAGGGTCAGCCCACCAGCGAGGGGAGGGAGGGTTGAGGGGAAGGCTGCAGTCTGCAGCGCTCACAAGCCCCCCTGTGCGCCCAGGGGGGCTAGACAAGAGGGGGGAAGCTGAAGCCCCATGCCCACGACGCCCCCAGTGCGGATCCTCAGCCCCTGTGACTGATAGCGGGAGCTCCACTCCAGGGTGCACAGGAGAATGGGAGCCCCAGGTTGGCAACCCACGAGAAGCTAACTGGGCACCTCCACCCGCACCCCCTACCACCTCCCCAGCGCCGGCTGCTGGGAGTTGTGCGACCGGGAGCTGCTAAGCGAGGGGGGTAGGGAGAGAAAGAGGAGGTAACAAGGGTGGGGGGGCGCTGGCTGAGTTTGCGACGAGCCGGCAGTAGGAGAGGGGGAGGGAAGGACGCGGGCTCCCGCGGTCCCGGTTCCCCGAGGGAGGTGGATCGTTCCCACGCAGCGACCCTCTTGAGATCCTGCCGCTCCCTCCCTCTCCAGGCCTCCCACCTCCCCCTTCCCAAGGGGGCCTTCCAGGCCCAGCGTCCCGCGCCAGCACTCACCGCAGCCTCTCTCCACATAGTTCTCAGCAGTGGCCGCTCCTGGTCATCTCCAGGGCTGATGGCTGCGGCCGCGATTCTTAGCGCTCACCCGGTCCCATGATCCGGCCAAGCCCTAGGAGCTCCCCTCCAAGAGTCCTAGCTCTGCTTCCTGCCCCACTCCGGACGGCAACTGCCCGGTCCTCTGAGCGCGCCGGAGCACCCTCTCCGCAGCCCAGCTCCGGGCTGGTGTGTTTCAGGGCGAATGTGTGTGAGTGAATGTGGGAGCGTGCGCGCGCGTGTGGCCGGGGATCCCCGCGGTCCCCGGCCGAGAGAGGCGCAGGCGGGGAAAGGCAGCTCCCTCCGGGCCCTTCGCTGCGGGGCCAGCTCCGCGCAGGGCGTTCGGCTCTCCACTTCCCAGAGGGAGTCCGGAGAGCGTCTGGACACCCTGGTTCACAGCACTGGCAAAGCCGGGTTCCCGGGGCGTATTTCTGCTGCGGTCGCCTCCGAGGAAGAGGAGGGGGAAGGCAGGGGCGCCCTCCACACCAACTTAAGAGACTTGTTCTCAGCCGGCGAGACGCAGTAGCCCCCGCGCAAGCCCAAGAGGCTTGGAGCTCCGGCGGGCGAAAGCGTCTCCTGCGCGCAGCCTCTCTCCTAGGTGGGTCGAGACAGACCCCGCAGTCCCTCGGCGGCGACGCGGAGCGCGGCCACCCGTTCTGAGAGCGCACGGCGGCAAATAAGGCCAGGATAGGTGACTGGCTGGCGACGGGGGCGCCTGCGGCGGCGCGCGCTGCTGTCCGTGGTGTTGGAACCACGCTCTCCGCCCGCTCCCGGGCGTCTGGTGCGGCTGAAGAATCAATTATTCAGATCTCTGTACCGCTTCCTCCTCCCCCAGTGCCTCGCGCTGGGTACAGCTATCCCCCTCCACGCACAGGCGCGCCGACACACACACACACACACACACACACACGCGCGCGCGCGCAGAGTCTGCTCCAATGCTTCTCCCTGTGCCTTGCCACCCCCGTACGGGAACCCACTCCTCTAATCTCAGGGAGCCAGAATCCTAAAAGCAAAGACTTCTGCATTTCACACTTGCTTCCTTCTAAGTTGCACCAAAAAGAAGTCTCCCTGAGGCTGCGACTTCTAAGCTACCAGAAGAGATGAGCCAGAGAACATGGGACGGCCTGGGTGTGTGAGGGCTCGGATGACTTAAATTCTAGCGACTGGGCATGAAATGCATGGCCGAGTGAGGAGCTCTGCCCCTTTATACTCACCTGTATCTCCAATGCCTGTCTGCCTTTCAGGCCTTGGAAGGAAAGGGGTCTTAAATTCTAAGAGGTTTTGCAATCACTCCTCTAAGCCCGCCTCCTCCTCTTAACCTAATGTCACCTGCTGCGGTCTAAATGTGTGTGTTCCCACCCCCAAATTCACAGGATAAAATCCTAACTCTCAAGGAGATGGTATTGGGGCCTTTAGGAGGTGACTTCATGGCTTCATGAGAGTAAAATGGGATCTGTGCTCTTATAAAAGAGACGCCAGAGAATCAGCCAGGTCCTTCCACCAAGTGAGGCTTAATCAAGAAGGCATCCGCCTATGAGTAGGAACCAGGCCCTCCCCAAACATTGAGTCTGATGCCACTTCATCTTGGACCTCCCGGCCTCAAGAAGTGAGAAACATAAACTTCTGCTGTTTATGATGTTTTGCTATGGCAAGCTGGATCAAACTAAAAACATCACTTTTGGACATTATATTACCTCCCCTTGTTGATCACTAATCTGGAATTGGGGGGCAGTAAAAACATCTACTTCTCAGGATTATTTTGAAAAGAAAAGGAGGCAGCCTTAGTAAAGCAAGGTCTGGCACATAGTAGATGCTCAATCAACATCATGCGCCTTGAAGTAGCCTGGAAGCAGGGGAACTTCCTCCAGGAATGTGGATGTGGCTGCTGAAATGGAGACAGGAGAGGGGTACAGTGTCTGGAGACAAATGGATTCCTTATTGAGCTGGTTGTTCTATGTTGGGTTTCCTGGACTTTGTTGTTGTTGTTGTTGTTGTTGTTTTAATCCAAAAGACAGAGAAAGGGTGAGGGAAATCCTGGAAAGTACATTAAAATGGGGGATTGTATAATATAAGGCAGGGAGCAGGAAAGTGTTTCCTTTCCTGAGCCTATGGCTGGGCTGAACTGATTAGGCCACTCCTTGACACCCATGCAAGACTCTGGCTTGGGGTCTAAAGGGAAAGTTAGGCCATTTTATTTAAATGAGCTATAAATTATAGATAATAAAATTCATACCTCTTAAGGGTTTCATTTGTGAAGGTTTTTAGGTGTTTGGGTTTTTATTTTTGTTTTTGTTTTTGACAGGGTCTTGCTCTGTTGCCCAGGCTGGAGTACAGTTGTGTGGTCGTAGCTCACTGTGAACTTGAACTCCTAGGCTCACGTGATCCCTCTGCCTCAGCTTCCCAAGTAGTTAGGACTTTAGTGGTTAGCACATGCTACCACATCTGGTAAATTTTTTATTTTTTGTAGCGACTGGGTGTTGCTATGTTGTCCATGCTGGTCTCAAACTCTTGTCCTTAAGAAATCATCTGGCCTTGGCCTCTCAAAGGCTGAAATTACAGGTGTGAGCCACTGCACCCAGCCAGTTTGTTTCTTTTGAAAATCTGTGTATCCACACAGACCATCATGTAAAACAAGGTACAGAGTATTTTCATCGCCACCAGGAAATTTTCTTGTATCCCTTTGTTGTCAATCCCACTCTCCCCACTCAGTGTAAACTACAGTTTTGATTTCTAATACCGTGTATTAGTTTTTCCCTTTTTTGAATTTCATGTAAGTGGAATTTTACACTATGTATTCTTTGGTGACTGGCTTTTTTCACTTACCCTGATGTCTAGAAGATTCCTCTGTGCTATTGCATGTATCAGCAGCTTTTTTATTTTTTATCGTTGAGCAGTTAGCTCTCTATTGCATGGATAAGCCATACTTTGTGTATCCAGTCCCCTGCAATGGATATGTGGGTTGTATCTATGGGACTTTTAAAAATACAGATGTGGCTGGGTGCAGTGGCTCACGCCTGTACTCCCAGCACTTTGGGAGGCCAAGGCAGGAGGATCACTTGAGCCCAGGGGTTTGAAACCAGCCTGGGCAACATGAAGAGAACCCAGGTGTTCAACTGCTGCACTCCAGCCTGAGTGACAGAGTGAGACTTTGTCTCAAAAAAAATAAACAAAATAAAACACAGACGCCTATGCCCACTCTAGATCTACTCCAGGTGTGGGGCCAGGCACGGACATTTGTTTTAAATCCATAGGGGATTCTGATGATGCCTCTGCACTTGCTTTTCTCATAAATTGATGCCAACCCTGAAACTGGATTTGTCTTTCTTGAAAACTATTGGAATTCAGGGTTTTAAGTTATTCATGATCAGACTTATAGAAAGATAAATCAAACAGATATGGCCTCTTTTGAATAAAGAAAAATGGCAGCCCTTCATTGGAAGGGACAGTGTGCCCTAAACATAGGCACAGGCAGCTGGAGTTTCACTGGAGTGGACAGGTCACCAGGGTGGAGCACGTCATGTGTCAGGCACCTGGAGCTTCACCACACATACAGAGACTATGACAGCGTGTATAGGATCACGACAGCCTTACTCCATCTATGCTGCAAAGCTTAATTCTCAATGCAGCTTAGGATGCTGAGCAGAATTTTGCTGCTCAAAGAGTTTCAGATGCTAAGAAAACCTTCATAGCAGCTATACCAACTATGTTGGTTAATACTGAGTATCAACTTGATCAGCTTGATTGGATTGAAGGATGCAAAGTATTGTTCCTGGGTGTGTGTGTGAGTGTGTTGCCAAAGGAGATTAACATTCAAGTCAGAGGACTGGCAGACCCACCCTCAATCTGGGTGAGCACCATCTAATCAGCTGCCAGCACAGCCAGAATAAAAGCAGGCAGAAGAACGTGGAAAGACTAGACTGGTTTAGTTTTCTGGCCTCCATCTTTCCCCCGGGGCTGAATGCTTCCTGCCTTGTAACATCGGACTCCAAGTTCTTCTGCTTTGGGACTTGGACTGGCTTCCTTGCTTCTCAGCTTGCAGACTATTGTGAGACCTCACCTTGTGATCATGTGAGTCAATATTCCTTAATAAACTTCCCTTTAGGCCAGGCACAGTGGCTCACGTCTGTAATCCCAGCACTTTGGGAAACCGAGATGGGTGGATCACCTGAGGTCAGGAGTTCAAGACCAGCCTGGCCAACATGGTGAAACCCCGGCTCTATTAAATACAAAAAAAATTAGCCAGGCATAGTGGCGTATGCCTGTAATCCCAGCTACTTGGGAGGCTGTGGCAGGAAAATCACTTGAACTCAGGAGGCAGAGGTTGCAGTGAGCTGAGATTGTGCCAATGCACTCCAGCCTAGGCAACAAGAACAAAACTCCGTCTCAAAAAAGTAAAATAAAAATGAAAATAAACTCCCCTTTATATATACGTCTATCCTATTGGTTCTGTCCCTCTAGAGAACCCTGGCTAACACACCGATAAAACTTCTCTAAGAGAAAGAACAAGGAGCAGTTCTTCCACATACCTGGGCGGGCCACACTGCTACACCCCAAGAGGAAGCACCTTGGGTGCCCTTTCTCACACTCACCATTGGAGGGCAGCTTCCATGTCTGGAGGAGACCAGGCCTCTCTTGTAGGAAATGTCTTTCTTGTAGGTTCACTCACAATTGTATAGGGAAGCTGGCTCCATCTTAAGCTCTGTCACTCAGCCGTGACTGGTCAGAGCAGTCCCTCAAGACAGTGCTTTGATGGCCGTAAAGTCAGAGCATGTCAGGCCAATTTCCCAAGGCCAGCAGTGCCCAAAAGTCTCATCATTCACTCCGCAGATAAAGACTCTGTCAGAGTCTGTGCCTATGGAAAAAAAACTTCTCAGGGAAATGTCTGGATGCTAAGGAGAGAGGTCATATTTCCTGGTACCAGGGGTCATTGAGGCGTGCCATCTTGAAACTGTGGAGGCCCTTGGGGATGATCAAACCAACCCCCAACACTGCTTTTTTTTTCCTCTAATGAGGACTCTGGCTAGGCGCAGTGGCTCACACCTGTAATCCCAGGACTTTGGGAGTCAGAGGCAGGCGGATCACTTGAGGTCAGGAGTTTGAGACCAGCCTGACCAACATGGTGAAACCCCATCTCTACTAAAAATACAAAAATTAGCCAGGCGTGGTGGCATCTGCCTGTAGTCCCAGCTACTTAAGAGGTTGAGGCAGGAGAATTACTTGAACCTGGGAGATGGAGGCTGCAGTGAGTTGAGATCGTGCCACTGCACTCCAGCCTGGGTGACAATGAAACTCCATCTCAAAAAAAAAAAAAAGAGGACTCCAAAGCTGAAGGCACTGGAGGTCACATAGCTACTAAGAGTCACATATGGTCTCTTTTTCATACCTTCCTGTCACAAGCACAGCCCTTTTCCTATTCATGAACACAGACCTCTCCACTGGATGTGACTTCCAGTAGAGGTTGCCAGGTAGAAAGTCACAGCAAATTATTCCTCAAGAGGTGATCGTCCTTGGGTGCCCCTGGTATATGCAGCATAGCTAGGCAGGTCAAAAGATATTTGGGTGTCCTGTGCTCTTTAGGAGGGGAATTGGGATTGGGGTGAAGAGGGAAAGGAAAGATGACTCAGTTACTGAGTTCTCCATCAGAAAAATGACTCAGGGCATTAGCAATCTTACTGAGCGCATTTAGCGGTAGTAAAACAGGCTGGGTCTACCAGTCAAGAGCTGACTCTGCCCAGTGACTGGTAATTAGCAGAGGTAGGATTGGAACCTATTTTTGTCTGGCTCCAGAACCTGCAGTTTAAACCAATCCGATGTTATCTGCCAAACTCACTAACCTGCTGGATCTCTTTATTTTTCTTATTTTATTTTACTTGTTTATTTAGACAGGGTCTTGCATTGTCTCCCAAGCTGGAATACAGTGGTATTATCACAGCTCACTGCAGCCTCAAACTCCTGGGATCAACTGATCCAACTGCCTCAGCCTCCCAAGTAGCTGCGACTACAGGTGGTGCATGCTACCATGCCCAGCATTTTTTTTTTTTTTTTTTTTTTGAGACAGTCTCACTCTGTCATCCAGGCTGGAGTACAATGGCATGATCTTGGCTCACCTCAACCTCCACCTCCTGGACTCAAATGATTCTCCCACCTCGGCCTCCCAAGTAGCTGGGACTACAGGCACATGTCACCACGCCAGGCTAATTTTTTGTACTTTTTGTAGAGATGGGGTTTTGCCACGTTGCCCAGGCTGGTTTCAAACTCACGGACTCAAGCAATCCACCTGCCTCAGCTTCCCAAAGTGCTGGGATTACAGGCATGAGCCACTGCTTTTTAAAAATATTTTTAATAGAGATGAGGTCTTGCTTTGTTGCCCAGGCTTGTCTTGAACTCCTGGGTTCCAGCCAATCCTCGCACCTCAGCCTCCCAAAGTATTGAAATCACAGACATGAGCTGCTGTGCCCAGCCTGCTGGGCCTCTTTAGACAGGTCACTTGACATCTTTGAGGCTCGTTTTTCTTCACTCTTAGGATGCAAGAATGTCAGATTAGCAATTCCTGCGTTTAAGCTTGCCTCAATCAGCAGAGCCCCTTTCATAAGCCAACTCCCCTACATTGCCCTAATATAGGAAGAAGCTAAAAGTGAAGCTTTGATCTCAGGTGAAAAGGTGGGTAAGAGATTGGAGTCTGATGCTCCTTAACTTCTGCTTCACCCCTAGCCTCCCTCCCACCCACACCAAAGCTCATCACAGAACTCTGGGACTCTGATGAACACATTTTGAAAATATGGTACAATCTCTGCATGGCACAAAAGAAGAAACAAGAACCAGAAAGAGTAAGAGACCAAATAGAATTACTCATCAGTTAGAGATGGAGCAAAGATTGGAATCCAGGACTTATCACAGACAGCCAGACTTTTAAAAATAGCATCTGAACCTTAGCTCTGAAACTTACTGGCTGCATGATACTGGGTAGATCTGTCAGCCTCTCTGTGCTCCAGTTTCCTCATCTATAATGTGGGGATAGTAATAGTACTTGCCATTTAGGGATTTCTAAGGGGTAAATTGAATGAGGCAATACATATAAAACGTTTAGCATAGTGCCCAGTCATAGCATGGGTTTAATAAATGTCAGTTATTAGGATGCTTATTATTGTTTTATAGGGCCCTTGAGGGTTCCACTAAGATGTTGCTGTCCCCTGATGCTCAGATACCTCTCCTGGGCTGAGTGGCTCCTGGTGTGTGTTCAGGAAGGTGTGGTGTGCAGGGCGGAGGGGCAGCCATTGGTCAGGCCTAGCTCTCCAGCTCAGTGTGTCCCAGATGGTGTCCATGGGGGTGCTGGCCGGTGACATATTGGCAGCCTCCCTTCCCTGCACAGTTCACTGAGCCACGCAGTGCTCAGGAGCCTTGAGCTGTAGCCTGCTCTGCCAAGGAGGCAGCCTGCCCAGCCTGGACTGATGGACAACAGGCACAGCCAGCCCCAGGGAACTCGGACTGTGCCTCCAGCCTCCAGAGAAGGCGCAGGTGAGGCACTAGTCCAGCCGCCTCCCCAAGCTCCTGTGGCTCCCACGGCTTCTCTCTGAGAGGGAGAGGGAGGGACTTAGTCAACAGTCAGCCCCCTTTCCACATTACCTGAGTCCTTGCCTGTCTTAACCCTTTTTCTGGAAGTGACAGCTCTTAGAAAGCAACTATGGAGCAGAAAGGAAATGATTGCTTCACTGAACAAATGAGAAAGCAGTTTCTTCATTTGAAAAAAATGGAGATGATAGTATTGACTCCATAGAGTCATTGTGGGGACTCAATGATATATTGCATACAGTGATTGGAATCGTGTGCACCACGTAGAAAATAAATATTAGCTATTCCCTATATCGGTATTATAGCAGTAGCAAAAATACAGGCTCTGTAGCCCCTCTGCCCAGGTTCAAATCTTTGATGCACCTCTTCCTATCTGTGTGGCCTTGGGCATGCTGCTCAATGCCTGAAGCCTCAGTTTCCTCATCTATAAAATGGGGGGACTCATGGACACAGGGAAGGAAACATCACACACCAGGGCCTGTCGGGGAGTGAGGGACTGGGGGAGGGATAGCATTAGGAGAAATGCCTAATGTAGATTACGGGTCGATGGGTGCGGCAAACCACCATGGCACATGTATATCTATGTAACAAACCTTCACGTTCTGCACATGTATCCCAGAATTTAAAGTATAATTAAAATATATATATATAAATAAATAAATAAATAAGAAACAAAATAAGGGATTCTTTGTGCCTCTCCCACAAAATTGCTGAGAAGATTAAATCAGGTGATGCACACGAGTTGCTTAGCACAGCACCTGATACATAATAAGAAATCAATAAGTAAAGGTGATTATTATGACTAATTAGCATTGATACGAATGCCCAAGGTCACAGAGCAGGTTAGGATTTAAATAGGTGTTTTCTGACTTGCCACTTGGTACTCACTCTGCTACCCACTGCTGCCTCTCACTCAATTAAAATTCCTGGCTCTGCCCTCTGAAAGTCACTGTTCCTAAAAAAGAACTCCATTTGTAGTAGGAAGCCACAAAATAAATTGTCACCAAGTCCAGCGGTCAGATCCAAACTGTATAAAAAAACATTTCTCTTAATTAGGCAAAGTTGTCCAAGGATTCAGGGTACAGGGAGAAGAAGAAAGACTAGTTCAATGACCAAACCTGAGAGCCAACAGACCCGGCTGAGACCTCAGTTCTGCAGCATCTCTCTTGCTGGGTGACTGTGGGCATGTCATTCTAGCCTCCTGGGCCTAAATTTCCTTGCCTGTGAAATCAGGGTTGTTGTGAGAATGAAATTAGATAAAACATCTTGTGTATATTGAGTTTTTAATAAATGGTAGAAATGATTATGTTCACAGCCTTTGTGGTTGGGTGAGGAATTCGTAGGGCTTGTTGTGGTGGTCGTTTGAGGTTTTGGTTTTTGTTTTATTCTTTGCAAAAGGGTGAAGGAATTGTGTGATTTCCATCAATGACAAAGCATATATGCTAAATGCAACGTGGGATTCTGAATTGAGTCTTGGAACAGAAAAAGGGCATTAGGGGAAAACCCTGTAAATCCTAATAAAGCCTGAAGTTTTGTCAACAGCAATGTACCAGTGTTAGTTTCTTAGTTTTGACAAATGTACCTGCGTTGTGTAAGATGTTAACATGAGGGAACACTAGTCGAAGAGTTTATAGAAAGTCACTGTACTATCTCTGCAACTTTTCTGTAAATCTAAAAACATTCCAAAATACAATCTTTGCTTAAAAAAACTAAAAGCAATATATGCTTAAGAAAATTACCTATATGCTTATCTATGCATAGATTATCTCTGAAAGGGTACCCAAGGAACTAGCAATCGTGGTTGCCGCCAGCAAGGGAACACAGGTGACTGGGAGAAAGTGGAGAGAGACAGGTGAAAGAGGGAGGATTCCTTCTCACTGTGAGGCATGGTTTGCTTTTGGCATGCACATATATTACCTTCCTGCTTAAAGAATGAGTAAAAAGCTGAGATGGTAGAGAGTAGTGAGTGGGTGTGCTCGTGTGTGTCTTGGTGTGCCCCTAGGTGTCAGGGCAGAGTTCAAGCAACAACTGCAATGGGAAGCAAAGAAGAATGAGCCCCCACAGTCATGGCAGGGCCTTGGGCTGAGCCCCCAGAGCTGCACTCTGCCTGACTTGATCCACCTCTGCAAGTGGAAAGAGATCCAGGTCTGCAAGGCGCTGAGGACCCCCCTCCATGACAGCAAAACGCACCCAACTTTCTGTGTACCAAATCGTTTCTTAGATGCCTATCTACTTAAGCTCATCTAATCCTTGGAGCAAACCCAAAGGTTGGAGTTGGTATCCCCTTGTTACGGTGGAGGACACAGAAGCCTAGAGTGGTAAAGTGCTCCCTAAGTACCTACCCAAGGTCATACTGGTACGAAGTGGTAGAGTTGGGATTTGAGCTTAAGCTTCTGGAGTTCAACCCACTGAGCCTCATAATGTCACAGCTGTCAGGCTGTAAGGAAGCTACCGCCTCCTTGCGAGATGGCCACATTGTTTTTTGGCAGGTGGATGGGACCCCATTGAATGAGGAGGGGGTAGGTAGGAAGCATCTCTCTTCTCTGGCTCCCAGAACTGCATTCCCACCACACCAATAGAGGCCAGCAAGCAGGGATTTAACCGCCGGGATGGATCTCAGCACTGTCTCAGAAGACAAGATATTAGAAGGACAATAAACCCCAACACCAACCTTCTGGCAAGGAAGGTGTTATAGACCTCATTTTCAAGATGAGGCAATAAGACAAATTTAATTTTTTTAAAAAGAGGCTTCTGTTATCACATAGCAAGAGGCAGTGTGACATGGTAGGGGTAGGGGTTTTGGAACCAAATTACAATCAGTTCAAATCCAAGTTCTTCCCATTCCTTGGGTAAGTCATTCAACCTTTTTGAACCTCAATTTCCTTCTCTGTGAAATGGGGTTATTAATACCTGCAAATTCTAAGTAATAATGGGCTTGGCACTGAGAGAGCTGTAAACAAACAGTAGCTATGATAATTATAATAAAAGAGCACTTTAAATTGACAAAGACTTTAGCAGTCATAATAATGTCATTTGAAGATGATACTATTCATTGAATACTCACTCAGCAACAGGTACTAGGCTAAGCATATTCTAGGTTTTGTAGTATTTAGTCCTGAGAATGACCCCCTGAACTGTGTATAATTATTAAACAGCTAAGAAGAATGAACCCTGAAATAGTAAGTTACTTTCCCAAAGTCACACAGGAATTCCGGTGCCTGGCCAGGACAAAAGCCTGTTTCCTATCTTCCAGTCAGCTACACTAAATGCTAAGTTGGCACTGTCTTATGGAGGCTGCACGTCAATCCTCACTTAGGGAATCTCAAAGTTCAGTGATCAATAGAAGTTACATGGAAGAGATTGAAATGCAGATTCCTTGGCCCTGCCTCCATAAATTCTGATCCTGCAGCTCTGCAGTGGGGTCATGGGAATTTGCTAAGTGGCAGATTGTATTTTCCAAAGCTGGCCACAATAATACTTTCCATCCCACATGCTCTTTCTGAATCTTGACACTTCCCCCATCAAGAGGATGAATTTATGAACTCTTGAAACTTGGTGGGCCTTTTTTACTCCCTCAACCAATATAGTACAGCAGAGATGTAGATCAGAAAAGTGCAATATAATTTTATCTTGTTATCTTGGAACCCAGCCACCATGCTGTGAGGAAGCCCAAGCATCCTTTGGAGAGCCTTACATACAGAAGAACCAAGGCCTGCAGCCCTCAGCCCCGGCAGAAATCCCAACCAACAAGTACACCAACCTGCCAGCAATGTGAGTGAGTCATTTCAAAAGGGAATCCCCCAGTCCCCAGTGGAGCCGACCCAGCAGAGACAGTCCTGATGAACTCTCCCCAAGTTGAAGATTCACTGGGAAACTAGTTGCTGTTGTTTTAAGCTACTACAATTTGGAGCAACGTGTTACACAACAATAAATAACCAATACTCTGCATTTTTAACAAGCCTCGCCAGGTGCTTCCATCACAGGCGATCAGAAGTCTACAGTGTGGAATAGACTGCCCTTTGCCAGATCTTTGTGGATGTGGAATGAACATTAGTTAACAATTTCTGCCCCTCACATTGCAGAGTTTCTGTTTATAAGCACCAAAGCCATGTTTGCAGAGAGACTTCAAAAGTCCGCTTCTCTGACCAAGAGCAGTGGCTCATGCCTATAATCCCAACAGCTTGGGAGGCCAAAGCAGGAGGATTGCTTAAGCCCAGGAGTTCAAAACCAGCCTGGTAAACAGTGAGACCCCTCGCCCCCGCCAACTCTGCAAAAAATAAAATTAAAAAATTAGCCAAATGTGGTGGTGCATGCCTGTGGTCCCAGCTACTCAGGAGGCTAAGGGGGGAGGGTGGGGATCACTTGAGCCCAGGAGTTAGACACTGCAATGAGCTGTCATTGCACCACTGCACTCCAGCCTGGGTGACAGAGTGAAACTCTATCTCTAAAAAACAAAACAAAACAACAAAAGAGTCCCATCCATCAGAGGAATGGGACTCTTATTACCTTGAGTGTGGTGATGGTATCATAGGTATGTACATAAATCTGAACTCATCAAATTCTATACACTAAACATGTGTAGTTATTTTTGTATGCAATTATGCCTCAGTAAAGCTAATGTTTTGAAAAAGAATTTCTTCCTCCACCACTGTGTTGATAAGTGAAACCCAATCAACTTTGAGCATCTTTGGCACCCATGCATGTTTGCACCAACACCTTTTCCAAGAATACTTGAATCCTTCTCCACTCCTGGGTAAGCAAACCCAATTTCCCATCCATATTTGCAGAGGTGTTTGCTACTTAAGCAAGGTGCAGCCTTGCAAATTCTTGGGTAAATAACACAAGGCTGAGAACAATATTCCCATGCCAGTAGCCACGAAGTGCAGGAAATGACAGATCTCTTAGGATTTCTCTGTCTCAGTCAAAGACTCAGCAAGGTCCTGGCTTGAAAGAGTGCATGGGCACTGTCACTCTTGGTAGAGCAGAAAGCCAAAGATGGGGCAGAGCATCATAATTAAACATGAGGACTCAAGAGTCAGGCCACTTGAATTTGGATCCTGACTCTATGACTTACTAGCTGTGTGACTTTAGGCAAGTTGCTTAACCTTTCTGAACTTCAGTTTTCCACTGTGCAAAATGAGAACAATAAGAACTTCTTTAATGGGTTGCTGTTAAGGTAATGCAACTGTCTTATATGGGAAGAAACTTAATGTGTACTCAATAAATAGTAAAAGTTACTGTTTTTTAATGTGGTGTGATTATATGCTGCCCAGATATACAAACAGGCAGATCATAGAGGTGAAAAAGACCCTGGGATGGAAGTCAGGAGATCTGAATTATTGTTTTGGTTTTGCCACCAATTCACTTACTCGGTGTATTAGTCTGTTTTCACACTGCTGATAAAGACATACCCAAGACTGGGCAATTTACAAAAGAAAGAGGTTTAATGGACTCAGAGTTCCACGTGGCTGGGAGGCCTCACAATCATAGTGGAAGGTGAAAGGCACGTCTCACATGGCAGCAGACAAGAGAAGATAACTTGTGCAGGGCAACTCCCCTTTATAAAACCATCAGAGCTCGTGAGACTTATTACTGTCACAAGAATAGCACAGGAAAGACCTGCCCCATGATTCAATTACCTCTCACGGGGTCCCTCCCACAACTGTGGGAGCTATAATTCAAGATGAGATTTGGGTGGGGACACAGCCAAACCGTATCACTTGGATACCCGAGACGAGGTAGTTGATGATGTTGAACTTTAGTTGTAAACTGAGGTGGAAGGATTAGGAGGTGCTTTCTAAGCTGCCTAAGTCACTAACTTGCTGGGCCTCTTTATTTTTATTTATTTATTTTTATTTTATTTTAAGATAGGGCATCACTCTGTCACCCAGGCTGGAGTGCAGTGGCACAATCATAGCTCACTGTAGCCTCAAACTCCTGGGCTCAAGCTAGGACTACAGCCACATGCCACCATGCCCAGCTAATTTCACTCCAGCTCTTCCCTTCTTTAGACTGCTAAGAGTGTCCTATTGCCTAATATACAAGACACTCTTCCAGACATAAATGGTAGCAAAAAATCCCAAAGAGGCTAAGCCAAAAATAAGAAATAGTTGGCTC
Organism: Macaca thibetana thibetana; assembly: GCF_024542745.1. NCBI lineage: Eukaryota > Metazoa > Chordata > Mammalia > Primates > Cercopithecidae > Macaca > Macaca thibetana. The sequence goes on along the minus strand of NC_065597.1, from coordinate 65,525,170 downwards.
AGAGAAACCAAACCTGTGGTTGAATGGTCAAATCCCACGGATGCAGCTAGACTCCAAGAACAGCTGGAGTCTGGGTCTCACTTCTCTCTCCCCCTCTTTTGCTTTCACTTGCTTGCTGCATTCACCCTCCCTCACAAACTGTCTTCCTCCACACTCAGGGAACATTCATAGTAATGCTTCCTATTTCACAGTTTAGACCTAAACCCACGGGAAAGAATGACTGACTGCCCTCCCTTCCTAAGTCCAAAAACCCCAGGGTGGGGATTCATTGGCCCAGTGTGGATCAGTTGCCAACTCCGTGGCCAGTCAATTGTGGCTTTGGGATGGGGCCATGTTAGACCACAGCAGCTCTCTTGGGAACCATGTGTTACCTACCTAGCCAGTCTGCACATCTGAATTTGCAACTTCTGCAGTACACCCTAAAGGGAAGCTTTTGTGTTTCTCTTGTTAGTTTGCAAAGCACGTCCACTCTTATCTTCATATAATCCTTATAACAACCTCACAATGGAAACAGCTGTCAGCCTTAAATCCAACATAATTTAGAGGGTCCTTTGGCTCAGGGAAGCTGGGTGCCCTGGCCAAAGTCACAGCCTGACCATGGCAGAGGCAAATCGAGCTAAGAACCTGGGTGTTTTAACTTCTCTTCCAGTGTTTTCTCTATTTTTTTTAAGAGACAGGAGCATCTTGCTCTGTCACACAGCCTAGAGTGCAGTGACACAATCAATCATAGGTCACTGCAGCCTCAAACTCTTGGTTTTAAGTGATCCTCCCACTCAGCCTCCCAAGTAGCTGCAACTATAGACACACACCACCATGCCCAGCTGATTGACTGATTGATTGATTGATTGATTGATTGATTTTGGTAAAGATGAGATCTTGCAATGTTGCCCAGGCTGGTCTCAAACTCCTGGGCTCAAGCCATCTTCCCGCCTCCACCTCCTAAAGGGCTGGAATTACCGGCATGAGCCACCACACCTAGCCTCTTCCAGTGGTCTTTCCCAAAACACACTGCATATTTGTTTTTTCCAGAATGTTCATCAATGAAGACCCAAGAATATAATCACTGGTAGGGCCCATGTGTCCCCCACCCTGGTAGCTATGCAGGCACCTCCCTTGAGGCGGTTTTCTGGATCTGATGTCTCCTTGCCTGTAAATAGCAGCCCCAGGGACTGTCAAGCCCAGTGAGGGAAAAGCACAGGCTTCTTAGGGACCTTTCCAACCTGCTGAGAATGGAAGAAAAGGAAACAGGAGGAAACCCTGGAGAGGGCCCAGAACAGTTCCACAGTCTGGCAGAACAGATGCCATCACTGGTGCCACCACTTCATCACCTCCTCCAGGACACTCCCTGGACCCCACAGAGAATCTGGTCTTCGGTCTTCACTGAGTATCCCCAAAGGAAGGCAGGGTTGACCTCACTGTCTTCCTTTGCAGCTTCTCTTTCTACTCTTTCAATATGGCACGGTGGTTAGGTGTGCTGTCTTGAAAGCTGGTCTACCTGGCTATATGGCCTTGGCAAGTTTTCACCTGTGTATTTCATTTTCATCCTTGATAAAAAGAGTCCCTATGTCATGGATTTATTGAAATGATTAAATAAAATCATGAAAATAAAGCGCTTAGAACAGCACCCGGCTTGTGGAAGGCGAAGTTACAATTATCATTTATATGGCTAGGAGAGTGGCTAGGAATGATAGGGGCAAATTTGTATTGCTTGTTTTCATATTATACAAGCAACGCAACCACAAAGAAAAGGCAAAGGCAGAAGCAGGGACATCTATGGAATAATTGGCATGGTCAGTTCAACAAGTCCATGTGATGGACAAAAGGGCAGGGGTATATTGTTCTAGATTTAAAGAGACTTAGAAGACACAACAGCTAAATGCAGTGTGTGGTTCTTGGTTGAATCCTGGTTCAAACAAGCCCTTTGTAAAAACATGGCCATGTGCAGGGGCTCACACCTGGCATCCCAGCACTTTAGGAAGCCAAGGTGGGAAGATTGCTTGAGTTTAGGAGTTTGAGACCAACCTGGACAACATAGCAAAACCACATCTCTACAGAAACTACAAAAAATAACCAGGCATGGTGGCACATGCCTGTAGTCCTAGCTACTCAGAAGGCTGAGCTGGGAGGATCACGTGAACCAGGGAAGCAGAGGTTGCAGTGAGCTGAGATCACACCACTGCACTCCAGCCTGGACAACAGAGCCAGATCCTGTCTCAAAACACACGCACACAAACACATGCACACAACCATTTTGAAGGATGATTGGGGAAATCTGAATATGAACAATGTATTAGATAACATTTAAGACATTATTCTTAATTTTGCCAGATGTGATCATAATACTGTGGTTAGGTAGGAAAATTTTTTTAGAGACAAATACTGAAATATTTAAGGATAAAATATCCTGATGTTAGTAATTTTAAAATATTTCACCCAAAAGTAAAGAAAAAAAGATGACACAAATATAGCAAAATGTTAACAATCATTAAATTTAAATGATAGGTTTATGGGTGTTCATAATACTAGTATCTCCACTTTTGTGCATGTGGAAAAATTTTTATAGTAAACAAAACATGTTTATTGTAAAAATTTAAAGCTACAGAAAACATTCCAAAGAAAACATAGTAACTCTACCACCTAGGAGAAAATCATCTATAATGTTTTGATATATCTCCTTCCAAGTTTTGACTGCCTTAAAATTACTGCAATCAGAAGGCACATAAAATTCTGCAATTTATGCCAGGTGCCATGGCTCATGCCTGTAATCCCAGCACTTTTGGGAGGCTGATGGGGGCAGATCACTTGAGGTCAGGGGTTCGAGACTAGCCTGGCCAACATGGTGAAACCCTGTCTCTACTAAAAATACAAAAATTAGCCAGGCATGGTGGCAAGCACCTGTAATCCCGGCTACTCGAGAGCCTAAGGCAGGAGAATTGCTTGAACCTAGGAAGCAGAGGTTGCAGTGAGTCGAGATGGCACCACTGCACTCCAGCCTGGGTGACAGTGAAACTCTGTCTCGAAAAAAAATTCTGCAATTTACTTTTTCTTAACTTATGTGTATAAGTTTTTTTCCTTGTTATTAAAAAAATGCAATCATTTTTAATGATTGCAGAATATTCCTTTGAGGAGATAAAATGGAGAAGTCGTAAGTCCTTCTACCACAGAATTGCAATTATAATTAAAATGATGATGATGGCTAATATTCACTGAGCACTTATTACATGCCTGAGCTCTAACATACATTATCTCTTTTCATCTTCACAACATGTGAAGTAGTTAAGATTTTTTTTTTGAGGGGGACAGGGTCTCACTGTGTTGCCCAGGCTGGAGTGCATTGGTGCAATCATGGCTCACTGCAGCCTCAACCTCAGGCCCAAGTGATCCTCCTGCCTCAGCCTCCCACTGGGACCACAGGCACACACCACTATGCCTAATAGCTACTATTATTATCAGAAGAAGAAAATGACAATCAGAGAAGTTAAGTGATGTATCTAGGGTCACACAGCTAGGGAGTAGCAGAACCCAGGCCATACTCAGGCTATGAGGTACAAATGTAAGTCCAGGCCTTTACTTTTATGTGTTTGTTCATTCACCAAACATTGACAGGGTGCCTGCCCTGAGCCAGATGTTGGACTGGGTTGTAACCCACACCAGAAGTTCACACTGCTGCAGGACACTAATGATTTGAAATTGTCAGACTAGGCCAGGCACAGTGGCTCATGCCTGTAATCCCAGCACTTTGGGAGGCCGAGGCAGGCTAATCACTTGAGGTCAGGAGTTCGAGAGCAGCCTAGCCAACGTGGCAAAACCCTGTCTCTACTAAAAATACAAAAATTAGCCGGACGTGGTGGTGGGTGCCTGTAATCCCAGCTACTCAGCAGGCTGAGGTGGAAGAATTGCTTGAACCCAGGAGGCAGAGGTTGCAGTGAGCCGCCGAGATTGTGCCACTGCACTCCAGCATGGGCAACAGAGTGAGATCTGTCTCGGAAAAAAAAAAAAAAAAAAGATTGTTAGACTAAAGACCACAAGAGACGTGATTCCTGGGGCCCTGGTCTACAATGCCTGCATTCCTTCTCCACAGAAAATAAGAAAGCCACATCTCAGCCTTCTAGTAATAACTCATCCTGCCCAGGAAAAAAGCATCCCTAGCAGCCAGAGAAGGGGCAGGGGGTAGTGATGATTTATTATTGATAATTAATGATACCAAAAACCTTTTAATATTCATATTATTTATTCTTAGCCCTGTCTGGCTGCACTGGCACAAACAGTTTGTTGTTAATGAGACTAGGAGCATTTTTAAATCAACTTAATTGATGTTTTTATGGTGTTCAGCAGATCCGAACACAGGATTTTTCAGCTGCGGAGCTGGATAAAAGCAATAGGAAGGGGGAAGAGCTCTGCAGAGACCTGGGCAAAGGAGAAGGTCACTGAGGAGCAGCCTGAGGAGGGAGGAGCCTGATGGAAACAACTGGATCTGAGAATTTGGTACTGTGGTTGTTTCCGGGTCCGCCACTTCATTTTCATCATAGCGGCACTACCCTGCAGGTTCCACCTAAGCCATGCAGTCTTGGACCTGGGACTTGACTGCTCAGTGCCTCAGTTTGCCCATCTGTAAAATGGGCATCATAATAGCCCCTTCCTCACACTTGTTATGATGATAACATGACATGGGTTCATTTACGTAAAAAACTTAGAACAGTACCTGGTGTTTTGCTACTCTTAGCAGCGTTGTTACTGTTATTGTTTCTCCTAATATGAATTTTATGAGGTCTCCATGGTTGACTTTAAAGCCATTTGCCAAATATTCTGGATTACCTCCTTGCAAGAAGATTTTAGATCTCCACCTTGTTGAACTCAACAAGGGCCATGTGACTTGTTTTGGATCACTATTAGGCAGGTGGAACTAACACGTGTCACTTGCCAGCAGATTTAAGAGCCAACACATTTTTCACTATGTCTTTTTTTCCTCCCGTCTGCCATGAGATTGGCAATGTTCCACTTAGAGGTTCTCCCATCTGCCAGGTCCCAGAGTGAAGATGGCACAGAGCAGAGTCACTGCCAACTGACAACGGATGTGCAACATGAGGAAGAAATAGACATTTGCTGTCAGAGGCCATGGAACCTTGGGGGTCATTTGTTACAGCAGCTAAACCTAGTCTACCGTAACTGGTGCCGCATCTTGCGTTAACCAGCTCTCAGCCCAATGGGAAAACGTAATCGGCAGATAAGGACTGTGATAGGGGCTTCTGAAGTCCCAAAGACCAGCACCAGATCTAGCCAGGGAGGACTGGGGGAAGGGCGCCTTTCCATTTGAGCTTGGAGAAAGTTTTATACAACAGAATGGTACTTTACATTTGTTTATTGCCTTCTCTGTTCCAGGTGGTCTACCAGTATTATCTCCTTTAATCCTCAAAACAGCCCTATGACATAGTTATGATAATGAAGGTGATCACTCCTACATCTATTATGAGGCACTGAACTTTTAAAGTTGAAGTTTGCTGGGCGTCATGGTTCATGCCTGTAATCACAGCACTTTGGGAGGCTAAGGTGGGAGGACCACTTGAAGCTGGGAGTTTGAGAGCAGCCTGAGCAACACAGTGAGACCCTTGTCTCTACAAAAAAAAAAAAAAGAAAAATTTAGCCAGGCCTAGTGATACATGCCTGTAGCCCCACCTCCTCAGGGGGATGAGGCAAGAGGATCCCTTTGAGCCAAGGAGTTTGAGACTGTGGTGAGCTATGATCACACCACGGCACTCCAGTCTGGGTAACAGAGTGAGACCCTGTCTCAACCAATCAATCCATAAAATTTTTAAAAATAATAGTAAGTAAATAAAATTTAAATAACTTGGCCAGGCGCAGTGACTCACGCCTGTAATCCCAGCACTTTGGGAGCCCAAGGCAGGCGAATCACTTGAGGTCAGGAATTCGAGACCAGCCTGGTCAACATGGTAAAACGCCATCTGTACCAAAAATACAGAAATTAGCTGGGCATAATGGTGGGTGCCCGTAATCCCAGCTACTCAGGAGCTGAGGCAGGAGAATCGCTTGAACCCAGGAGGTGGAGGTTGCAGTGAGCCAAGATCGCACCACTGCACTCCAGCCTGGGTGACAAGAGTGAGACTCCATCTCAAAAAATAAATAATAATAAGTAAAATAAAATAAAAAATAAAATGTAAGTAACTTGCTCCAAGTCCCAAGTGAGAGGCTTTGGACCAGGCAGAGTTCACATTCTTTATACTATATAACACTGTCCCCTGTATAGGTCTTCACCTTACACCTACATCTGAATCACTTGGGCAGGGAGAGGAGTGCATTAACATAAAGATTAACAGGCCCACCCAGACCTGCCATGGTGGGCAGAAGCCTCAACTGTCCCCCATGAGCTCTGCCCCCTGGTGTTGCACCTTGGTATAGCCCCCTCCCCTTAAATGCAATTAGAACCTGAGACTTGCTCCTAATCAATCGGAGATGACAGAGGTGACGGGGTATCCCACCTGTGATTACCTTTCATTTTATAAGACTCGGTCTTAGCATAGTAGAGATACTTTTTTGCCAGCCCCAAAAAAGCAAACAGCTATGGTGTGAACTGTCTATGGAGAAGGCAACATGGCATGGAACTACAGGATGTTTCCAGGACCTGAGAGTGGCCTCTACCTTATATGGCCAGTAAAAATCTAGGATTCTCCATCATACATACAGCTGCAAGCAAATAAATTCTACCAACAACTTAAATGAGTTTGGAAGTTGGTTATTCCCCAGTCAGACCTCCAGATGAGAACATAGCCCACCCAATGCCCTGACTACAGCCTTACGAGACTCTGAGCAGAGGACCCTGCTAAGCTATACCTGGAATCCTGACCCACAGAAACTATGATACAATAAGTGGGTGTTGTGTTAAACTGCTAATTATGTGGTGATTTGTTTTGAAGCAATAGAAATTAATACACCAACACCAGGCACAGTGATTCATGCCTGTAATCACAGCACTTTGGGAGGCCGAGGCAGGTGGATCACCTGAGGTCAGGAGCTCGAGACCAGCCTGGCTAACATGGTAAAACCCCATCTCTACTAAAAATACAAAAGCAAGCCAGATGTGGTGCCACATGCCTGTAATCCCAGCTATTCGGGAGGCTGAGGCTGGAGAATTGCTTCAACTCAGGTGGTGGAGGTTGCCGTAAGCCAAGATCACATCACTGCACTCCAGCCTGGGTGGCAAAGTGAGAGTCTGCCTCAAAAAAAAAGAAAGAAAGAAAGAAGAGAGAGAGAGAGAAAGGAGAAGAGAAGAGAAAAAAAAGAATAGAAAAGAAAAGAAACTAATACACTAGCTCAATCCAAATCTCTAAAGATAGGACCCAGGATGTAACATTTTGAGTAAGACGCCTGGGTGATTCTTATGTCCGCTAACATTTGAGATGTGTCAGTGTAATGGTTATAAACATGCCATCTTAAATCTGTGTGGCCTTGAGTAAGTTACCTAAATTCTCTGGCCTCAATTTCTTAATCTGCAAAATGGGGAAAAACATATAGATCTTAATATAAGTAATAACACAAAGTGCAGTACCTGGAGCATGAGAAAGCTTCAAAAGACAGTAGCTACCACTATGCTTTTTTTTTTTTTTTTTTTTTTTTGATACAGTCAATCTGTCACCCAGGCTGGAGTGCAGCTGCATAATCTCGGCTCACTGCAACCTCCACCTCCAGGGTTCAAGTAAAACTCATGCCTCAGCCTCCCAAGTAGTTGGGATTACAGGAGTGAGCCACCATGCCCAACTTTTGTGTGTGTGTGTGTGTGTGTGTGTGTGTGTGTGTATTTTTAGTAGAGACGGGGTTTCACCATGTTGGCCAGACTGGTCTCAAACTCCTGGCCTCAAGTGATTCATGTGCCTCAGCTTTCCAAATGGCTGAGATTACAGGCGTGAACCACCATGCCCGGCCAACTACTATGCATCGTGAAGGATGAGGAGGAGGAGGTAGTCAAGTGAAGGAGGAGGGAACAGGCATTCCCCCAAAAAGGCAACATCCCTGGGGGCATGAAAGATGTGGGGCTGTGAATGATGGAAGGGAAGTATGGATGCCCCCTAGCCAAAGACCACCAAAAGACACCCAGAGTTCAACAAAATTGGGTTTGTTGGCTTGTTGTAAAAAGGGTAACATACACCACGTAGGGCATCTCTGTAGGGGCATGTTCAAAAGAACTTATAGAACTTGGACTCCTGTTAGGCAGTTTGGAGGAGGGTTTAAGAAAGTGGGGCCTGAACTCCTGGCATAAGAATTGCTAGAACCTGGGAGGCAGAGGCTTCAGTGAGCAGAGATCACGTGACTGCACTCCAGCCTGGGCAACAGAGCAAGACTCCATCTCAAACAGAAAAAAAAAGAAAAAAGAAAGCGGAGCTTTGGCTGGTGTGGCGGGTCACGTCTATAACCCCAACAGTTTGGGAGGCTGAGGTGGGAGGATGGCTTGAGGCCAGGAGTTCAAAACCAGACTGGGCAACATAGCCAAGACCCCATTTCTACAAAAAATTTAAAAATTAGCTAGGTTTGGTGGCTGCTGCCTATAGTCCCAGGTACTCAGGAGGCTAAGGTGGGAGGATCACTTGAGCCCAGGATTTGGAGATGGCAATGAGCTATAATTGTGTGGCTGTACTCCAGCCTGGGTGACAGAGTGAGGCCCTGTCTCAAAAAAAAAAGGGGGGGGGGAGGGGCGCGGGGGGCTTTGTTCTGGTTTGAATGCTATCAGGAAGCAGGAGATAAGTCTCTAACTGGGTTATCTTAATAAATGTTAGCAAGAAAAAAAGGAAGTAAGGTTAAAGCTGTAATTGGTGGAGAAGTGGCCATCACTCAGAGGAGCCAGGATGAAGATTGTTTGGTTATTTTTGAGGTTTGGACAATGCTCATGTTTTCTGACATGACTGTGGAGTGGTTTTGTCTTGTCTGACTCATCACAGTCACCGAGTGACATTGCTCTTCTCTCTCCCTCTCCCTATCCACGCCTGTGAAAATCCTAATTGTCCTTTGTGGTTCATCTCAGAACCTCCTCCTCTACGAAGACTTCTAGGTTCACCCTGACCCCTCTTGGGACCACTGCCCCCTAAAACCCTTCCCTCAAAACCATTTTATGCTCAAACGTGCTGCATAGTAGAAGGGTCTGATGGTCTTGATACTGGTTGGATATCAAAGACAGACAGCCTATATCAGAGGTCAGCAAGAAGAGTAAAAGGGCCCAAAGGGGCCGGTAAGGGCTGGGGGACATTGTTTCCTAATGACTATGAACACGCTTGACCGTAGTGGGAAGCCCCAGGCACTCAGCTGGCAGAACCTGCCCACCAGGGAGTAAGGGCCAAGGTGAGCCAGATGGAGGATCTACCTACCTGTGGACTCTATGAGTTGGAAGATAATGACTCAGAATTGAAAGAAGGACTTATTTGTTCATTCTTCTGAACTACTGATCAGTTAGTCATAAAGATGGTTAGTCTTGGACCTATGTCAGGTACAGAGTTGAGCTAATTATATTCAGAAATTATGGTGGTTTCAGGGTTGAGTTTCCAGTACACACAGGGCTCTGGGCAAGCTGGAGCCCCTGGGGTTTGCCAGCGGTGACAGTGGTTCCCTCACCAGACAAGCTTAGGTAATGTTCCCAAACCCAGAGACATCCACTTGAGGACTGGGACTCCCTCAAATCCTTTTAATGAACTCCTTTTCTGCTTAATTAGCCTAAGTTGGCTTCTGTTAAGAATCCCAGTGGGTACACCTACACCCCACCTACTCAGGAAGGATCATTGTTAACTCCAAGGTGTTCAAATTTCCAAATCTTTTTCTGGTCTTATGTGAATTAATACTTTTTCATAAAAATGGAATCGCATTTTACATAATGTTGTATAACCTACCACAATTTATTTAAGCGATTCACCAATTGTTTGAAGTGTTAAGCTTTTTCCAACTAATCCTCTATTTTTTAACAATTTGTTCCAACTAATTCTTGATTTTTTCCAGATTTCACAAAGAGTGGAACTATTTGACTAATAATGGATTACAAAGAAAGCTCTGTCCCACCTTCCAGTTCTTTCATCAAACAAAATATTGATGGCTAACCACCAGTTTTTGAGTGCTTCATATGGTACTGTGCTAAGTTTTGTAAATTATTATGGTAAAAACAAAAAACACATAATATAAAATGCACTATCTTAATCCTTTTTTTTTTTTTTTTTTTTTTTTTTTTTGAGATGGAGTCTCCCTGTTGCCCAGACTGGAGTGCAATGGCACGATCTCAGCTTATTGCAACCTCTGCCTCCTGGGTTCAAGCGATCCTCCTACCTCAACCTCCTGAGTAGCTGGGATTACAGGTGTGTGCCACCACGCCTGGCTAATTTTTTGTATCTTTAGTAGAGACAGGGTTTCACCGTGCTGGCCAGGCTGCTGTCAAACTCCTGACCTGGTGATACACCCGCCTCAGCCTCCCAAAGTGCTGGGATTACAGGAGTGAGCCACCGCGCCCGGCCATCTTCATCATTTTTAAGTGTACAGCACAGTAGCATTAACTATATGCACACTGTCATATAGTTCACATGCACAATCTCTAGAACGTTTTTATCTTGCAAAACGGAGATTCTATATCTATTGAACAACAGCACCCCTTTTGCCCCTCGCCACAGTCCCCAGCAACTACCATTCTACTTTCTATTTATATGAGCTTGACTACTTTAGATACCTCACATGCTATAGTTTGAATGTTTGTCTTCCAAATCTCATGTTGAAATTTGATCCCCAAGATTGGGGGTGGAGCCTAATGGGACGTGTTTGGGTCGTAGGGGTAGATCCCTCATGAACGTCTTGGTGCTATCCTCATGGTAATGAGTTTCCACTCTATTAGTTTCTGTAAGAGCTGATTATTAAAAAGAGGCTGGCATCTCGCCCTCTCTCTCTTGCTTCCTCCCCCACACTGTAATCTTGCACATGCCAGCTTCCCTTCACCTTCCACCATGATTGGAAGCAACCTGAGGCCTCACCAGAAGCTGAGCAGATGCTGGTGTCGTGTTTCTTGTACAGCCTGCAGAATCATGAGCCAGATAAACCTTTTTTTCTTTATAAATTACTCAGTCTCAGGTATTACTTTATAGCAACACAAACAGGCTAAGACACACATATAAACAGAAATATGAATATTTGTCTTTTTTTTTTTTTTGAGGTGGAGTCTCACTCTGTCGCCCAGACTAGAGTGCAGTGGCACGATCACGACTGACTGCAATCCACCTCCTGGGTTCAAGCAATTCTCATACCTCAGCTTCCCGAGTAGCTGGGACTACAGGTGCAGTGGCATATTTGTTGTTTCGTGACTAACTTATTTCAATTAGCGTAATGTCCTCAAGGTTCATCCATGTTGTGACATATGACAAGATTTTCTTCTTTTTTAATGCTGAGTAATATTCAATTGTATGTATATACCACATTTTCTTTATCCATTCATCCATCAATGGACATTTAGGTTGCTTCTACCTCTTGTCTATTGTGAATAATGCTGCAGTGATTATGGGTGTGAAAATCTCTCTTTGAGATCTGTTTCCAGTTCTTTTGGGCATGCAATCCTTGACTTACGATAGTTCAACTTAAAATTTTTCAACTTTATGATGGTGCAAAAGCAGTATAGATTCAATAGAAACCATACTAAAAGTATCCATACAATCATTATGTTTTTCACTTTCAATAACACATTTAATAAATTACATGAGATAATCAACACTTTATTATAACATTGGCCTTGTGTTAGATTATTTTGCCCAACTGCAGGCAAATGTAAGTGTTCTGAGCATGTTTAAGGTAGATGAGGCTAAACTACGACATTCAGTAGGTAAGGTATATTAAATGCATTTTCAACTTAATGATATTTTCAACTTATGATGGGTTCATCAGGACATAATCCCATTATGACTCAAGGAGCATCTGTTTACCAAGAAGTGGTATTGCTGGATCATATTTTTTTTTTTTTTTGAGACGGAGTCTCACTCTGTAGCCCAGGCTGGAGTGCATTGGTGTGATCTCGGCTCACTGCAACCTCCACCTCCGGGGTCCAAGTGATTCTCCTGCCTCAGCCTCTCGAGTACCTGGGACTACAGGTGCGAGCCACCACGCCCAGTTAATTTTTGTATTTTTAGTAGAGACGGTGTTTCCCCATGTTGACCAGGCTGGTCTTGAGCTCCTGACCTCGTGATCTGCCTGCCTCGGCCTCCCAAAGTCCTGGGATTACAGGTGTGAGCCACCACGCCTGGCCTATTAATTCTACTTTTAATCTTTTGAAAGGCCTCTGTACTTTTTTCATAGTGGCTGCACCATTTTACAATCTCACCAACAGTGCACCAGGGTTCCAATTTTTCCATATCCTCACCAACATTTGTTATTTTCTGTTTTGTGATAATGGCCCCAACAGGCATGAGGTGATAGTTCATTGTGGTTTTGACTTGTATTTTCCTAATGATTATAATGTTGAGCATCTTTTCCTGTGTTTGTTGGCCATTCGTATATTTTCTTTGGAGAAATGTCTATTCAAATCCTTTGACTGTTTTTTAATCTAGTCATTTGGTTTTTGCTGTTGTTGTTATTGCTAACTTGTGGGAGTTCTTTATATAGTCTGGATATTAACTCCTTATTAGACATATGGTTTGCAAATATTTTCTCCCATTCCATAGGTTGCCTTTTCACTGTATTGGTGGTTTCCTTTGCTGTGTCTAATTTCTTAACTTGTGCTATCTCATTTAATTCTCATCAAAATCCAGGGTGACAGTGGGGGGATTCAGAAGGGGAAGCTGAGACCTAGATAGGTCCATTGCTTGCCCAAGGCCACACAGCCTGTAGTGCCAGAGCCAAGATTCAAATTTGTATTTTCTAATAAAACTCTCTTGCCACTCTAGAGCAGGGACAATCCACCTGTCTTGGAGATGCTTAGAAATTCACTAAGGTCCGGGCACGGTGGCTCATGCCTATAATCCCAGCAATTTGGGAGACGGAGGAGGGCGAATCATGAGGTCAAGAGATCAAGACCATCCTAGATGGTGAAACACCATCTCTACTATAAAAAAAAAAATACAAAAATTAGCTGGGCATGGTGGTGTGTGCCTGTAGTCCCAGCTACTCAGGAGGCTGAGGCAGGAGAATCACTTGAACTGGGGAGACAGAGGTTGCAGTGAGCCAAGATCGCGCCACTGCACTCCAGCCTGGCAACAGAGTGAGATTCAATCTAAAAAAAAAAAACAAAACAAAACAAACAAAAAAGAAATATTCACATAGGAACAGCTCTTAGGCAGCCCTGACCCCTCCAACATTTGCCCCAAATACCTGATAAGGTCTGACTCTGTACTCCTCTAAATTCCTTACTCTCCTCCCACTCCTGTCTCTTTTCCTCTCCAGGACTAAATCAGTAACAAGGAGACTCAATGCTAGGCATATGTGCCACCTCTACCTTCTCTAGAATCTAATTCTCATCAATCATTCTCTTTTTCCTGGTGGTCCTAAACTGATTCTCAGAATCTTTCTTGATACAGTATTCCAAGCAGCCTCTATCCAGAGCTGACATGTGAGATGAAACCCCTTCGCCATCTCTACTCTAGACTAGGAGTTTTTCCAGAGCAGAAACTGTACAGGATTCATCTCTTTAATGAAAATTTTTCAATACTAACAGCAACACTTTGTTAGCTGTTAACATGCCTGAAGTATGTTAAAGGCTTTGTTTACCTGTTTATATGTATTCTCCCCATTAAGTTACAAGGAAGATAATACTCATTTCTCAGATGAGGAAAGTAAGGCACAGAATGCTTAAATGATGCACAAAAAATTGTATTACTGGTAAATGGTGGAGCCAAGATTGCAACTGATGAAGCTTGACTGACACAACACCACATCAGCCCTGCCCCATCCCTGTCTGTGTCCCCGAGCTCCACACAGTGCTTGGCATGCAGTAAATACATAATCAGCATTTTGTAAATGAATGAATGCATGAATGCTTGCATGAATGAATGAACTGGCTTAAGGTCTGGTGCCAGGGTAAGAGGGGACCAGCTGCTGCAGACCCATGGCAGGCTGGGCTGTGGGAGATGGTTTCTGACTCAGACCTAGCTCCCAAACCAGGCAGGAAGAATGCCTCCCTGCTTCTCAGCCTGAGAGTCAAACCTTCCAAGATTATAATTATCCTGCTTGCCCCACCCACGGCCCTGCTTCTCCTCAGAGCCACAGCTCACAGGCCTGAGGGCTCCAAATGAGAGGGGGCGGGTGGGGGTTGACAGATGGAGGGGTGCCTCAGGGGTTCTTTTAGTCAGAGAGCTGGAGAAACCAGGGTAGGGGGAGGCTGCGGCACTGGAATGGAGGAGGGAAGCTGCGCAGGTCACCGCGCATCCCTGTGGTATTCTCCGAGTTACCCAAGAGGTGGGGCACAGGCAGAGTGGTAAGCAAGTGCCACGGAGAGCAGATATTCAGTGGGCGCAGCCTTGAAAAGAGGTGGGGTCTTGGACTGTTCATTGCTTCTCTCCAGGCCTCCATTTCCCCATCTCTAAAGTGACAGAGGAGCTCAGGTCCTCTCTAACTGACAGGCACATGTCTTGCATAAAGAAAACAAATTTGCATCACCCTCGGTCTGCCCCACCCTCTTTCTCCCCCAGTTCCAGGCTGGCACTTTGGTGCAGACTTCCCTCTGCCCCTAACATCATTTTCATCACCCAGGGCTATGTCGGAGTCACCTGTGATCATGAGTCCTTTCTCAATCCCTCCCCGCACCAGGCATGTATAAGGGGGCCATAACAGCTGGTACCATACATTTGGTCATGTATGTTAATATCAGTAAACCATTTGTTATGCACGTTCACCACTGTTGCTGGACTTTATGGCCACTCTATAAACAGCACCCTGTAAAGGCTAGAGGGGAAGCTCATGGGTTTTGCAATCAAGTAGGCTGAATTCCATACCTGGTTCCCACACTTACCACCTACGTGGCATGGTAAATCTCCACTTCTTTTCACTGAGCCCGGTTTTTCCTCATCTGTCCAATGGGCATTGAACAGGTACAGAAATGACAAGCATATAGTAGTTATCCAAGGTTCAGTAACTCCTACTATTACTTTATTATTTTCCCAAGTGCTAAGAGTTGTCTCCTACTCAAGACTAAGCAGGTAAGTAAAGGGCCCTCAAGAAACAACCTCTAGTGAAGTTATTAGAAGAAACCTCCAGCCTGGGCAACATAATGGTACCTCATCTCTACAAAAAAATACAAAATACAAAATACAAAAAAATCGCCCAGCATGGTAGCACATACCTCTAATTCCAGCTACTCAGGAGGCTGAGATGGGAGAACCACCTGAGCCTGGGAGCTTGAGGCTATAGTGAGCCATGATTGTACCACTACACTCCAGCCTGGGTGACAGAGCCAGACACTGTCTCAAAAAAAAAAGAAAAACAGAAGAAGAAGACACCAGAGGTGTGAGTTTCTATGTACAAGTCACGTTACAAAGAGATGAATGCACACTTGCTTAAAGAGGGGAACAAGTGATGTGGTGAATACTGGAGCTCAGTTCTGTGTCATGCTAAAAGATGGCATACCCTGAGCCTCAATCTCCTCATCCATACAATGGGAGTGTTCATAGAACCTAGCATGAAGGGCAATAGTTAGAATTAAGTGAAACAAGGTAAGTACTTAGCACAGGACCTGGCTTACAGGAAACAATTAATGCCAGTCACAGGGGAGACATTAGCATTTGGGTCACCTGATTGATAGAGCAATAATCTAGCGATGGCCTGGGCTCACAGCCTGTGTAAGTGGATTAAGATGTGATGAGGCTATGGCTCACACCTGTAATCTCAGCACTGTGGGAGGCCGAGGTGGGTGGATCTCTTGAGGTCAGGAGTTCGAGACCAGCCTGGCCAACATGGTGAAACCCCAACTCTACTAAAAATATACACAAAAATTAGCTGGATGTGGTGGTGCATGCCTGCAATCCCAGATACTCAGATGGTTGAGGCATGAGAATCACTTGACCCCAGGTGGCAGAGGTTGCAGTGAGCTGAGATTGTACCACTGCACTCCAGCCTGGGTGACAGAGAAAGACTCTGTCAAAAAAAAGAAAAAGAAAAAGAAAGAAACAAAAAAGAAAAAGAAAAAGAAAAAAGACATGATGAGGATGAGGAAAGAAAAAGCACTAGCTTAGCCTGCAAGGAGCCTGGCAGGGTCGGACTGCCAAGAAGTGTAGCTCTTGTAGCATTTCCCTCTGACCGTGGCCAGCTGCTCTGCACCTCCTTTTAGGGCTAGCAAGAAGAGAAACAGGAAGAAAATGCAGCAAGCAAAATTCACTGTAGAATAAGGGAAAACTTCTGACCGCAGTGGAAGACGTGAAATCACAGGACAAGGGCACCATGGCACGGTGTCATCCTCGTTTCTGAAACAAATCTCTCGTCCACTCTTGCTTCCCTTGACCCGCCAGCTTCAGCTTCAGCTGCAGCTGTGTGTCTGGTCCCCGTGCACCTGACACAGTTCCTCCACAGCCTTCCACGGCCCTCCACATTTCTCTTTTGGGGCTTTTTCCAGAACTACAGAATCTCACTCCTTTGGGCCTCCACGCACAAGGCAGCCTAGAATTGCAGAGTTACGCCCTGGACAACCTTCAACCATCGATGGATAAATGCCCAAGCTCCCTCGACACACAGAGGAACACTTCCGAAGTTTATTCTGGTGGCTTCTCCAGGTCCCCAGAGGCACTGAGACCCAGTTTCCCACAACTCAATAACATGCCTTTTATTGGCTTCTTCCCCTTTGGAGATTTACACTACTTCCTCCCTCACTCCTGCCTCCTGGGGTCCCCTCCCAAATAAAACACCTGTACCAATGTCCTTGTCCCAGGCTCCAATATCAGAAGAATTCAAACTAGGACATAAACCTGGCAGCACCACCTCTCTACCTGGTCCAGGATGTCCTTGCTGGCCTCTCCCCTAGGCCGATTTGATCCTGCCTCTCCTGCTCTGTCCAGCATCTGGTGCTGACATCTGCATGGTAGACACATCCTATCCTATTGTCACAGTGCATCTGTGAGCTCGTGCCCCACTCAGCTCCAAGGTGTTCACAGGACAAGATAGTCTCCTGGTCACCTGAGGGTCAAGTAGGTCAGGACACCCTTGTTTTTATTGCAGTTGTGATCATTATCAACAACCACATGGAGTCTGGTGACTTCTGTGTTGATGCTTTGCATTTCTAGAAGGTAATATGGCGTGCTATAGAAAAAAACCACTGAGTTAAAAGTTAAGATGTCAAGGCTGGATGCGGTGGCTCATGCCTGTAATCTGGGCACTTTGGGAGGCCGGGGTGGGCGGATCACTTGAGGTCAGGAGTTCGACAGCAGCCTCACCAACATGGTGAAACCCTGTCTCTACTGAAAATACAAAAATTAGCCAGGCGTGGTGGCAGGCACCTGTAATCCCAGCTACTCAGGAGGCTGAGGCAGGAGACTCGCTTGAACCTGGGAGACGGAGTTTGCAGTGAGCCCAGATCACACCATTGCACTCCAGCCTGAGCGACAAGAGTGAAACTCCGTCTCAAAAAAAAAAAAAGTTAAGATATCAAGATTCTTAAACATTATCTGTAAGTTCAATAAAGGAATAGTTACATGAATAATGACATAGTCACTCAATAGACTACTCTGCAACCATTTATGATTTTAAAGTATGTTATTATAATAATTTTTGCTAAGCACTTAGTATATTCCACACAGTGGGCTAAAAGCTTTTCCACACATTTTCTCATCTAATCCCCACAATAACCCATAATATAGGTACTAGTATTATCATCATCATCACTATTACTATTATTCTCATTTCACAAGTGAAGAAATTGAGTCTTTATAAAAATCATCAGCTAATGCTTACAATGCAATGTTGAGGTAAACAGTAGGATATGAAATGGTATGTTCAATATATCTCAGTTATATGTAAATATATATGTAGAGAAAAAAAAAGATGGTGTATTACAATGTTGGCCATTCTTGTCTCTGGGTAATGGGATTATAGTCACATTTATTTTCTCCCCATCTAACTTGCTCAGTGGTTATGGGTAATTCACTTTCAGGCTGAGGCTCTGCTGCCCTGCCGTCACCTCCACGAGATACAGGTTAGGCCCCCATGCTCCACCTTCTCCTCCTTAAGAAGCAGGGGCCAGAGCCCATGAGCTCTGAGGATTCTACAATTTGGATGTCAAGAGGAAACTGCCAGGAGCCAGAGCCCAGCATCAAGAGAGGTTGCAGCAATTACGCTGGGTCAGATCATCAAAAGGACCTAGAAGACTCCAACAAAGTGAAAGGCCTGAAAGGTTTTTCTTTTCAATTTTTTTTTTTTATATTTCAAAGAGAGACAGAGTCTCGCCATGTTGCCCAGGCTGGTTTTGAACTCCTAGGCTGAAGCCATCCTTCTGCCTTGGGCTCCCAAAGTGCTGGGATTACAGGCGTGAACCACTGCCCCTGGCCCTGAATGGTTTTATTACAGGCAAAGGATACAGAACAATAAGAGTAAGAAAACTCAGAGCAACTTCAGGAAGATCCACAGCATCCATGAGCAGTTGCTAAGGCCCCCCTCAGTCGCACAGGACTGGTTTGGCCTCTGCATCGTGAACCCCCTAGTGCATGGGGAAGAGCTGGGCTTCAGGGAACTTCAATGAGACTTTTGCTCATCTTATTTCCCTCTGGTCACATAGCCCAAACCAGGTTAAGTAACCAGGCATAATAATTGAAACCTGGTGCCAACCATCCATCTATGTTTTTCCAATAAACTACGTAGTAAGTTGGTACAGGGCACCTCCAGGCAGCTTTGGACTTCTGACAGCATGTTATAAATCACTGATTAGTACATCCCATCCTTTCTTCGCCAAGCTTCTGGTTCCAGTGTCTCTGGAGAAAATGCACAGAGTTACACAGACTAGCTTCAAATTGGCCCTATTCTTACAGAGGCTTAGGATGAAGATTAGCCTTCCTGGGCCCCTGGAGTCACACCCCAGCTTTGCTCCAGATGAAGACCTAGAATCCTGAAATCACAGCTTGGGTACCAGGTGTGCGAAGTCATGGATAAATGCCCAAGCTCCCTCAATGCACAGAGGACCAAGTGCATGAACCTCCTGGTCATGGAGATGTGCTTGGATATGTCCTCCTGGAGCCTGAGCCCAGACTGGCATGGCTCATTCAGTTGCCACTGATGCTCTGATCCTGGAGAAGTGGGAGCAAGGAAGGTGAGGATGGAGACTGGCTTTTCTTGCCTCCCTTACTTCTTAACCCTCCCCCATGCCCCACCTCCCTTAAAGTCCTCTGCCAATATCCCATAGCCTAACAGAGTAGAGTAAGCTTGAGATGCAGGAGAAACTGACCAACCTGAATCACACCTTCATTCAATGAATATTCATGTCTCATATGTAAGGAGCTTGCGGATACTCTAGAGCTCATGGAAGTAGACAGAAATTGTCTCTATTCATGTGGGGTTTATAATCTAAAAGGAGGCAGGTAATTAACAAATAAACATTCAAATGAATACACAACTTCAAATAGTACAAGGAAAAGGTAACAATTTGTTGTGAGAGAGAATAAAGGGTGTTGGAACCTGCAAGAGATCAGAGACCAGGAGGAAGTGACACTCTCTAAGAGAATGGTATTTAAGCTGAGAGCTATAGGAAGGACTGATTGACACAGAAGAAGGGGAAGGCGGAGGGAACAGCATGTGTGAAGGCCCTGAGGAGGGATTGCTCAGCAAGTCAAAGAAAAGTGACTGGAGGCCAGTGTGGCTGGATGTGGCAGGTGTGGGCAAGAGTGGTAGCAGATGTGAGGTTGGAACGGCAGAAGAGCATTGTGCAGGGCCCTGCAGCCACAGCAAGGAATTTGGAACTTATTCCAGATGTGATGATCTCATGGGTTGACTTCTCCAAAAGCAGAGCCTGAGACAAGGATTTGGGTGCTGGTGGTTGACTTGGAAATTGATTTCTGGAAGCAGGAAAGGAAAAGGAACAAGGAAAGGAAAAGATTTAGGAGACAAAGCCATATACATGTCCATCATCAAGGTCACCACTGAGAACAACAAAAGCTCTGTGCTGCAAGGACCTCGCAAAAAGCATGCAGGAAGCCCCCTGGAATTTTCCACCTGAAGGAGGGATAGTGGCACAATTTATCTTGATGATCGCCTCCTGGGCTGTTAACTCAGTACTTCTGGGCTAGACTTTTGCACAGACTAAGCAGGTTTCAACAGCATCCAAGAAAACTTGAGGGCAGAAAGCAGAAAGACTCAGGGCACACTCTTGAGGTGGAGTGAGAAGTTACTAACAGCGGCCAGGCGCAGTGGCTCACGCCTGTAATCCCAGCACTTTGGGAGACTGAGGTGGGTGGATCACCTGAGGTCAGGAGTTCAAGACAAGCCTGGCCAACATAGTGAAACCCTGTCTCTACTAATAATGCAAAAATTAGCCCGGTGTGGTGGTGGGCATCTGTAATTGCAGCTACTCAGGAGGCTGAGGCAGGAGAATCACTTGAACCTGGAAGGCAGAGGTTGCAATGAACGGAAATCATGCCATTGCACTCCAGCCTGGGCAACAAGAGCAAAACTCCATCTCAAAAAAAAATAAAGAAGGAAAGAAAGAAAAGAAAGAAGAGGAAGAAGAAGAAGAAGAAGAAGGAGGAGAAGGAGAAGTTGGAGAAGGAGAAGTTGAAGAAGGAGAAGAAGAATAAGAAGTTGTTAGTATCAATGTAGAGCAGGAGCATGGGGGCAAGACATAGGCATGGAGTACCTCAGCCACCAATGGGGAGCCTAAGACAGTCTTTAAGTGGGAGAGGGCCATCTGATTGCACCTTAGATGCCATCTGCCCAGCTGTGCACACAAAGGGAACAAGAACCTTGTATGTGTTAAGTACCTACTCCATACACCAATACTGGGAGCTTTATATGCATTATTCTTAATTATTCACAGTAGGAGTGATTATCTCCATCCGTCATGATCAGGGATTTCAGGTGGTCCTAGCTGACAAATTACCCCAGGGGCAACTTCTCTCCCTCCATTTGATCCATGCCAAAGATGAGTCTTAGCATGTGAGTCTGATGCTTAAGGAGCTTATTCTGGCATATTCTTACGAGACAGGCAGTGGGAGGAGGCTGGTGGCATGGCCAGACACAGCCGCAGGTCAGATGACTGACTGACCAGGAGGGTGTCCATCCAGAGACCATTATCAAAGTTTGGGGGATCCTTCCCCTTCCTTCTATCCGTATTCAGTCCAGGTCCCTTACCAGGTGTTTCTTACATAAAAGGAGTTTAAGCTATTCTTGTGAGAATAAGCTTTATTTTAAGATTTATGAAAGTTATATCTGTGCCGATTTAACTTTGTCTCCTGGAAATCCCCGGGCCTGGCTGCATCACACTAAGTGACAGGTAGTCTCAGCCCCACAAGATGCTCAGATAGGTTTTATGGCTACCATTAATCTTATAGCCCCTAGATGTCTTTTATCGTATACTACACCAGCTTACAGATGTGGAAACTGAGGCTCGGAGGACTGCACTAATTTGCAGGTCTCACAGACAGGGAGTAATGGAGCTGGGAGCTCCTACCAGCCCCTAATGCTCTTGTCTGCAGCTGCAGCAAGATCAGGGGGCCCCACTGTGTTCTTATCTGGGTTTCTTCACTCGGCATGGGTCTTCTCTGGCTCCGTTGGTGCCAAGAAGCAGTTCTGGAGAGCCCTGGTCCCCGGCATTTTGACTTTCTGCCCCTGCAGGTGTTCGCCTCCCCCACACACAGAACTGTGCCGCCATGAAGGCTAATTATAAGTGCCGGGTATTTATAGTGAGTTTCTCCACCCAGTGCTTCCAGCACCTCGAGGGAACTATTTACAGAATCCTCCCAGCACCTCAGAGAGAAAGGCAGAGCCAAGCAGGGGAAACTGAGGTGAAGCGACAGGGCGACATCTCCCATGTTAAGGACCCTCAGCCAAGGAAGGCTTGCAGGGTGTTCTCACAGCAAGCACCGGGATTTGACTAGACAGCTGTCAGAGAGAGTGAGAGGAAACCCATGAATGCACACTTCCCAGATGTCTGGCAGCCACGGACTGGGCCATTTCCAAGCACCAACTCATTTCATCTCTGTGCCTCGATTTTCCAATCTGCAAAATGGGGCTGTGAGGCTATGCCTCATAGACTTGTGAGATTTAAATGAGTTTAAACAGGTGAAGGAGAGAGTCTGGCAAGGAGTAAGCTTCAAAAAATGCTATCAACTATTTGTTATTTTTTATCACCTTTACAACTAATCTAATAAAGTAGGCAAACATCCACTGGGCTTGTTGAAAAATGAAAATAATAATTACATTTTTAATCATTTCTTCTCTAATGCATAGACTGCAAGACTATTTCGGAACCAAATTTATTTTTCTGCTACGCTGATGTGTTGCACTGTGCTGAAGTCAGGACCTTCAGTACGTCCATCGCTGGAGCCATGTGCGTGTTTTTTTTGGGGTTTTTTTTGGGTTTTTTTTTTTTTTTTTTTGGTTTTTTTTTGGTTTTTTTTTTTTGAGACGGAGTCTCGCTCTGTCGCCCAGGCTGGAGTGCAGTGGCCGGATCTCAGTTCACTGCAAGCTCCGCCTCCCAGGTTTACGCCATTCTCCTGCCTCAGCCTCCCGAGTAGCTGGGACTACAGGCGCCCACCACCATGCCCGGCTAGTTTTTTGTATTTTTTAGTAGAGACGGGGTTTCACCGTGTTACCCAGGATGGTCTCGATCTCCTGACCTCATGATCCGCCCGTCTCGGCCTCCCAAAGTGCTAGGATTACAGGCTTGAGCCACCGCGCCCGGCCACCACATGCGTTTTATCCACCAAGCAATCACCAATCACCTGCTCACCTGACACCTTCCACACCTTCATGTCTCCACGGCCCATCACCCCACACTCTGCTTCCATGTGTACACACTATTTAGCCCTTGCTTACAAGTGAGAAGATACAGCATTTGTCTTTCTGTGTCTGAGATGTTTCATTTATGATCATGGCCTCCAGTCCCATCTGTGTTGCTACAAAAAAAAAAAAATCATTCATGTTTACAGCTGAATAGTATTCCATTGTGTGTGTATACATAGGTATATATACAACATTTTATTTATCCAGTCCTGCATTGATGGCCACTTAGGTTGATTCCATATCTTTGCTATTCTGAATAGTGCTGTGATTAAACATACGGGTGCAGGTATCTTTTTTGTATAATGATTCAGAAACCAGAATTAAAAAGGGAAAGGCAGGTGGTTTGTCTCCACCCAGATCAGAGGGAAAAGGGGAGAAAGGGAAGAGGAGGGAAGGGGGAAGGAAAGGAAAGGGAAAAAAAGGGGAAGAAAAGGGAAGGAAGGGGATGGGAGAGAGGGAAGGTAAACAGGGGCACATACCACCTTGTTTCTGGTTCTCTGCTCCTGGTCAAAGTTCAGTGATCCACAGAGCAAGCCATAAGTGGAAACAGGAAATTGTGATAAGATCTTTAGGAGCTGCTGCACACATACACACCTCCTACCTCATAACAGGAGCCAAGCCAAGGGCTAACCACAGGTCATCCAAGTTTTCTGCTTTCAGCAAGATTCCAGTGCCTAAACCATAGAACCCTGGAGATCCTCCCCAAAAAAGTGAAAAATGGAACAACGATTTCCCACCTTGGAAAGACACAGTGAGGATAACATGAACAAGTGTGTACAGAGTTCCCAGCCATGTAAGGGCCTCAACAAAATGGTCACTATTACTAGAATCCTGAGTTTTCTTTATTATTTATTTTTTAACCAGCATATGAGTCCATTCTCACATTGCTATAAAGAACTACCTTAGGCTGGGTAATTTATAAATAAAAGAGGCTTCTTGATTGGCTCACAGTTCTGCAGGCTGTACAGGAAGTATGGCTGGGGCGGCCTCAGGAAACTTAAAATCATAGCAGAAGGTGAAGAGGAAGGACGCACGTCTTACATGGCCAGAGCAGAAGGAAGAGAGAAGGGGGCAGGTGCCACACACTTTTAAACAAGCAGATCTTATGAGAACTCACTCACCATCCTGAGAACAGCAAGGAGGAAATCCATCCCCATGATCCAATCACCTCCCACCAAGCCCCTCCTCCAACATTGGGGATTACAATTTGACATGAGATTTGAGCAGGGACACAGAGCCAAACCAGTCTTTAATACTTTTTATGTATTAAAATTACAAAATACTTGACATTAAAAATAATTCGAACTTTAAGGAAGGATAAAGACAGGGGAAAGTCCTCTTCCTCTCTCCCATCTCTCCACCCAAATTGTTGTTGTTGCTATTGTTTTCGTTTTCTTGGTAGGAGCAGAAGTCCGCAATCTAGAAAGTCAAGAGACCTGAATCCTCTCCCAGGATGGCCAGCAACCCTCTGTGTGACCCTGGCCAAGTCACTTTCACTCCCTGCGAAGTTTCCTCTTCTGGAAGGATAGACCAGACGAGCTGTTCTCAAACTCTACTGCACATTAAAATCACCCAGGAGATTCGAGAAACTCCAACACCCAGGTGGCACTCCCAGGCCAATGAATCTTTGGTAGGACCCAGGCTTCAGTATATTTCAAAGCTCTCTGTATGGTTTCAACAAACAGCCATGGTGGCAGGAAACTACCCACCTCCCCTTCCAGGTCCTTCTCAAACTTCACTGTAGGCACAGATCATCCTGGTCTGTGCTAAGATGTAGACCCTGGCTCAGGCAGAGATTGGACGTTTCTAACAACCTGCCAGGTTCTCTTGCTGCTGGTCCAGGAAAAGGGACTAGACCATTGGTTGAAAAGCTTTTGTTAGCTTTGCAATACTTTCTATAAAAGAAATGTTGCATGGAAACAGATACTTAACAAAACTACTCTGATTAAAGTCAGGGTTCAGAAAGGATGGGACAACCGGAGTTTCAGACTCAGATTCACCCCTAAATCCCTGAGTTAGGCAGAATTATGACCCCATCAAAGACATCACGTCCTAATTCCACAAACCTATGAATATGTTCCGTTACCTGGCAAAGGGGAATTACGTTTTCAGATGAAATTAAGGTGGTTAATCAGCTAACCTTAAAATAGGGAGATTATCTGGGTGGGCCCAATCTAATCAGAACAGAGTGTTAAAAGTGGAACAGAGTCACTTAGTAGTCCCTATCTGCCTTCCCTGTATTTTCTCCCCCATAGAACTCATCTTCTAATATCTTTTATAATATGTACACTTATGTTTTGTTTTTTGGTTTTTTAGAGGCAGTGTCTCGCTGTGTTGCCCAGGCTGGAGTGCAGTGGCTATTCACAGGCGTGATCCCACTGCGGATCAGCATGGGAGTTTTGACCTGCTCCATTTCCAACCTGGACCAGTTCACCTCTCCTTAGGCAACCTGGTTGTCCCCCACTCCCAGGAGGTCACCACATTGATGCCGAACTTAGTGCGGACACACGATAGACACAGTGCATTGCAGCTCAGACCTCCTGGGCTCTAGCGGTCCTCCCACCTCGGCATCCCCAGTAGCTGGGACCATAGGCACGTGCCATGGTGCCCGGCAACATATTGATGTATGGATTGTTTCTATTGTCCTCTTTCCTGGAAAATACTCCATAAAAGTTGGGATTTTGTCTGTTTCACACACGCTGGATCCAAAGTGCCTACAACAGTGCCTGACGCAGCGTAGATGTCTAACAAATATTTATGGAATGAGAAGTTAAAAAAAAAAAAAGTGGAAGAGGGAGGCAGAAGAGTGATGTAATGTGAGAAAACCTCACACCACTGTTGCTGGAATTGCAGATGGAGGAAGGGGCGCCGAGCCAAGGATACAGGCAGCCTGTAGAAGCTGAAGAGGACAAGAAAATGGAGTCTCCTTCAAAGTCTCCAGAAAAGAATTCCTTGGTTTCAGCCCACTAACACCTGTGCCAGACTCCTGATCCCTAGAACTGGAAAATAACAAACCTGTGTTGTTTTTACCCACTCAGTTTGTGGTCCTTTGTTACAACAGCCACAGGAAAGTAATGCACCCTCTGAAGCATCTCCAGTAAAGCCCTAGGTCACTGAAGCACAGCTGGGCTAGATGAGCTTCATCACTGTGGATCGTGAAGGGACTGAGAGTCACTAGCTCAGTCCTCTACCCCTTTTCTTGCACAGTTATTGGTAGACACTCGGTACTTCAGGACTTGCTGACACAGCCCAGCCTGGTGGGATCAGCTTCCCTGGGATTCCAGGGCCCCTACTTCCACGCTTCCTGGCAGGAGGGGAATCCCAGGTAGCCTCCTCAGCAATGCCGAAGTTATTTTCAGCTTGGCAGCTGAACATTTCAGCAAAGAGCAGCTTGGAAGTGTCTCCTGGACCCCCAGAGGAGACTTTGTTCCTTTCCTTGTGCTGTACCCTGCCAGATGTGGCCTTGCACCTGCCTACTCCAACTGGCGTGGTACCCAGAGCATCTCTGGTCCAATCAACTAGCTCAGGACAGGACAGAGAGTCAAGGGAGACCCCACGTCCATCCCAGTCTGGTCTCCACTATGCCAGAGGTGGGGGTTGGACTGTTCTGCAGGAGAACAGATGGGCAGGAATCTCAGGGGGTCCTGAAACAGATGAAGTCTCAACAAAAGCCCTAGAACAGTAGTTCTCAGCCCAGCTAGCACCTGGATTCACCCAAGGAGCTTTTCAAACTCATGATCAGGCCAAGCACAGTGACTCATGCCTGTGATTCCAGCACTTTGGGAGGTCAAGGTGGGAGGATCACTTAAGCCCAGGAGTTCAAGACCAGCCTGGGCAACGTAGCAAGTCCCCATCTCTATTTTAAAAATGAAAATTTTTTTGCCTGGACACGGTGACTCTCATCTGTAATCCCGTACTTTGGGATGCCAAGGTGGGTAAATCACCTGAGGTCAGGAGTTTAAGTTAAGACTAGCCTGGGCAACATAGCAAGACCCTGTCTCTATTAAAAATACAAAAATTAGCCGGGCGTGGTGGTGTGCACCTGTAATCCCAGCTACTTGGGAGGCTGAGGCAGGAGAATTGCTTGAACCCAGGAAGTAGAGGTTGCGGTGAGCCAAGACCATGCCACTGCACTCCAGCCTGGGCAACAGAGCAAGACTCTGTCTCAGAAAAAAAGAAAAGAAAAAGAAATAAAAAGGAAAAAAGAAAAAAAATTTAAAAACCTCATGATGCCCAGGCTGCTGCAATTCAATCAGAATTTCTGGAGGTACAGCCAAAGTGGCAGTTTTTAAAAGATCTTCAGTGATTTCAATGCAGTCAGGGGCATGACCCTCTAGATTAGTTGTTCTCAGAGTGTAGGGGACAGGTGGACAGCATCGGCATCGCCTGGGAGCTTGTTGGAACTGCAGAATCTCAGGCTCCACCTCAGACCTAATGAATCAGAATCTGCATTTGTACAAGGTCCCAGGAGACTCCTGGGCACTTTCGGTTTGAGATGCACAACAGTGGAGCATAATAGTTAAGACTGTCAGCCCTGGGTCAGAGGTCGTGGGGTGTCTCCCCCGCTTCTTATTCACAAAGCCTTGGGCAAATGACAGTCGGAGCTCGCATTTTCTCCTTTCAGCTTTCTCCCACGTCCCACAGGTGGGGCTAGGCAGGAAACCCCAGAAATCCACAAGAGTCCAGGGGGCCTGGTGGAGACACCCAGGAAAATTCACAGCCTTTCTTGGAGGAAGAGGTTCAGGAGGACCCTGAAGCTGAAACAGCCTGGAGGACCTCCTGCAGTAACAGAACATGAAATTCCATGTAAATATGAAAACAGCTACATCCAATTTAAAATATTCTGCCCCTCTGTCTCTTTAAATGAGTACCCAGGTCGTATGTCCTGACACATTTATCCATCTTGGCCTCATGAAAAATTGACAACCCATTCATGGTAGCTGAAGAATGACAGAAGCTTCAAGGTGTTCAAGAGGGATGTTACAGGAAGTCAGCACTTATTTGAAGCTCCTCCATTGATGCGATCAGAAATCTGGAAAAAACACTGGAAAAAAACAGTGCCTTAGAGGGAAAACCAGGCAGCTCTCTGAAGAATTTTAAAAACAGGAACAAGGATTTCTCAATTTGCAGGGCTCTCTGGAAGCGGGCCCTTTCGGATGAAGGCGGCAGGCTATAGTTAGAAAGAGATCCATGGTGAAGAGCATTCTGTTACTATAAATTCACTTCCAAAAGCCAAACATATGTGTGTGCACACACACATAAATACCATATCTATGGAGGAGATAAATCAGCGTATGACATTTAGCCCTTCCTAAATTTGGAAAAATATGAAATTACTACTTTTTTTTTTTTTTTTTTTGTAGCGTGAGAATAAGAAGGAAGGCATCTCACTCTAATAAGATCGATCTGGGAGAGCGTTATCTACATTCCTGAGTGCAGCTCATTCAGTCATTCACTCATTCAGTCTCCAAATAGTTGTGGGTGTCCACATGCCAATAAGAAACAAGACTGAGGCCTGGAGCGGTGGCTCATGCCTGTGGTTCCAGCACTTTGGGAGAGCAAGGCAGGTGGATCACGGGGTCAGGAGTTCGAGACCAGCCTGACCAACATGCTGAAATCCCGTCTCTACTAAAAATGCAAAAAAAAAAAAATAGCCGCACATGGTGGTGCATACCTGTAATCCCAGCTACTCAGAAGGCTGAGGCAGGATAATCACTTGGACCCAGGAGGCGGAGGTTGCAGTGAGCTGAGCTGAGATCACGCCACTGCACTACAGCCTGGGCAACAGAGTGAGACTCTGTCTCAAAAAGAAAAAAAAAGGAGAGAGAGAAACAAAACTGATATCATTCCAGTCTTCATGAAGCTGGCTGGCTAATGCCTACATCTCAGAATATGGTCCCGGGCTAGCAGCACTGGCCTCTTCTGGGCACATGTCAAAATGCAGATTTGTGGGTCCTACCCTAGACCAACTGAATCATAATCTCACCCAGCGGTTCACATTCAGGTTTGAGAAGCACTGACCTGGTACAGGCTAATTTCTAAAGGTTTGCCACGAAGGAGGGTGGTCTGGAATTTCTATTTCACCCATGACTTACAGACAGAGAATCATTAAATGGAAAGATTAATAAAGTTAACTATTTACAACCCAAACACCCCCACCTCACCAATGGAGATTATCAATCTAAGACATTGCTGATTTGTCTAATTGCAAAAGACCGTGGAAACCAGCAGCTAACTCCACAATAGCACTAAGGGAATCTGGGAGGTATTATACAACCATTTCATGATTCATCAGTATCCAGGGACCCTCCCAGGAAGGAAGAGATGGGTTCAAGTTGCAGGGTGAGGGTTTGGAGGAAAAGTTTGCTTGTCTTGGTACAGAAACTGAAAAGTCTCAGATTCCAACTCCAACACTCAAGCCCACTAATGGATGGATTGGCTCCAAGATCGGCAGAGTAACAGATGGAAGTGGAAGAAAAAAATATCATTTTCCCCAAACTTGCTGAGTCTGATGAAGATGTCGGAAGATTTGGATGCAGCCAGCATGATTAATCTTACCAACTTTACCTTGAGTTTCACTTTTGGCGGGGGAATGGCATCAGCGTAAAAGTTAATTACCAGCAAGAAACAAATCATGCAGCTGAAGTGCACATTATAAACAAATTAAGTTCTTAAAATAGGCAACACACCACTTGGAACAATGGTTTACAAGCCCAAGGGTGCATGAAAATAATTGCGGAAGGTGAGCAAACTAATAGCTAAACTATGTGAATTAAATGAGGGCAAATTGCAGATATTAATGAAAAAGCAAAGGAAAACACGGTCAACCTCTCATTTTGTAAAAGCAAGCCAAGCAGAATGATCCAGGATGCAGCCCCCTGTGGAATGAGGAGGGAGGCCCCTGATGGAGACAGGGCTCCCCAAAGATATAGAAGCAGCTGGAATGTAGAGAATCAGGGCAAGAGGAGGGGGTGCCCAGCTGGGGAACCTCAGATCAAAGCTGAGAGCAGCAGAGCCCCACCAAAAGAGGGTAAATTCATAGGTGTGTGGGAGGGGAAGTTTCTTTCCATTGTAGAAAGTTGGAAATTAAGTCCAAAGTCTTCCATTGTATTTCCAATGTAGAAAGTTAGAAATTCAGTCCAAAGTCTTCATTGTACAATTGAAGAGACCAAGCACAGAGAGGGGAGGTAACTCTCCCAAAGTCACACAGTAAGTGTCAGAGCGAGCATTTGAACTTTGGCCTCCTGACTCCAGGTCACACTTCCTTCCCATTCATCAGGGGTTCCAAACTCCTGTGCCTACAAGGTCAGGCAGGGAGCAGAAATGCAAGAAGCTGGCTTGATGTGAAGACTGTGGGCCACTAGGGTCCAATGGAAATCCAATGTAAACCCCGTAAGAATTTTCTAATAGAAATAGAAAAATACCTCCCAGATTCCCTTATCCCTAATAGCCTTCCCAATTTGGACTAGCCACGTTTCAAGACTCAATAGCCCCATATGACTAGTGGTTACCTTATCGAACAGTACAGCTATATGCAGTGATAGGGAATGTTGAAAACTGGAGAGAGGGTGACCCATCTAAAATGGGACGGCAGCCACAATCCCAGCCAGGAGGGAATGTGAAACCAGATGTTCAGTTTTCAAGAAAAGCCAGACATCCAGATAGTCATATGAAATCATTCAATGGTAAAACATCTGTGAAATGAAAAAATATTACCGTGCTACCCAGAACACATATGATAACTGGAATTGGCATGCGGGCCCACGGTTTGCAATCTTTCTCTTAAAGAAGCAAAGAGCAACCACATTAAATAATCATCTTAAGCATCCTTAGGAACCTAGTCAGTATCAACCACCTTTAGGGACAAATTCAAGTCCCCATTCTTACTCCTCCACTATATGAAACTTAATGAGTTCATTCCTCTAAGCCCCAGTTTTCTCATCTTCACAATGGAAATAATCTCTTTCATGAACGTGTTTTCAGGACCCAGTGAGGAAATTAAATGTAAAAGCAACTTGTCAATGTCAAAACACTGCACAAACATGGACGTTCTCAGAGAGCAGGACATGGCTAACCATCACGATGACATCTGAGACCCCACCGCTATTGTCACTAGGAATCCAAGCCCTGCCTGTCTGCATCCTAATCCTGAAGCTTAGAAGAGCTTTCTACAGGTAGAGTTCTCTGACTTTCTAGTCTCTTCACACCCACTGTAATCCACACCAGCCCGTATGTAGCCTTGGACACTAAATTCACTAATTCATTCAACAAACGCCATTGAGCACACACCTTGCATCAGTCGTTCTGGGAACTGGGGATATTTACTGGAGAGGATAGGGTGGGCGCTCTGCACTATTTTGGCGAGTTCTTTGTGCCCATCTCTGTATACCTGCTGCCTTTCTCTGAAGACTGACTTTAAGCTATGGAAGCTCTGCCACTCATATCTGGGAATTTATATCACTGCCAGGGTAGTCTTTAACCACTGACTCATAGGGGCAGGATGGAAAGCCCAGCTTCTCCTGGACTCGAGGTAGCACAAACTCTAAGGTGTCAGGTACCCACCCCGCTCCCAGAACATCCTGCAGAATCAGGCTGAGGCTGAACTTGATCTGAAAACTCACCCTTGCTTGGCTACTGCCCATTCTGATCTTTTTGTCAGTTTCTCTTGGAAGCACTTTCCTAATAAATCACTTGCCGATGAACCCTCATCTCAGGGCCTGATTCTGGAGAAACTTGACCTAGGGCACAGACATTGTTATTATCCATACACAGCCCTGCCCTCGGGGAGCTCTTCAGCTATCTGGAGAGGCTGACGTGTCACAAATCAGATAATGCTTCATTTGCCAGATGTCCTTTTGGGGAAAGTGCTGTATTTGTTTGGGAGGATGTTTTAACAAGTTCACTGAGGGCAAAATTGATTCCCTAAGGGTATGAATGCTGCTGGTGCCAAGACTTCAAGGGAAGAGGAGGAAACTGCTGTGTGTGTGAAAATGAGAGGGCTTTGTTTGTTCCCCAGAGCAGAACAGGAAGGGGAGTGCCGGGACCTGGAGGGGAGGCCAGGACATACGTGGTGTGATGTGAAACCTCTCATCTTCAGTGAGCTGGTGAACAGCACGCAGGCACAGGGACTGGAGATGGAAGAGACAGTTAGGAACTGACCTCTTGAGAAAGCTAAAGGAGGGATTTGGACTATCTCAAGCCATAGAATCAGGGACATTTGAGGCCAGTTTGCAAGCTGCCACCCACGCCCACCAGGAAGACTACGGCAGCCTCCTACATGGTGTCCTGCTTCTATGCCTGCCCCCTCCCACACTATGGACTCCCCACCAGCAGCCAGAGTGAGCCTTTAAAATGCAACTAGGTCTTGACACCTAAATGTATTCAGTTCTTGAGGCCAGGTCATTTTGTGCCTCTAAAATCCTCCAATAGCTTCAAAGCCAGGCGTGGTGGCTCACGCCTGCAATCCCAGCACTTTGAGAGGTTGAGGAGGGCAGATCACTTGAGGTCAGGAGACCAGCCTGGCCAACATGGTGAAACCATGTCTCTATTAAAAATACAAAATTAGCCAGGCATGGTGGTGCACACCTGTAATCTCAGCTAGTTGGGAGGCTGAGGCAAGAGAATCACTTGAACCTGGGAGGTGGAGACAGTGAGCCGAGATCCCGCCATTGCACTCCAGCCTGGGTTACAAGAGCAAAACTCTGTCTCTAAATTAATTAATTAATTAATTTAATTTAATCCTCCAAAAGCTTCCCATTGCATT
The DNA here is from genome assembly GCF_024542745.1 of Macaca thibetana thibetana. NCBI lineage: Eukaryota > Metazoa > Chordata > Mammalia > Primates > Cercopithecidae > Macaca > Macaca thibetana. The sequence goes on along the minus strand of NC_065597.1, from coordinate 65,492,487 downwards.
TTGAACAAAATCCACATTTCTTACCCCGCCTTCATGGACTCTGTAAGATCTGTCTTTCTGATCTTCTGAACATACCCATCTTTTTCTGACCCCAGGGCCTTTGCACTGGCTGTTTGCTCTGCTTAGACCACTCTCTCACCCCTACCCCAATCTTCGCAGGGTGGGGTCCTTCTCATTATGCAGCTCTCAGTTCAAATATCATCTCCACACTCAAGTCTTTCCTTACCACTGTGAATTTTAGCAACTGCCTCGATTTATTTATTTATTTATTTTTGAGACAGAGTCTTGCTCTGTCGCCTAGGCTGGAGGGCAGTGGCATGATTTCAGCTCACTGCAACCTCCACCTCCCAGGTTCAAGCAATACTCATGCCTCAGCCTCCTGAGTAACTGGGATTACAGGCGTCTGTCACCATGCTTAGTTAACTTTTGTATTTTCAGTAGGATAGGGTTTTGCCATGTTGGCCAGGCTGGTCTCAAACTCCTGGCCTCAAGTGATCTGCCTGCCTCAGCCTCCCAAAATGCATGAGCCACTACTCCGAGCCCCTGCCTCAATTTATCCACACAACCCTACATCAGTTTCTTCATAGCACTTATCATCCCCTGAACTTGAACTGTTGATTCATGCATTCATGTGTTTGTTTTCTCTCTGCTCCAAGAACATAAGCCTCATGAAGGTGGGGGCCTTTTTCTATTTACCAAAGTGTCTACAGAATCTGGCCTATAGTAGGTACTCAACAAACATTTGTGGAGTGACCCAATGAGCCCCTGAGAGACAGGGGACCTCCAACAGGCATTTGGACGACACAAACATGTGATGTTGACATAAGTGTGCATGAGGGAAGGGTGTACCAAATGCTGTGAGATCCCAGAGGTGGTAGAGAAGGTTCCAGAGAAGAGAGGATATTTGAGCTGAGCCTTGACGAGCTAGCCTTCCTCTTATTTAGGGTGCCTTTACTGTTTCTCAACAACTCTAGGCTCCTTATGACTCTGGATGCTCTGATTTTGTAGATGATGTGTTCTCTCTCTCTCTCTGGTTTCCCCCACTAGACTGTAAGCTCCATGAGGGCAGGGACTATGTCTGTCCTCTTCATCACTGTACCCTAGCGTGGGTGCCTAACACTCAGTAGGGGTTCAGTAAATATTTGTTGGTGAATAAATCTGTGGACAGATTTATTCATGGAAGAAACAGAAGACAGAGGAGAAGGGCATGCCTCAGCCTCCTGAGTAGCTAGGATTACAGGCATGCGCCACCACACCCAGCTAATTTTTGTATTTTTAGTAGAGACAGAGTTTTGCCATGTTGGCCAGGCTGGTCTCGAACTCCTGACCTCAAGTGATCCACCTGTCTCAGCCTTCCAAAGTGTTGGGATTACAGACATGAGTCACTGTGCCCAGAGTGACTTAAACAATGTATTTTCATGCAGTTCTGGAGACCGGCAGTCCAAGATCAAGGTGCAGCATGGCTGGGTTCTGGCAAGGGCCCCCTTCCTGGTTTATAGATAACCACTTTCTCATTGGGACCTCACATGGCACAGAGGGAGTAAGCTCTCAGATGTCTTTTTGTTTTGTTTTGTTTTGTTTTGTTTTGTTTGACAGAGTTTCACTCTTGTTGCCCGGGCTGGAGTGCAATGGCCCAATCTCAGCTCACTACAACCTCCGTCTCCCAGGTTCAAGTGATTTTCCTGCCTCAGCCTCCCGAGTAGCTGGGATTACAGGCATGTGCCACCATGCCTGGCTAATTTTGTATTTTTAGTAGAGACAGGGTTTCAATATGTTGATCAGGCTGGTCTCAAACTCCCAACCTCAGGTAATCTGCCTGCCATGGTCTTCCAAAGTGCTGGGATTACAGGAGTGAGCCACCTTACCTGGCCACATGTCTCTTCTTATAAGGGCACTAATCTCATCATGGAGGCCCCACCCTCATGACCTCATCTAATTCTAACTGACTCCCAAAGGCCCTGTCTCCCAGCAGAGTTCGAGACAGAAAATACTGGTGCACTTGGAAAGTCACAAATTGTTTGGTATGCTAAGAGAACAATGTGTATGGGCAGAAAAGGCATGAGATGGGTAGGAGAGGCAAGGAGATGGGACACTTGGATGCAGCTTTCCATTATCCCCGTTTTCCCTGCCAACTGGACAGGTCTCCACAACTCTCCTCTGCACCTGCATTCCTTGAGTGATGAAGGAAGGAGTAGGTTTGGTTTTTCCAGGGTTTCCTGAGATAAGAGAAGAATGATTCTCTGTAGCTGCCAAAGGGAAGAAACCTCCCACATGCCAAGAAGGCAAAAGATAAAGAAAGAATGAACGATTGTTTCCTATGATGAGTTGAGGACCACTGTGGGTCTGGACCAGCAGACCAGGAAGCATGCTCAACCCAAAAGAGATCCAAAAAGAAAACCAAATGAGTTAGGTGAAGCTGTCTTGCTTGAGACTGCCTAGTTTGTTCCCATGATAATGGCTTTCTGGAAAAGGATGATTGGATGAAGAATGCTTAAAGGTCAGGAGACTCTGGGCAGGGAGACCCTGGGAGAGGTTTATTAGTAAGCTCAGGTTGCCCTGACAAAATGCCATAGCCTGAGTGGCTTAAACAACATAAACTTGTTTTCTTGCGGTTCTGGAGGCTGGAAGTCCAAGATCAAGGTGCAGCATGGTTGGTTTCCAGCGAGGGCCTGTTTCCTGGTTTATAGATAACCACCTTCTCACTGGGACCTCACATGGCAGAGAGGGAGAGAGGGAGCAAGCTCTCACATGTCTGTTCTTACAAGGGCACTAATCTCATCATAGGGGCCCCACCCTCATCACCTCATCCAACCCTAATTAAATCCCAAAGGCCCTATCTCCCATCACACTGTGAGTTAGAGCATCAAGATATGAATTAGCAGGGTACACATTCAGTCCATACAGGAGGCATTTATGATCGTTCCAGTAGGAGAAGATTTGAGTCCCAAAGATGCATACCATGGTAATCATCAGCACTGCTTAGCAATATTTTCAGCTTTCTAGGCTCATAATGGGATACCATTCCCTGGGCCCTGTGCAGTCAAGTGGGGCCATGTGACTAGTTCTGCTCAGTGAGCTGTGAGCAGAGTGATCTGTGTCACTCCTGCCTGGAGCATCTATGTGGCAGTGCAAGACCCTCCAGAGCTCTGCATAGCATTGTCTTTCTCCAGGAGGCACCGATGTTTCTGCTCAACTCCCTTTTCTCTCCTTTCTCTCCTTCCTCCTCAATCTAGGGAAAAGCCTCACTCTTCTTAAACTCTAATTCTAATGATAAACATTACAGAATCCCTAATCTTTTTAATTTTCCTAAGGACTTAGACTTTGGGACACTAAAGACAGGCATTTGCAGACTTTCTTGTTTTTTTGTATAGTCCCATCTCCTCCCTTATGCAATGAGCCCAGCCATCTGCTTAGATTGGGACTGAAGGGAGCATGGAGGGAAAAAAGGAAGACAAGGAGAAAGTACATCAATGAATATTTCAAAAAATACTATTGACATCTTCAAATTCATAATTCATTCCTTTGTCATCTTTATTCTGCAATAAACCCCCTCCTGTGAATGTTTTATTTTAGACATTGTATGTTCTAGACCTAGAAGTTCCCATTGTTTCTTTCTTATTGTTCTATTTGAGGCTGAAATTTCTTATCTTTTCATTTATTGTGAGCAGAGTTTCCCTTACATCACTAAGCATTGTTAGAATAGCTGCTTTAAAAACCCTTGTCTGCGCAAGGCATGGTGGCTCACACCTCTAATTCCAGCATTTTGGGAGACCAAGGCTGGTGGATCACCTGAGGTCAGGATTTCGAGACAAGCCTAGCTAACGTGGCGAAACCCCATCTCTACTGAAAATGTAAAAATTAGCTGGATGTGGTGGCAGGCACCTGTAGTTCCAGCTACTCAGGAGGCTGAGGCAGGAGAATCACTTGAACCCAGGAGGAAGAGGTTGCAGTGAGCCAAGATCACACCACTGCACTCCAGCCTGGGCAAAAGAGCGAAACTCCATCTGAAAAAAAAAAAAAAAAAAAAAAAAACTTGTCTGCTAATTCCAAAGTCTGGGTCACCTTGGAGTCAGCTTCCATTCATTGTCTTTTTGCTCAAGAATGGGCCACATTTTCCCATTTGTTTGCATTTAGAGTAGATTGTATCCTAGATATTGTGAATATTACATTGTAGAGACTCTGGATTCTGTGCTATTTCTCCGAAGAGTGTTGATTTTTTAATTTGTTTTTGGAGGCGATTAACTTGGTTTGACTCAAATTGCAAACTCTACCAGTAGGGCAGCAGCTTAGTTCTCAGACCATCTCTTTTAGCTTTATCTGGGCTACTTATGGTTTGCCTGGTGCATAGATACTTCAGAAATCACCCAGAGATTGGGGCAGAATTTACACACAGAGTTAAACCTTGCCATCTCCAGTTCATTCTCCCATGAGAACAGATGTCTGTAACCATGTTCTCTGGCTCTTCAGGCCAGATAGAGTGCAGATTTTCTGTTGGAGTTTTAGCCACCAACACCCATCCATTAGGTAGGTGAGATTTTTTTTTTTTCAGGCATTATATTTGTTATCTGAGGGAAGGTCCGCCCAATACGCACCTACTTGGCCATTATCAGAAGCAAAATTCCACATTTCTCTTTAAAAGGGTGTTTAGCTCGTAAGAAAACGTACGTCATAGTATGGAACAAGCCTTTACAGACATATGTCTCTCCATTCATAATAGCCTACATCATTGTTTTTCACAGCCCCGTGAAAATTCCCTCTGGGATATGCAAGAGTCAAAAAACCAGTTTGGAAATGACTGGGTTTGCTAGATAATTTGCCAGTTTAAATCATAGCTTTGCTCCCATTTTACTAATAAGGAATCCTGTGTTCAGGGAAAATATGTGGATTGGCAAAGTCTCAAGGTTACAAAGGAATGGATCTGGAGTTTGCTCTTAGGTGACTGGGATATTTAACAGATGCAGGTACTGTCCACAAAGACGATATCTCCTGGGCCATTCTCCTGAACTTTAAAAATCAGATTGTGTCTACCTTCTCTAAACAGTACTACTCAGGTTTTAGCCAGAAATCACACAGCTAGAAGTGACTGGGCAGGTCAAGAACACTGGGGTTGACTGGGAGCAATGGCTGACATCTGTAATCTCAGCACTTTGGGAGGCTGAGGCAGGCAAATCACGAGGCCAGGAGTTCAACACCAGCCTCGCCAACATGGTGAAACCCCATTTCTACTAAAAATACAACAATTTGCTAGGCATGGTGGCTCACACCTGTAATCCCAGCTACTCAGGAAGCTGAGGCAGGATAATCTCTTGAACCCGGGAGGAGGAGGTTGCAGTGAGCCAAGATCGTGCCACTGCCCTCCAGCCTGGGCAAAAGAGCAAGACTTCGTCTCGAGGAAAACAAAAAAGAACGCTGGGGTCCTATGATTCATTTCAAGGTCACCCCTCAATGTCACATTTAAGAGAATTCACATGATTCCAAGTTGATGGTCCTGTGTAGAGACCCCAGTCCCAATCAGTCCACTTTAAAATGTCCCCAGTGTGCCTTTGAAAATTACAAATACCAGACTCTTTCTTACTCTGCTGGCAGGGTGATAAATTGCCTTTTTAAAATTTTTTTTGGCAATACCTTATTAAAATTGTTTGAACCTTTTTACCAAGGAATTTCACTTCTAGGAACACAGCCTAAGGGAACAATCACAGAAGCACACTGAGATTTATGTACAAAGATGAACATTGTAGCATCATTTGTAATGGTGAAAAATTGCAAAGAATTTAAATGTCCAAAAGTAGGAAATGCTTAAATAAAATATGATACAGCCATACCATAGAATATTAATATGCAGCTGCTAAGAATCATGTGCCTGGAGAAATTTAAGGACATAGGGAAATGCTGATGTTGTAATGTTGAGCTAAGTAAAATAATGCAGAACACAGTTCTCTATATAATATGATCCCATTTATAGTTGTGTGCATGTTTGTATATGCCTGTACAGGTATGTATCTATCTTGGTTTATATCAGAAAAAAATATGCAACAAGATGTTAACAGTGATTATGTCTGGGGGTCGATATTATACATAATTTTTAAATTTTCTTGCTTTTCCATATCACTTTCTAAATTGAGTATGTAATGGCCTTAAAAGCCCCAAAAAGAAATATTTAACCTGTAAATGTCATCAAGAGAAACCAGAGTTTGAAAGGGCAGACACATGATAATATAAACCATTATATACTGCAATTTCAATTATCCAGGAGAATGATGACATTTCAAATCAAATTAACAGTCATGTATCAGTTAACCTCTGCTATATAACAATTACAAAATCTCCGTTGATGAAAGAAAAAGCTCATGTGTCTGTAATTGACTGGAGCTGTCTAATCTAGGCTGAGCTCTCACTGGTGTATCTTTGGCTAGGCTGGGACTAGGGTGGGTTGGGCTGGGTGGTGTAGTGTCTTGTTCCACTTGCTTCCCATCCTCTCCCGGGACCAGTGGGCAGGTGGCCATCCAAGTTCTTCTCATGGTGATGAAAGAGGCACAAGACAGCAAGCCCCATCATGCAAGTGCTTTTCAAGCTTTTGGTGGCATCAAACCTGCTGCTGTCCCATAGGCTAAAGTGAATCACATGATCAAACCCAAAATTAAGGGGCAATCCTGCCTCCAATGGCAGAAACTGCAAGGGGACAAGTCAAAGATCATGGATACAGAGAAGAATGAAAAACTGAGCCATTCACTCAATTTCCCAGTGGTCACTCTCCTAGGGGAAAGATGCTTGCATATAGTGTGAGTTGGAAATCATGACTTCATAGGCCTCTTATTCAGTTAGAGACAGATTCCTCCAACTCCATCTTCAAAACCACCCACCCAAGACTTTTTTTTTTTTTTTTTTTGAGACGGAGTCTCACTGTGTTGCCCAGGCTAGAGTGCAATGGCGCGATCTTGGCTCACTGCAACCTCCGCCTCCCGGGTTCCAGCAATTCTCCCTGCCTCAGCCTCCCAAGTAGCAGCATTTTAGGCACCTGCCACCACGCCTAATTTTTGTAATTTTTAGTAGAGACAGAGTTTTGCCATGTTGGCCAGGCTGGTCTCGAACTCCTGACTTCAAGTGATCTGTCCACCTCAGTCCACCAAAGTGCTGGGTTCACAGACGTGAGCCATTGCACCTGGTCCAGCCAAGACTTTTTGTTCCATGGGTATCAAGCATGCCAACTTTCTCACTGACTGGTCATTTGAGTTGTTTATTGTTTGGTTTGTTGGTTGGTTGGTTTTGTCTTTTTCCCATCATTCAAACCATTAATTATCTCTGAGATGCCTGCTAATTTGTTCTGTTTCATGTTTCACTGTAGCAGAGTCTCAAAGACACAAAGAAAAATAACAGCGTTCTGGAAGGCAAGTGATTTCCCCAAGGAGCATATAGGTCAATGCCACAGCGTGCAGCCACACTGACAGGGCAATGCAAGACTCCAGGGCTGCGCTGTCCAAATGCTAGCCACTAGGCACAGGCAGCTATTTGTATTTAAATGTTAATTAGTTAAAAATAAATAAAATTTTAAAATTCTGTTCCTCAGTCACACTAGCTACATTTCAAGTACTTAATTCCCACGTGTAGCCAGTGGCTATTGTAATGAACAGCATAAACAGAACAGGTCTGTCTTTGCAAAAAGTGCTAGTGGACAGCATGGCTCCAGAGAGCGCTACTGACCCAAACTGGATGGTGCTCCCTGGAGCTGTGCAATCCGGCAATCCTGACACAGCGAGCCAGATCACTCATGCCCAGGTCTCCTGGAGCTCACTACAATTCTGTCTGTGCTGAGTTTTTTGGTCAACGATTCTAAGGGCATTTGCTTTTTTCATTCTTTCAACTTAATAAACGCATACCTGCTATTCTTCTACTTTAACCAGGTCCTGCAAACGCAATCCATCCAGGATATTTTTTGCAAAGTAATGGATTTCTTTGATGTTCTAGTTCCTATGTGTGGCAGCCTTTGTGATCTGGTCCTGAAGCACCTCTTGGTTCTCATCTCCCAATTCTCCTTGCCTCACACTCTTGGCTGCAGTCATTTGTGGTTCACCACATGCATATTGTGTTGTTCTATGGCTCTGGACTTTGAGAGATTTGTTTTTTTAATTGATGAGGTATTGCTCTGTCGCCCAGGCTGGAGTGCAGTGGCATGAACACAGCTCACTGCAGGCTCGAAGCCTTAGACTCAAGTGATCCTCCCACCTCAGCCTTCCTAGTAGCTGGAATTATGGGCATGCACCACCACACCCAGCCAACTTTGGCACCTTTGGATATCTGGTCCCTGCAGCCAGAATGCTACTGTCCCATCTGTCACCTGCACTTTTAAAGCAGATTTCCCAGCCTGCCCTCTGAAAGATGCTTTCCCTGACGACACTGACACAGATGCTTCTCCTCCACTCTCGGGCCCCACAGTTCCCCTGGCTTACTTTTATCCTCACCTCTTTGCTACCATCCTCTGGCTTCCCTTCCAGGCTGTGGGCTCCCAAAGAGCAGAACATCTTATCTAATTCAGATCATTAAAGTGGCCCTGGAGCCAGACCCACCTGCGTGTGAACTTCTGTTCTTCCACTTGTTGGCTGTGTACTCATAGACAAAGTGCTTTAACTTTTCTGTACCTCATTTTTCTCATTTATAAAATGGGGATAATATTATGTGGGTGTTCTGGCCAGGTGCAGTGGCTCACACCTGTAATCCCAGCACTTTGGGAGGCTGAGAAGGGAGGATCGCTTAAGGCCAGGAGTTTGAGACTAGCCTGGGCAACATAGTGAGACCCTGTCTCTGCAAAATATTTTAAAATTGCCAGGCATGGTGGTGTGCACTTTCAGTCCCAGCTACTCAGGAGGCTGATGTGGGAGGATTGCTGGTGCCCAGGAGTTTAAGGTTGCAGTGAACTGTGCTCACATCACTGCACTCTAGCCTGGGTGACAGAGTGAGACCCTGTCTCTAAAAAGAAAAAGAAAAGCGGGATGTTTTGTGAATATATTAATAAGGATTCTCCAGAGAAACAGAACCATAGGTTAAATGTTAAAAAGGGGGCCAGGCAAGGTGGCTTATGCCTGTAATCCCAGCGCTTTGGAAACCCAAGGTGGGGGGATCACTTGAGGTCAGGAGTTCGAGACCAGCCTGGCCAACATGATGAAACCCCATCTCTACTAAAAATACAAAAATTAGCCGGGTATGGTGGTGGGCACCTGTAGTCCCAGCTACTCCAGAGGCTGAGGCAGGACAATCGCTTGAATCCAGGAGACGGAGGTTGCAGTGAGCTGAGATTGCGCCACTGCACTCCAGCCTGGGCGGCAGAGCGAGACTCCATCTCAAAAAGAAAAAAGAAAAAAGGAAAAAAAGGAGATGCACAAGAAGAAATTGGCTCGAGTGATTCAGAGGCTGATAAGTCCCACTCCTGGCCATCCGCAGGCTGGAGGCTCAGGAAGGTCGGTGCTGTAATTCAGTCCAAACTGGACGACCTGAGAACCAGAGGAGCTGAGTGAATGCCAGTCGGAGGCAGGAGAAGATGGGAATGAGAAGGGGCAAATCCCTCCTCCCTCCACCTTTGGTTCTATTTGAGCTCTCAACAGATCGGATGCTGCCCACTCACACTGGGGAAGGCGGATCTTCTTCACTCAGGCTACTGATTCAAATGCTAATCTCTTCCGGAAACACTCGCAGTCAGAAATAATGTTCTACCACATATCTGGACACTCCTGATCCAGTCAAGTCGACGTGTAAAACTATCACAGAGGCTGAACTGAGATGACACGGCTAGGAAACTTAGAATAGAGCCTGGCACCCTTTAAAGGCCTGCTGAGTGTTAGCTGTTGATCATATTGATCTTTTTTTTTTTTTTTTTTTTTGAAACGGAGTCTTGCTCTGTCACCCTGGCTGGAATGCAATGGCATGGTCTTGGCTCACTGCAACCTCTGCCTTCCAGGTTCAAGCAATTCTCCTGCCTCAGCCTCCCAAGCTGGGACTACAGGCATGCACCACCTTGCCTGGATACATTTTGTATTTTTAGTAGAGATGGGGTTTTGCCATGTTGGCCAGGCTGGTCTCAAACTCCTGACCTCAGGTGATCCACCTGCCTCGGCCTCCCAATGTGCTGGGATTACAGGCGTGAGCCACCGCACCCGGCCTCTGTTGATCTTTATATTGCAAGATCTGGCACACAAGAGGTGCTCAGTTATTGCTGTCTGGATTAATAAAATGATAGGAAACTCAAACTAGTTTTTAAAAAGACCCCATGATTTGTCATGGTGCCGCAGAAGACCCAGGCACTTCTAAGTGGTCACCACTAAAGGAAGTGGAAACAAAGCTGCTTATTATCACCAAGGAGGAAGTATAGGTCTGTGTCTGGGATAGTTTTCCCTTCAGACAATCCTAGCCAGGCAACAACTCCATATTCCCTTAAGAGGTTGCCCTCCTAGCTTCGAGCATGGTTAAACACTTCTGCAAAGTACTTCCATTATCAGACCAGCTTTGAGACAGCCTAAGGCCCTGTCAGAATTATAATCATAAAATGCCTAACATGGATTGGGCACTTACTATGTGTCATTGATTCTCAAAGGGAGGCAATCCCCCCACACATACACCCTGTGGACGTTTATCACATTTTTGTGTATCACACTGCGGGGAAGGGGGTGGGCTCCTACTGTCATCTAGCAGCCAGAGGCCAAGATTGCTACTAAACATCCCACACTGCCCAGGACAGCCCCAATATTAAGGCATTATCTCACCCAAAATGTCAATGTCAAGGCTGAGAAACCCTGTTGCATTCCAAGACATTGAGGACTGTGTTATCTCATTTAATCTCCATACTGATGTTATGAGTGAGGCACTATTATTAACCCCATTGCCCCATTTTCCGAAAGAGGAAACTAAAGCTCAGGTATGCAAACTACCCAAGGTCATACAGCAAGAAAGTACCAGAAAGGCCAGGCGCGGTGGCTTATGCCTGTAATCACAGCATTTTGAGAGGCTAAGGAGGGAAGAAAGTTTGAGGTCAGGAGTTTGAGTCCAGCCTGAGCAACATGGTGAAACCCTGTTTTTACAAAAAATACTAAATTTAGCTGAGTGTGGTGGTATATGCCAGTAGTCCAGCTACCCAGTGGGGTGAGGTTGGAGGATCGCTTGAGCCAGGGAGGTGGAGGCTGCAGCGAGCCATGATGACTTAGGATAACAGAGCGAGACCCTGTCTCCAAAAAAAAAAGAAAGAAAACAAAGAAAAGTGGCAGAGACTTGATTCAAACACAGGTAGCATGCTCTCAGTGGCTACCATCTATTGGGACCAACACAGTAACATGGTGTTGCAGTGAGAACCCTGGTTTTGTCATCAACTAGACCTGGGGTTGGAACCCTCGCTTGGTTGCTCAGTGGCCATGTATGTTAGTCTGTTCTTATGCTGCTAATAAAGACATACCGAGAGTGGGTAATCTATAAAGGAAAGAGGTTTTGATGGACTCACACTTCCACATGGCTGGGGAGGCCTCACAATCATGGCGGAAGACGAAGGAAGAACAAAGGGGCTTCTTCCATGGCAGCGGGCCAGAGAGTGTGTGCGGGGGAACTCCCATTTATAAAACCATCAGTTTTATAAACCTCTCATGAGACTTATTCACTACCATGAGAACAGTATGGGGGAAAACCCCCATGGTTCAATTATCTCCACCTGGCCTCGCCCTTGACACATGGGGATTATTACAATTCCAGGTGAGATTTGGGTGGGGACCCAGCTGAACCATATCACATGTGATCTTGGGCACAGTGTCCTGAAGCTCTCTAAGCTTCTATCTCCCTATCTGTAAAATGGGGGAATGACGTCCACCTCGTAGGGTTGTCACAGGTAAAATCTGACAATGAACACAAAGCCCCCAACAGATTGTCTAACACTCACTAAATGGTAGCTGCTGCTGTTATTGTTGTCATCATCCACATCACTATTATTATTCCCATTGCCTTGGTGCTGGAGGCCCAGATTCCCTCCCACCTGATCCTAAGGAAACAAGAACTCAGTTTTGTAGCTGGTCCCAGGGTGCCAGCTGGCACTCAGAAACCAGTGAGATGCTGCCTTCCCAATGCCAGATTTCTCTCTTACAGAAGGGAGCTGGTGCTTTGGGAAGCTGCAGCAGTTCCCAGGGGAAGACATGTGTTGCTCAGGGCCTCACTGCTAGGAGCCAGAGGCACGAACATGACCTGGAGCAGGCGGCTGGGCCACACAGGCTGTTTCCCCTCTCCCCGGGGAGCCATTCTGCCTGGTTCCTCCATTGAGAAGCATCAGGGTCCTTCACTGCAGAAACCAGTCATCCACTGGACCCGCCCCGGATTCATGCTGCCCTCGGAGACTCTTACCCAACACGGGAGGAAAGCCAAAGGAAGAACAGAATTCTTTAAAGAGAAAAATGATTTCTCTCTCCTAACTGTCTAGGACGGCCTATCTTTTGGAAGGTGCTAAGAGAATGCAATGCCAAAGTGGAGAGAACATGCTAGAAAACTTTCCAAAACATGGGAGTTGCTGCTGTTGAGGGCAGGGCTTTCATGAGGCCTCTCAGACCCCCAAGACCAGCATCAATCTCTTCATGTTCCTGCTAATAACAGTAATAATTATAAGACCCACCACTTACAGCCCACTGTGTGTCACATACTGTAACAATTGCATTCCATGCGTCCTCTCCCATCCCGGTCATCAGTGTGCCCATTCAGAGGCCTGTGTGTCAACATATAAAACATGTTTCATAGGGGACAAATAGGAATACATAAGCACTGGTCACCACCATCATCCGTTATTACTACAACTATCACTATGACTGCCGTCCTGCAAGAGAAGTGTTTATCTTCAGGGAACAGTAGGGTAAACTGAGGCTCCGAGAGGGGGATTTGCCCAAGATCACAAAAAAGGTGGAATAGTCCACCTTTAGTGGCTAAACCCACAGGCTTTGGCGTCAGTGGCCACTGTTCAAATTTTGATGTGGCCGTTTAGTAACCACATGTCCACTTGGGGAAGTTCCTTCCCCTTCTGAGCTTTCAGTTTTTTCTCCTGCAAAATGAAGAAGTAGATTCAAATACAAGTTAGGTCAGGCTCAGTGGCTGACACCTGTAATCCCAGCACTTTGGGAGGCTGAGGCGGGAGGATCACCCGAGCCCAAAAGTTCGAGACCAGCCTGGGCAATACAGCGAGGTCTCGTCTCTACAAAAAAATACAAAAATTAGCCAAGCGTGGTGGTGCATGCCTGTAGTCCCAGCCACCTGGGAGGCTGAGGTGGGAGGATCACCTGAGCCTGGGAAGTCAAGGCTGCAGTGAGCCATGTTCACACTCCTGTGACAGAATGAGACCCAAACTAAAAATAATAATAATAAAAATTTTAAAAAACAGGTTAAAGTAATGATTCGACCTGATTGATTTTGTTTTTTTGTTAAAAACTCAGCTCTAGAGTTCAGGAAGTAGAGGTTAGATGTTCTGTGTTTTCTGAAGATAGACTCTTCCCTGCCCTTAAGAAAAGAGGAAAGAACTGGCCGGGCGCGGTGACTCCCGCCTGTAATCCCAGCACTTTGGGAGGCCGAGGTCGTGGGTCACCTGAGGTCGGGAGTTTGAAACCAGCCTGACCAACATGGAGAAACCCCATCTCCACTAAAAATACCAAAAATTAGCCGGGCGTGGTGGTGCATGCCTGTAATCCCAGCTATTCGGGAGGTGAGGTAGGAGAACGGCTTGAACCCGGGAGGCAGAGATTGCGGTGAGCCGAGATTGCACCATTGCACTCCAGCCTGGGCAACAAGAGCGAAACTTCATTTCAAGAAAAAAAAAAGAGAAAAGAAAAGAGGAAAGAACTTTCTATTGCTAATAATACGTTAGCTATGTTGTTAATGGTCAGTGAGGATCCTCTTGATCTGCCACAAAGGCTGCTACGAGAGACAAGACATTAGCAAGACTGGGGTGTAGAGGGAGAAAAAGGCTAGGGTGGAAAAGACAGACTGGGGAGGAGACGGAGGAAATTCAACACCAGACGCCTTGAGTCAAGCGTAGATCTCAAATGAGACCAATGCCCAGGAAATGCCAGGTGAGAGGCGGAGAGAGTGCAGACAGGAACAACTGGCATGTCCCGGGTCTCTGCTATACGAAAGGCTCTCCTGGTGACAACCACTCCTTCTCAATTGAGGGAAGAAGAGGCTCTGCCCCATGGTCAAGGTCTTCATTGCCACCATTGTACAGATGCTCCAAGAGCACATAACCTCCCTCAACAACAACAACACGCCACCACCCCAGACAACCATAAGACCCAAGGCAACCTCTGGATGCCAAGTAGGGCAGTGAGGAAGACGCCCACCCCTATATAGGGGGTTAAAGGGGATCCTACACAGGCCTTCTGAGCTAGGACAGTGAGAGGAGCAGATGCTACTATTCTATTAGCTATCATTGTTGTCAGTATCTCTTTCTCATTTTATTTTTTTTATTTTTTGAGACAAGGTCTCACTCTGTCACCCAGGCTGAAATGCAGTGGCACGATCATGGGTCACTGCAGCTTTGACCTCCCAGGCTCAAGTGATCCTCCCACCTCAGCCTCCCATGTAGCTGGGACCACAGGTGTGTGCCACCGCACCTGGCTAATTTTGTTTCTGTTTTGTAGAGACAGGGTCTCAGTATGTTGCCCAGGCTGGTCTCAAACTCTTGGGCTCAAGCAAGCCTCCTGCCTCAGCCTCCCAAAGTGCTGGGATTACAGGCATGAGCCACCATGCCCAGCCATCATTATCATTTTCATCATCATCTCAGGCTGGGCTGCAGACTAGTGAGGGATCCTCTGAACTCTGCTCCCAAGTCCCTCCAAAGCTGCTGCCCCTCCAGCAATGACCACTTTCCCCTGCCCAGCCAGGCACCTGGAAGGAAAGCCACTGTTGCTGTTTACCACCCCAGCAACCATGCGGCTGGTCGGCAAAGACTCCGCTGACCGGCAGGAAATGAGGGGTGCAGGCAGTAGCCGGGTCCCTGCTTGTTCTGCCTCTGAGGCAAGGGGGTGGTGCTGGGGGAGGACAAGGCTTTTATACACAAAGCAGATGCGCCATAAACTCATACTCCCTGGGCACAGACACTCCGGGGGAAACGCTGCCGATTTTACCCACTCATTCCTCTGAAAATAACTGCACACACTATCTGCCAAGTTTCCGGAACAGAACAAGTGCTGGGGAATAGGGAACTGATGGAGAGAAGGAGTTTAGGATAGTAGGAAGGAAACCACATTGCTCTGCCCGAGAACAGGTCTCTGAAAGGGAAAAAAGTATCTGCCATGGACTTTATCTTGTCCAGTGTTTTTAATAATAGCAATGCTAATTGCTATCATTTTTAAAGCGGCTACTCTGTCCTGGCTCTGTGCTTCATATATATAAAATTCCATTCAATTCTTCTGGTACTATTAGTGTCTCCATTTTTATGGATGAGTAAAGTGAGGCTCAAATAGGTTCAGTAACTTCCCCCAAGGTCGCACAAGATAAAACAGCAGAATCATGATTAAAAGCCAGGCCCCTCTGACATCTGAACTCTTCCACTATACTCAGCTTCCTGCCAAACAATTGTTCACCTGTACCTCTCAATAATAGATGGATCAGGTCAGGTGCGTTGGCTCACACATGTAATCCCAGCAATTTGGGAGGCCGAGGTGAGCGGATCACCTGAGGTCGGGAGTTCGAGACCAACCTGGCCAACATGGTGAAAACCCATCTCTACTAAAAATATAAAAATTAGCTGGGTGTGGTGGCACATACCTATAGTCCCAGCTACTCAGGAGGCTGAGGCAGGAGGATCACTTGAACCCAGGAGGTGGAGGTTCCAGTGAGCCGAGATCACACCATTGCACTCTAGCCTGAGCGACAAGAGTGAAACACCGTCCCAAAAAATAAAAAAATAAAAACAACATGATAATAGATGGATGGATGGATGGATGGAGATGGAGAAAGAGACAGAGAGGATGAGGTGAAAATATCTATGAAGAATATAAAACATATCTCTACCATTCGCTTTTGTAGATGAGGCAGCTGAAGTTCCCAGACATTAAATAAAAATTGCTCTAAGTCACTCAGTTATTTGGAATCAGAATTATCAGTCTCTCTCCCTTTTTTTTTTTTTTTTTTTTTTTTTTTTTTTGACAGGACACCACAGCTGCCTAACACCTTAATTTTAACCCCGTTCAGACTCACTTTGGAGTTCCAACCTCCAGAACTGTGGGGCAATGAACTCCTGCTGTTTTAAACCACTAAGTTTGTGCTAATTTATCACAGCAACAAAAGGAAAATAACACAATGGGCTTCTTAGCCTAAGATAAGATAAGATAAAACTGTACTTCACAAAATAGCAAATAAAAAGATATTTTGGGTCTGTGTTACATTCATGCAAGAGAAGATGTAGGCCAGCCACGGTGGCTCACGCCCATAATCCCAGCACTTTGGGAGGCCCAGGCGAGTGGATCACCTGAGGTCAGGGGTTTGAGACCAGCCTGGCCAACATGGTAAAACCCTGTCTCTACTAAAAATACCAAAAAATTTGCTGTGCGTGGTGGTGGGTGCCTGTAGTTCCAGCTACTCAGGAGGCTGAGGTAGGAGAATTGCTTGAACCTGGGAGGTGGTGGTTGCAGTGAGCCAAGATTGTGCCACTGCACTCCAGCCTGGGTGACAGAGCGAGACTCTGTCTCAAAAAAAAAAAAAAAAAAAAGAGGAGATGTGAAGAAGGAAGCAGTGCAAAAGGAGAAACAGAGAAACAGATATAAATATAAATAGGAATAACAGAAGACAACAGATAGCTACTGTTATGAGCACTGAATTGTATATGCTGCCCCACCTCCATTAAAAAGATATATGGGATGTGGTGGCTCATGACTATAATCCCAGAACTTAGGGAGGCCAAGGCAGGAGGATCACTGGAAGCCAGGAGTTCAAGAACAGCCTGGGCAACAGAGCAAGACCCTCCACCTCAGCCTCCTGAGTAGCTAGAACTATAGACACGCATCTCCATGCCTGGCTAATTATTTTTAATTTAATTTAATTTTTTTATAAAAGATATATGGAAGTCCTAACCCTCAATACCTCTGAATGTGACCTTATTTGGAAACTACAGTCATTGCAAATATAATTAGTTAATATGAGGTCTTAGTGGTATACGTTGCATCCCTAATCTGATATGACTGGTGTTATTATAAGGGGCAGCCACTTGAAGGAGGAGACACATGGGGAGGATGTCCTGAGGCAGAGACTGGAGTTCTGCAGCTGCAAGCCAAAGAACACCAAAGACTGCTGCAGAAACCACGGGAAGCTAGAAAGAGGCAACGGAGGATTCAGAGGGGGTGTGGCCCTGCAAACACCTTGATCTTCTGGCCTCCAGAACTGTGAGACCATACATTTCTGTTGTTTTAAGCCACCAAGCTCATCACACCTTGTTACCTTAGCCCTAGGAAACCAATACACCTGCTTTCACAAAATCCCAGCTACCGCACTTTTGGGGATACTGCTGCTAATCATGTTGCATTTTTGCAGCTCTAGGCATATATTTTCAGCCCCTTACCCCCAAATCAAAGTTTACCATATTTTCCTGTTTCTGAAAGTTTACCAAATTTCCTACCTCAGGTATACACATTTCATATAATCTGACTTCCTTTTTTTTTTTTTTTAAGAAACAGGGTCTCGCCGGGCGCGGTGGCTCACGCCTGTAATCCCAGCACTTTGGGAGGCTGAGGCGGGCGGATCACAAGGTCAGGAGATCGAGACCACGGTGAAACCCCGTCTCTACTAAAAATACAAAAAATTAGCCGGGCGCGGTTGTGGGCGCCTGTAGTCCCAGCTACTCGGGAGGCTG
Source organism: Macaca thibetana thibetana (assembly GCF_024542745.1). Classification (NCBI taxonomy): domain Eukaryota; kingdom Metazoa; phylum Chordata; class Mammalia; order Primates; family Cercopithecidae; genus Macaca; species Macaca thibetana. The sequence continues at coordinate 65,474,645 of NC_065597.1, read as the reverse complement.
AGGCAGGAGAATGGCGTGAACCCGGGAGGCGGAGCTTGCAGTGAGCCGAGATCGCGCCACTGCACTCCAGCCTGGGCGACAGAGCGAGACTCCGTCTCAAAAAAAAAAAAAAAAAAAAAAAAAAAAACAGGGTCTCACCCTGTCACCCAGGCTGCAGTGCAGAAGTGTGATTATTCCCATGTCAGGCTCCCAAGTAGCTGGGACCACAGGTGCATACCACCATGCCCAGCTAATTTTAAAATTTTTGGTAGAGACGGGGTCTCACTATATCACCCAGTCTGGTTTCAAATTCCTGGGCTCAAGCAATCCTCCTGCCTCAGCTTCCCAAAGGGCTGGGATTACCAGCATGAGCCACCATGACAAGTTCCTTCCTTTATCATAACCGCCAAAGGCCACGTTTAAATTATTGGTGCATCTTATCATCAAGAGCTTTTTTTTTTTTTTTTTTTTTTTGAGACAGAGTCTCCCTCTGTCACCCAGGCTGGAGTGCAGTGGCGTGATCTCAGCTTACTGCAACTTCCACCTCCCAGATTCAAGCAATTCTTCTGCCTCAGCCACCCAAGTAACTGGGATCACAGGCATGCACAACCATGCCCAGCTAATTTTTGTATTTTCTAGTAGAGACAGGGTTTCACCATGTTGACCAGGTTGGTCTCAAACTCCTGGCCTCAAGCAATCCTCCCACTCCAGTCTCCCAAGTAGGTGGGATTATAGATGCATGCTACCATGCTTGGCTATTTTTCAAATTTTTCATAGAGATGGAGGCCTCGCTATGTTGCCCAGGCTGGTTCAAACTCCTGGTCTCAAGTGGTTCTCCTGCCTAAACCTCCTAAAGTACTGGGATTTCAGGAATGAGCCAATGTGCCCAATATGTTTGATTTTTTTTTTTTAAGTGTGTGGCAGGGAAGAGGTAGAAAGATAAAATAGAGATAAATGGGCGGATGGAAGGATGTATAGATACATAGGTAGATGACAGATAGATATTTGATTGATAGATAGATAGATAGAAAGAAACACAGGTAGCTCTAATGCCATCAGTCACCAATTTACAAGGACAGAGAAACTTCTAGTTCAAGCCATCTCACACTTTACTTTGAGGACCAAGCACATCCCCAACAGAGTTACACAATTTTTTTTTTTTTTTTTTTTTTTTTTTTTTGAGATAGAGTTTCACGGTGTCACCCGGGCTGGAGTGCAGTGGCTCAATCTTGGCTCACTGTGACCTCTGCCTCCTGGGTTCAAGCAATTCTCCTGTCTCAGCCTCCCAAGTACTTGGGATTACAGGCATGTGCCACCATACCCAGCTAATTTTTGTATTTTTAGTAGAGATGGGATTTCACCATGTTGGCCAGGCTGGTCTCGAACTCCTGACCTCAGGTGACCCTCCCACCTCAACCTCCCAAAGTGCTGGGATTACAGGCCTGAGCCACCACACCCAGCTGAGTTAGGCACAATCTTGCAGGAGAAAAATGTGATCACATACTAGGCATAAGAGCTGCTGGCGAGTGGCTCTGTGGTTAAGCTACTCTGTGGTCTTATTTCCATTTGTCTCTGTTACATGTCTAAAGAAAGTAAGGTCGACCGGGTGCGGTGGCTCACGCCTGTAATCCCAGCACTTTGGGAGGCCAAGGCAGGCGGATCACCTGAGGTCAGGAGCTCGAGACCAGCTGGCCAACATGGTAAAACCCTGTCTTTACTAAAAATACAAAAATTAGCTGGTGTGGTAGCACCCGCCGGTAATCCCAGCAATTCGAGAGGCTGAGATGGGAGAATCAATTGAGCCCGGGAGGTGGAGGCTGTAGTGAGCCAAGATCACGCCATTGCACTCCAGCCTGGGTGACAGAGGGAGACTCCAACTCAAAAAAAGAAAGTAGGGTCAAGGAGATGCCCAGAAAAGAGTGGGGATGGAGACACACTCCCTGAAGACTCCCAATGGGGAGGAGGGGGAGACGGGGATTATACACACCCTGCTCTTCTGCATAGCACTTGTTCCAACTATAATTCAGTAACAATTGGTATCATCATCTAAGGACTATCTCCCCCCATGGAACATAAATTCCATGCCAAATGCCCCCTGCGTGTCCTGCCCACCGCAGCATCTCCAACAATGAGCTGGGGTGCTCATTACTTCTTTGTTGAATGAATAAACGACTGTAGGTAATAACTGCACTATCTGAACCAGGTTCCCAACAAATGAGGCTGTGACACATGAGATGCCCAGAGGACTGCTGAAATCAAAGCTGCCTTTAAATATCTGGGCTACACCATCACCTTCCGAGGGGTCAGCTTTTCTTCTGTCGGCTTAGCTTCATCATCTCGTGCCTCAGTGCTAAGGGGTCCGCTTTGTCTCTCTCCGTCCCAACCATCTCCAACCCAGGAAGGAATGTGGAAAATGGTGCTTGAGAAAGCAAGTCAGGGTGCCCCGGGCCATGTGGAATCAGGGTCTGAAAGAACATCCGAGCCGCTCAGACAAATGTGTGGACCTGTTTGGCATCTTTATTTGTCTTCTAAGTACCAGTTACTCATCCTGGGCCCAAACAGTGGCAGGTTTCCTTCCCCAAGAGGACAGATTGCAGAAGCCAGAAGAGAGAGGTGGGTAGGGGGAAGCTGAGGAGGGCAGGAGGGGAAGCTGCACAGCACCTTTGCTGCAGACGAGGCGAGGGGGAGCATTGGAGAGCTGCTACCTCCAGGGCAGCTGCAGCCTCCTGCAAGGTTATCTGTGGCGGGCACAGGCTCAAAAGCAACGGGGCAATAAAAGTGAGTCATTGTCACCCAGCATGAGCCAACTCAGCCACTCGGGGCTCGGTGAAGCGTGTCCCCAGATGCAAAGTTACTCAAATTCTGGAATGAGTTTTGCCTGAATAAAGGACATAAAAATGTCCGTGTCCATAAAGACCAGCTGCTGTGCAGTGCCAGCATGGCTGATGGCGCCAAGGTGATCAGCTGACAAACACCACCTGAAACGAGCTTCGGGCTGGAGACAGACAGTGCCATACCCTCCAGAGACATCTGTCCTCAGGCTCCTAACCCAGCTCTGTGGCTGCCTGGCTGTGTGCCCTTGGGCAGGGACATCACCTCTCTGATCTTCACTCCTCTAAATGGTCTCTAAGGGCCCTCATACACGGAAATTCCATGTAACAGCGACAAAGAGCCTGTGTGTTACTCTTCCCAGGGTTGGTGTTTGCATTTTAACAAAAAGTGTCTGCACTCTCCAGCAGCCTACTGATGAAGTGTACAGGTTCCTGAATCCAATTGTTCAGGTTCAAATCCTGGCCCTGTCGTTTATTAGCTGTGTGACTTCAGGCAGGTTGCTTAACCTCTCTGAGCCTGTTTCTTCATGCCAAGGATAACATAATCAACAGAAAGGCAGGGAGTCTTATTCCAAATCCCCAGGTATCCATATTTTGATTTGGTTCCCCAGTGATTCCAGGCATCTTTTGGCTAAGGTTTCTGGAACCTTCTGTTGGAGCAGAAATTGGAGCATCATACTGGCTACCGCCACTTGCCGCACGGATAACAGTTTGCAGAGGCCCCCAGCCATCATGCTCTCTCTCTCATTACACTGCATTTTCTCCCTTGTAACATCTATTATGATCCAGAATTGCCTAGTCAATTTATTTACTCATTTATTATCCATATCTCTCCCCTGGATTTAAGCTCCATGAAATCACAGACTCCATCTAGCTCATGACTGTCGATTCCCAGCAACTAGCATAGCATCAGGCACACAGCAGATGCTCAAAACTCCTGTTGCTGAATGAACAAATGAATGGATGAATGAATGAATTGCCCTTACCTAGACGCTTCTCACCTTAGCCTTCCCAAAGTTTCTCCGTATCCCTGCTTTGCAAAAAAGGAAACTGAACCCTATGGGGTGGAAATGACCCAAAGTCACAGGGCAGTGGCTGGTACACAGGTCTGCCTGGCTCAAAACTCCACTTGTCACCCCTTCCCAGGAAGCTGTAGACAGAAGCACCAAAAAGGGGTTAAGGGCAGGAGCTTTGGGTCTGTCCAGCCCAAGTTCCATTCTAGTACTCCTTGATCAAGTCACTTAACCTGAGGCTCAGTTTCCTCATCCACAACATGACGATAATACCACAAACATGTTCTTCATCAGAGTGAGAGTCTCAGGACAATTAAGCCTACTTTGCACAGTGCTGGGCACAGAGCAGGTCCTCAATAAATGGCCGCTGTTATTCATTACTACTTATACTGCAAGCTTTTCTTTTTTTTTTTTTTTTTTTTTTTTTTTTTTTTGAGACGGAGTCTCGCTCTGTCGCCCAGGCTGGAGTGCAGTGGCCGGATCTCAGCTCACTGCAAGCTCCGCCTCCCGGGTTTACGCCATTCTCCTGCCTCAGCCTCCCGAGTAGCTGGGACTACAGGCGCCCGCCACCTCGCCCGGCTAGTTTTTTGTATTTTTTTTAGTAAAGACGAGGTTTCACCGTGTTAACCAGGATGGTCTCGATCTTCTGACCTCGTGATCCGCCCGTCTCGGCCTCCCAAAGTGCTGGGATTACAGGCTTGAGCCACCGCGCCCGGCTCGCTTTTCATTTTTTAAAATTATTTTTAGTAGAGACAGGGTCTCACAATGTTGCCCAGGCTGGCCTCGAACTCCAGAGCTCAAGCGATCCTTCCGCTTGTGCCTCTCAAATCACTGGGATCACAGGCGTGCGCCACCATGCCAGGCGTACCAGGTCCTTTCCAAAAACCACACGGGGCTGGCCTGTTTGCCCAGCTCACCATTTTCTCTCTCATTTCACTCCCTCCTTCTCTCTGCCAATTCCAAAGAGAAGCATCCCAGCCCCCAAGTGAACCCCTTGCGCTCTGTTCCACTCCCCCCAGGCGGAGCCCACGCGTGGGGTCTTGTGCACGTGGTCCCGCGGCAGCCCATAGCCCTCTGCTCTCCGTTTCAGACTGTGCACCCTGGCTGTCCGCACTCCCCGGGCCTCAGTCCTCCCCAGACGCCCCCTCCACCCACCTGCATGCCTGTGGCACGAGTGGGCACACGTGTTCCCGTCGCATGTGGAGCCCGCACCTGTGGGAGGAGAGCCAGCCCGGGCTGCCGCGGCGGCTGAATCAGGACAGCAAATCTCGCCACCCCCTCACTCCTTAATCCGTTGCAATCTGGCTTCCTCCCTACGCTGCCCAAACCTGCCCAAGCCGGGGTCGCTGACGATTCCCACGCACCAAGTCCAGCATCCTTTCTACGGTCTAGTCCGTGTGTGTCGCTTGGGAACGTTTGATTTTGATGACCACCACCCCAGCAGCACTCCCTCCGCTAACTCCCTCCTCCTCGAACCCTGCCTGCTCCCCTCCGTGCCTTCCCCGCTCCATTGTGTGCCCTTCCTGTTCAGATTCTCTCACTCCCACATTCTTCCGCCCAATGAGCATTTATGGAGCTCCTGCCCTGTGACATGAAGACGAAGGAGCAGGAGGACCCTGAAGGAGATGGTGAGCTTCTACAGTGGGGGCTCTTACTGCAGCATCGCTGGCCTGTGATCCGTTCCCAGCTCCTGGCCAGGCTCAGTGGCTCAGCCGATAATCTCAGCACTTTGGGAAGTTGAGGCAGGACTGCTTGAGCCCAGGAGTTCAACACCAACCTTTAAATTTTTTATCTTTAAATTTCATTAAATTAAATTTCATTTAAATACAAAAAACTCCTGGGCTTAAGCAATCCAGGAGGCCAGTTGGCCCTGCTCATTTCGTTTAAATTTTTCGTAGAGATGGGTCTTGCTGCGAGACCCTAAACCTAACCTAACCCTAACCCTACCTCTTGCTGCAAGACCCCATCTCTACAAAAAATTTAAATGAAATTAGCCGGGCATGGTGTCAGCTGTGGTCCAAACTACTTGGGAGGCTGAGGCAGGAGGATCACTTGAGTCCAGGAGTTTGATACGAGCCTGGGAACATAGCGAGACCCCTGTCTCTATGAAAAACTGTAAATGAAATTAGCATGGCGTGGTGGCCTCGCCTGTAGTCCTGGCTTCTCAGGAGGCTGAGGTGGAAGGATGGTTTGAGCCTGGGAATTCAAGGCTGCAGTGAGCTATGATCTCACCACTGCATTTCAGCCTGGCTGACAGAGTGAGATCCTGTCTCTAAAAATGAAAGTTTTTTTTTTTTTTTTTAATCCTGGTTCTGCCGCCTTGCTAGCTGTGTGTCTTTGGGCAGATAGCTTACCCTCACTGGGTCTCAGTTACCCCTTGTGAAAGGAGGATCACTGTGGGATTTGCATGAATGCTTGTGAAGTGTTTAGCACTGTGACTTGCATGACTGCCTCACCCTACTACTCTGTTTTCTGCACAGTAGCCAGAATGATCTTGAAACATAAATCAGATCTTGGCAACTGCTCACCTAAAACCTCTCTTAAGGTTTCTCGTTGCCCTTAGCATAAAATCGAGGCTCTACACGATGTTTACAAGACCCTGGCGACACTCTGACCTCATGTTGGGTTACGCTTCCCTTGGTTCAGAAATCCCAGCCACCCTGGCTTTCTTTAATATTAAATTTCATTTTAAATCATTAAAATATAAAGAGTAAATTATTTAATGTACTAAATTAAATAATTTAATTTAAAATTTAATATCGAATACCTCAAGCTCGTTTCTACACCAGGACTACTGCGGTGCTACTCCCTCCACTTGGAATGCGGAGACCTGCCTTCTCTCCATCAACTACGTGCCCCCCGGGTTTTCTCTCCTTTCCATCCTTCAGGTCTCAGCTTCAATGCCACCTCCTCAGGCCTTCCCTGACCACAGGGAGCAGATACTGTCGATGTCCCACTCAGATCCTTGTCACCAGGCCAGTGGACCCACACCCAACTGCTGCGGGTATCAGCTGCTTAGGGCTCATACCTGAAACCTTCTCTAAAGGATTATCTACCTGGCTTCCCTGACTCTCCTTTCACTTTGGGCAGCCCCTCAATAAACCACTGGCACAAGAGTTGCCATCTCAGACTGCCTCTAGGGAACTGAACTTAGGATACATTTTTTTTTCTTTATCTTGGTTTCTTTCACAGCAGTTATTATTATTATTATTATTATTGTTATTATTATTTTAACACAGGGTCTCACCAGGTGCAGTGGCTCACTCCTGTAATCCCAGCACTTTGGGAGGTCAAAGTGGGAGGATCACTTGAAGTCAGGAGTTCGAGACCAGACTGGCCAACATGGTGAAACCCTGTCTCTACTAAAAATACAGAAATTAGCTGGGCATGGTGGCAGGTGCCTGTGATCCCAACTACTCGGAAGACTGGGGCAGGAGAATCTCTCGAACCCGGGAAGCGGAGGTTGCAGTGAGCCGAGGTCACGCCACTGCACTGCAGCCTGGGCGACAGACTGAGACTCTGTCTCAAAAAAAAAAAAAAAAAAAAAAAAAAAAAAGGATCTCATACTGTCATCCAGTTTGGAGTGCAGTGGCACAATCATGGCTCACTGCAGCCTCGAACCCTGGACTCAAAGGATTTTCCCACCTCAGAAGACTCATGACTACAGGTGCAGGACACCATACCTGGCTAACTTTTTTATTTTATTTTATTTTTTTATTTTATTTATTTTATTTTTATTTTTTTATTTTATTTTATTTTATTTTATTTATTTTTTGACACAGAGTCTTGCACACCCAGGCTGGAGTGCAGTGGCACAATCTCAGCTCACTGCAACCTCTGCCTCCTGGTTTCAAGTAATCCTCCCACCTTAGCCTGCAGGCATATACCACCATGCCTGGCTACTTTTTTTTTTTTTTTTTTCTTTTTTGAGATGGAATCTCGCTGTGTTGCACAGGCTGGAGTGCAGTAGCACGATCTCGGCTCACTGCAACCTCAGCCTCCCGGGTTCAAGCAATTCTCCTGTCTCAGCCTCCCAAGTAGCTGGAACTACAGGCACACACCACCACGCCCGGCTAATTTTTTGTATTTTAGTAGAGACGGGGTTTCACAGTGTTGCCCAGGCTGGTCTTGAACTTCTGAGCTCAGGCAATCCACCCGCCTCAGCCTCCCAAAGTGCTAGGATTACAGGCGTGAGCCATTGCACCCAGCCAATATTTTTCATTTTTTAGCGAGGTCTATGTTGCCCATGCTGGTCTCAAACCCCCGGCCTCAAGTAATCCTCCCACCTCGGCCTTCCAAAGTGTTGGGATTACAGGTGTGAGCCACTGCACCCAGTCATTATTAGTTTTGGAAAATGTTTGGGACATTTTTTTCCCCTCTCTCCCTCACTACAGGGGAAGTTCCATGAGGGCAAGAATGGCATCTGTTTAATCCATCACTTCACCCGCTCACTTGGCATGGGGGCCTGCACGTAGGAGATGCCGGAAGAACTATTTCTTGAATTCAGGAAATGAGGCATCATGTGTTTCCAGGGATTCCTCTCTAGTTTCCCCTCTTTTGACCTTCTTCTCAGTCCACTCTTAGATGATCCTCTTAGGATCTCAAACTCAGTGGGTCCTAGTGTTGATTCATCATCCACTCTCGGGAGAGGAGCTCTCCCCTGCCTTCTTTAACTCTGGCAGTAGCACCAGCCTTCTGGTGCCAAGGCTAGAACTCTGAGTGCCATGTCTGACTCATCCATCACAGCCATCCCCATAGCTAGTCAGTGCCTGGACCTGTCCAAGACGTGTTGACATTGTCTCATTCTCTCCTCTCCCCAAAGCTCCATGCTCACAGCCTTGAAGCCAGCCCAAGCCCTGGTTTCCTCATTCCCAAGTTGCTGCAAGAACTCTTAATAGGAACTCCCCACATCTAGCCTTCACCTCTGCTGCACCCATCTTGCACCAATCTGCTGGACTAATACCACCAACACTCACCAGGAATCACCTCCCTCCCTCTGGCAAAAACCCTAGGAATCCCACAGAGCCACTTCCCAATGCCTTGCCTAACCTGGCATTCAAAGCCTCCAATGATAAATCCTCGAGCCACCTCTTCCAACCTTGTCATTAATACTACGAATGATCAGGGAACGCTTCTTATAGGTGACATTTCAGCTAGATCTGAAAAAGAAAGAGCAACAATACAGAGTGGTTTTCAGATGTTAGGGCACTTCAGAACCCATTGGGAATGTAAAAATATGTGCAAATTCCTGAGCTTCATCTTAGATCTATTGTGTTGAAATACAGTGGTGGAGATTGTTTGCTTGCTTGTTTGTTTATTGGTTTTTAGCAATCCCTCCAGGACATTTTGTAGTCAGGCTTAGAAGCCACAGGTGGAGGGACAGACACACAGATGGATGAACAGAGAGACACAAATTAGTAAGTTATAACCTAACCATAAATTCCGGGGCTGAAAACACAAAAGACTCTGCCATTCACTTTTGCTGGGAGAATCAGAAAGATGTCCAGGAGAAGAGGGTCTTTAAGCATCGTCTGAAGAGGTGAGCAGGGCTTGCAAAGCAAAAGAAGAATGGTCCTCATTAATATAGTGGAGAGTAAAAAAAAAAAAGAAGTCTGTACCCAATGTAGAAGCTGGGGGAAAAAAAAAGAATAGAATGGAGAAAGTCCCAGGTTGAGAGGGCAGCTCCTGTGAGAGGTCCTGGGCTGCGGCCAGTAGGTGACCACCAACGGGAGGCAGTGACTATATCGGGGTGCAGAGGGGCCACAGGGAGATGCGGCTGAGGTTGGAGTTGGGGCAGGTGAGGGGGAAGGGCTTTGTGGGGTATCTGAGGAAGATGAAGTTTCTCCTGAGGCCACTAGAAGGCGCCAGAGGCCAAGTGGGGGGACTGGCTCAGTAACTTCCCTCTGCCGAAAACAGCCCTGAGCAGGGTTAGCAAGGATGTGGCCATAGCAATAAAGAGCTTATAAGGAAATGAAAAGGTCTGATGAGGGCCATAAGGATAATTTATACCCTTTCTGTAGCATGCCTCTTGCTTGTATTAGAATTCATGTATGCCTTTGTCCCGTCTCCCTACTGAATTGTGAGGTACTCATAGAACTAAAACCCATATAATGTATTCGCTGAAGCAGGGCTTCTCAACCTTGGAACTGTTGACATTTGGGATGAATAATTCTGTGTTATGGGAGGTTGTTCTGGGCATGTTAGGGTGTTTAGCAGCGTCCCTGGTTTCTACCCACATGATGCCAATGGCACTTCCATCTCAACTAGTGACAAGCAAAAATGTCTCCTGACATTGCCAACTGTCCTGTGGGGAGCAAAATCACCCTCAGTGGCAAACCATTGGATTAAAGGGGTTCTGCAGGCTCTAGCAGGATCCAAATCTCGGCTCTGCCACTTCCCAACTGGGTGATTTTGGGCAGACTACGTCACTCCTCTGTGCCTCCATTTTCTCATATATCAAGAAGGGATTTTTTAAAAGTATTGACATCACCATCAGTGTAAGAATTAAACACAGCGATCCAGCCAGGCACAGTGGTGCATGCCTGTAATCCCAGCCCTTTGGGAGGCTGAGGCAGGAGGACTGCTTAAGCCCAGGAGTATTAGACCAGCCTGAGCTACATAGCAAGACCCTATCTCTATAGAAAACAAACAAAAAAAATATTAGCCAAGTGTGGTGGTGCACCTGTAATCCCAGCTACACATGAGGCTGAGGTGGGAGGATTGCTTGAGCCAGGAGCTCAAGGTTACAGTGAGCTATGATCATTCACTGCACTCTAGCCTGGGCAACAGAGGAAGCCCTTGTCTCTAAAAATAGAAATAATAAATTAATAAATAATAAAAATAAATACAAGGCTGGGCCCAGTGGCTCACGCCTGTAATCCCAGCACTTTGAGAGGCCGAGGCGGGAGGATCACCTGAGGTCAGGAGTTTGAGACCAGCCTGGTCAACATGCTGAAACCTGTCTCTACTAAAAATGTAAAAGTTAGCTGGGCATGGTGGCGGGTCCCTGTAATCCCAGCTGCTCAGGAGGCTGAAGCACAAGAATTGCTTGAAACCAGGAGCTAGATGCAGTGAGCCAAAATCGTGCCACTACACTCCAGCCTGGTGACAGAGCAAGACTCTGTCTCAAAAAATAAAAATAAATAATAAAGACAATGACACATGCGAAGGCCACAAGGTAAACACTCACTGAACACCAGGCCTCTGAGGACACAAGGGATAGTAATGGTTACGGTATCCTCAGTGTCAGCAACTACAGCCTAATTCAAGAATTCCCCAAAGATGTGTTCCAAGGAATACTGAACTCAAAAAGTATTTTTATTTAAAAAGGTTTTCAGGCCAGAAAATGCAGGACACCCAATTCCTTTTTGAGCAAATTAGGTACATTCAGTTAATTAAGACTCTGAGAAGGCCTGCAGTCATCATTATCAGATTTTAAGCTCTGGGAAATGAGGAGTCAAATCTAGCTCATTACAGTATCCCCCTTCCTAGCATAATGCTGAGGAGCACTCAATAAAAATGTGATAAATTGTGGGCCGAGGATTACCCAGGTGCCGACGCAAGAGACTGAAGGCACACACAGTTTCAGTATAATAAAGAAAACAGTTCGAATAAGAATAGTTATAATACAAATTAGATATAGAGAGGATCATGGACATTATCGATCATTAGTATAGACATTATTAATCATTGGCCTTTAATATTACTGTTTGATTATTGATATAACAAAGGAATAACCGGCAGGTATAGGATCAGGTGCTGAAGGCACATTGTGAGAAGTGACCTGGAAGGCAAGAGGTGAGCCCTCTGTCATGCCTGCTTGACGGCTTCTTGGTCAAGCGGTAATGCCAGTGCCTGGGAAACCACCCGTTACTTCGCAGACTGTGAAAGGGAGTCTCCCTTTACTTGGAGGAGTCAGAGAACACTCTGCTCCACCAGCTTCTTGTGGGAGGCTGGATATTATGCAGGCCCGCAGTCATCCGAAGGCCTAAACCACTCCCTGTGGTGCTCTGCTTCAGTGGTCATGCTCCTTGTCCATTTTCATGTTCCTCCTGTACTCCTGGTTCCTCTTTGAAGTTCTTAGAAGATAGTAGTAGAAGAAACAGTGAAAGTCTCAAAGTCTGTGATCTTTCTGATAAGTGCATAGAAGAAAATGCTGATGTATGCTGCCTTCCCTCTCTGCTTCGGCTACCTAAAAGGGAAGGGCCCGCTGTCCCATGATCACGTGACTTGCTCAACCTTATCAATCACTTGGATGACTCACCCTCCTTACCCTGCCCCTTGTCTTGTATACAATAAATATCAGCACGCCCAGCCATTTGGGGCCACTACTGGTCTCTGCACCTTGGTGGTAGTAGTCTCCCGGGCCCAGCTGTTTCTCTCTTTATCTCTTTGTCTTATGTCTTTATTTCTTACGATCTCTCATCTCCACACACGGGGAGAACACCTGCTAAGCCCCGTAGGGCTGGACCCTACAATAAATGAATAAATTAACTGAATATTTATATGAGTGAACTTGTTAATTACAGAAGTCAGCTTAGCTGAGTTTAACCCAGTGTTTTCCAAGCTCTATGGACCACTGCACCACACAGATCCCAAGGACTGGAGCCGTACAGATGTGCTTTAGAAAAAAAGTAGAGACAAAAATAAAAAATAAAAAAATTATATATATATATACACACACACACACACACACTTTGGAAAATTTAACCCTTTCCCAGAATGGTACAGCAAAACTGAGTGACTGAGAAGCAAGGACAATGACAGGACACATTTCTGGGATATGAGTTTCACAGAGGTTTCATCTTCAGCTAACATTAATTTAAAACTTTTTTTTTAATCAGAGTCTCGTTCTGTTGCCCAGGCTGGAGTGCAGTGACTCGATCTTGGCCCACTACAACACCTGCCTCCCAGTTTCAAGCAATTCTCTTGCCTCAGCCTCCCCAGTAGCTGGGATTACAGGTGTATGCCACCACACCCAGCTAATTTTTGTGTTTTTAGTAGAGACAGGGTTTCACCATGTCCACCAGGCTGGTCTCGAACTCCTGACCTCAAGTGATCTGCCATCCTCAGCCTCCCAAAGTGCTAGGATTGCAGGCATAAGCCACCATGCCTGGCCTAATTTAAAACATTTAATTCAACTCCAAAATGAGCCCTAAGAGATGAAAAAGCGAAAGCATTCTTGGCCAAGTAGACTCTATTTTTTAAAAAGAAATATAGCAATCTCTGGTGCCATTTTGTGTGCAGTAAAGCAGTAAAGCAAACATCCCCCACAGAGGTGACTGTCACGTGCGTCCGTGTGAAGACAGTCCATCAAACAGGCTTTGTGTGAGCAACAAGGCTGATTATTTCAGCTGGGTGAGGGCAGGCTGAGTCCAAAAAGGAGTCAGCAAAGGATGGTGGGATTGTCATTAGTTCTTACAGGTTTAGGATAGGTGTACAAAGTATATTCTTAAGGGTGGGAAGAATATTACAAAGTACCTTCTTAAGGGTGGGGGAGAATCTATGTATCAGTTAAGGTGGTGCAGGAACAAATCACAATGGTGGAATGTCATCGGTGAAGGCTATTTTCACTTCTGTGGATCTTCAGTTGCTTCAGGCCATCTGGATGTATACATGCAGGTCACAGGGGATATGATAGCTTGGCTTGGGCTCAGAGGGTTAACAGTGACATCAATCTCACTCCTCACATCCAAAAAAATGTCTGTCACTGCAAAGGTTGTAGCTCCCACACCCCAAAAGATTAAATTTGTCTCAAGTCGTGATTCTATTCCATATGGATTGTATCCAATGATGCTTATGGCAAAAGTCAAGAAAATTGCCTATTGCAAACTCAATTCCAGTTTCTGATTTTTGAGGGATGTGTTTAGACTACTGCCCCCCTTGTTTGCATCTAAAATTTCCATCCGGATGAACGGTAAGCAAAATATGTCATTGTGGAAAAACATACTCAAGAGGCGCAAAAGACTTTTCGATAGCAATGGGGAAAGCCTTAGCCAAAATGAGGGCTTACATTTGCAATGTGCCCATTCCATGTCAGATACTCTTCTAGGTACTTCTCACATGCACACTCATCTAATTAGGGGGTGGATCTTATTATGATTCCTGTATTACAGATGAGCACATCGCAGCTCAGAGAGGTAGAGTGACTGGACCCTTGACACACGGCCGGTAAAGGTGGGAGTTGGCATTGGATTGGCCGGGCGCGGTGGCTCAAGCCTGTAATCCCAGCACTTTGGGAGGCCGAGACGGGCGGATCACGAGGTCGGGAGATCGAGACCATCCTGGTTAACACGGTGAAACCCCGTCTCTACTAAAAAATACAAAAAACTAGCCGGGCGAGGTGGCGGGCGCCTGTAGTCCCAGCTACTCGGGAGGCTGAGGCAGGAGAATGGCGTGAACCCGGGAGGCGGAGCTTGCAGTGAGCTGAGATCCGGCCACTGCACTCCAGCCTGGGTGACAGAGCGAGACTCCGTCTCAAAAAAAAAAAAAAAAAAAAAAAAAAAAAAAAAAAAAAAAAAAAAAAAAAAGGTGGGAGTTGGCATTGGATTATGCATAGTCTTAATGTCGTAACCGAGTGAGTTATAGACAAATGCCACACTCTGAGACTAATTCAGAAGTCCTTTATTGCCGGCGACCGAGAGATGGCTACAGTTCAAAAATTCTCTCAGCCTCAATGAAGGGGCTAGATTTCCTTTTATATCTTGGTTTAAAAAGGGGAGGGGGAGCCTAGCTGAAGCAATTTTACAGAAGCAGAACAGGCAAAAAGTTAAAAGACAAATGGTTACAGAAATAGTTACAGAAAAATAAACAGTTCTAGGTGCAGGGGTTTAAAGTATCACAAAGAGATAAATGCAAGGGCTTTGGGTACCATCAACCGAGCACGTTCCCAGGAGCTGCTGGTACAGCTTGCCTCAGTATCTTATCAGTAAGTGCATTCCTGGATGTGCTTGGAGTCAGCTTGCACCAGTTATGTCCTTAAGGGAGGGGGATAAGGGGCTGCAAGTGAACCAAAATGGTGCAAGAAACCAAAATGGAGTCTGTCCGGCTCTCTCAGTTACGTGAGAGTCAATCAGGTCAAAACAAGGTAGAGTATCACATTAACCCTACACTCCACAACCTCAACAATTTGCAGTAATCACCAATGCTACTTTTAAGACGTTTTAATATGCACTTTGGTTATCTATTTATAACTTTAATACTAACGTTAATTATCACGAGGCCAGTTGTGGTGGCTCATGCCTGTAGTTAACACAAAAATTAGCCAGGCATAGTGGCACACGCCCGTAGTCCCAGTTACTCGAGATGCTGAGCTAGGAGAATTGCTTGAACCCAAGAGGTGGAGGTTGCAGTGAGCCAAGGTTGCACCACTGCACTCCAGCCTGGGCGACAGACTGAGATTCCGTCTCAAAAAAATAAAATAAAAAGTAAAAAAATAAAGTGAATTATCTGGTAGAAGTATAGGAGGTATGGAGAGAAAAAGTGTCTACACCCAAGACACATTAGAGTCTTTCCTGAGGCACTTAACTCCTAGACCCTGGGACACTAAATGATATGAAAGGCAAGAAATAACTACCATTTAGCAATTCCATATTATTCCAAATATACCTCTTATTGCCTTTTTTCATGCTCCTTGTATTTACTGAAGAGGTTTAAAACAAAGAGTAAACTGCAATGCCAGCTCAACTTGCGTAATTCTAATGAATCAATTCCAAACAACATTCAGAACAGTAATATCCTCACCCTCACTTCCTCTAGGCCCACCCCTACTCCAAAAAAAGAGACTTGATCCCTTTACAAACACTGGATTAGGAACCTCACTTATAATATCTCGTTTAATCCCTAGCTTAAACTGAGAAGCAAATATATTAGTTCTTATCTTACAAATGAGGAGACTGAGGTTCATAGTGGTTCAGTGTCTTGCCCAAGGTCACATACCTAGTAAAGGACATGAAGAGGATTCTAAACCAGGTTTGTTTTCAAAATCTCCAGGTTCTGCTGCCTTCTGTATTTCAAGGTGGGTTTCACCAGAGAAATCCCCCAAACCCCAGAAGGAAAAACAAATAAACAACAACAAAAAAGACCAAAACGGTTATATTCCAATGTCCTTACAAGAACTGGAGGCCGGATGCCATGCTCACGCTTGTAATCCCAGCACTTCGGGAGGCCAAACAGGATGACTGCTTGAGCTCAGGAGTTCAAGACCAGCCTGGGCAACAGGCTGAAACCCTGTTTCTACCAAAAACACAAAAACTAGCTTGGTATGGTCATGCCCACCTGTAGTCCCAGCTATTTAGGAGGCTGAGGTGGGAGGACGGCTTGAGCCCAGGAGGCAGATGCTGTAGTGAGCTGAGATCGTGCTACTGCATTCCAGCCTGGACAACACAGTAAGACTCTGTCTCAAAAAAAAAAAAAAATTCATTTTAATGTTAAAAAAAGAACTGGAAATAGTATAAATGTTATTAAACTTGAGTGCTGCTAGTTGAGAACTCTGACCAATTAAATAGCTATTTCCTCTGTTCTGAGATGCATCCAGCCTGTTGATGAGATTGGCAGATCAGCGCTTTGAGCCATAATACTAAGATTCTCAGAAGAACAGAACAGATAATGGCACTTCACTATGGGTAGGGCTCAGCAGTGAGGCCAGCTCAGTCAGTCAGGGAGACCCTAACCCTGCGGCACTAGAGGAATTAAAGACACACACACACAGAAATATAGAGGTATGAAGTGGGAAATCAGGGGTCTCACAGTCTTCAGAGCTGAGAGCCTCGAACAGAGATTTACCCATGTATTTATTAACAGCAAGTCAGTCATTAGCCTGTTTCTATAGATATTAGATTAACTAAAAGTATCCCTGATGGGAAAGAAGGGATGGGCTGAAATAAAGGGATGAGTTGGGCTAGTTATGTGCAGCAGGAGCATGTCCTTAAGGCACAGATCGCTCATGCTATTGTTTGTGGTTTAAGAATGGCTTTAAGTGGTTTTCCACCCTGGGTGGGCCAGGTGTTCCTTGCCCTCATTCCGGTAAACCCACAGCCTTCCAGCGTGGGTGTCATGGCCATCATGAACATGGCACAGTGCTGCAGAGATTCATTTATGGCCAGTTTTGGGGCCAGTTTATGGCCAGATTTTGGGGGGCCTGTTCCCAACAGCCAACACTTGTAAGAATTGTGTTAATAGCGACATTTCTGGGATCCTCCCAGTCAACCAGTGCGACATGCAAAAATAAGTTTATTATTTTTTCCATATTAATACAGATCAAGTACAGACATAAAACCTCTCTGCAGGTTTCATTTCTTTTGGATACAGGCACATTTTGCCATTTTCAAACACAAAATCTCTGTGACCAATGCTTGCTCATGAAAGGCTAATAATAATGCATTGACTGCTACAAGCTATTTCTTGTTTTGGCTGAAAATTTGTGACTCCCTAGGTGAAGCTTTTCTTCCAGGGTTTTTACAAGGTCACTGCTGTTTTCTAGCGCGCTCGTCCCAAACTGCGGAGGTGAGAGTAGTGTTAGAAATGTGTCAATGCCAGAATGTTCATCTGAGTATATGAGTCAGAGTTTAAAATTCTTTTTTTTTTTTTCCTGACGCAAAGTTTCACTCTGTGGCCCAGGCTGGAGTGCAGTGGCACAATCTCAGTTTACTACAACCTCTGCCTCCTGGGTTCAAGCAATTCTTCTGCCTAAGCTTCCTGAGTAGCTGGGATTACAGGCATGCGCCACCACACCCGGCTAATTTTTGTATTTTTAGTAGAGATGGGGTTTCACCATGTTGGCCAAGCTGGTTTCAAGCTCCTATCCTCGTGATCCACCTGCCTTGGTCTCCCAAAGTGCTGGGATTACAGGCATGAGCCACAGAGCCTAGCCTAAAATTTGTTTATTAAGTCAGCGAATTGTTTTTGTTTTTTGGGTTTTTTTGCTTGTTTGTTTTTTGGGGTTTTTTTTTTGTTGTTGTTGTTTGTTTGTTTGTTTTTGAGACACAGCCTCACTCTGTTGCCCAGGCTGGAGAGCAGTGGGGTAACCTCAGCTCACTTCAACCTCCACCTCCTAGGTTCAAGCAATTCTTGTGCCTCAGCCTCCTGAGTAGCTGGGATTACAGGTGCACACCACCATGCCCAGCTAATTTTTGCTTTTTTGCGGGGGAGACGGAGTCTCTCTCTTTCACCAGGCTGGAGTGCAGTGATGCAATCTTGGCTCACTGTAATCTCCACCTCCCAAGTTCAAGTGATTCTCCTGCCTCAGCCTCCCAAGTAGCTGGGATTACAGGCGCGTGCCCCCACACTCAGCTAATTTTTATATTTTTAGTAGAGACAGGGTTTCACCATGTCGGCCAGGATGATCTCAATCTCCTGACCTCGAGATCCGCCCGCCTCAGCCTCCCAAAGAGTTGGGATTACAGGCATGAGCCACCACGCCCAGCTAATTTTTACATTTTTAGTAGAGACCGTATTTAACCATTTTGGCCAGGCTGGTCTTGAACTGCTGACCTCAGCCAATTTCCCCTGCCTCAGCCTCCCAAAGTGTTGGGATTACAGGCGTGAACCACCATGCGTGGCACAATGAACTGGTTCTGAACAACTTTTTTGTCTCAAACACTGGAGCTAGACCAGGGAAAAAGGACCAAGGTGGCTTCCACAGAGCTTATATCCTAGTGGGGCAGGAAGAAAGATTTTTAAAAGAGAAATTAAATAAACGAATTAACATTTGGAATGGGTAGAATTGTGTCCCCCAAAAGGATATGGTCAAGTCCTAACCCCTGGTGACCTTATTGGAAAATAAAGTCTTTATAGATATAATCAAGGTAAGATGAGGTTATACCGGATTCGGTGGGCCTTAAAATCAGTGACTGATGGATCCCTTTATAAAAGGAGGAAGCCGGGCGCGGTGACTCATGCCTGTAATCCCGGCCCTTTGGGAGACTGAGGTGGGAGGGTCATTTGAGCCCAGGAGTTCGAGACCAGCCAGGGCAACATGGTAAAACCCTGTCTCTACAAAAAATTTAAAAATTAGCTGGGTGTGGTGGCATGTACCTGTGGTCCCAGCTACTTGGGAGGCTGAGGTGGGAGGATAGCTTGAGCCTGTGAGGTTGAGGCTGCAGTGAGCCATGATAGCACCCCTGCACTCCAGCCTGGCCAAAAGAACAAGACCCTGTCTGAAAAAATTAATTAATAAATAAATAAATAAGAAAAAAAAATCCCAGCACTTTGGGAGGCCGAGGTGGGTGGATCACCTGAGGTCGAGAGTTTGAGACCAGCCAGACCAACATGGAGAAACCCCATCTCTACTAAAAATACAAAATTAGCCAGACATGGTAGTACATGCCTGTAATCCCAGCTACTCAGGAGGCTGAGGCAGGACAATCTCTTGAACCTGGGAGGCAGAGGTTGCGGTGAGCCAAGATTGCTCCATTGCACTCCAGTCTGAGCAAAAAGAGCGAAACCCTGTCTCAAAAATAAATTAATTAATTAATTGATCAAATAAAATTCTACACGTGTTTATGATGTATTTGTATGACAACTATGCTTTCTAACATTTTGAGAATTACATTTTAACAATTATAAAGAATATATCAATCACCACTGATATGGTTTGGCCGTGTCCTCACCCAAATCTCATCTTGAATTGTAACTCCCACAAACAAACAAATCAATATTATTCCATAATTGCTTCCTCTGAAGATAATGACCCATACTCATCATTGGTACTCACTGATTAATCCAGACAACTCAGAATAAGTAGAAAGCAGCATCTGACAGATACGGGATCTCATATAAGGGAATGCCATGTTTGTGCCCACCTCTTACTACATCCTGCTTGTAATTTTTTTTTTTTCTTAAAACAGAGTCTTACTCTGTCGCCCACGCTAGAGCGCAGTGGTGTGATCATGGCTCACTGCAGCCTTGAACTCCTGGGCACAAGCGATCTTCCTGCCCTAGCCTCCCAAGTAGCTGAGACTACAGGTGCATGCTGCCACACGTGGCTAATTTTAAAATTATTTGTAGAGATGGGGGTCTCACTTTTCTGCCCAGGGTGGTCTTGAACTCCTGACGTCAAGTGATCCTCCTACCTCAGCCTCCCAAACTGCTGAGGTTACAAGCATAAACCACAGTGCCCAACCTTGCTTGTAATTTTTAATCATTGGTTAGGTTTAGTGTTAGATTAGATGCATGATTCACAAATCTAATTTGACAAGTCAATTCCTCATGTCACCACAGTTTTCTTTAAAAAATTTTCCCCCAAATGAGAATTACTTGAAATTTTGAAAGTGAAAGAAATCTTTATGAAATTAATTGAATATTTGAAAGTAAAATAAAACAGGTATTCATCCCTAAAATTCTGATTCATATTGTCAAACTGTCCTCCCTTTAGAGACATTTTCACTTTCAATCACACACACAGAGCATGAGTGTGCCGCCTTCACACCTGCCCAGACACCAATCTAGGCTCTGTATCATCCTTACCACCACAATCAGTGGAAAACAAAAGCACTCATTTCTGTAGCAATGGTAATTACATAGTCTGGGGAACAGAAATCAGTCAAGTCTCCCCAAACTAGGATGCCATTTGCTCAGAGGGGATTGGAAGAATGCACCAACCGTCTATCAGCCATTTCTTTTTTATTTTTATTTTTATTTATTTGAGATGGAGTTTCATTCTTGTTGCCCAGGCTGCAGTGCAATGGCATGATTTCGACTCACTGCAACCTCCACCTCCCGGGTTCAAGCGATTCTCCTGCCTCAGCCTCCCGAGTAGCGGGGATTACAGGCATGTGCCACCATGCCCGGCTAATTTTGTATTTTTAGTAGAGACGGGGTTTCTCCATGTTGGTCCAGCTGTTCTCGAACTCCTGACCTCAGGTGATCCAACCGCCTCAGCTTCCCAAAGTGCTGGGATTACAGGCGTGAGCCACCGCGCCCAGCCTATCAGCCATTTCTCTACATCTGCCGTCACAGTGATTTATCTGTAGACACCTGCTGACCACCCATCCCATTATGCCTGGCAACAACTTTGGAGAAACCAGACTGTCACCAAGAGGGGAAGCTTCAGCCTGGGCAACATGGGGTCCATGTCTAAAAAAATTTTAAAAATTAGCCCAGGCCCAGTGGCACATGTCTGTGGTCCCAGCTACTTAGGAGGCTGAGGTGGGAGGATGGCTTGGACCCGGGAGTT
The DNA here is from genome assembly GCF_024542745.1 of Macaca thibetana thibetana. Classification (NCBI taxonomy): domain Eukaryota; kingdom Metazoa; phylum Chordata; class Mammalia; order Primates; family Cercopithecidae; genus Macaca; species Macaca thibetana. The sequence continues at coordinate 65,453,649 of NC_065597.1, read as the reverse complement.
CAAGGCTGCAGTGGGCTGTGATTATGCCACTGCACTCCAGCCTGGGCAACAAGACCCTGTCTCCAAAAAAAAAAGGCTGGGAAATTGGGCTTGAAACAGTAGAAATCAGAGTAGCTCTACAGCCCTATTTTTATTGCAAACTTTATATTACTGTCCTCAGAATGTATTGCCCTGAGATGTTGGCAAAGATTCTCTCCTTGACCAAACTTTAGTCAGGCTCCTCTGAACCCACTTCTTAACTTGGCCTTGACCTTTGGACTTCCCTGTTTGTCTTTGCATCTCCCAGTTTTAGTAAAATTCCTGTCATGGTGGTTTAGCCAGCATCCCCACCTGTGATCGCTGACAGTCCTCAAATACTTAAAGTCGTCTTCCCCACCACCCCCAGGTGATGTCTGATCACCCTAGCCTGGCTTTAGCAAGAACCCTGTTAGGTCATTTTAGCAAGAATTACTCTATCCTGTTATTAATAGTAATTTTCCATCCACTAATCCTTCCCACCACAACCCTGCCCTCTGGCTATAAACCCCCATTTTTCCTTGTTGTATTTGAAAGTGATCCCAATCTCATTCCCCTACTGCAAAACCCCATTGCAGTGGTTTCTTGGACAAAGACTTTCGTACTCTTCTTCAACAAGTGTCAGAATATCTTCTCTGGGGAATTGCTTGAACCTGGGCAGCGGAGGTTCAAGTGAGCAAAGATCGTGCCACTGCACTCCAGCCTGGGCATCAGAGTGAAACTCTGTCTCAAAAAAAAAAAAAAAAAAAAAAAAAAAAGCAAAAGAAAAGAATATTATCTCCTGGGGTGGGTCACATGTCCACACATGACCAAGGAAGCTGCCAAAAAGGCTGTGTACTGTCCCTAGAGGGAAAGTGGGATGCAATGATGGAAAACAAAGTAGGGAGGTGAGAAACACCAACACATTTACAGTAAAAATGACATCCGTAGAATGATGGCTTGGGAGTGAATCCAACCAGGCTATCCCTACCCTCCTTTCCATGCTCTGATTTTAAGAGAAGTTGGGCTCATTGGTAATAAATCAACTTATTTAATCAATACTTCTCTCTACTATGAATTTGTAATTTAATTTTCCTAATGATGTGTCAGCAATTTTGAGTCATGTCTGATCTATGAGCACTCAGAAAGTACATCGAAAGCCAAATGGATGGTTAGGCTTTGACCCAGGCCTTGGATGAGTTTTATGAGTGTTAAGATGTCACGGAAGAATGTAGTTTTGCCTTTCCAGAATCCATCCTTCTTCTGCTAACAGCACCCTGATTTTCCCTTGCCCTGTCTCTAAGAATGAATATAAGATCCAAGCTTGGCCAACCAGAAATAATTCATGTTAGTACCAGGTTTGAAATTATTCATGAAATTATTGGGAAATACATATGTTGTTCTAGGTTTCCCAGCCTGGAACACGAAGACTGATGCTGATAATACTTTTTTACGTTGCCTAAGCACCAAGATCCAGCCGTGCCTGAAGCTTCATAAACATTTTGGTTAGGAGCCAGGCGTGGTGGCTTACGCCTGTAATCCCAGCACTTTGGGAGGCCGAGGTGAACAGATCACCTGAGGTCAGGAGCTCAAGACCAGCCTGGCCAACATAGTGAAACCCTGTCTCTACTAAAAATACAAAAATTAGCCAGGCATGGTGGCACATGCCTGTAATCCCAGCTACTTGGGAGGCTGAGGCATGAAAATTGCTTGAACCCAGGAGGCAGAGGTTGCAGTGAGCCGAAATTGCGCTACTGTGCTCCAGCCTGGGTGACACAGTGAGACTCTGTTTCAAAAAAAAAATTTTTTTTTTTGGTTAGGTTAGTCAGTGCTATTTTATTTTATTTTATTTTATTTTATTTTATTTTATTTGAGATGGAGTCTTGCTTTTTCCCCCAGGCTGGAGTACAGAGGCGCGATCTCAGCTCACTGCAACCTCCACCTCCCGGGTTCAAGCGATTCTCCTGCATCAGCCCCCCTAGTAGCTGGGATTACAGATGCATGCCACCACACCCAGCTAATTTTTGTATTCTTAGTAGAGATGGGGTTTCACCATGTTGGCCAGGCTGGCCTTGAACTCCTGACCTCGTGATCCACCTGCCTCGGGCTCCCAAAGTGTTGGGATTACAGACGTGAGCCACCGCGTCCGGCCAGTCAGTGCTATTTTTATGTAGGCCTTTTATATTTTTATGTATTTATTGAGATTGGGTCTTGGTCCTGTACCCAGGCTGAGGTGTAGTGGCTCAGTCACAGCTCACTGCAGCCCCTACCTCCCAGGCTCAAGCAATTCTCCCACCTCAGCCTCCCAAGTAGCTGGGACCACAGGCATGCACCACCATGCCCAGCTAATTTTTTTTTTCTTATTGTTTTTGAGGCAGACTCTCCCTCTGTCACCCAGGCTGGAGTTCGATGGCTCGGTCTTAGCTCACTGCAACCTCCGCCTCCCAGGTTCAAGTGATTCTCCTGTCTCAGCCTCCCCAGTAGCTAGGAATACAGACATGCACCACTAAGCCTGGCTAATTTTTTATATTTTTAGTAGAGATGGAGTTTCACCATGTTGGCCAAGCTGGTCTTGAACTCCCGACCTCAAGTGATCCATCTGCCTCAGCCTCCCAAAGTGCTGGGTTTACAAGCATGAGCCACTGTGCCTGGCAATTTGTTTTTCTTTTTGTGGAGATGGGATCTCACTATGTTGCCCAGGCTGGTCTCATACTTCTGGGCTCAAGTTATCCTCCTGCTTTGGCCTCCCAAAGAGCTGGGACCACAGGCATGAGCCACTGTGCCTGGCCTATGTGTTTTTTTTAATATTTGGATTTGTGTTACTTGCAACTTAGAAACATATGACTAATACAAAGATGTCCTACCATGTCTAATCATGTAATGAGACCAATGACTTTTGGTAAGATAGTAAGCATGTTGTTGGTTTTTTACTTACTTAACCACATGCTATAACATAGAGACAGAGTAGGAGAAAAAAGAAAAGACAGCAAAATAATAAAGGCACATACATTCGTACTCCAGCCAACTCTTTTCCCTGTTTTGTCTCTCTCTACTTTCAGGCTTTTTTATAGATACCTAATATTATCAGGATGCTGAGTTATCTAAATCCATTTACAGCTTTGATCCATGAGAATAAATCACCTATTTTAAATAAACTAACAAAATTAAATATCTAAGTACCTAGGACCTGAATATAGTTCTGTCACTGAAGTGGTTTGTATTTTAAGAGGCCTCTTGAAAGAATGCAATGTTTAACCAAATGGAATAAATGAATAGTGGTAGAATTCCGGGCATTCCTCTGATAAAGACGTTTTGTTTTGTTTTGTTTTTTTGAGCTAGAATCTCACTCTGTCACCCAGGCTGGAGTGCAGTGGTGCAATCTTGGCTCACTGCAACCTCCGCCCTGTGGAGTCAAGCAATTCTCCTGCCTCGGTCTCCCAAGTGGTTGGGATGTCAGGTGTGTGCCACCACACCTGGCTAATTTTATTTTATTTATTTATTTATTTTTGAGACGGAGTCTTGCTGTTGTCCGGGCTGGAGTACAGTGACACGATCTCAGCTCACCACAACTTCCACCTCTTGGGTTTAAGCGATTCTCCTGCCTCAGCCTCCCTAGTAGCTGGGACTAGAGGTGCACACAACCATGTCCAGTCAATTTTTGTATTTTTAGTAGAGACGGTGTTTCACTATGTTGACCAGGCTGGTCTCAAACTCCTGACCTCGTGATCCGCCCACCTCGGCCTCCCAAAGTGCTGGGATGACAGGCGTGAGCCACCACGCCTGGCCTTTTTGTATTTTTAGTAGAGACAGGGTTTTACCATGTTGGCCAGGCTGGTGTTGAACTCCTGGCCTCAAGTGATCCACACATCTAAAGTGCTGGGATTACAGGCGTGAGCCACCGCACCTGGCCTCTAATAAATATTTATTGAGCATCTGCCATGTATCTGACAAGATGATAGAAGGGTATACAAGTGCTGTCTTACCTCAAAAAAAAGTGCAGATAGGCCAGGCACGGTGGCTCACGTCTTTAATCCCAGGACTTTGGAAGGCTGAGGCAGGAGGATTCCTTGCAGAGACTTCATCACTATAAAAAAATTAAAAATTAAAAAATTAAAAAGAAATTTTTTAATGTGCAGGTAACTTCGGGGAATGGATAAGGAACTAGTAACACAGCAGAATAAGAGCATGCTGTGAAAACACCCTGGACTTCTATCCCCTGGGTGAAGGAGAAAGTCACCTAGGGAGGCTTCCTTTCAGCCCAGCCATTATTTCTACCCCAGCAACAGCGTCTCACACACCATGGTTGCTCTGTAAATATTTACCACACAATGTAAGAAGCCAGTAGTAGGTGACTGGGCTCTGTGGTTCATGCCCATAATGCCAGCACTTCGGGAGGCCGAGGCAGGTGGATCACCTGAGGTCAGGAGTTCGAGACCAGCCTGGCCAACATGGTGAAACCCCGTGTCTACGAAATCACCCCACTGCACTCCAGCTTGGGTAACAGAGCGAGACTCTGTCTGAAAAAAGAAAAGAAAAGAAAACCAGAAGTCAGTAGGTGGCCTGAGCTTTAAAAGACTATGGACCTGCCTATTTCAGTACTGCCCCTGCCATCTCTCCAAAGGACTCAAAGGGCACTCAATCAAACACTGAGGAAATCACTGTTTTCCCCCGCCTGAAACGGGCCTCCAGTCTGCTGGGTTATTTATTCTGCTGTGGTCTCTCCTCCAGTCATTAACATTCTATTTTCAGGCTAGTAGTCTTTCAATTCCCAGCAATTAGAGCGTTTTGCACAGGAAAAACAAACAGGGGATTGCTTTCTGGCCAAATTCAGGTGCTGGATATTACAGCATGCAGTTTTGAAGCCTTGAAGGGTAAAGGTTGGATGAGTTGGTTTGTACTCTGGGCCTGGTTGCAGCCACCCTTAGACCAATTCCAAAGAAAGCCAAGGCTGAGGTAGGAGGATCACTGAAGACCCAGGGTTCGAGACCAGCCTGGGCAACATAAAGAGATCCCATCTCTGTAAAAAATTAAAAATTAGCCGGGTGAGGCGAGGTGTGGTGGCTCCCGCCTGTAATCCTAGCACTTTGGGAGGCTGAGGCAGGCAGATGACTTGAGGTCAAGGGTTTGAGACCAGCCTGGCCAACATGGTGAAACCTCGGCGCTACTAAAAATATAAAAATTAGCCTGGTGTTGTGGCAGGTGCCTGTAATCCCAGCTACTCAGGAGGCTGAGGTGGGAGAATCGCTTGAACCCAGTGAGCTAAGATCGCATCACTGGCCTCCAGCCTGGGAGACAGAATGAGACTTCATCTCAAAAAAAAAGAAACTGGGCCAGGCGCGGTGGCTCACACCTGTAATCCCAGCACTTTGGGAGGCCGGGGTGGGCAGATCACCTGAGATCAGGAGTTTGAGACCAGCCTGACCAACAGGAAGAAACTCCATCTCTACTAAAAATACAAAATTAGCTGGGCGTGGTGGCACATGCCTGTAATCCCGGCTACTCGGGAGGCTGAGGCAGGAGAATCGCTTGAACCCGGGAGGCAGGGTTGTGGTGAGCCGAGATCACACCATTGCACTCCAGCCTGGGCAACAACAGTGAAACTCCATCTCAAAAAAAAAAAAGAAACCGATACCCCTAAATGTGGCACTCTGACATGCTGAATAGACGCAGCAGCAGCTGCAAGGGCCCTCTGACTTCCTCCCTCCCACTTCCTGTCTCTCATTTCTCTGCGTCTCCCAAAGCACAGGATGAAGTTGTTCTGTGAACTTCCTTTAGCTACCTCAAGTCCAGACCTGCCAGAGAAGACCCAATGACCTCTGGTCCCCTCCCTGAGCTTTAATTAACTGAACTCCTATCACAGGAAGAAAGACTGAAGTCTATGAAGTCTATCAACATTCCCAGACAGAATTTTGTCACAAACCATTGTCTGATCTGCAGGCCCAGTAGACTTTGTCCCAGGCCATTGTATGTTCTGCAAGCCCCTTGATAATGCATTTACTACCACTGTCCCCTAAAATCATCCACACGTCTCCATCTCCCTTTGCCCTAAGAAGTGTATATAACCACCTGTATCTCCCTGCATGGCAGGGTCATTGCTCTGTAATTCTGTCCTGTGCACATTAATAAATGTATATGCCTTTTCTCCTATTCATCTGCCTTTCATCAGTTGATTTTCAATGAAACTTCAGAGGGTGAAGAGGAAGTTTTCCCTGAGCCCTTGTAATTAAGAAGGTCCCAGTTTTTTATTTATCTTCCAATGCTGCTCATTACATCAAAGAGAAAGTTTGGTGGTATTCCATCTATAAGACTTCTCAAATCCTGGGTAATATCCCTTTGTAACATTAAGAATAGGACCAAGGTCTTCAGATAACCATATCTGGCAATTATTTGATAGCACTATTTTTATTTCCATGGCATTTGTTTGCAAAGTTGTCTTCCAATTACAGAGTAATTGCGAGTTTTCCATTTATCCAATGATAAATGAGATTTCTTTCCAAAAGAATTATCTAGGCTGGGGCGGTGGCTTTTGCCTGTAATCTCAACTACTCAAGAGGCTAAGGCGGGAAGATTGCTTGAGCCCAGGAATTTGAGACCAGCCTGGGTAACACAGTGAGATCCTGTCTCAAAAAAGGTTTCAGAATTATCTACGTAAATAAAAGGGAAAGTCCATTAAAAATGGTATTATGAAAGTAATTATGTAGATTGTAGGTAGATATGATAAAAATAAAAATCAAGGTGGTACTCAAATGGCTGGCATTTGGGAAACTTTTTTTTTTTTTTTTTTGAGATGGAGGCTCACTCTGTTGCCCAAGTTGGAGTGCAGTGGCGCGATCTCAGCTCACTGCAACCTCTACCTCCCGGGTTCAAGCAATTCTCCTGCCTCAGCCTCCTGAATAACTGAGATTTCAGGCGTGTGCCGCAATACCAAGCTAATTTTTGTATTTTTAGTAGAGACAGGGTTTTGCCATGTTGCCCAGGCTGGTCTTGAACTCTTGACCTCAGTGATCCGCTCTCCTTGGCCTCCCAAAGTGCTGGGATTACAGGTGTGAGCCACCGTACCCGGCCAGGAAACATTTTTCTATGCAAAGGTGAAAGCTGATGTATTGTCCAACATCTCTCATTCTCCCTTTCACCAATTGTTCCAGAACAATTGCAGGCCCTGGAGAGAAAGCAGGGCCTTCTAGAAAGAGAAATATAGCACTGACTAAAGATTCCAGGAAGAGGAAGATTTGCCCTCCTACTTCCCCCTCTTCTCCTGTCTAGTATGATCACAGCATCAAGGACTGTGAGGGATCTCAGATTTTGCCCTACTTGCATGTTAACAAATTAGCCTGCCCTACTGGGTAGACTATGGATGTTGGTAAAAAGACATGAGGCTCCTGGGTCAGAGATAAAAGACAGTTTATTACTCATAGCAATAGCAGTGGCCAGCACTTTTTGTGCCCATTCCCCAAGCCCCAGTTTCCAAAGAGTAACACCAAAAGGGTCCAATGATTGCTGTACACATGCTAGGTTGCAATATAGGAGAGGAACCCTGAGCTTAGGGATCCTGAATCTTTTATAATAAGCAGTAAGCAAGCCTATGCTTTGCTCTGGAGGAAGATACTGTGTCTGTTTTTCTCTTTTTTTTTTTTTTTTGAGACGGAGTCTTGCTCTGTCACCCAGGCTGGATTGCAGTGGCATGATCTTGGCTCAATGCAAGCTCCGCCTCCCGGGTTCACATCATTCTACTGCCTCGGCCTCCCGAGTAGTTGGGACTATAGGTGCCCACCACCATGCCCGGCTAATTTTTTGTATTTTTAGTAGAGACAGGGTTTCACTGTGTTAGCCAGGATAGTCTCGATCTCCTGACCTCATGATCCTCCCACCTCGGCCTCCCAAAGTGCTGGGATTACAGGCGTGAGCCACCGTGCCTGGCCCTGTGTCAGTTTTTCAAAGCTATTCATTACACAAACATCCTTGAAAAGTTCAGAGCTTGGCCAGATGCAGGGACTCACGCCTATAATCCCAGCAATCTGGGAGGCCAAAGTGGGAGAATTACTTGAGTCTAGGAGTTCAAGATCAGCCTGGGCAACATAGTGAGACCCCCCCATCTCTACAAAAAATGTATCAGTTACCCAGGTATGGTGGCACACGCCCGTAGTCCCAGCTACTCAGAAGGCTGAGTTGGGAGGATTGCTTGAGCCCAGGAGATTGATGCTGCAGTGAGCTGTGATCATACCACTGCACTCGGCCTGGGTGCCAGAGTGAGACCCTGTCTCAGAAAAGAAAAAGTTCAGAACTCTTCTGGAAAGGAAGTCAGTACTTTGCTTCATAAAAGAGGCCCGTGGAGAACTGTCTCCTAACAGACAGCAGCTTATACTGCACTGGAAGCTTGAACTGTAAGGCCAGCCCCATGTGGTTGCATTAAGTGGTTTATAGCTCAATAAGCATAGTTAACATTTACTGAAAACTTCCCAAGCCCTTTAAATGCATTTTCTCACTGTAATATCTTCTTGAGGTAGGTTTTATTCCCATTTTATAGATAAAGAAACTAAGGCTGAGGTAAGTTGAATACATTGTCTCATATCACCCAGTTAGAAGTAGGAGGGCCAGACTTTGAACTCAGGCTGGTCTGACTTCAGATAACTGGTATCCCATTCTGTCCAAACACCTGCTACCCAAATAAAGTTAGATAGGGAGGAATACTTATACTTGCTTTTGGAGGGAGACTCCATCTCAAAAAACAAAATGTGTTTTCAAGTCTCAAAGAATGCAAAGCAGCAGCTCTTTTCTAGAGGACCCAGTTGCGCTCTGCAAATCAGACAAGGGAAGGTGACGAGAGTCCCTTCTCTGCCTTTTTCCGCGCTCTCAGTGAATGGATTCAAATCCAGCCTCTGTCACTCACTCACCTTGCGATCTAGACCCAGAGGCTCCCTCTCTCTGGCCTGGCTTCTTGGTCCTGGATGACCCACCTCAGTGTATCTGGCAGTCTTTCCTCTGCCCACTCTGCTCCCCAAACCTACCTGTGACCGTGTCTTCTCTGCCTTGGGCCAGTTTTCACTGCTTTCATGGCATCTGGTTACCTAGGATAGATGTGGAGGGGACTTAAGACCCCTTGGAGCATGAAGAAAAGAAGCCTCCATCCCATTTCCTGGGAAAGCATCTGAACAATGAGACCTTTCAGGAGGCCAGACGTGGCCACTTACCAACACCTGAGCTTCATTATACTGAACGTGTCTCCTCCTTCTCTCCTCCTCGAGTTGCCTTAGAAAAGACTTCCTGTGACTGGCTCTGCATGTGGAGACCCGAGAAACCTGGAGAGGGTTGGAGGTGGGAATGGGGGTGGGGAGAGCTCTACACTTCATTGTGTCTCGCAAAATTCCTGGCACATATGAGCGTGGCTGCTATGTAAACAAATCAGAAATGGAGATGATTATGTAGAGGTCTCTACAAAGTAGCCAGGAGGGCAGGAGAAGCTAGCCCCTAGTCACGCATCATGCACATGACCAGATGGGATTTCACCTGTTTGAACTGGGCCAAATCGCAAACGTCCTGGAGAAGCAGCTGCATTGGATTTGAGCTGCTCACACCGGGGCAGATCACGAAGCGCCCAAGGAGACAGCTGTGCCGAATTAAGCTGATCATGGCCTAGAGACTTTCTAAGCTGTCAACCAGCTATTATCAATCCTGGGCTGTGCTAAAATCTTCCACTTGTGTAAACTTGCAGTAAACCTTTACAAACCCCTGCCTACCTCACCTGGACCGAACACAATTTAGCTACTTGCTAGATTTGTGTCTCCCGAATTGCAATTCATAAAAACGCTGATTAAAACATTTTCTGTTTTGTTTGTGGCTCCACGGTGTTAGTTTTATTTCTCATTAGTTGACAGTGCCTTCTTTGTTTTGTTTTGTTTTTTGTTTTTTGAGATAGAGTTTCACTCTTGTTGCCCAGGCTAGAGTGTAGTGGCACAATCTCGGTTCTCTGCAACCTCCACCTCCTGGGTTCAAGCAATTCTCCTGCCTCAGCCTTCGAAGTAGCTGGGATTACAGGTGCCCGCCACCACGCCTGGCTAATTTTGTATTTTTAGTAGAGACGGGGTTTTACCACGTTGGCCAGGCTGGTCTCAAACTCCTGACCTCAGGTGATCAGTCTGCCTCAGCCTCCCAAAGTGCTGGGATGACAGGCATGAGCCACCATGCCCAGCCTAACTTCCTTTAATCTATAACTAAGGTCTGAGTCCGGAAGACCTTCCTCTGGATCCTCAGTAAATTTACTTAATCTAAATGGGTCCAGGTCCTGGGGTAATTACCCTTTTCTTGTCTCTTGCTAAATCACAAAGGTTTGGGCAGTGCCCTCAGACCCCCAATAAACTTATTTATGGAGGCCTGGAGAGTTTCTTCAGACCCTCAGTAAAACTTGTTTAATCCTAAATGGGTCCTGTTAAGAATTCCTTTGTTATATTTTTTATTTTTATTTATCTATTTATTTTTTTAAGACAGAGCCTCACTCTGTCACCGAAGCTGGAGTACAGTGGCATGATCTCAGCTCACTGCAACCTCCGCCTCCTGGGTCAAGCAATTCTCCTGCCTCAGCCTCCTGAGTAGCTGGGACTATAGGCACATGCCACCACACCCAGCTAATTTTTCTATTTTTAGTAGAGATAGGGTTTCACCACGTTGGCCAGGCTGTCCTCCGTTATTTTGCCATGCTTTAAGGCCCAGGAAAGGCTCAGGCAAACTCTTTGGGCTTTTGCTACATTCCAGCCTTTGCATAAGGGCACTGGCTTTTAATACTTTACTTAACCACTCAGTGCTGAAACAGTCGTTATGGAGGCCTGAGTTAATGAGATATGTCCTGCCACAAACTGGGCTCACTGTAACCTCCACCTCCTGAGTTCAAGTGATTCTCCTGCCTCAGCCTCCCAAGTAGCTGAGATTATAGGCACCCACCACAATGCCTGGCTAATTTTTCATTTTTGTAGAGATGCCGTTTCACCATGTTGGCCAGGATGGTCTCAAACTGCTGACCTCAAGTGATCTGCCCTCCTCAGTCTCCCAAAGTTTTGAGATTACAGGTGTGAGCCACAGCACCCGACCTTCCCTCATTCTTTCGATTGTCATTTATTTCTTTTTCTTTTTCTTTTTTTTGAGACAGAGTTTCGCTCTTATAGCCTAGGCTGGAGTGCAGTGGCACAACCTCGGCTCCCTGCAACCTCTGCCTCCCGGGTTCAAGTGATTCTCCTGCCTCAGCCTCCTCAGTAGCTGGGATTACAGGCACCCGCCATCACGCCGGGCTAATTTTTGTATTTTTAGTAGAGACGGGTTTTTGCCACGTTGGGCAAGCTGGTCTCAAACTCCTGACCTCAGGTGATCCGCCTGCCTTGGCCTCCCAAAGTGCTGAGATTACAGGCATGAGCCACTGCGCCCAGTCTATTGTCATTTATTTCTTTTGCCAATTTGTGGTTTTTATTACAAAGACCACTAACCTGAGGAAAGAGATGCTGGGGCTTAGTACCCTAAAATAAAGGCCCTACAAACAACCTCAGAAAAAAAGTCTCTCTCTGCCCTTCTTCTGCCCTCCTGTCTCTCTCCACTCATTTTCCCCCATAGAAACGGGATTCCCAGTCAGGTGCGGTGGCTCACATCTGTAATCCCAGCACTTTGGGAGGCCGAGGTGGACGGATCACGAGGTCGGGAGATTGAGACTACCCTGGCCAACATGGTGAAAACTATGCTTCCACTAAAATTTAAAAAAGAAAAAAAAAAAAAAAAAAAAGAAGAAGGAAACTGGATTCTCTCTTCCCCAAGGCAGGTCACAGAAACCAGAACTCCTTCTTTCTAAAGCCAGCCATAAACCTACAGGTATTACTCTACCTCTCCCGACTCCACTTCCACGTAAGAACTGGCCATAAAGAAATTGTCTGACCTACCTTGCTAGATTGTAGGTCATCTGAAAATGGGCTATACAAACTGGGTCATTCTTGTCATACTCCACTAAATCAGAGTCAATGGGCCAGGGACAAAAAGCACTCAGGGCACCTAATATTTCTCTAGAAATGTTATTCTCTGCAAGTCCAGTGGCTGAAACTGCCTGTTGTAACTTGAAGCCCGTTTTATCTATAGCTGCTGAGCTAACTTGCTACAACTCTAGAACTCATTTTGCCCACAGGAGTCACCTACCAATTGGTGCTTGTCAGCTGCCTGTTGCTCTACTAATGCCAATGAACTTTCTTTCAGGACCACACATAACATTCCCCTTTGATTTTTTTTTTTTAATCTTTTTAAAAATGGATTAATTGATTGATTGATTGAGACAGAGTCTCGCTTTGTTGCCCAGGCTGGAGTGCAGTGATGTGATCTTGGCTCACTGCAACCTCTGTCTCCTGGATTCAGCCTCCCGAGTAGCTGGGATTATAGGCGTGCACCACCACGCCCAGCTAATTTTTGTATTTTTAGTAGAGCCAGGGTTTCACCATGTTGGTCAGGCTGGTCTCAAACTCCTGACCTCAAAAGATCCGCCTGCCTCAGCCTCCCAAAGTGCTGGGATTACAGGTGTGAGCCACCACACCGAGCCGCCTTTTCTCCTATTAATCTGCATTTTGTCAGTTGATTTTCAGTGAACCTTCAGAGAGGGTCAAATGGAAGTTTTTCCTCACCCCTACTTGTGAGGCCTCTGGGCCCAAGCTAAGCCATCATATCCCCTGTGACGTGCATGTACACATCCAGATGGCCTGTTCCTGCCTTAACTGATGACATTACCTTGTGAAATTCCTTCTCCTGGCTCATCCTGGCTCAAAAGCTCCCCTGCTGAGCACCTTGTGACCCCCGCCCCTGTCTGCCAGAGAACAACCCCCTTTGACTGTAATTGTCCTTTACCTACCCAAATCCTGTAAAACGCCACCCACCGCCCCGCCCCGCCCCGCCCCATCTCCCTTTGCTGACTCTCTTTTCGGACTCAGCCCACCTGCACCCAGGTGAAATAAACAGCCTTGTTGCTCACACAAAGCCTGTTTCGTGGTCTCTTCACACGGACGCAAGTGAAATTTTGGTGCCGTGACTCGGATCGGGGACTTCCTTTGGGAGATCAATCTCCCATCCTCCTGCTCTTTGCTTTGTGAGAAAGATCCACCTACGACCTCGGGTCCTCAGACCAACCAGCCCAAGGAACATCTCACCAGTTTTAAATCGGGTAAGCGGCCCCTTTTTACTCTCTTCTCCAACCTCTCTCACTATCCCTCAACCTCTTTCTCCTTTCAATCTTGGCGCCACCCTTCAATCTCTCCCTTCTCTTAATTTCAGTTCCTTTCCTTTTCTGGTAGAGTCAAAGGAGGCGCATTTTATGCATGAACCCCAAACTCCGACGCCGGTCACGGACTGGGGAAGGCAGCCTTCCCTTGGTGTTTAATCACATGGGGACGCCTGCCTGATTATTCACCCACATTTCATTGGTGACTGACCACTGCGGGGACGCCTGCCCTGGTCATTCACACACATTCCCTTGGTGACAAGTCAATTGCGGGGACGCCTGCTTTGGCTGCTCACCCACCCCTTCTCTCCGTGTCTCTACCCACCCCTTTTCCACTTTGGGTGGGGGGGGCAAGCACCTCCTACCCCTTCTCCACTTTCTTGGGGGGCAAGCACCCCCCACACCTCTCTGTGTCACTACCCTCTGTTTTCTCTGGACTTGCCTCCTTCACTAAAGGCAACCTTCCACCCTCCATTCCTCCTCCTTCTCCCTTAGCCTGTGTTCTCAAGAACTTAAAACCTCTTCAACTCTCACCTGACCTAAAACCTAAACGCCTTGTTTTCTTCTGCAATAGTGCTTAACCCCAATACAAACTCGATAATGGCTCTAAATGGCCAGAAAATGGCACTTTGGATTTCTCTATCCTACAAGACCTAAATAATTCTTGTTGTAAAATGGGCAAACGGTCTGAGGTGCCTGACGTCCAGGCATTCTTTTACACATCGGTCCCTCCCTAGTCTCTGTTCCTAATGCAACTCCTCCCAAATCTTCCTTCTTTCCCTCCCACCTGTCCCCTCAGTCCCAACCCCAAGCGCCGCTGAGTCTTTTGAATCTTCCTTTTCAACGGACCCATCTGACCTCTCCCCTCCTCCCCAGGGGAGGAGGGGACCGAGCTAGGTCCCAATTTTTTCTCAGCCTCCGCTCCCCCACCCTATAATACTTTTATCACCTCCCATCCTCACACCTGCTCCGGCTTACAGTTTAGTTTCGTGACTAGCCCTCCCCTACCTGCCCAGCAATTTCCTCTTAAAAAGGTGGCTGGAGCTAAAGGCCCCAAATCAGATAACGTTTAGGCTCTTTTTCACCAAATATAAAACCCAGCCCAGTCCATGGCCCATTTGGCAACAACCCTTAGATGCTTTACCAACCTAGACCCGGAAGGGCCAGAAGGCCGTCTTATTCTCAATATGCATTTTATCACCCAGTCAGCTCCTGACATTAGAAAAAAACTTCAAAAATTAGAATCCGGCCCTCAAATCCCCCAACAGGAATTAATCAACCTCGCCTAGAGAGGAGGCAGCCAGACAGCAACACGTTTCTGAATTACAAATACTTGTGTCTGCTGTGAGAGAAACCCCAGCCACGTCTCCAGCAGACAAGAACTTAAACACCTGCAGCGCAGCTGCCAGGGGTTCCTCCAGGACCTCCTCCCCCAGGAGCTTGCTTCAAGTGCTGGAAATCTGACCACTGCACGAAGGAATGCCCGCAGCCCGGGATTCCTCCTAAGCCGTGTCCCATCTGTGCAGGACCCCACTGGAAATCGGACTGTCCAACTCATCTGGCAGCCACTCCCAGAGCCCCTGGAACTCTATAGCCCGAGGCTCTCTGACTGACTCCTTCCCAGATCTTCTCAGCTTAGCGGCTGAAGACTGACCCTGCCCCATTGCCTCAGAAGCCCCCTGGACCATCACAGACGCTTTGGGTAAATCTTACAGTGGTAAGGCCGTCCCCTTCTTAATCAATACGGAGGCTACTCACTCCACATTACCTTCTTTTCAAAGGCCTGTTTCCCTTGCCTCCATAACTGTTGTGGGTATTGACGGCCAGGCTTCTAAACCTCTTAAAACTCCGCAACTCTGGTGCCAACTTGGACAACATTCTTTTATGCACTCCTTTTTAGTTATCCCCACCTGCCCAGCTCCCTTTTTTGGTCGAGACATTTTAACTAAATTATCTGCTTCCCTGACTATTTCTGGGCTACAGCCACACCTCATTGCCGCTTTTTCTCCCAGTTCAAACCTCCTTCCCATCCTCTCCTTGTATCTCCCCACCTTAACCCACAAGTATAGGACACCTCTACTCCCTCCTTGACAACAAATGATGCATCCCTTATCATCCCATTAAAACCTAATCACCCTTACCCTGCTCAACACCAATATCCCATCCCACAGCATGCTTTAAAAGGATTAACGCCGGTTATCACTCACCTGTTACAGCATGACCTTTTAAAGCGTATAAACTCCCCTTACAATTCCCCCATTTAATCTGCCCAAAAACTGGACAGGCCTTACAGGATAGTTCAGGATCTGCGCCTTATCAACCAGATTGTTTTTGCCTATCCACTCCTGGTGGCAAACCCATATACTCTCCTATCCTCAATACCTCCCTCCACAACCCATTATTCTGTTTTAGATCTCAAACGTGCTTTCCTTACTATTCCTTTGCACCCTTCATCCCAGCCTCTCTTTGCTTTCACTTGGACTGACCCTGACGCCCAACAGACTCAGCAAATTACCCCGGCTGTACTGCCGCAAGGCTTCACAGACAGCCCACGTTACTTCAGTCAAGGCCAAATTTCTTCCTCATCTGTTACCTATCTCGGCATCATTCTCACGAAAGCACACATGCTCTCCTGGCTGATTGTGTCCGGCTAATCTCCCAAACCCCAATCCCTTCTACAAAACAACTCCTTTCCTTCCTAGGCATGGTTGGTGCGGTCAGAATTCTTACACAAGAGCCAGGACCGTGCTGTGTAGCCTTTCTGTCCAAACACTGGAGCTTACTGTTTTAGCCTAGCCCTCATGTCTGCGTGCGGTGGCTGCCGCTGCCTTAATACTTTTAGAGGCCCTCAAAATCACAAACTATGCTCAACTCACGCTCTACAGTTCTCATAACTTCCAAAATATATTTTCTTCCTCACACCTGACACATAAACTTTCTGCCCCCCTCCACTACCTCTCAGCAAGCCGAAATCATTGCCTTAACTCAAGCCGTCACTCTTGCAAAAGGACTATGCATCAATATTTATACTGACTCTAAATATGCCCTCCATATCCTGCACCACCACGCTGGTATATGGGCTGAAAGAAATTTCCTCACTATGCAAGGGTCCTCCATCATTAATGCCTCTTTAATAAAAACACTTCTGAAAGCTGCTTCCAAAGGAAGCTGAAGTCACTCACTACAAAGGCCATCAAAAGGCATCAGAGCCCATCGCTCAGGACAATGCTTCTACTAATAAGTTAACTTAAAAAGCAGCTAGCGTTCCAACTTCTATCCCTCATGGCAATTTTTCTCCTTCTCATCTGGCCACTCCCACATATTCCCCTGCTGAAACTTCCACCTATCAATCTCTTCCCACACAAGGCAAATGGTTCTTGAACCAAGGAAAATGTCTCCTTCCAGCCTCACAGGCCCATTCTATTCTGTCGTCATTTCATAACCTCTTCCATGTAGGTTACAAGCCGCTAGCCCGCCTCTTAGAACCTCTCATTTCCTTTCCATCATGGAAACCTATCCTCAAGGAAATCACTTCTCAGTGTTCCATCTGCTATTCTACTACTATTCAGGGATTGTTCAGGTCCCCTCCCTTCCCTATACATCAGGTTCGGGGATTTGCCCCACCTAGGACTAGCAAATTGACTTCACTCACATGCCTCCAGTCAGGAAACTAAAATACCTCTTGGTCTGGGTAAACACTTTCACTGGATGGGTAGAGGCCTTTCCCACAGGGTCTGAGAAGGCCACCGCAGTCATTTCTTCCCATCTATCAGACATAATTACTCGGTTTGGCCTTCCCACCTCTATACCGACCGATAACAGACCGGCATTTATTAGTCAAATGACCCAAGCAGTTTCTCAGGCTCTTGGTATTCAGTGAACTAATGGTCTTTTAAAAACACACCTCACCAAGCTCAGCCACCAACTTAAAAAGGACTAGACAGGGCCGGGCGCGGTGGCTCAAGCCTGTAATCCCAGCACTTTGGGAGGCCGAGACGGGCAGATCACAAGGTCAGGAGATTGAGACCATCCTGGCTAACACGGTGAAACCCTGTCTCTACTAAAAAATAAAAAAAACTAGCCGGGCGACGTGGCGGGCGCCTGTAGTCCCAGCAACTCGGGAGGCTGAGGCAGGAGAATGGCATAAACCCGGGAGGCAGAGCTTGCAGTGAGCTGAGATCCGGCCACTGCACTCCAGCCCGGGTGACAGAGCGAGACTCCGTCTCAAAAAAAAAAAAGGACTAGACAATACTATTACCACTTTCCCTTGTCAGAATTTGGGCCTGTCCTCAGAATGCTACAGGGTACAGCCCATTTGAACTCCTGCATGGATGCTCCTTTTTATTAGGCCCCAGTCTCATTCCAGACACCAGACCAACTTGGACTGTGCCCCAGAAAACTTGTCATCCCTACTATCTGCTGTCTAGTCATACTCCTATTTTACCATTCTCAAGTACTCATAAATGCCCTGCTCTTGTTTACACTGCCGGTTCACACTGTTTCTCCAAGCCATCACAGCTGATATCTCCTGGTGCTATCCCCAAACCACCACTCTTAACTCCCTCTTGAAGTAAATAAATAATCTTTGCTGGCAGGGCCCTGCTGAATCTCCTTGAACACTCTCTAATTGGATGTCCTGGGTCCTCCCAATTCTTAGTCATTTAATACCTGTTTTTCTCCTTCTCTTAATTCGGACCTCGTGTCTTCCATTTAGTTTCTCAATTCATACAAAACCACATCCAGGCCATCACCAATCATTCTATATGACAAATGCTCCTTTTAACAACTCCACAATATCACCCCTTACCACAAAATCTTCCTTCAGCTTAATCTCTCCCACTCTAGGTTCCCGCGCCACCCCAATCCCACTTGAAGTGAAAGGACACAAAGATAGATGTGTACCCGCCCCCCACCCGCTACACCCTTGTTCTGCTCTCTAATCTTTGCACATACCAGAGATTTCGTAAGTTCTGTGAGTACCTGGTTTTCTGCACGTACCAGAGATTTTGTTTTGCACATACCAGAGATTTTGTAAGTTCTGAGGCAAGGTCACAAGACGTGTTTAAGTAAGATAAACTCTTGCTGCCATAAACCTGCTCTCCCCCCGCCTCAAAGTTTGAACCAAAATATCAGAAATGGCAGGAACCAATCATAGTTAGCCAAATCGCCTTGTTCAAACACTAGCCAATCATATATCTGATTTGTATAACTCTATGCCCACTTTTCTTAGACTATACAACATTGTTCGGAGCTGAGTGGGGGAGCTTTCCTGCCCGTCTCGTTTCACGAGCGAGGGAGAGTTCCAGGTTCGAACCTGTAATAAAGATCCTTGCTGCTTAGCTTTGACTCTGGACTCTGGTGGTCTTCTTCGGGGAATAAACGGTCTGGGCATAACAGAAGCAGCCCTGAGAAACATTGCCTACTGTCTCTCCATACCACCCCCAAACATTTTGGCCACCCCAACACTTTACCACTATTTCGTTTTATTTTTCTTAATATAAGAAGACAGGAATGTCAGGCCTCTGAGCCCAAGCTAAGCCATCATATCCCCTGTGACCTGCACATACACATCCAGATGGCCGGTTCCTGCCCTAACTGATGACATTCTACCACAAAAGAAGTGAAAACGACCTGTTCCTGCCTTAACTGATGACACTACCTTGTGAAATTCCTTCTCCTGGCTCATCCTGGCTCAAAAGCCCCCCTGCTGAGCACCTTGTGACCCCCCCCCCCCCCCCGCCCCTGCCCACCAGAGAACAACCCCCTTTGACTGTAATTGTCCTTTACCTACCCAAATCCTATAAAACACACCGCCTCCCCACCATCTGCCTTTGCTGACTCTTTTCGGACTCAGCCCACCTGCACCCAGGTGAAATAAACAGCCTTATTGCTCACACAAAGCCTGTTTGGTGGTCTCTTCACACGGACACGAGTGAAACTACCGAGTCCAGAATTTTAGCAACTGTTGTTTTTTTGTATTTCTCCTACATTGGATTTTCCAGAAACACAATGAATATTTATAATGGCATTAATAAGCTCACTTATCACCAAGTGCTGGCTTTGCAGACACAATCTGAACAATGCCACCTTTCGTGCTTTCTTTTTGCGTCTTTTGGCCAAGAATTACTGTCTAAGGTTTTGCACAAGAAAGGAAATCTGCCATCTATTTGGCATAATGGCCTTATTTGTGTATTCAAAAAGACACGATCCAGAGTGGGAGGTTTCATCAAAGTGGCTTCAACCCTCCAAGGCATTGTTCTTGCACTATTTGTCTGTGGTGCTTTGGGGTAGAAATTAATCAAATTTTTGGCAGAGATTTGTAGGATATTAATGTTGGTTGGGGATTTGATCCATTGTTTTCTTGAAGTGGAAAGAAAAGATCCCAGGAACACTGGCCCAGCTAAGGGTAAGTGAATGTGATGGTAATTTACATGGAAAGGATTAACCAATTCTTTCTGAAGGATGAAACTGATCACCTTTGAGAGGTAATGAGCCTGAGGGTCTGTTCCCACCCTTCCTCAGTGGCTGGGCTGAAACTACTGCCCAGGACTCCTGGTTCTCAGGTAAACCTTAGGAATCTCAAGTGTAGGGGTTCTCTATCTTTGCCTGAAGGGTTCAAACTTTGAGACTGGGCAAGGTGGCTCACCTATCATTCCAGCACTTTGGGAAGCCAAGGTGGGCAGATCACTTGAGACCAGGAGTTTGAGACCAGGCTGGGCAATATGAGGAAATCCTATCTCTACAAAAAATACAAAAATTAGCTGGACATGGTGGCGTGCACCTGTGGTCCCATCTACTCAGGAGGCTGAGGTGGGAGGATTGCTTGGTCCTGGGAGATGGAAGTTGCAGTGAGCCAAGATCCTGCCACTGCCCTCCAGCCTAGGCAACAGAGTGAGACTCTGTCTCAAAAAAAAAAAAAAATTCAACCTCTAGAAGTAGTGTACAGAATCTCATCCCTATCCAGATGGCATTGACTATGTGGGAGTTTGACATTATGTTTAGGGGCTGAAGTTTTTTTATTCCAATAGATCATGTATGAGCTAACGGATATTATCCATTCAAATAAAACCTTCGCTTTCTGAAAGTTCCCTGAAAATCAACTGACAAAAAGTAAATTATAGAAGAAAAGGTATACACATTTATTAGTGTGTGCTGGGGAAGATCGCAGAGTGATGGCCTGGTATCCCAAAGGGATACAGATGCTTCTATATCCAACTTCTTAGGGGAAAGGATCATGGGGAAGTGTGAATGATTTTAGGAGGGTAGCAAAGGATTTTTATTTATTATTATTATTATTATTTTCAGATGGAGTTTTGCTCGTCACCCAGGCTGGAGTGCAGTGGCGCGATCTCTGCTCACTGCAACCTCTGCCTCCTGGGTTTAGGAGATTCTCCTGCCTAAGCCTCCTGAGTAGCTGAGATTACAGGTGCCCGCCACCACGCCCAGATAATTTTTGTATTTTTAGTAGAGATGGGGTTACACCGTGTTGGGCAGGCTAGTCTCCAACTCCTGACCTCGGGTGATCCACCCACCTCGGCCTCCCAAAGTGCTGGGATTACAGACGTGAGCCACAGTGTCCAGCCGCAAGGATTTTTAGGGGAATTCAGTGGGCTTTGAGAACACACAATGGCTTGGAATAAAGTCTGTTGGGTCTGCAGAGCAGAAGATGGTTTGTGACAAGTCTGTTCAGGTGCGTTGGCAGACTTCAGTCAGTCTTCCTGTGATGTGAGTTCAGCTAATGAAAACTCAGAGACTGGGGTCATTGTTTTCTTCTTTTGCAGGTTCGGGCTTTAGGTAGATAAGGTAAATTCAGAGGACAACTTCATCCTGTGTTTTGGGAGACACGGAGGATTGAGTGATGAGAAGTGGGTGGGGTGAGGCTGGAGAGACCTTGGGTCTTCCTCAGTTCGGTCCGTCAAAGTGCCCTATTTTGGGGTATCGGTTTCTGACTCCCAACAATAGCGAAGAAATTGGGCTTGAAGTGGACTGGAAAGTTAGTAAAATTTCTTTAACTGTAGCAGGAGGAGTCGTAGACAAAAATCCCTCAGACACTGGATCGTGGAAGGAAAGAGCTTTATTCATCTGGGAGCATCAGCAGACTCAAGTCCTAGAAACTGAGCTCCCTGAATAAGTAATTCCTGTCCCTTTTAAGGGCTCACAACTCTAAAGGGGGCTGCATGAAGGAGGGGTCATGATCGATTGGACAAGCGAGGGGTACGTGACTAAGGGCTGCATGCACCAGTAACTACAACGAAACAGAACAGAATGGAAAGTTTCACAATGCTTCCTCATACAATGTCTAGAATCTATAGATAACACAAGCGGTGAGGTCAGGGATTGAATTTTAACTACTAGGCCCGAAATGTGGCAGCAGACTGTCTGACTATGAATTTCACTTCTGCTTATTCTTTTAACTTCTACCTTTTCAGCAAACAAGACATTAAGTATGAGACAACATGAGGAGTGATCTCCTCTCTCATGACCACCTCCACTAGTTCAGAGAAAGGGGCCCACAGTGACTGGGTAACCAAGATATTGTTTCCTCAGACATTTACATTTCAAAGGGGATAAATCCAAGACCTTTGAAAAAATGTTTCTGGGTTGCAAAGCTGGCAAGAGGCTTACTTGCCTCTGAAAAGATTTACAGAGACACCACGAGAATAAAATAAGAATTTATGACCACTCGGTTTCTTTCAGGAATACTCTAAGAGGAGGAGGATATGGTCTCTTTTCTTTTGTGGTAACAGGGGAAATTCTCTTTTTGTTTTTTGTTTTTTGTTTTTTGTTTTTCTTCAATTGGTGATATGCAATTGGCCCAAAACTTTTAGAGTGATTAGAACAGAAAAAGTTACATCTATCATTGATTTATTTTTTCAGTCTATTTTTTTCAAAATGCCATTATAAGGGTAACACAATTTTATTTTGAGGAAACTGGGGAAGTAAAGAAAATCATACGGAAACTCAAGGCTACCTTTTGAAGTTCATTCTAAAAGGATGAACTCAATCTGCTTGGTAATTATGTAAATATGCTTTATAATTGATAATTAACTATTTTGTGTTTTGCATCATCAAAGCCAGCTTGGTATAATTGAATAAAAGGTACATCAAATGAAATCTCATATCTAGACTAATTTCAAGAGAACCAAAGGAAATTATTACAATTATCATGAACTTTTTAATCACCAGAACAGCATAAAACCTTTGTTTATGTAGCAAAGTACCAATGAGTGGAAGGTACAAGATAGAAGCTGTCACAAAAGAAAGGGCAGCCTAAGAATGAGAAGTTAGAGCTTCTCTTTTCTATTCCTCTTTCCAGAGGTTGAGTTCTGCATGCTCCCATCCCCACAATTCCACTTGACATCGCCACTGCCTTCCTCTAACCTATCTATGATTCTTTCTTACATTGCTGGTGGAATGACCATTCCGTCTGACATATCAGATTATTCACTATTTCTTCCGTCTCTGTTACTCGTTTGTTGAACAAGTTTACTGAGCACCTATGTGCCAGCCACTAGCCAAAGTGCTGGGGCAAGGCCAGGCACAGTGGCTCACACCTATAATTCCAGCACTTTGGAAAGGCGAGGCATGGCCAATTGCTTGAGACCAGGAGTTCACAACCAGTCTGGGCAACATGGCGAAACTGTCTCTCCAAAACAAACAAACCAGGAAACAAAAAAAATTAGCCAGGGGTGGTGGCACACACCTGTGGTCCCAGCTACTTGGGAGGCTGGAGTGGGAGGATCACATGAGACTGGGAACTTGAGGCTGCAGTGAGCTGAGATCGCACCACTGCACTCCAGCTTGGGTGACAGAGAAAGACCCTATCTCAAAAACATAACAAAACAAATAACCATAGATATGATAGGAGAGAGCACTGGTAACAGTACTCTCCTCTTCATTCTCTTCCTCCTGGCCTATCTCCTTCTTCCTCATTTCCCTAGTTTCACTACTTGGGGCTCTAATAGGAAGACCTTTCTGGATGTATTGCATCTTTGTACCTCCAGGGCCCAGCACAATGGCTGTATTTTGGTACATGCTTCTTCAGCATGTACAAAATGAATGAATTCTCTATTGAAATTATTGGCCATGTGCAGTGGCTCACGACTGTAATCCCAGCACTTTGGGTTGCTGAGGCAGGCAGATCACCTGAGGTCAGGAGTTCAAGAACAGCCTGGCCAACATGATGAAACCCTGTCTCTACTAAAAATACAAAAAAAATAGCTGGGCATGGTGGCAGGCAACTGTAATCCCAGCCATTCTGGAGACTGAGGCAGGAGAATCGCTTGTACCTGGGAGGTGGAGGTTGCAGTGAGCCAAGACCGTACCATTGCACTCCAGCCTGGGCAATAAGCACGAAACTCCGTCTCAAAAAAAAGAAAGAAGGAAATTATTTACTCAGACTCTGGGTGCTAGAGCTATTATAGAAGGAATTAAAACACTACTTGGAATCTTTCCATTTTTATCTATATTGTTTTTTCTGCTTATTAAAATATGAGTAAATATCATAATAAAAATCATTACAGAAATAAATAAATAGAAAGTGCAACTCCTCCACATTTCTAAATTCAAGAGATAACTGCAATTTACAATTTGATATGTGCTTCTCTAATTTGTTTCTCTTTTTATGTAGCTCTATCTTTCTATATACACACCTACATAGGTATATTTATATCCTATACATAATTTTAAAACCCAAACAGGATCATAGTAGTCAAATGAATCTTCAACTGCTTTTTTTCTTTTTTCTATTTTATGATATATCTTGGCTTGGATTGTGCTGAATTTCTTCTAAATATCTTTCCAACTGTAAATTATATGCTTTTGTATCAAGGCCAGAAGCTCACTTATTTTTATTAACTAGTTCTCATTATTACAAAAGAAATACAAGGCTGGGCACACCCACTGACTCCTGTAATCCCAGCACTTTGGGGGGCCCAGGTAGGTTGATCACTAGAGGCCAGAAGCTTGAGACCAGCCTGGCAAACATGGCAAAACCTCATCTCTACTAAAAAAACACAAAAATTAGCCAGGCATGGTGGTGCACGCCTTTAGTCCCAGCTACTCGGGAGACTGAGGCATGAGAATCACTTGCACCCAGGAGGTGGAGGTTGCAGCAGGCCAAGATGGTGCCACTGCACTCCAGCCTGGGCTATGGAGCGAGACTCTATCTCAAAAAGATAAACAAAAAAGCAAAAATTATTTTTACAGAAGCTTCTGCATAATCAATAAAATCATCAGGTCTGGAAATTATCAAGTACTTGGTTACCTAACCATAGCGCAAACTGCTTGCCATTCCCTAAACCTAGATTTTTTTTTTTGAGACAGAGTCTCCCTATGTCACCCAGGCTGGAGTGCAGTGGTGCAATCTCAGATCCCTGCAAACTCCGCCTCCTGGGTTCAAGCGATTCTCCTGCCTCAGCCTCTCGAGTAGCTGGGATTATAGGCACACACCACCACACCTGGCTAATTTTTATATTTTTAGTAGAGATGGGGTTTTGCCATGTAGGCCAGGCTGGTCTCAAACTCCTGAACTCAGGTGATCCACCCACCTCGGCCTCCCAAAGTGCTATTCTCCCAAAGTACCAGCTATTCTTTTCGATAATCAGAAACCAACCGGTATCTTATTAGAGACGACTTCCCAGAATGAAAACTACATTACCCACCCTCCTTTGTAATAAAGTATGTCCAGGTGACCACATTTTGTCCAATGGGCTATGAGAAGAGCCATGGACAACTTCCCAGTTCAGTGAAGCCTTACAGTATGGTGTGTTCCTTCCTTGTGTCTTTTTCTCCTGTGTAAAGGTTGGAATGTGGACCTTGGACCATGAGAACCAGCACAGCACCTTACAGATGAAGACACAATGAGATGAAAGGATCATGGGCTCCTGACAGCTTTGCAAAGTAGGACTTCCAAAAGTAGTTGGACTTCTTTAGGAGAGAGAAATATACTTGCATCTTTGCTCTTGTAAGCCACTGCTATTTGGAGTCTGTGCTATGCACAGGTGAATGCCTGCTTTACTGTGAGCATTATTATTACTGCCTTTACTGAGAAATGAAATGATTTTTGTCTGAGGAATGTAAGCCCCTTTATTTATTTATTTTATTTTTTAAAATTTGAGACAGAGTCTCACTCTGTCACCTAGACTGGAGTACAGTGGTACGATCTCAGCTCACTGCAACCTCTGCCTCCCAGGTTCGGAATATGCTCCTGCCTCAGCCTCCCAAGTAACTGGAATTATAGGTGCACACCACCACATCCAGCTAATTTTTGTATTTAGTAGAGACAAGTTTTCACCATGTTGGCCAGGCTGGTCTCGAACTCCCGAACTCAAGTGATCCACCTGCCTTGGCCTCCCAAAGTGCTGAGATTACAGTGTGAGCCACCGCGCCCAGCCGTTTTTTGATTTTTGTTTTTTTTTTTTGAGATGAAGTCTTGCTCTGTCACCCAGGCTGCCAGGCTGGAGTGTAGTGGCACAGTCTCGGCTCACTGCAACCTCTGCCCGATTCATGTGATTCTCCTGCCTCAGCCTCCTGAATAGCTGGGACTACAGGCATGAGCCACCTTGCCCTGGTTTCGAGCACTGGGTCTAAACACTTCTTAGCTCTGTGATCAGGAGCATGTAACTTTATTTAAAAAAAAAATTAATTAATTAAATTTAATTTTGTGATTGTTGTTGTTGTTTTTTGCCCTCTCAACGCAGCTTTTCCCAACTACTGGGAGAACCAGGAAGGCCAAGGAGCCTGTCACTTAACCACTCGGAGCCTTACTTGTCTCATCCATGAAATGGGAATAACAATAAAACCCATCTCAGAGTGTAACCGGGACAACCAACATTTCTTCACAAGATTGTTGCCAGAAAGAGATCCCAATCCAGACCCCAAGAGAGGGGTCTTTGACTTTGCCCAAGAAATAATTTGGGGCCCAGTGCGGTGTGAGACTAGCCTGACTGACATGGTGAAACCCCATCTCTACTAAAAATACCAAAATTAGCCAGTCGTAGTGGCGCATGCCTGTAATCCCAGCTACTCTGGAGGCTGAGGCAGGAGAATCGCTTGGACCTCGGAGGCAAAGGTTGCGGGGAGCCGAGATCGGGTCATTGCAACTCTCTCCCTTATAAATGATTATTATGGAGTTCTATTTAACAAAGAAATTATTATTCTCTTTTTATTAATTCATTCTTTTATTTTATTTATTTATTTATTTTAAGAGTCAGGGTCTCCCTCTGTCACCCTGGAGGCTGGAGTACAGTGGTGCAATTATAGCTCACTGTGGCCTTGACCACCCAGGCTCAAGCAATCCTCCCACCTCAGCCTCCCAAAGCACTGGGATTACAGGCATGAGCTACTGTGCTTAGCCCAAAAACAAATTGTTATTATTCCTTGTTCTTTCTCTTCTTCAGAGAATTAGAACCACCACTTCCTTCCATATGAATTCATCATCTTCATACAAGATGAGTCAACCATAATATTATACTGTTTGGCCACAGAGATTGGTCAAAAGATGGACACATGGCCCGTTCGAAACCAATCAGAGTCCTTTTTTAGAACTTTATGATTTGGGGTCGGGCGTGGTGGCTCACACCTGTAATCCCAGCACTTTGCGGGGCCAAGGCAAGTGGATCACCTGAGGTCGGGATTTTGAGACCAGCCTGACAAACATGGAGAAACCCCATCTCTACTAAAAATACAAAAT